>NC_138540.1:35851862-36451862 GCF_964234715.1 Podarcis melisellensis | reverse complement strand
GGTTCCCACCTGGAGTCTTGTGTCCAGTTCTGGGCACCACAGTTCAAGAAGGATATTGACAAGCTGGAAGGTGTGCAGGGGAGGGCGACCCAGATGGTAAAGGGTCTGGAAACCAAACCTTATGAGAAATGGTTGATGGAATTGGGTGTGTTTAGCCTGGTGAAGAGAAGATTGAGAGGTGATATGATAGCCATCTTAAAATATCTGAAGGGCTGTCACATGTATGAAGAAGAAGAAGAGGAGGAGGAGGAGGAGGAGTTTGGATTTGATATCTCACTTATCGCTACCCTAAGGAGTCTCAAAGCGGCTAACATTCTCCTTTCCCTTCCTCTGACAATAAACACTCTGTGAGGTGAGTGGGGCTGAGAGACTTCAGAGAAGTGTGACTAGCCCAAGGTCACCCAGCAGCTGCATGTGGAGGAGCGGGGATGCAAACCCGGTTCACCAGATTACAAGTCCACCACTCTTAACCACAACACCACACTGGCTCTCAATGATGGAGCAAGCTTGTGTTCTGGTATTCCAGAGGGTAGGACTCAAACCAGTGGATTCAAATTTCAGCAAAGGAGTTTCCGGCTAAACATTAGGAATAACTTTCTGGCAGTAGGAGCTATTTGACAGTAGAACGGACTCCCTTGGGAAGGTGGTGGGCTGTTTTTCACTGAGGATTTTGAAGCAAAGGTTGGGTGGCCATCTGCCAATAATTATTTAGCTGTGATTCCTGCACTTTGGGGCGTTGGGCTAGATGACCCTTGCGGGTCCCTTCCAACTCTACAATTTTATGGTTCTAGAATTTTAAGTTTCCTTAAAATTGCACATGCAGAGCTCTGGATCAGTACACAAATATAAAGCGTTCAGAAAATCTCGAACTCCTAACATCAGGGAGTTGCTATAGAGTCTGATTCTGAGGGACTGGAGTCCATGCTGGATCAGCAAATCAGGGCTCTTGGGTTGAAAAGATATAACCAGACAGATCCACTATTTTGCAACACCATTTTGTCCTAATTTGTCCCCCACCCCTCTCCAAATCAAATATTTTATGTTCGGTAGTGTGCTATTCTTGCCTAGTCAGAATCTGATTGCTTTGTCAGAAAAAAAAATGCTTTTCGTCTATCTTTTAGAAGGGTGTGTGTGGTTGTTGTTCTGGCTTGAATAACCATCATTCCTGACAATGACTCTGTGTGCATGTTTCATGAAATACCCAAAGCTCTCTTTTCATTATGAAAGATCAGTACAGTGGTGCTTATGATGTATTTAGGTCGTCTGTTACTGAATATTTCTACTGTCAGTACAACAAAAAGTGTGATGATCACAGTTAAAGCTTAACAAAGAAAATGCTGTCAGGCAATTAGTCAGCTGAAGTCAGCAGTACAAAAGTGGAAATATATCATGTTTGGGGTAGCACATTAGTTTGCTTGTGATAAAAATGTTGAAACGGGACCCTGTACACAAACAATATCTTCCCCTTTCTGCCTCACCAGAGATGGAGAACTTTTGCAGCTGCTGAAGAAGGGAGACATATTCAAAAATAGCCTTTGAATTCTTTACTATTCTTTCCAAATGGCCTTGGTCCCCCTCAACCACCTGAGCATCCAAGATGGTTTTACATGAATTAATTGCAACACAATTGGCTTTTTGTTGGGGGAAAGGTAACATCATCCTGGCAGGAATGAACCTTGCATGGCAAAGAGCTACCTTTCTTGTGGGTGAAAGGCTGGAGGAGAGGGCGTACCGTGAATGGAAGAGAGGGGAGAAAATGTCTGGATACAGGCAAATGGATTTGCTTCCAGCAGTTCTGATCTAGAGCAACAATAAATCCCAGTCTGACTATTTGTCCCCCCTATTAACGTGTTTCATCCCCTTCCTCTTTTTTTGGTCAGGTAAGTAGCAGCTGTTTCCAAGCCAGTCAACTGATCTCTTTTAACTACTGAAAGAGAGTGGGGAAAAGAGAGAGAGAGAGAGAGAGAGAGAGAGAGAGAGAGAGAGAGAGAGAGAGAGAGAGAGGTGTCAAATTGTGTATGAGTGTTCCACTGCATGAAACTCCTTTGCCTAAAAAGTTCATTCGTTCCCTACCTGTTAGAGATGGACTCAGCCCATCCTATATTTCCTCTTCACATAGTGCATAGTCAAAATACAGAACTTGTTTCCACAAGAGGCAGTAATGGCTGCCAACTTGGATGGCTTTAAAAGAGAACTGGACAAGTTCACGGAGGAGAAGGCTGTCAGGGGCTACTGGCCACCATGGTCATGTTCTGCCTCCACGGTCGAAGGCAGAAATGCTTCTGAATACCTGTTGGGGGAAGCCATGTGATGAAAAGGTGCTTGTGTCCTCAAGTTCTGTGGGTTCCCCATGCAGTTTCCCATGAGGAGCTCGTTGGCCACTCTGAGAACACGATGCTGGACTAGATGGGCCATTGGTCTGACCCAGCAGGCTCTTCCTATGTTTTCTACGTTGTGAATGCAGCCTTACTTGCTGAACAAACATGCGGAGGGTCACATTTCCAAAGGTGTGTTCATGGTTAGACTTTGGTGGGAGACGAGTGCTTGCTGTGAGAGGGGGGAAAGTGCTGTACTTCAGAGGGAGAGCACCTGCTTTGCACTCAGAAGGTCCCAGGTTCAATCCCCAGTATCTCCAGATTGGGCGGGAGAGATTCTTTGACTGAAACATTGGAGAGCTGCTGCCACTCAATGTACACCAGGGTTTCCCAAACTTGGGCCTCCAACTGTTTTTAGACTACAACTCCCCTCATCCCTGCTAGCTAGGAATGATGGAAGTTGTAGTCCAAAACCAGCCAGAGTTTGGGAAACTCTGGTGTAGACAATGCTGTGCTAGATAGGGCTATGTTCCGACTGGGTATAAGTCAGGTTCCTACGTGGGGGGGGGGGGCTGTCTTTAGGCATAAAGCACAAAGTAATTTAGTCACCGCATTTAGCTCCTTCTCTCAGGACCTACTCCATTAATGCGTCCCATAAGGAGAAATGCTTTCTTCCACTTGGCATGCGCCACAGATACTTGAGCACTGACCGACCTGCACACAGCTGCACACCGCCTGCTCGGCAGCTTGGGAAAAAGCTGTGATATCCACGTTAGCTAGCCAGCAGCCAGATGTCAAGGGAAGCCCACCCTGCTTTCCAACATTGTTCTTGTCACAGAAGGAGAAAGAATGGTCTCCTGGCCAGCCGGCCACCAAGCCTTGGCCAACCCATATTCACAATAAGGGGTTGGGGGAGAAATTCAGTTCAGTTTGTCTTCAAAGGCTAATTCAATATGGGAACCGAATCTTAGCCGTCCTTTAAAATCCATGCTTCTCTGCTTTATGCCATGTAGTTCTCCAGACAAGTAATGAGATTTTTTAAAAATTGCATACGCTAAGGTACAACATGTGCAAACAAATGCATTGTGTTAAAGAAAATATAGATATTAGAGGTTTGGGGAGGATGTGTATATTAGGTGAATTTGCACCTAAAATGTGTATATAAGAAGGCATTCACACTAAAATGCTGGTGAATTTTCGTGATTTTCTTCTTTTTTTAATGTGGAGATTGGGGAGTTATGATTGGGGGAAAACAGGAACTGAGAGAAGATGAAACTGATAGGTTTGCCTATCGCTTCCTTGAAAGCCTTGGAGAACCCTTAGCCCCGCCCCCTGGCTTGTGGATTCCCCCTGGGTGGCAAAACGGCAAATTGGTCCAATCACAGAGTGTGTAGATTGGAGTCAGAGGGCAGATTAGGGGTCCATGCACAGCCTCAGTAGTTACATGGGATCTGGTCTTCTGATGGTGCCCCAGTCTTTTAGTGTGGCAGCACCTGCACTTTGGAACTCCTTGCCTATTGATATCAAGCAGGCACCACCTCTGTATATATTTTTTTGCACCTGCTAAAAACAATTTTGGATAGACAAGCCTACCCAGAGCTGATGTCAGCCTTGATTTGGTTTTAGTTTGTTGTTATCTTAACTTCTCATACATCAAAAATTGTTAAGTTTTCATAGTGATAATATTATTGCTTTATCCAGTGCTCTTTTTTTCTAAAAAAAAATGTTTAGGGGTACTCTCATTTTCCTACTCATATTGAAATACTGCCTCTCAGTGAGGTCAAACTTAGATTCACAAAATGTTTAGGGGTATGCATACCCCTGCATCCCCCCAATTGTGAATTGGGTGCAAAATTACTATTATCCAAAGATGACTTGATATTTTGTCCACCCTAGTATAGAGAGAGAGGTGGAATAAATCTGATCCTTCTTTTCTATACAAGGTATTTCTTTCTCAGACAAGGAGGATGGAGATCAATTTGTATACTTAGTGAGGCTGCCTGCAGTGAAAGTAATTCTCTTCCCAATAAATCTCAACACTGGACAGAAATTCCAATAGAGAACCAATATGGTTTCTATCTTTGCTCCTCCTGTATTTAATATGTAGCTCTGCAGTTTGTGCAGCTTGGGAGACTGAACTGGGACAGAAGAACAATTGGTGTCTAATTCTCTGAGACTATCCTATAGCAAGAGAGCATCCTTCCTTCTCTATGAGGATGGGCTACAGCTCAGTAGAAGAGAACCCCTTTTGCATGAAGGTATCCCAAATTCAATCCCTGTCTTGTACAGGTCAGAATTCTGAAACCCTGGGAAGCCACTACCAGTCAAATATTGACAACAGAGATCTAAGTGAGTCAATGGTTGGAGTTGGTGTGATGAAGTTTTCTGTGTTTTTGAGAGGTGATGCAGCACAACAGACAGTAAGAGCTGTTTGACAGTGGAATTTGCTGCCAAGGAGTGTGGTGGAGTCTCCTTCTTTGGAGGTCTTTAAGCAGAGGCTTGACAACCATATGTCAGGAGTGCTCTGATGGTGTTTCCTGCTTGGCAGGGGGTTGGACTCGATGGCCCTTGTGGTCTCTTCCAACTCTATGATTCTATGATTCTATAACTGAACTAAGAGAGATTTACTTCTGAGAAAATGCATTTAGGATTGGCCACATGTCCATTAGGCTCCTCCTATAACATTGGTTATTCCACAGTGAACTCCACCAAGTTCAATGGGACCTACTCCCCAATAAATGCACTTAGGATCACTGCCTGAACATTTCCTTCCTCCCACAGCAAGTTGGCCAGCAACCCTGTGCTTATCGATTCATGTAAAATGTGTGATCTTTAAGCATTTGTGCATACTCTCAAGCCACCCACTTGGGTGTAACAAAAAGAGAAAGAGGGAGAGAGACAGTGACAACTTCCACATTAAGGTCAGAGGTCACGGTTATCGACACATGACTTTAATCCCTTTGACACTTCAAAGGCTGAGAATTGGGAGAGGCCCGCTGAGCTGAAACCCTGGAGATTAGTATTTGTCAGAAAAAGTTGATATTATTGACATTGTTGGAAGTACAAAAGGCTTATTTTATTTTATTTTACCTAATAAACGGCAAGCCCTGTTTTGTGAATACATTTGTGTGTTTTGGCTAGTCCCTGGCAGATTTAATGCGTGCCAAGATTAAGTTCAGATCACACTTGTAAAGATTTCACTGGTTCTGTTTCTTTGTAGGAGCAGATAGGTGCGTAGTGCAACCCTCACCAGTTTTACTTCAAAATAAGGATGGGGGGAGAAATGTGATTCAGTTCACATTGAAAGGCAAACCTATCTAATTCACACTTTCTGAAACAATACATGAAGCGAAAGATATCCAACATTTGAAATTTGTTCTCTTCTGAATTTTGCAGTGCAGATCTCCAGCTATAGAACATGTTTAAAAATGCATATACTAAGGTAAAGTGTGCACAGAAACAATGTATATATTTGTGAAAACAACATTAAAAAATGCATTCTACTTGGGGAAATTTATTTGCAAAAATGGGCATCTTAGGCATAAGCCCATGCAATATTAGGATAAATTTACTCTGAAATGTAGATGATTTTTTCTTGAGAACTTAAAAAAAAACCTGATATGGAATTGTTGAGAACGGAAGTTAAGATTAGAAAAATGAGGAGTTGAGAAAAACAAAAAATGGACGGATGTGCACAATCCCGGGAGCCTTCATCATCAGAGAAGAGTACTGCTGAAAGAGCCTCTGCCATGATGGAGACCCCAGCTTGTCCCTAGAATGTGGAAAGCTGCCACTGGAAGTTTCCCCACCAATGGAAGGTTGCATCAGAATAAGGAACTGAGGGGTTGGGCATGGCACCAGAGGCTTGAGGTCCTTGGATCCTCAACCTGCCTGAGTCTCAGGGCTTCAGATGAGGTGGTAGAGCCACTCCACAGCTCCCTGGCCTCTCTGTTGTTGTTGTTTGAATGATTAGTCCCATTTTGCACAAAAGGGGACCTGAAGCGACTGGGGGGGGGGGGAATGATGCAAACATTAAAGTCAAGCATAAAAAACAAAGCAAGCAAACAAACAAACAAACAAACTGGAGTTAAAATGAGGAACTGAGCAAACTTGAAAAGGACTGATTTGCCCATCTCTTCTCGGAAGTAAACCCCACCAAGTTCAATGGAACTTGCCCCCTAGCAAGTGTGTTTAGGATTGCAGCCACAGCATTTCTTTATTTCTTTCCTTCTACCCACCCAAGTTTTCCATCTTAAGAGTCTTTGTTTCTTTCGGGATTTGTAATAAACAACATAATTACATGCCTTTTTCTTCCTTGATTGAGTACATGTCTTACAAATGATGATTTACCACTTGCGTGTCGCAAAATAGACTGAATAGTCATAATTATTATGTTGGAGAGCTGAACTTTCAAATTCAGAAATGTTGTTGTAAGGAGAAGCAGCTCAAAAAGTTTTAGCACTCAGGTTGTGTTGGTTGGTTCGATCGATCTGGGTGTATAACAAGTGATGTGCATGCTGTCACCCAGACTCCTCTGTGTACCCCCCCCCCCACTGTTGCTCAATGGAAGGTGTGTATCAAATTGATGCCTCCAACAAAGTTCTTGCCAACAGTGATGCAGTGTGCTCTGTGCCTCCAAGACTCCCTACCCAGGAAAGAGAGGCACCCAAAGTTATGCATTAGGAGTATTGGAAAGGGCCTAATACCGCATCAGAAATATGGTATTACTGGCCCATATCAACTGGCGCAGGCTGGTGGTCAGCCATTTCTGATGAATTGTGATGAATTTGTTTTGAACGGCATTTGTTTCCATATTGAACAGCTTTTGCTTTATTCATACGGTGTTGTATCTCATCATATATCTCTGTGTTGACAGAAACGTAGTTTGCTAATTTTAAATGCTTCATTATTTTGAGCTGCCTTTTTTGTCATTGGCAAAATAGCATGCAAATATTTCATCAAATCAGCTCATCCAAATGCTCTTGAAGAGCTGTAAGGGGGAAGGTCCTTTTTCAAGCATCCTGGTCCTAAGTTGCTTAGTGCTTTGTAGGTCAAAACCCAAACGCAGCCTGGGTGCTTATTGGTAGCCAGTGAAACCAATGGTAAAGGTAAAGGTAAAGGGACCCCTGACAATTAGGTCCAGTTGTGACCGACTCTGGGGTTGCAGCGCTCATCTCGCTTTATTGGCCGAGGGAGCTGGCATACAGCTTCTGGGTCATGTGGCCAGCATGACTAAGCTGCATCTGGCAAACCAGAGCCGTTTACCTTCCTGCCGGAGCGGTACCTATTTATCTACTTGCACTTTGACATACTTTCGAACTGCTAGGTGGGCAGGAGCAGGGACTGAGCAACGGGAGCTCACCCCGTCACGGGGATTTGAACTGCTGACCTTCTTATTGGCAAGTCCTAGGCTCTGTGGTTTAACCCACAGCGCCACCCGCGTCCCTTCGAAACCAATGGTATATGCGCACAATAAGAGGCACTGCGTGCTAGCTGCAGCTTCCAGAACAGCTTTGAAGGCAGCCCTAAAGACAGCATGGTAAAGTGGTCTAATCTTGAAGTTACCAGTGTGTAAGTGATGGATGATTGGAGAGGTGATGAAAAACCCGGGTTTCTTAAAGTCGAACCTCTGAACTGAAATTCAAGATTACTGTAACAAGTGATTGACCATATGACTGAAAAGAGTCAGATTACTTTGCTTTGTTCCTTAGCTCATTGAAGGGTTCAGAAGACTTCACATGCACAATCTCAGTATCCCTGCAAGAGGGCTGGAGAGGGGTGTGGCTGAGGAGGGGGTATGGCCTGGGGAGATCCCCAAGCACCAGAATGGCCCCATTTGGTCCCAGGTCTGAGATTCCCCATACCATATTTTGGGCACTAGGATGACTATGTATGATGACTATGCACTGCCTCCATAGTCAGAGGCAGCAGTACTTCTGAATAGGTAAAAAGGTAAAGGACCCCTGGACAGTTAAGTCCAGTCAGAGGCAACCAGGAGGTGTGGTGTTCTCTCTCTTCAGGCCAAGGGAGCCAGTATTTGTCGTTCTGGGTCATGTGTTCAGCATGTCTAAAACACTTTCCCCTCTACTTGCACTGGTGTGCTTTCAAACTGCTAGGTTGGCAGAAGCTGGGACAGAGCAACAGGAGCTCACCACCATCGTGCGGATTCGAACCGCCGACCTTCCGATCGGCAAGCCCAAGAGGTTCAGTGGTTTAGACCACAGCACCACCCACTGAATACCAGTTGCTGGAAGCCATAGGAGAGGAAAGTGCTCTTGTGCTCGGGTCCCACTTGCAGGTTTCCCACAGGCATCTGGTTGGCCACAATGAGAGCAGGATGCTGGACTTGATGGACCACTGGCCTGATCCAAGAGGCTCTTCTTACATTCTTATGAAAAACAGTCCAGTAATCATCATCATCATCCATTAAAATATTGCTTTCTTTAATAAATACTGATTAAATATCAATTAAATAACTTTAAAAACCCCTTTATATTACCCCTACTATGTGTTCCAGCCATTCTGCTGCCTTCTTTATGTCCTCTCATCATGGGCTTTCATAGTTCACACCACCCACTTGTGGAACCTGCTGCTGGATTTCCACTTCAGAAATGATTAAAAAAATTAAAATTAAAAAATTAAACATGGATTATTGCTCTCACAGGTACAATTTCGTGCTTCTGTTATGAGAATCGCCTGCATTTCCATGCAAAACAACAACAGCAACAACAACAACAACTCACTCACAGAGTCGTGGGAAAGAAAGTTTCGCTCGTTTCGAGTTGGACCTGTTTCCAAGTAAGTATATTTTAGGTTAGAGCCTGCCTGAGCCACATATTTGGCTTTGCGGACTCAATAATATAAAACATATCTCCATTAAGCCCTGATTTAATTGGAACTACATTTTCTTTAATCCCTGCCAGGAATATATATATATATATATATATATATATATATATATATATATGAGATATAAAGGCTTGTTATAGACTACACGGGCATCTTTTTTTTATCTGCTTGACCTGCTTGAAGAGCTAAGCCAAGTTTCATTAAAAATTATAGGCCTCATAACTTTTCGGGGGTTGCTTTTTGTTTTAAAGCAGTCCCATATGGAGGCAACAGTATGCCGAATTCATACCAGTCTGGAGATCTCCATATTTTGCTCTATATACCATAAAGATTGATTGTCATTCCCCATCCGCACCCCACATCCAAAAAAGAAAGAGAGAAAGATCACTCCAAGAAAACTGAAGAAACAAAACTCATGAAAATCTTTACGATGAGGACAAGGTGGATGAAATTCAAGAAAGTATCACTCTTATATCATCACGTATGCCACCCAACAGCGTTGCACGTTGCAGCGAAGTGAAGCATCTATCCGAGGGTGGTAGGAACTGCATTAAGCTTCTACTGCTGCCTTCTCCATTTCTTCCTAGGTGCTAACGCATACAAGTTGCATTAAGGAATTCTTCTTCGTTTTTTGTTTTGTTTTTGTTTTTTGCTGTGGCATCTGCTAAAAATGTCAGATGTGATCACAGTCTTTGCAAAACAAGTATTTTAACAACCCAAACCTTATGATAGGGTTATATTTCAGTGACTTGGAAACAACACTGCATTATCTGATACGAAACAGCACAGATGTTGCTTAATAAACTGTTTGGTTTATGCATTGCATTAACCTCATGAAACATTTATGCAAATCTCACATTAACAGAAGGTAGAGAGAGAGAGAGAGAGAGAGAGAGAGAGAGAGAGAGAGAGAGAGAGAGAGAGAGAGAGAGAGATTTGGAGGGTAGGTTATGCAGAAAACAACCTTTGTATTGGGATGTTTTTCTTCCCAGTATTTTATAGGGGTGTATTTTAACTCTTTGGGTTTCTGTTTCAAAAGACACAAGGAGCATTACCGATTATTCCCCCCTCCCGCTTCTGCTTTCCGCTCTGCTATCATTCCTTCCAGCTGATTTCACATTTTATAATGCTAATAGTGGGTGTACGGTTTGGAGTTTCTCTACTGTCAGCTGGTCAGTAGGTCTGGAGGATATATTTAATGGAATCTGACAGCTGATGGGATGGTTCCCATTGAAAGGGGGATTTGATATGTGGGATGAATATCTTGACCCTCAATTCGCCATATTAATGACCATTATTATTCAAACTCGCACTGCCGATATAACTCTTTTTTTCCTGGACACACCAGTACATGTGTATAAAAGAAATGACTTATGGATGAGTTAGTTCGTATACTTGTTGGAGTGCCTTTTTAGATAGCATGTCAAAACAGATTAGCTGTTGTGCCCTGCCATAAAATTAAAAGCCGAGCTTTTGTGCAACATACACTTGTAAACAAAGCGATCATAAAAGTGCAGGGGCTCTCTCTGTTGTGTCAGACACCAAGCAAATGCATTCCCTTTTAATAGCAAAGACAAAAAGTGGTGAGGATAAAGGAGGAGGGGGCGAGAGAGATGCTTTTGGGCCAACGAGCAACGGGAAGTTTATATGCAAGAGTCAACCAGCTAAACTCAACTGGAACCTAGCCAGCCCATCTGCCTCCCTCACTTTGGTTGCTGGGAAAAGAAATTTAGTTTTCACACAACCCAGTTTCAGGAATCAGGAAATGCAACCCTTTCATCCCAATGAATTCAAAGCTAAGTAAAGACAGTGGTGCGATAGCAGAACGTGCAACTTCCACATCACGTATTGATCTCATTCGAAACCCTTTTAAAAAGCCTCCCTTTTCCCTGATTACTGATGGACAGAACCAGTCGTCCTGGGTTAAGATGGCATTTGAAACATGGGAAATTAGACTGTGTCGATGTTAAGGCTTGAACACATGTGCCTGATTTTATGAGCGGCAGCATCTTCTAGTTGCCTCTTAAGGATATGTACGGAAAACCTCAACAGCTAAACGTCAACAGCTAAGGTGTGCAAGGATTTGTCTGGTTTTTAAAATATATGGCTCCTTTAAAAATGGAGGGGGAGGGGAGACAAAGGCATAAAAATCCCGTATTGATCCTCAGCATCGTGTCCCGGTTTGAATGCCTTTTAAAACCTGAGCCACTCGAATGCCTCAATCAATAACCCTTTTTCACTCCCCCTCTCCCCGTTTCAAATATGCAATTTTGTTTTCACTCCTTAAAAGCATGTAATATGCATTGTCTTTGATTTTCTTAACAAATGAGCAGGGAAGTAATGTTGCAAAAAACGTTCAGTCCTGACTGCCGTGTGTACAACATGCCCATTAAACCCTTTCCATGACAGCATTATGGACCATTCTGGTGACGTATAAATAATGCAAGCATAATGCATCCCCCTCGTTATCTTAACAAGTCTCTTTCCTTTCCCTTTCCTTTTTTTAGTTGAAAGAAATCCAAGTATTTGAAACTATCCAAGTTCAGCCGTGTGTGTGTGTGTGTGTAAAAGTACAAACCACCATCTGCCTAATGACATGACTCCAATATGCACCCAGAAGTTTGTTGGCATACGAGGAGCATGCCAATAACTCTTAAAGTAACCGTTGGACCAAGGAGATGCAATTAGGCCCCAGTAATGGGATTCACATTTGGTTTCCATATTTTGGAGGATGAAGCTGACATGATAATATCTCAATTACTGTAAGATTGAAAAGCCTATGATGATGTGCAGCTTCACATTCTTTTAACCAGACAGATGAAAGCTTTCCAGAAGTTTGGACGCTCAATTGGGTATGAGTCATCATTCATCTCTCTCACACACCCCAACACACACACACACACACACACACACACACACACTTCTAAACTACAGTAAAATCCTTAATCATCCTATGGATTACTGCAGTGGTTTACTGAGGTGAAGCTGTTTAATCTCCCCTTCCATCATGGCCAATGAAAGCTGTTCCCACCCATGCATTAGACTTTGTAGACTATTAGCCCAGGCAGCTCATACCAACCAACCAATTAAGGCAAAAACTCCAAGCAAATAGTATAGTGGTCCATTGGGATAGAGGGGTTCCATTTCTGCAACTTTGAGTTAGGGGGATTTTTACACCCAGACTATTGAATAACCAAGGAGAAGCTCCTCAGTCCAGTTTGAGATGCCCTCTTTGTCTTTCTCCATTGGAGTGATCAAAGCAGAACTCCACAGGCAACTCGCCTACTGAACCCCACCCCCACTACCACAACTTTCCTGCAGAATAGGAGAATTCTTGGAGCATTCTTCCCATTTGCTTTCCAGATTTTTGAAATTTAAATCTGTCTGGACCTGTTTCTGAAGTGGAATGGATGCCATATAAATTCTCCATTGTCCCACTCTCTGCTTTCATATAAATTTATTACCCCAAGGATAATAGGTGGTGGGTGGGCTTCTGCCTCTCCCTCACTGTTGGTGCATCTTTGATGTTAGATTAGTACAGTGGTACCTCAGGTTAAGTACTTAATTCGTTCTGGAGGTCCATACTTAACCTGAAACTGTTCTTAACCTGAAGCACCACTTTAGCTAACGGGGCCTCCTGCTGCCGCACCTCCAGAGCACAATTTCTGTTCTCATCCTGAAGCAAAGTTCTTAACCTGAGGTAATATTTCTGGGTTAGCAGAGTCTGTAACCTGAAGCGTTTGTAACCTGAAGCGTATGTAACCCAAGGTACCACTGTATGTGTGTGTATATATATATATATATATATATATATGCTTTCGTAGATTTTCACGGGTACAGGAATGCAGGTTTTGGTGTCCTCGGGTGTCTTCCCGTGTAAAAGTTGGGGTGTCTAGGCGACGTTTCGACGAGGTCTCACTCGTCATCTTCAGGCTGGTGTTTTCGGCTTCTTGTTACTGGAACAGAGCAGGATCTCAGTGTTTGAGTTCCTATAAATACTGTTGAGGGGGTGTGGTGTATAGCCTCCAATGTTCTGGGCAGAGAGGAAGTTCCCAGGCTAGTGTGCCTTTTCTTCTTTTGTTCCTTAATTACTTGAGGGATATCCTGAGTGATTTCTTGAGTGATATCCTGAGTACCACTTAGGTGGGTCATTAGGTGTGGATTAGTTGCTAAAGTCTTTGTGTCTTGACCTCTTGAACTTTGTGAAGAGTTTTTCTGAGAAGATGGCTGTACTGCACTTAGTTGTGCTCTGGCTTGGCTTCGTGTATAGGGGCGAGCTGTGGTTTTGTGGCTTGTGTCAGCCAGATCTGTGTAGGGATTGCAGGGGGGTGCAGCATCCGGAGGTGCCTCCATGGTTTGGCTACTGGATGGTGTCTGTAATTTATCTGTGGAGAGGGTCTGGGTTTGGGTCTGGTGTGGTTGATTGGTGATGGCGTTCTGTGTGCCTCTGGATCTGGTGTCAGTTTTTGTGGGGAGGGCTAATTTCCAGATGTCTGGCAAGCGGGATGTGTCGTCACGCTTGTTCATGTTGTGAGGGTGTTTCTCTATCTCGATGGCTTCCATGATTATTCTCTTGTGGTGATGTTCCATGTTAAAGAGCAATTTGGAATCTGCAAAATTAATTTCGTGTCCTGTTTCTTTCATGTGTTGGAAAAGAGAGGAAGTTTTTTCTTCTTTTTTGACGGCATTCTTGTGTTCTGCGATACGTGCATTTATTCGTCTGTTTGTTTGTCCAATGTACGTGGCTGGGCAGACTTTGCAGGGTATTTCATAGACCCCTTGGTTTTCCAACTGGATTTTATCCTTGGGGTTTCTGAGGATATTGGCTATTTTTTGGTTGGTGCAAAAGGCTGTTTTGATATTGTGTTTATGGAGGATTTTGCTAATTTTATCTGTAGTGCCCTTGATATAAGGAAGGAGGGCCATGCCATTGTTTTCTTCTGTGTCTTGGTTTTTGGGGGGTGTTTCTTTTTGGATTAGCTTCGTAACCCTGTTTTGCTGGTATCCATTGGCAATTAACACATTTGAGAGATTCTGTAACTCAGTTGTCAAGTGGTCTTTGTCAGCCAGGCGTTTGGTTCTGGAGATGAGAGTCTTGGCTACGGAGTTTATTTGTGCAGGGTGGTGGTGTGATTGTGCATGTAAGTAGCGGTTGGTGTGTGTTTTTTTCCGGTAGATAGTGTGTCCTAGGGAGCCATCCGGTTTTTTGTAGATTAGGACGTCAAGGAAGGGAAGTTGGTTGTTGGCTTCTATTTCCATAGTGAATTGTATTTTGGGGTGTAGGCTGTTGAGATGTGTGAGGAAGCTATCCAGTTTTTCCTTCCCGTGTGGCCAAGGAACACCACTCAGACCAATAGTCAGCTCCATAGGCTCACCTCTACAAAATCTCGCTAAATTTCTCGCCAAGCAACTTCAGCCCTATGCAGAATCCATCTCTTCACACGTTCCAAACTCCTTCCAGTTCATAGAAACAATAAAGAAGCAAAACCTACATCCTAATGACCTACTTGTGAGCTTCGATGTTGTATCTCTCTTCACACAAGTGCCCATTAATGAAGCCTTGACAGCCATTCAAAACAAATACAATCCCCCCGAATACATCTTGGACCTGACCAACCACTGCCTAACCAACACGTACTTCATCCACAATGGACAAAGATACAAACAGATAGAAGGAGCACCTATGGGATCACCCCTCTCACCGGTCATCGCAAACCTGTACATGGAACACTTTGAAACCAATGCTTTAGACAAGTCAGAACACAAACCCAAACTTTGGCTCAGATATGTTGACGACACCTTTGTAATTTGGCCACACGGGAAGGAAAAACTGGATAGCTTCCTCACACATCTCAACAGCCTACACCCCAAAATACAATTCACTATGGAAATAGAAGCCAACAACCAACTTCCCTTCCTTGACGTCCTAATCTACAAAAAACCGGATGGCTCCCTAGGACACACTATCTACCGGAAAAAAACACACACCAACCGCTACTTACATGCACAATCACACCACCACCCTGCACAAATAAACTCCGTAGCCAAGACTCTCATCTCCAGAACCAAACGCCTGGCTGACAAAGACCACTTGACAACTGAGTTACAGAATCTCTCAAATGTGTTAATTGCCAATGGATACCAGCAAAACAGGGTTACGAAGCTAATCCAAAAAGAAACACCCCCCAAAAACCAAGACACAGAAGAAAACAATGGCATGGCCCTCCTTCCTTATATCAAGGGCACTACAGATAAAATTAGCAAAATCCTCCATAAACACAATATCAAAACAGCCTTTTGCACCAACCAAAAAATAGCCAATATCCTCAGAAACCCCAAGGATAAAATCCAGTTGGAAAACCAAGGGGTCTATGAAATACCCTGCAAAGTCTGCCCAGCCACGTACATTGGACAAACAAACAGACGAATAAATGCACGTATCGCAGAACACAAGAATGCCGTCAAAAAAGAAGAAAAAACTTCCTCTCTTTTCCAACACATGAAAGAAACAGGACACGAAATTAATTTTGCAGATTCCAAATTGCTCTTTAACATGGAACATCACCACAAGAGAATAATCATGGAAGCCATCGAGATAGAGAAACACCCTCACAACATGAACAAGCGTGACGACACATCCCGCTTGCCAGACATCTGGAAATTAGCCCTCCCCACAAAAACTGACACCAGATCCAGAGGCACACAGAACGCCATCACCAATCAACCACACCAGACCCAAACCCAGACCCTCTCCACAGATAAATTACAGACACCATCCAGTAGCCAAACCATGGAGGCACCTCCGGATGCTGCACCCCCCTGCAATCCCTACACAGATCTGGCTGACACAAGCCACAAAACCACAGCTCGCCCCTATACACGAAGCCAAGCCAGAGCACAACTAAGTGCAGTACAGCCATCTTCTCAGAAAAACTCTTCACAAAGTTCAAGAGGTCAAGACACAAAGACTTTAGCAACTAATCCACACCTAATGACCCACCTAAGTGGTACTCAGGATATCACTCAAGAAATCACTCAGGATATCCCTCAAGTAATTAAGGAACAAAAGAAGAAAAGGCACACTAGCCTGGGAACTTCCTCTCTGCCCAGAACATTGGAGGCTATACACCACACCCCCTCAACAGTATTTATAGGAACTCAAACACTGAGATCCTGCTCTGTTCCAGTAACAAGAAGCCGAAAACACCAGCCTGAAGATGACGAGTGAGACCTCGTCGAAACGTCGCCTAGACACCCCAACTTTTACACGGGAAGACACCCGAGGACACCAAAACCTGCATATATATATATATATATATATATATATATATATATATATATATATATACACACACACATATGCATATATATATATATAGAGAGAGAGAGTGTATTATTATTTGTAATAACTAAAGCCCTGCAGAAGGTGCCATGTTCAACCCCTGGCATCTCCAGCTTGGACTTGGAAAGACTCCTGACAAAATCTTGAGAAACTGCTGCCAGTCAGTGCTGCTGATACTGAACCATATGGACCAATGATCTGACCCGATATAAGACAACTTCCAGCCTGTTTGCATTCTGTGGCAAGAGCACTGCCCTGTGTCTTCAGAGCAGAAATCGGGAGCTGTGCCTGCTTTGTGCCCCCACCCCATTGAAACTCTGCCATCATAACAAACTTGGGTTTTAATGGAATTGATTATTTTACTTTTAGATCTAACAGCTGGTTGGTATTTTATTTTGTGAGGGCTTTGGAGAGACGCTCATTGATTTTTGCCAGAGCTGTTTGCTGTTTTCTTCAGTCAATATTGTCACATAATGAAAAACTTGACTCAGCTGGTCAGATCTGGCAACATGCTTGATACAGAACAGAACTGTGCAGTGTTAAGCCCCTTTTAGCAAAACACACTGCTTCCTTCCTATATGTGTCAAAAAGTGCTTTGGAACAGCAGCTCGGGACGTTTTTCATTTTTAACAAATCTGTGTGCTGCTGAACAAGCGGTGACCAGCTGCCCTTTGATTTACAGAAATAGTCTTTATATCACAATGCTGTGTTTTCATTTAAACCCTCTAGCCCAGTGGATTTCCTACTGCCTACATTGATCTGTTGATCTGTCTGGGAAAACTCCTGAGCATCAGGACATAGAATCATAGAACGCTGCAAATAACTTTGCTAGGGTGCTCTCTCCAGTTTCTGTTGGTCTGGCCAGCTTTATTTTTATTTTATTTATTAATTTTATATGCCACCTTTTCCTCCAATGAGCACAAGGTGGTGTACAAGGTTCAGGGCAGAAGCCTAGAGCTCCACTCAGCAGAATGAGCAGGAGGAATCAGCCCTCCACCCCAATGCAACAAGACTGGCTTGCTACATTTTGAAGCACTGGAAGAGATCTGAGGCAGCCTGTCCAATATTGATGGCATCTTCTCTTTGATTTCCTGGTAAGCTTCCAAGAAACCTCAGGGTTTCCTATGAACACAGTTTGAAAACTCTTGATCTGTGCAGCGAATCTTCCTAGCAATCCTCTGTCCCACCCCCATCACTCTATCATGAGTATGGATGAAGGGGAAATTTGATCAGTTTGCATTTGTGAATACACCTCATTCCCACTTTCCAAACCAATGTGTGAACCAGGATGCAGCTCTGCTTTGAAATTTGCACTTCTCTGAATTTTGCAGTCCAGTTCTCTGGTCAAATATAGTGAACTTTTAAAGAGCATAGATTTGGGGCAGAATGCAGACAAAAACAGTGCGCACACAAATGCCTCAGAGATAGCGCTTGCAAATAAATGTGTATATTTTTGTGCAGGGCTAAAAACACACAAACTTACATTGAAACGGATTGAACAGAGAGCTGAGACGTATCGTGAAAAGTGGGGTGTAAATTTATTAAATAAAGAAGTCTCAAAAACAGAAATTAATAGATTCAGCCATTTCTAGTCACGAGCTACAGAGAGAGCTTTCCTGGCACTGACATATGTAGTCTGTAAGCTCCTTGGAGCAGGGCCCTTTCCTCTTGTACTCCATAAAGCTGCATGCACAGAGGGGTCCATATCAATCAATCAATCAATCAATACTTGGCAGCACTTAAGGATCAATGGTGGCTGGTGCCCATTGGCACTAGTAGGGCAGAAGACAGGGAGCCCAACAGTAGATGGAGCCAGAGCTGGTGATAGGCAGAACCTGGAGCCAATGATAGGCAGAGCTGATGAATTCTAGTTTCCCCACCTCTTCCTCTCTGCTGAGTTCTACAAGGGCAACACTAGGGAGGATTGTTAAGTAGGATGGCAGGCGAGTGAGGGCAGACTGTGCCTGGTGGGTCAGTGCCCCATTTTCCTTAATTGACTAGCCCATACTACTAAGGACAGTTTTACAAATAACGCTGCTGCTGTTTTAACCCGGTGTGCTGATTGGGAATGCCGAGCTCTTGTGGCTTCTTCCCCCAGCTATGCAAGATAAAGCGATTGCCAAATTAATGCTTATCAAATAATTTCACAGCACATTATCCCCAATGAAACGTAAATGAGTCGGCTTCTCCACAGTCGAGCAGCGAGACTGAGCAAGGCACTAAAAGTGCATTTCACCCAATCAAAAATAACTGGTATTATATCATCATAACCTCTTCCTTCAAGAAATAGGCTTCTGAAAGGCCATAAAGCAGGCATAATTATAGGCTGAAGTATGCTAAAAATATATCCCAAACCACACATAACATGAAGAGTAACTGTTTGACTTCATCGTAACCCTTCCATGTATTTCCCAGCCTGCAATCATATCTTATGCTTTGACTGCCCCCACTTTTTTTTTCTGGGGACAGTCCCTATTTTTGGAATACTTTCCTTATTAAATCATTTCCCTTATTTTCTTCCGACATTTTGCCTCTTTAGAGACGCTGTCTTAGCATTCTGTGAGAGTGAGCAGCCAGAGAAATATGCCTTATAGAAAGAAGAGCAGCTAAGTTACAACTATTAATTTTAAGTAGGTCTACTCTGAGTAAAAGTTAATGGACTACCATGTTTTGTCTCTATTCAGTTCACAAGTGATAGCACTGAACTTCATGCAGGGGGTTGGACTAGACGACCCTATGGATCTCTTCCAATTCTACAATTCTATGATTCTTGATGAGTTGCCATTCAACCATTGCACATTAGAGTATAGAAATAAATTCCTAAATGCATTTTTAACCAAAGCACATAGTATAAAATAGATTTGGATATATTTTTGGAGCTGTGTCGGGCTATCCAAGGTTTGAGAACTTGAAAATAATTAATTTTGAACAACATGGTAGCCAGATGGGTTGCAGACCTGGTTTGTTTTGAACAGCCCTTTCCAAGTTTGGCTTGCTCAAACATCTTTAGGATGACTATTTGCTACTTCAGTTGGGCTTGGGCTGAAGACTGAGACATCGAGCCATGGTCAGATCATTGTCCTTCTAGATCAATCTACACCATTGGTTCGTTTAGCTTGCTATTGTCTGCACATAGCCAGTGATGGCTGGTGGCTGTTGGGACTTATAGAGCAGAAGGAAGGGAGGCCAACAGTAGGTGGAGCCAGAGAGCCAATGACAGGCAGAGCCAACTAATTCTGGTTTTGTCCCCATCCTCCTCCCTACTGAGCTCTACAGGAGGAAGCTGACATGCACCCCTGGACTGGCTATATGTAAGAAGGCAGGTGGGTGGAGATGGGTGAGGGCAGACCGAGGGTGGTGGGGCAGTGCCCCATTCACCCCATTTAATGGACCGGCCTCCATTGCACACAAAGAACATAGGCAGTGAGCACAGAGATGAAAGGAAATGTCATCCAACAACCTCTGGTTGACTTGCAGAGGCTTTGAAGGGTTTCAGACAGGGCTCATTCCTAGCCCTACCTGGAGATGCTGGGAACAGAAAAAGAACAGGTCCCATCTCTCCCTTTATTAAAAATAAAATAAAAATAAAATACCTGGATCTCTTGAGTGCTTTGGAACTGGCAATGCTCATCTTTTCTGATACAGGAAGCTGCCTTCTACTGAATCATCTCATTGGTCAATCTAGCTCACCATAGGCACATTGACTGGCAATGGCTCTCCAACATCTCAGAGAAGGCTCCTTACCAGCCCAATGAGGAGATGCTGGGGTTTGAACCTGGAGCCTTCTGCATGAGGGGAGTAGGGGGTTTCCTCTAACAACTCTCAGCATCCTTAACAAACTACAACTCCCAGAATTCTTTAGGGGAAGCCATGGCTGCTTAAAGTGGTATCATAGTGGATTAAGTATATGGTGGGAATGTGGCCTGAGGCTGCTGTTTCCATCCCGAGTTCCTCCGGCCCACAACAGGAGGCCTCGCTCTCTTGTCGGCTGCTTTGAGAAACCAGGCCTTATTTATGAAAGCTACTGAAGTTTAGCCTATCAGATAAGGCCGTGACGTGGTGGGCTGCTTGGATGCCAGAACACACTTCCAGTCTGCTTTCCTTTCCTGTGCCAATAATTCTCTAACACTTTGCTAAGAAAACATGCTCCTAACCATTCCTATCTGTTCGCGCTCTCCAGAGATCTCCAGAGCTTATGCTTTGCCGGCTGCCAGGACACCGTCCAGCTACTTTGCCAGTGTGTGAGCCCTGTATAAACTGTCTTTGGTGCTAACATGTAATTACACCCTCTGCAGAGCACTTCAAGACGCCCGATGACAAGGAAAGCGCTACAGAAACATGGGAGCTGCCATTGTTTGCAATTTTTTTCATGCATTGCTGCCAAGCACCTAAATAATGAACTGATGCCTGTCCGAAAACAAAACAAAACAAAGAAACCCCCTGAGCAAATAATCCAGAAGGTTTGCTTTATTTTAAGTTAAAGGAACACCCTTGCAGATCTTTAAGCAAAAGCCTTAAGTGGAAAACCAGACGTTTCTTCTGTACCGTTGCAGCAAAGATTTTACCTTCCTCTGCTGCCTGGTGCTTCCCCTTTAAAAAACTGGCCCATTGAACTCCGAAAGCTGTTTTTTCTCCAGCTGGCTGCTTCAGCTGAGAGAGTTCAAGGAGTGATGCCAGGTTTCAGAAGGCTAGGAAGGCTCGCAGCGAAAGCTTCGCACAAAACAAGGCAGGTCTGATGGGGAGAGAAAGAGCGAAGCCGAGCAAAGGCTGCTTTGTAGACAGAACCAGTAGGGTTCTTTAAATGCACACACCCCAATGCACCCTCACAAAGTTATGGAAGACCATTGTTGGCTGCATGCGGCTGTTCATGCACAAAGCTCTGTGCTTTAAAGCACCAGATGCTGTCAGCAACTTTTGTTACTCTCTGGACAGAGTCACATCCGACACTTAAAGCACATCCAATGCACATTTCAAGCACATGACTTCCCCCAAAGAATTCTGGGAACTGCAGCTTTCCCCTCACAGAGCTGCAATTCCCAACACCCTTAACAACCTACAGTTCCCAGGATTTTTTTGGGGGGGCAGTTATGTGCTTTAAATGGCTTTTGGCCATCCTTAAAATGTGTGATATGGGTTCAGCTATGGGTTGAAACTGTGATCACAGCGAAGGCTGTTCTGCCGCCCATTTAATTCTTTGCTGCAAAGTAGCACCGGGAGGAGTCGTTTTGCAATGGAGAAATAATTGTGGGGAGGACATTTGACACGTCCATTCCTCCCACCTTGAAATTCCAACTGTTGTCTGAGATGTTTGTGTTCCAGACCGGTGTTTGCCGTGGGAATGTGGATCTGAACTCTTGTGGAAGGTGGGGGAGTTTTAGCCTGGAAGCAGAAGATGGGGCATAGGTTCAGCATCCCTCCTGGCTGCTTCTGCTGTTTCGATGGTCTCCTCCTCATGCTGCTTCTTCATCACCTCCAGGTACTGGCTAGTCATGGTGCAGCCAGGCTGTGACATTGCTGTCATTATTAAGTGCCCCTTGAGAATTGTATGACAATAGATTTAAAACAGGGGTGCCAACTATTGGGGGGACTAGGTAAGCCCCACCTTGCGTAACTGATCACATGACACGTCACATACACACTATTTGAATGGCAATGCCCATCATTGGTTGGGGGGCAGTACCCTTAAATATTTTATTGGGGGGACCGAAGGGACGTTGGCTCCTATGATACGAAGGGTCTAGCACCTTTTGTTAGCTACATTGCTGTGCTTTTAAGTCCCGGACTTCTATTTTGTTTTTAACAGAATGCTCCACACCATTCATTTAAAGTGCTCTTATAACAGCTATTGGTTATTGCTCCCCCTCAAAGAATTCTGGGAGCCGTAGATTGTGAGGAATGCATAAATCCCTCTTCCCAGGGAACTCTGGGAATTGTAGCTCTGGGAGGAGAATCTGGGTTTCCTAACAACTCTCAGCACCCCTAGCAAATTACAGCTTCAGTATTCTTTGGGGCAAGCCATGACTGTTTATAGTACCATGATGCTGTTTTAAAAGTATGGTGTGAATGTAGCCTCAATATTCCAGTCTGGAAATAGTGTGACAAAATATTCTTTATGAATTGTTATATTTGTAAATCTTGCCCACAGCCAAGTACATGATTGCCAAGCTGGTCAGTATCATAGAATCACATAATTGTAGGGTTGGAAGGGACCCTGAGGCTCAACTAATATATTAGAATGATTCAAAATACTAAGCCCTTATTTCAACTTTAGGTGTGAAAGGATTTTTCTCCCCCTGACCCTTTTAAAAAATGATGGATGCATATGCATCTATACAACCAGTTATAGATTAACAATTCTGAATGCCACTGGGAAGAGAGAGAGAAAAGAAACTTAATTTTTTCATTTCATTCATCACAGCTTTTTAATAAGAATGTCATTACTTAATCCCCTTTGCTTTTTAGTTGTGAACAATGGGACCAAGCTCCTTGGTTTTCCAGAGTGACCCACAACTGAGAAATTGATGAATAGTTTCAGGGAAGGGGGGAGTAAATTACCCATTATTCATAATTGTCTAATGAAGCATTAACCCAAATCTTTAATGGCTGAGATCAGAGCCAAACAGTTTATGACTGATATCTAAATTCCAAAACCACTTTGATTTAACTCACTTGCTCTTTGCAGGGGGGTGGGGGGGGGTGGGATACACACACACACACACACACACACACACACACACACACACACACAAAACCCTGGAATTGCTTTCTCAGTTCATGCAATTACTCCAAAAATAACACCCTTATATAGATGAACCAAAGGGTTGGGAAAATATTATCATAAGGGTGTAATGTCTTCCAGAGGATTTACACAGCTGACAATGAAGGTATTTAGGGGGGTTTCTGTTAGCAGTGACACGCCATGATATACAGTTTGCATTTTATTTTATACTTCCTACCCATCCATGAAGACACAGCTTTATTGCAGTTTTGTCTTTGAAAGAACTGTAAGCTCATTCAGAAAGGACTGTGGCCATGTTGTTGTTTCTAGAGTTCCTTAACTTTAATCACAAGAACCTTCTTCCAGATTTGCCCCCTTTTTTTTCTTTTGAAAAATACATTTCTATAGATCGATCACACAGCTAACTTCTTAACTTTTCATGTATTCATATTAAATGGCCCTCACTTATCCTCATTCACCATTACTGGCCATCAGTTCAGTGATTCTCAAATGCTGGATCTGTGAAACTCCATCCCACTGAAGTCTCATCTTCTTGTTAGTGAAGATGCCATTTTAAGAAAAGCTGAGCTTGGTTTTAGGTAGGTGGTCAGCTTTTGCTTTTTCTATTGCCAGAGAAGTACATCCAGAGCAAGCTCCAAGTTTTGGTTGGGGTCTTAGGAAATATATCATGGGTGAGTTTACACCATCAACCGCTCCTGAGCCCTCCAGATCTATTGCGGAGCTTGGGAAGTTCATTATAAACAGGAACTGTTTTGAGTTTGAGTACAACATGCCACAAAACAAACTAATTATAGTTCACATTCATCCCTTTAAAAAAACAAACAGTTCACAGAATCATAGAATTGTAGAGTTGGAAGGAACCATGAGGGTCATCTAGTCCAACCCCCTGCAATGCAGGAATCTTTTGCCCGAGGTGGGGCTCAAACCCACAGCCTTGAGATTAAGAGTCTCATGCTCTACCGACTGAGCTATCCAAATGATCCTTTGCAATGTTTCCATTCCAGCATTCGGAATGTTACAAGCTGCTAGGCTGAAAGATAAAATATATGTCAGAAGACTAAGTGGAATGTGATTTTTTAATTTTATTTTAGAGTTTGCTTTTCCCAAAAAATATGATCTTCAAACTGAAGGAACACAAGACAAGCTGCTGGGTCAGGATAATGTCCCATCTAGTCCAGCATCCTGTTCTCACTGTGGCCTGCAAGCAGGACATGAGGACAACAGTACTCTGCCCAGGTGTGATTCTCAGTGAGGGCCAGTGTGGTGTAGTGGTTAAGAGCAGTGGACTCATAATCTGGTGAACTGGGTTCTCGTCTCCACTCCTCCACATGCAGCTGCTGGCTGACCCTGGGCTAGACACACTTCTCTGAAGTCTCTTAGTCCCACTCACCTCACAGAGTGTTTGTTGTAGGGGAGGAAGGGAAAGGAGAATGTTAGCTGCTTTGATACTCCTTCGGGTAGTGGTAAAGCGGGATATCAAATCCAAACTCTTCTTCTTCTTCCCAGGAACTGATATTCAGAAGCACACAGTGGAGGTAGAGCACAGCCATTGTGTCTGGGGCCTTAAGGTGAATTGGGATGATGATAATGATAATGATGATAGTAGCTGTTTATAGTCTTGTCTTCCATGGCCCAAAGAGTCTGAAGAGTAACCACCACAACAAAGCCACGTGTAAGTGAAGGAACTTGAAGATGAACAAGAAATTGTGCATACCGTATTTTTTGCTCTATAAGTCTCACTTTTTCCCTCCTAAAAAGTAAGGGGAAATGTGTGTGCATCTTATGGAGTGAATGCAGGCTGCACAGCTATCCCACAAGCCAGAATAGCAAGAGGAATTGCTGCTTTCACTGTGCAGCAATCCCTCTTGCTGTTCTGGCTTCTGAGATTCAGAATATTTTTTTTCTTGTTTTCCTCCTCCAAAAACTAGGTGCGTCTTGTGGTCTGGTGCGTCTTATAGAGCGAAAAATACAGTACTTCTACCCCAAAATAAGTTTCCGTTCATCCATCAACTTTGGGAACTTTTTTTCGGGTGTAGATCAGTGATGATGATGATTATTTTGTTACCTATAACAATACAAATGTTTGAGATGTACAGAAACAAACAATGGCTTGCCTGTTTGACATCATCTACCTGGTCCACAGCTTAAGAACGAAAACGATGCAGGGCAGAAAAATGGCTATTGCAGAGAGATCAAAACAATGTTGTGAATAATAAGATCCTGATTCCAGGGAAGCACAATGGAGCCGTCAGCAATAAGTCATGGGGTGCAGTCAAAGCCAGATCAAACCACACCTTGCAGGAACTTGCCAACCATAAGTTTGGCTAGATCAGAGGTTTTTCAAACCCATTCAGTGAAAATCATTAAACACTACTAATTCGTTCCAAGCCCTGATCTAATACCCCTTACTACCCAGTGGAAAGAGGCTGGTGAGTGAGCCCACAGTTTTTGCTACTGCTCCTCTGAGATTCAGTTTCTTGAGCTACTTTCCCTCTGGGCCAGAAGGACACCACAGGTGACATGCGATCCATAAGCAAACGCCAGCAATTTCTGCTCTGGTTTCTGACATCCCTAGCCAGGAAAGAGCCCCCCACACACACACACACACCAGAAACCACGGAGAGCTGCTGCCAGTCAGTGCAGGCTATACTGAGATAGATGGACCAGTGGTCCATCATTGTCCTGCATGAGACAATGACAATAAATATATCGTATATAGGTCTGAGACTTGGTAAGGGGCAGCTTCTAATGTAAGAAAACAGCTGCTGATCTCCTACTCTGGCTTCTTAAAAGTGTTTTGGGGGGTTGTTTCGGGGTTTTGTTGTCCACCCCCCCCCAAGTCTCTAAATATAATGCTTTTCACAGAAATAATTCTTTTTTAAAAGCCATCCATTCATGTAACCTTATGAGCTCATAAGGATTGAAGGCCAGAAGGGAGCAGTTTGCAAAAGGTATGTTTTGAGGAGGAGGGGGCAGGAGTGAATCTCAAAGCATTCCATAGGCTATGCACTGCTGTTGTACATAATTGTTAAGCAGGAAAGATCACAGACGTCTCAAATTATGAATGGCCACTAGCAATTATTCTTTTCAATGGAGCAATTTGAATCATGGAAGGAAAATAAAGGGGAAATATTTCTTTCACTCTCTCGCACACATAACCTTCCCCTTTCCAGGTTAGAAGCCTCTAGCTTCACCTATCGTGCATGAAACAAAGAATTTTCTAGAAGATTCTGTGTTGTGGGTGTGGCAAAACATTTTGATTTTGAAGCAAGGCATGCACTCTTTGCATGTGTGAGAGAGGAAGAGACAGAGTGTGTCACTCTTCTTTTCTAGGGTAGAGTTAGGGTCCTGTTGAATGACAGGAGCAATGAGTGCAAATTTTACCTTTGCACAATAAGCTGCTTTCTACACTCACACTCAACCTCTACCATCCATCCAAGCAAACAACAGGCATTATTAAGGGCACATTCCAGCTAGGCAAAAACCTCTCAAGGAGAGGGTGTGGCAAGGCTGATGAGGGGTGCAGCCTGAGAAGAGGGTGTGTTGCTGGGGAAGAGGGTATGGGCCAGAATTCGGCCCCCAGGCCTGAGAGTTCCTGCCGCTGTAGTAGGCAGCTTCAATATAAGGCAGCTTCCTATCTAAGCTCTAAGTTGCAATCGTCTGCATTCAGATTTAAGTGATTTGGTTTACTTCAGAGAATCAGAAATGATCTGGAGAAGATTAGTCTACAACTGCAGGATATATATATATATATCCCACCCTAATCTTGAACTCCCTTTGATTTACATTCATCAAATAATTCACACCTCACCTCCCAGAGCGAACTAAAATTAAATTAAGTGTCAACGTGTGAGAAAGTTACTCTCAAATTAACAACTGGCACACACTTCAGTTGTGGCTTTGGCACACAACATTTGCTGCATTTGCTTGGGAATATTTTGTGCTTATTATTCATAGCACAATCTCTCTGTGTGTTTTCACAAGCATATTCATAGTGCACGCTCTCTCTTTTGCCTCTCTATCTTTTTTTGTGGGTGGGGGGGATTTAAGACCCCAGCTTTATTCTTGTCAGCCAATATTTTGCATTCTCACTCTCTGGCTCTGCAAAGAATTACATCATCGCAAACAGGGGGTGGGGAATCTTCTTGCATAAGCCAGCCTGCTTTCAGGACTTTGAGCTCTGTGCCCCTTGACCGCTATAGACTAAGGGCCAAAATAGATGATATGTTCAGTGCAGGGAAGGGGCCATAGCTCAGTATTTGAGCACCTGCTTTGCATGCAGAAGGTCCCAGGTTCAGTCCCCGGCATTTGCAGGTAGGGCTGGGAGAGACACCCTGTCTGAAATCCTGGAAAACTGCTGCCGGTCAGTGTAGACAATACTAAGCTAGGTGGGCTCAGTGGTCTGATGCAGTGTAAGGCATCTTCCCATGTTTCTCTGTCCATAAGCATTTAATATATCTGATGTATTTAAAAACAGCAACAACAACCCTTAAATAACAACTCTGGTATTGGGGTGAGGAATGGGACTGTGATGCACAGGTAGAGCAGGTTAACCCTTTCCCACAGCATCACAGTGCCAATGAAAGCCACCCTCTTCTTATTAACCCTAGTCTGTGTGGCAGTAAGTAATCCTTTGGGTACCTGAGTTTCAGGTCATATGGCTATTCAAGGAAAACACCATCTATTTAAGTTCATGTTTCCAATCTCAAAGATTCAGAACCCTGCAACTGATGGTCTATAAGCTTTTAAAGTGAAAGGAGTTCCTGCTTTCCCTCTCTCTGCTTAAAAATCTCTCGCAGCTCATGAAGCAGATTGGGTTTTGATTGAAGAAACCTGCTGTGGTCTGAGTTTCAATCAGGAATGGGGAACATGTGGTCCTCCGGATGTTGCTGGACTCCAACTCCCATCAGCCCAGTGAGTGCAGTTAATGGTCTCAGAGATGATGGGTGTTGTAGTCTAATGACATCTGGATGGTTGCAGCTTTCCCATCCCTGGTTGAAATGAATGGCTGTTAGAGCATTTCCTAGCAAAGCGCTCTCTCTCTCTTATCACCTAAGTTGTTGTGCAGACATTAGGGGTGCATAAATATCTTCAGTTCCATTTCTCTTCTTGTTGTATGGCATTGGTGACCCTCCAGATGTTGCAGGCTACAACTCCCATGATCCTTGACCATTGACCATGTTGCCTGGGGCTGATGGGCTTGGAGTCTGACAACACCTAGAGGGCCACAGGTTGGTGAAGGGTAGATAATAAATTTAGTAATGATGATTACAGCAACAGCAATGTGTGGTGAACAATAAAGGATCACAAAATGTCCATCGTGGTCTGACTCAGAATAAGACAGCTAGGCTAGCTTAGTCAGTAGTGCATGAGAATCTTAATATCAGAGTCATGGGCAAACTATCCCTGCATTCTCATAGAATCAGAATTGGAAGGGACTCTGACACACACACACACACACACACACACACACACAGAGTATAAAGTGCAATTTCCAGGCAGCCTTTTATTCAGTCATGAAACTGATTCCCTGCTAGTTGTGCACGACTCTCAAGTGCTTATTTAAACGTTTCTAGTCCAATCCCCTGCAATGCACGAACATGCAGCTGTCTCCTACAGGGATCAAACTTGCAACCTTGGCATCATCAACACCATGGTCTAACCAATTGAGTTATCCACCTCAAGGAGATGGACTAGGCAGCCCTTGGTGTCCCTTCCCACTCTACAATTCTACGATTCTATGATTCCAATGTTCCTGTAATACAAAATGCTTCAACAGTTTCTCAGGACAGAGGTTCACCATGAGAGGGGTCTGGAGACCTACATCTTTCTTTTTTCCCCTCAAGAGTTTTTGTTTGTTTGCCAACGCAAGTGGCAACAGCAGGATTTGTGTTGACAGCCTGGATGGCTCAGTCCTGGCATCATTTCAAGCAGGGAATTTGTGTCCATTACAGGAGAAAATGTAGGCAAATATATAGACAAAATTCTGCAATGTGGCCTTTTTTTGGGGGGGGGGAGGGGTGGTGGAAAGGAAATAAAGATCCCAGAAATTTTCCCAGGAAAATGTCTTCTGAGAAATGTTGGCACTGCTCGGGTGTATACACACACACACACACACAGTATAAAGTGCAATTTCCAGGCAGCCTTTTATTCAGTCATGAAACTGATTCCCTGCTAGTTGTGCACGACTCTCAAGTGCTTACTTAAACTTTTCTCATTGTTTTAGAATGTTTAATAGGCATATAAAATTATTCAGCCTATTTCCGCATGAATGCACTTGTGTTCTTTACATTTTTAAATAATCCAAAGGAGAGAATGTGCTCCCTCCCCGTAAACACAATGCTTTCCTTCCCTGCTCATTGTAGAGGGAGCTCATTTTCCCCCACTTCTGCTTTTCTTCTCATTTCCCATGTTTGCTGAAAGTCCTTTCCCCCCGCCTCCCCCAGAACAAAAGAGCCGGGCCATGTGAAAACCGAGGCCACAAACCTTCAGCTTACATTGTACTGTACTGAAATACCTGCACAAGGGGATAGTCCTCAAGGTGTCAAGGCACCAGGTAGAAAATGCCTAAGGGGCTAGGTTGCTTAGGGTCACCAGTCTGTGGGATGGGACCAGACTTCATATTATGATACTACCCATGTCCATATGTCTTAGACACTAGAATAATAGACATGGCTCCCACTTCATATCTACCTTGGTCCCCCCAGTGTAATTTTTGCCTTATCCATGAATTTGTCTGATCCTCTTTTAAAGCCATCCAAGTTGGTCATCACTGCCTCTTGTGGGAATGAGTTCCATAGTTTAACTGCATGAATAAGTACTTCTTTTTATCTGTCCTGAATATTCCAACATTCAGCGTCATTGCATGAAAAAAAGGAGAGAAACTGAAAAGGAAACCAATACAGGCCAACTGTAGATGAATTCTTTTCATGAAGACAGAGGTGGCTGATGCTGGAATTGGGGGACAAATGGCATGTTGTGTGAAATGTGTGTTTTCTGATTGTGTGGCTCCTTTTAAAATTTCAAATAGGAGCCATGTGGCCCACCTGATAAGAGTCAGGGCACCACAAGAAGTGGGGGAAATTATTTGGTACAGAAGGGCCACGGGTTGTAGCCAACTTAAATCAGATTAGCTTGAAATGAATGGGCCTTGGTATGTCTTGCCTATTCCATTCAATGGGCCTACTCTGGGTAGGACTAATGCTGGATACAACCCTGTGTATCTTCCTTTACTGAGCATGGTCCTCTATTTGAAAGTGTCCCCTCTTAGAAAGGATGTTTGGACCAAGTGCTGTTTTTAAAGGTAATGAATCATCGGGGGGGGGGGATCAGAGGCTGTAAAGTTGCCCATCAACAGGTACTCAGGTGTAGAGCTGCGAGGGGCCACATCTGGCCCTTGAACATGAGGTTCCCCACTCCCACGTGGAGGGTTGTTCTCCTGTCTGTGGTGCAGAAATGAAATTCAGCTGCCGTTCTGGCTGGCTTATGTTGATGGAAGGCCCTTTGTGGTGGAGTGGGGTGGATCCTGTCCTTCACTTTGGCAGCAAAATGTCCCAAGTTGCCCCTGTGGCCCACAGGAGTGGTAATCTGTGTGTCATAAGCCATTTCCTGACAACCCGCTTGTATACTTTTCAAAAATTGAACATAAGGAGCTGTTCATCACATGATTGGAAATTGGAAACGTAAAAACAGACCACTTGCTTACCCTAGCTATAAATCCTTGTACAAATAGCTTCCATGGATGAAATTGCAGACCGATTGAAGCCAGTGGTTTTTCCACTGAAATCAACAGAGGAAAAATTTATGCCATGTGAAAGTACACATGTGTGCGTTATGAACAGAATTGAGCTCATAACATTAGCTGGATTTATGATCCAGGGGAAGCGTGTATAACAACTTTTCCAATAAGGTTCCTTCTCTAAAGTGTGGGACATTACCCGCTCGCCGAGATGCCTTTTACGCCAAGAATACAGTTGTCATTCACTTCACTTAATGAGGTTATGGATGCTAAATTATCCCCTTACATAAAATGTGCTTTTATACTGCAGATTACAAAGGTTTTAAGAAGTTTAATATGCCACTTTTTAATTGATGATGGGTACCCTAAAGGAGTCTCTCCCCCCCCCCCCTTCTGTTTACTGCAGTAGCATGCAGACATATCATTATATTACAGAAGATAATTGTTGCAAATGGGATTTGGGTCAGTGAAGGCAGCTATGATTTATCCTGAATAAAGAAGCACGGGGTGATATAAAATTGTAAATATAATCATCAAAGGCACACATTTTTCTTTTTTCTTTGCAATGAGATCGCTGAGTTTTAAATGTAATTTCTTCTAGCCTTACTCTGCCACTTAGCTTCAGACAAACATGCATTTTTATTGCATTCGTGTTGCATGCAATATCTACTTGCATCACTGACATGTTCTTTCAATTTCACTGTGATGGTTATTCACCCAAAATAGCTATCATTCATGGCTGTCAAACCTCCTCGCTTTATTTATGTATGGATTTAGATGTACAGCATCTAGACATTTGCTTGGCAGATTTAATGGTTCTTCCTTATTATTTTTCAAACTGTAAAATGGGGGTTCACATAGCATCAGGCTTGCTAAGAATTTGGCTTTGAACCCAGTATGTGTTGTATACTTTTTTTACTACTGGAAAGTCAAGAGTCGTTTTACTAGGGGTCCCGCAGGCACAATCAGAACTGCTTTTTGCAGGATGGGATGCAGTGTACACAAACGGCTTTGTAACTTTTGCAGGTCTTCCACAACCGATGCAAATTAATGATACTGTGGAAGCGAAGGAGACAGAGCCGATCCTCATGGCTGCATCCATTGAAAATGACACATTTCTGAACAGGAGGTTTTGTTATACCTGGTTAGATACTTTGTTCCCCTTTGTGATTTTGTCTGGGGTGGGAAACCTCAGACATAGGGACAAACGACCAGGCTTGGGATTTTTCCCTAGAACATACCCTCTCTTCACACACCCCTCACTGATCCTGCTCTGCATTCTTCTCAAATACTTTTGCCTAGCTGGAATGTGGTAATATTTCTTCCTTGCCTGAGTTGAGGGTGAAGAGATGTGTGCATGTTAGTGTTGTGCATGGACCACCTAACCTGACCTGTGCCTCCCAAGGGCACCTGTACCACCCCACTCCAGATCCATCCCTGAAGCAATGTTGTGGTCTTGGAACTCTCCTCAGACCACACCCTTCACTGGACCTCTTTTGCAACCTGGCTAGAAATGCTTCTACCTTATCTGGAGGACAGAGAGGAGAGTGTGAGTGTGTGTCGGAACCACTGTCCAAAGGTGACATTGACATCTGTTACTCCGCCCATCTTTGCCTCTGGCCCTGCACACTGCCGCCATGTGGCCCTCAGAAGGTTACCCAAAAGGCAACGTGGCCCTTGGGAGGAAAAGTGCTCTGAGACTGCAGCCTAAGTTATTGACCAAAGTCCTCTGCTGGTCTCAAAAGGAAGCTGTTCCGCCAGCCTCTGTGTGTTCAGCTCGGCCTCCTCTGAGCCTTTGAATCCTAACCTTTTAAACCAGCTCTCCCAACAATAAGGTTGTCGGCTCTCATTTTAACTTCCCACTTGCATCGCAACAAGACAAGTCACTTTCCTGTTAGCGTTACCAGCGCTGCGTCGAAATCACAGCTTGTGCCTGCACTACTGGGTTGAAACGTGGCTCACCGGCGCACCATGAACTTTCCAAATCCTTCTCCTGGTTACTGTTTATGCCTGCAACTGAGGCAAAAACAGCTTAGGAAAATCAATAGCTTTAAATTATAACCTTTATGTCCCAACTATACAAAAGCCACCTTCAAAAGGAGAAGCCTTTTTTTTTTTTTTTTGGTTCCCATTATGTAAAAAAAAAATCAATCTTACTGATGCTACTGTTCCTTAAGCTATTTATTTCTTAATGTAAAGCTTCTCTCTCCCTCCTTCTCTCTCTCTCCCACCATACGACTCTCCTACCCTCTTTGCATCTGGTTGCTTTGTGAAGTATTTCTTCAGATTTCCTGCTCAAGAGACGAGTTTTATCTAAAAGGTCAATTCATTCAGTGGGGCACCAAGCAGAATTGAATATAATTATCCCAATCTTTACTCTGTAGAATTCATGCTTGAATTCATTCAAAAAACAGAAAGAAGTATAATTAACTCCAAGCCCAACCAAATCTATTGAGAATGCCTCAGGTATCATACAGTCCCACTTACAATAGAACATTTTCATTTAAGGACATTGTACGTATTAACCCTAGTCCGCATCCAATTACTCTGAATAAGTGAATTCTCTGTTTCAGGAATGTAATTTGAAAATGTTGTCATGCAATCGGAGGTAAAAGGTCTTTTTTCATTAATCTAACTCTCATTAAAGCAGGAGCCTGTAGGTTGTTTCAAATCCATTAGTTTTAAATACAGATGATTGCAATTCGGCGTGGCATAAGACAACAGAAATGTCCGTCAGGGAAAATAGTGTGTACTTTAAAAGGGGGGATTTGATGAGTTTGTGGCTTGCTGACTAGTTATAAAAATTAAACCGTCTGCTGGAGCAATGCTGGGACTTGTACAGCGCTAATCGGACACCTACACAAGCATCTGCTGATGGGTGAAGGGGGGAAATGGGAGCATTAATTTAGATGCTACAGCAGTAAACATGAAGTTGTGAATCTGAAAAAAGTCCCATGTAGTTCAGACATTCAGGTGAAGAGGCCCAATGTTTTAGGATTCCTTCGGAGAACTTTCAAATTGCTTATGTCTAAACTGGTGTAGTAATGGCATGAGAAGCTCAATTGATGTTGCTTGTTCTACTTTGTTCCTGGAAAGAGAGCAGTCTTTTAAAAATCAGAATGAAAGTGAATAGTTGGGCTGGGGTCTTTGGAACAAGTTTGAATTGAGATGTAAACCTGGCACTGGGTGGCATCAAAGCTTTATGCGATGATAGATGGCTGTTCATACACGCAGGTCACCCCTTGATTGTGTAATCAACACAAAATGAACAGCTGCATGTGGATCTCACTTCTATGTTGGTTCACTCACTAACAGGGTCCATTCCGTTCCATTCCATGCTTTCACCTCCTACCCCCTGATTATTTTAGGTGCCAGGCAAAGAGCTAGAGAAGAGAGCCAGGTGGAAGTCTGCATGCAGCCATGACTATAATCCTGCAGCAGTGACATCCTGCAGAATGATGGCTTTATCTGAATGAATTTAGATGTGAGAAGACATTGTATCAGGAAAGAAAGAAAGAAAGAAAGAAAGAAAGAAAGAAAGAAAGAAAGAAAGAAAGAAAGAAAGAAAGAAAGAAAGAAAGAAAGACAAAGCACAATAAGGCTTTCCTATTTATTGGGTAATAATATCTCCAACCTTGATAAGTATTAATCCTTCTGTTCCAGATGCCACAATTTGTGCTTACCAGTCTGGTGTTTCATTACATTTCAATAATTGCATGTGTTTGATTTTTTTTAACTATAACAGGCATCTTCAACCTTTTCAGACTCAGGACCCACTTCTAACCCAAACATGCATTTGGGGACCCATTTCTTAATCTTTTACAATATACAGTATTTGCATGGTGGTAGAGCTCTTGTTAGGGACGCTGTGGGTTAAATCACAGAGCCTAGGACTTGCCGATCAAAAGGTCGGCGGTTCGAATCCCTGGGACGGGGTGAGCTCCCGTTGCTTGGTCCAGCTCCTGCCAACCAAGCAGTTCAAAAGCATGTCATGAGCGCATCAACCCCAGAGTCGGTCACGACTGGACCTAATGGTCAGGGGTCCCTTTACCTTTACCTTTAGGGTTCTTGTTGCAACCCACCTTGGATCAGGCCATGGCCCAGTGGTAGGTCTCTACCCACCAGTGTAGGACCAGTGATCCATAAGATATTCTTTTGTTACTAAATTAAATCCTAGGACTGGTTCACATGTGAATATTCACCACCTGATTGGCGTTTCTAGTTCTGGCACGTGTGAACATGCCACCACAGCCACAGGGAAGACATTTGTTTTAACCAGTGCCAATAACTTTGAGGGTTGTAGTTGTTTTTAACAATCAAGTGGTATATATATTTTATGAAATAATAAATAAATAACTGAAACACCATACTTTCTGACGGAGTCCATTCACATATTCAGCAGAGAGTTGCTCACTGTTGGTTAATCAACAACTCCCAGCACCCTTAACAAACTGCAGCTCCCAGAATTCTTTGGGAGAAAGCATGACTGCTTAAATTGGTCTCATTCTGCTTTAAATGTATGGTGTGTTATGGCCAGTGTTGTGTGTGTTAAAGTATGATCTATTTTGAGGCATATACACACTTGTTTATATTTTAGTATCTTTATATGCTCCCCCTCCCTTATTATATGTCATCCAGGATCATATAAGGTTTTACTGTCATTCATCCTCCCCCCCCTTCCAGTAAGCTATAAAGAGGTTCAATAAAGTCTGGTGTGGCTTACCCTGTTGGTGTTAGTCAATTTCACCATTTGTGCCATGTCCCAGATCTTTATCAGCCAGTCTTCCAATTTAGATATCTCTTTGTGACAAGACTTGCATCCCTTGTGCGAGCTTCCAGGTTGAGATTGGATGCTACTATTGGTCCATCTAGCCTGTGTGGTCTCCTCTGATTGGCGGTCATACTCTAGGTCATCTGATGGAATTCCTTCCCAGACCTACTGCCTTTGATCTTTATAACAGGGAATGCTAGAGATTGAACTGGGAACCTTTCTGCATGCTAAGTGTGCCCCTGATGACTGAGCTACGGCCCCTTCGGGCTACAGTCCCTCCACTGTCAACTCTTCATTTACTCTCCTACAGCCTCTAAGTTCACTTTCCTTTTCAAACCCTTAACCTTCTGTCCTTGGGAAGACTTCATCCTGCCCCCTCAATCGTGTTAGTTGCTCCATCATATCTGAAATCATTGGGCACTTTCTCCCCAGTCATCGGTTCATGTAATCTACCGCCTGGGACCACAATGGGCCATAAATCAAGTTGTCTATGACCCTCTGGTGACATATTACAACTTGCCCCGTCATCCAGCAGACCGCCGGAGAGGTGACCGTCTGAAACCTGGAGCCAGGCTAAATTATCCTGGCAACAAGGGAGCTGTATTTTACACAAGGGAGGTGGAGGGAGTTTATGACTGTGGGGTGCATGAAGAAGATGGGCATGTTCCAACCCCTGAATCCATTGCCTCTTCATAAACTTTTCAGTTGTGTTTTGGTTCCTGCTAGCCTAGCCACTTAGAGGATTTATGGATTTGGGGACACTAGCAGACTGTAAGCCGTTTGTCTTGCCCCATAAATCTTTCTCTATATCTAGATTCCATCTGACCTTCTGAAGAGGAGCTGTAGCCTTTGTAGATGAAAACTATACATCTCTGCAGAAAGCTCAGATGCATAAGCAGGGCCGCAATCTCCTCCACACACACGAAACCCACAACCACGGAAAGGAATGAAGATCCATTGGACTGGGACTGCCTGTCCAGTCCAGCTGGGCACAGGGAGCTTTAACACGCATCCTGGCAGGATCTGGTGCAGAATCCAGTGGTGGAACACCAGAGAAGACCAACAAGAAGGTAGCTGAGAGCAAAAGGTTGGTCCTTGGGGCCCATCTTAGTCCACCATTCTGTTTCCCTGAATGGCCGTACTGGATACTTTGGGGGAGCCTCTAAGATGGGCTCGTAGGGCTGGTGCCAGGAGTAGGCATCCTTGGCATCTGCCAGGGTCCACACATAACCTGTTCAAGGTTTCTACAGGTTACGAAAAAGATGGCCATGGGCCTCTTCTTTAACATTCTTTGAAAACTGGGGCATCGTTAGCATATCCAACTCAGTACTGTCAACACTGTCTGGCAGCGACTATTCAGGTTTTCAGAAAAAGGGTAAAGATACCTGGAGATGCCAGGGGTCAAACCTGGGACCCTGAGCATACAAAACAGATGCTCTACCACTGAGCTATAGCATATTTGAAAATACAAAGCTTTGTCATCAGTATAGTATTTATAGCTTGATTCAGAACATGCACAAATTTTAGTGGGTGGACTGCCTGAGGATTGTAAGTTTGGGAATGTTCAGGGATGCAGGAGAGGATATATTGTTTGATTGTATCCTTTCCAACTTCTGTTAAGAAGTTCTACAATTTAGCAGAATAACATTCCCCTTTTTAAACTTGCACAGCAGATGTGTTTGCTAAAGCCTCTAAAATAAGTTACCTTGGTAATTTCCCCTTTAGTCCCTCATAAAAAGATAGACACGACACAGTCTTCTATAAAAGTATAAAAAGAGTTTACTCACACATTCTGTTCAGAAATTTATCCCAGAACGCAGACTTAAGTTACAAAAGTAATATACACCTGGAAACTATCCCATAAGGATATAGCTCCTTTGTCCTCTCTTTGCTGGAAGCTGGAAGCCAAGAGAGCATCTTAGGCTAAGCAGATGTTGCTTCTTCAACAAATGTAGTCAGAGAGAGAGAGATGGCAGCCAGTCCTATGCTTTTGTTACCTGCACAGGTGAGGCCACGCCCACCTTAGTCACATGTAGAGGAAGTCTGTCCCAGCCTAGGAGGAAAAAGGAAGTTCCGGCTGGCTGGTCCAGACATCCCCTTTTTATGTCCACTTTAGGGTTGCTGTACTTGACTGCTCTATGTTTCACATCCCACAGTAAGACTGAATATAGGAAATTACCTAGAACTGATTTAGACCATTGGCTCCTCTGCTGTTTACACTAATGGGAGGGTTCCAGACAGTCTTTCCCAGCCTTACCTGGAGATGACAGAGACTGGACCTGGGACATTAGGAATATCAGAAGGTGCCATAGACTCAGTCAGATCATTGATCCATACAGAGCAGTACTGACTAGCCACAGATCTCAAAGTCTTTTCTGGCCCTACTGAGAGCAAAAGCAGATTTAAGGGAGCATGATGGGTTCACCCTCACTGGACACTGAGCCAAGAGGGCACCGCAGGGGCCACCCCAACTATGATGTAGAATGAAAGGTGAGAGGTGGTATATGTGTGTGTGCATGCTGAATTTTGGCTTCTCACAGGACGCCACTGAAATCTGAAAGCGCAAAGCCTGCCACTGCTAGGAGATGCCAAGGAATGAACCTGGGACCTTCTGAATGAAAATCAATTGCTGTACTACTGAGCTATCACACCTTCCTTCTTTTTACATTTTGCCACCAGGGCAGCAGAGTCCACTGCAAAGTGCAGTGCTTGTGAGACTCTGGCTACCCACCATCTCTGCAACTTGAACAGCACAGGCACGTTTCATGGAAATTTGTGTCCTGGGCTCTGGGTACGGTCCTTTGCGTGCCTAGCATATGCCCCTGTTTAGAGAGCAGGCCAGCAAATGTTAACATGATTGCCCAGTTTCCAGTATGCTGTTTTGCCAACGCTCGATTGATTTAACCTAATAAGAATGGATAGAAGACATTACCCAGACAGAAGGGGCTGCAGAGACTAATAGCCCCCAGAAGGGACAGGTAAGCAGAATGGAAGCAGTTTATATAAAAAAGTTTGAAGATGCATTCATCTCCAAGAACTTTATAGACTTTTATTTATTTATAAATTTATTTATTTTTTAAAAAATGAGAGACCAGGGAAGAGCTAGTGCTTAGAAAGAAGAAGAAGAGGGGGGAGAATTAAGCATCCTGAATAATTATGTCCCTCAGTTTTCTGCATTTCGTATGTATTGGGTCGATAAGTCATTTAGGCTACAATCCACAACCTGCTTGCTCTGGAGCAGTTTCATTAATGTTAATAGGATTGCTCTGGAGTAAATGACTGCAGGCTTCATCCTGGTGTGTCATAGCAGGGAGGCACAAAAGTGGGGTGCATGATCAAATCAATATATACTCTCAAATTGCAGACATACAGACACCCCCCCTCCCCCGGTCACACACACAAACCTCTATATATAGACTGAACTGAAACCTTGGCCAGGTTCTGTGATACCTAACACAATGACACTAATACTGCCAATTGCTGATTCAAAAGCAAACCAAAACCAGAAGGTGGAGGCATGCCAGAACTTCATGGGTTAAGGGTTAGGGCAGTAGTTCCCATAGTGGGTGGTAGCGCCCCCTGGGGGACAGTGGGATTATCTAGTGGGGCATTAAAGCGCAAGAGAGTAGCAAGGGGACAGAGGAGGTTAAATGACCATCAGAATTTGAAAAGCTGATATTCCTGGATCAGGTTCATCCATTTTGTTTAATTAATTAAACTTAGTACCGGTAGTTTGAATAAATGTGAAATTAATGGCCACTGTTTTGAATTTCACTGTGTTAATAACTTCCTTAGTGGGTCATGCAAACCACTGTTCTGAATAATGCTTTTTAGAGGGTAGGGAGCACTGGAGATGAGTTTATGAAACCAAGAAGGCACGCCCAAAAAAGTATGGGAACCGCTGGGATAGGGTGTGGGAATCTTTCACCCAGTTTCAATGTTCATCCTCCCAAACTGGAAGCAGTTTGCAGGATCATGCCGATGGAAGATCATCTAATGCCCTGCTAGTGCTGGGTGAGCACTGCTGCAATATTCTTCATCAATGGCCATCCAGCCTTTGCTTTGAAACCTCTTAGCCAAGGGTAGAGAACCCTTTTCATCTGGACAGTCACATTGCCTTCTTGGCAGGCTCCGAAGGGCTGCATGTCAGTGGTGGGCGGAGCCTTCCCACCAACAAACCAGCCAGAATGCTCAAGAAACAGGCCAACATCACTTGAAAATAAATACATGTCCACCACAATCTGGTCTATTTTCGCCCTTTGATATGCATTGGACTTTTTTTTTTCTTTAGAAAGGAAGTCCCACTTTTTAAAACAAAGTTTTTTATTTGTTGGGTTGTGGGTGGTTTTTTTTAAGAATATCCAAAAGCAAATGACTTACAGGCCTCGAATTTGAGACTTCGCTGTCTTATTCCAGTGCATTTCTAAGCTAATAGGAGAAGACAGAAGAGTTCTCCCTATTGATGTGTGGCCTTTTCTGAATGAAGGAGGTTTTCATTAGCAAAGTAGCAGAAGGGATCGTTTTTCCCTGAGCGGCCATGGTGTGCCATTAGCACAATGTGTTATTATTAGCGGTGCCGCAGAAAATTGCAATTAGTCCAACCGCTTGTCTGTCTGTACGCCAGTCTGACCATCAAATCTAGCATGCTCATCATTCCTGTATGGACAACAAGCCCTGATTTCGATACAATGACCATTTAACATGATCGTAATTAAAGTGGAGATTTATTGTGAGTCTTTTTTTCTTTTCTGCCCACTGAGCATTCTGTCTGGTTGGCACAAGGGACCATTCAGATGCCACCTTTGTAGCTCAAGTGTTGCTTACTGGAATCCCGACAGGAGGAACCCAGGGCTCTGCTGTTGGACTCCATCTCTTGTTAGCTTTATGGCCAGTAGTTGAATTGAGAATCACAGACACTCCACCTCTGCTGTAGCCCTTTTGCGTCCTGAAAGTAATGAAAACATCCTCTATTGGGGTTTATTTCATGCATTTAAAAGACATATACCACTTCTTCAGCTAATCATTTCACAAAGTGGTGCACATCTTCAGATCTTCAGAATTATTGGAGAGTCTATATTTGCTTCTTTGCCAAAGGAAACAAATGATTTCAAACTTTGGATCTGAAACATGCAACATACAAACTTATGAAGATAGAAAGGATAGCATCATCAGCAGTGCTTTTTTCTGGGGGGACACAAGGGGACGCATACCCCTAAACATTCTGTGTATCTAAGTTTGGCCTCATTGAGGGGCAGTATTTCAATTTGAATAGGAAAATGAGAGTACCCCTAAAAAAATTTTCCTGAAAAAAACACTGGTCATCAGTATGCTGATGGCACTCAGCTCTCCATTAAACAAAGTCAGGAGAGGCCTTGAAAAATCATTAGGAATAACTTTCTGATGGTAAGAGCTGTTCAACAGTGAAACAGACTGCTTTGGAAGGCAATGGACTCTCCTTTTGGGAGGTTTCTAACCTGAGGTTGAATATTCATCCGTCAGGGATTCTTAGCTGTGATTTCTGCGTTGCAGGGGGTTGGACTAGATGACCCTGGGGTCCCTTCCCATTATACAATTCTACGATTCTATGCTTCTATGTTTTAACTGTTTTTGTATATGTGACTCTTTTATATGTGCTTGAATCTTCTTTCATACAGATTCCATGCTTTTGTCCAATAGTTTGCATCTCACATAAAGATCGGCAAATCAGTCTACTTCTTTGAGTTTCTCCACCTTCTCAAGTTCTCCATCTCTAGTTCTCTACATTTCTGTATCAATTAGAGGTTAATTTTTACTTTTAGACATCATGAAAATTCATCAGTTTCAGTGAAAATTTCTCCTAATAGACACGTTTGCAGGCAATTTTGCCCAATTCACTCATTTTTTCACATTCACATTCCCCTAATATAACAGTTTTGTACATTAATTTTATGCCCATATACGTTTTTATAACCACTTTGTATGTGCATTTCTAATTTTATTTTTGGGTACTCATTACTTGGCTGGAGAACTGCATAGGAAAACTGAGAAAAGTAAGGATACCAAAGGAGGACCCTATTTCGGTTCTCATAGTGCTTCAGAAAGTGAGAATTAGGGGGGTTCGTCAACCTAAATGCAAACGTAAGAAAAATTCTCCCTTGTCCCTAGTCTCACACAAACTTATCCGTGGACAGACACACACACACACACACACACACAAATCCACAAATATATATATTTTTATATAGCTTGCCAGAAGCCGAGGGGGGGGGGGAGGGAGAGAGAGAGAGAGAGAGAGAGAGAGAGAGAGAGAGAGAGAGAGAGAGAGAGAGAGAGAGAGAGAAGGGTTTGACCTGTAATGGTTTGAGTCAAGCTTCTTTACTGTTTGGTCTCAGTGGAGTATTTTAGGAGCCGTTTTATATCCCAGGGCAACTGCAAAGATGTTGCCTAGCTGGTCTGTGCTGTTGCATTGTATGAACGTTCAAGCTAAGATGATTATTACTCCCTCACTCACACATAACGCTGCCACCCCCACACCCCCACCCCGCCGCCCTTAGCAAACTTGGCATCTCTATACATCCCCTGTTGAAGAAAACATCAAGCTTTCATAACAGGAATGCTCTTGAGGACCAGAACGCAAATGATACATGGTATGCCAGGGATACATGAAACCATGAAATAATAAATACAGAAATGGCTTGTTACCTTTTCTTTGGCTTGCACATCAACCTTATATTTTTACAAATGAAAGCCTGTTTAAACTAAAAATATGACCGGCTACTGCCAAACCAATGCTGGGAAAGTGCCATCAAAAAGAAGGGGGGGGGAGAGAGATCTTTTTTTAAAAAATAAAGGTACCTCCCCACCTCAAAATGTGATGTTTTAAATTTTTCCCCTCCCCCTTCTGTCCTCTGATATGCAGCACCACACCCCATTTCCACTGAAACTGTAGTTTTAAAAAATTTCTCCTTCCAGGGAATCGTTTCCACGTCAGCTTGCGGGTTGAGGGATCCCACTGCATCTTGCCAGTAAAACCCTGTGCATCGCAGGGGCATTCTGGAAAATTAAGTGCTCACAGTGGGCTTGTGTCAGCTTTGCTGAACCTGGTGTTCTCAAGATGTTGAGCATTATGAATCCCATCAGCCGCAGGAAGCATGGACAATATTCAGGGGCAATGGAAACTGTAGTCCAACAACATCTGGGGGACCCCAGCTTCCACACTCCTGTGTTATCAGGACCGCAATCACTTTATAGAGAAAAATGCAGGCAGCTGTATGATTCTTCTGTTCCACAAAGGATCACTCCTTGACTATTCTTATGAGTGTGTGCTATGCCCAGGACTCTGCCTATAAGTTGTTTTACAACTCGTAAAGAGAGCCGGCTGCACCAGGCCAATGTCCCATCTTGTCCAGCATCCTGTTCTCACAGTGGCCAACCAGATGCCTGTGGGAAACCAGCAAGCGGGATTCAAGCAGAGGGGCCCTCTCTCTCCTGTGGTTTCCAGCTATGGAGGCATTTCCATTGGACCATGCTTGGTCCTAATGTCTAGAGTAGGCTTTGCCAACCTCCATAAAGTTGTTGGACTAAAACTCACATCATCCTTGATCATTGGCCATTTGGGCTATGGCTTACGTGAGTTGGATTCCAGCAACACTCGGAGGGTGCCATGCATTTTCCACAAGCATCCCCCAAAAAACCAGGACACCCCCTTTACCCCCACAAGAACATGGCCCAAGAGTTCACCCCAATATATCTCACAGCCCCACCCCATTCATGTTTTGGGGTGCCAGAATATAGCCATCTTGGCTAATAGCCAAGCCATCAATATCCTTCTCCTCCATGAATTTGTCTAGCCCCCCAAAACACCACAACTTTTTGGTCCCGATTGCCATTTGTTCCCTTTCAGAGCTAAAGATTGGGTTTCCCCAGAGGAAAGCAGTGGGGCACAAGTAGGTGAGGATAAGCCCTCAAGCAGGTCCCATCTCTGTTGTATTTTTGGTAGCCTTCTGCTGAAAACTTCCCCCTCTCAATAAGTCTTCTTAGTGGAGATTTGTATCTCAGTCAATATCTGCATATTATCAGTTTCAAATTGTCTTTACATATGTGGAGCCGACTACTTCAGAAGGTGATGGACTCAACTTCACTGAAGGTTTATAAACAGTTTGAATATCCATCTGTATCTGTGAATCCTGCATTGAAGGGGATGGATGAGATGACCTCTAGGGGTCCCTCCCAATTCTACCATCTCATGGTGCTGTGATATGTTTTAACTGTTTTTATATACAGTGGTACCTCTAGTTACGGACTTGATCCGTTCCGGGGTGCCGTTCGCATCCCGAAAAATCTGTAACTAGAGCGCGGCTTCTGCACATGTGCGAAGTGTGCAGAATGCTTCTGCGCAGGCACATGCAGCGAAACCCAAAAGTATACACTTCAGGGTTTGCCACGTTTGCAAACCGAAAAGACGCAACATGAACCTAACGCAACACAAGGTAGGACTGTGTGCAATTGTCTAGATGTGCTTTCATTATATTGTGAAATTGCTTTGAGATGCGTTCTAAGAAGCGATGCGTAAATGTAATAAGAATAATAGTAATATCCCCCTTTTTTCATATATTTGAAGAGATCATCCAAGACAATGAAATTAAATACTCCTGGTGGCAAGAAAGGTCATTTAAAAAGGATGTGCGTCTGTGACAATATTCACAAAAGGAAAAGAGGAGCTCAGCACGCTTGGAAATCTATAGGACAGGAATTAAATGCTATAATCAGATTGTTTGTGTAGTCATTTACCATCTCATTTTCTTGCTGCGCAAGCAGAGGGACCACTCGAGACAGGCCATCTCGGAGAGTAACAAAGTGCGCCAATAACGAACATGGGATTAAAGGAATATTGATAGCCCGTGACAAGCGGCTTCCTGAGAAATGTTTCTTGGTCAAATAGCAGCAATCATTAAATATATGAGGGTCAGTCAATTTAATCTGCTCTTTTTATATGGATTGATTAGTTTAGCAAAAATAACAGAGTTCAGAGACAATTAATGGTTTGCCTCCCGTAGCTTTTCAGGAGAGGAGAGCCTCTGATTTCTTTTCTTTCTCCTTCTTTTTCTTCTTCCTTTTTTATTTTAAAGGAAGGCTTAAATCAGCAGCTTTCAAACTTTTGAGAAGCTCTTGCCCAGGATCCCTTGCGCCTCAGCAGAGGAAGTCTTAGGTGACACAGAGAATTCAGGGCCACATTATGGGAAATATGAGGCACCAATCGCAAGAGACGGGGCAAAGCAGGGTCACTGGCTCGCCTTCTTCACGCAGCACATTGTTAAACTGTGGAACTCACTCCCACAGGAGGCAGCAATGGCCACCAACTTGAATGGCTTTAAAGAAGGACTAGACAAATTCATGGAGGAGAAGGCTATTGGTGGCTTGGCTACTAGCCAAGATGACTATATTCTGCATCCACATTTGGGGGCAGCAATGCTTCTGCATCCCAGCTACCGGAAATTGCAGGAGAGGAGAGGACTCTTGTGCTCAAATCCTGCTCGTTGGTTTCACACAGCCATCTGGTTGACCACTGTGAGAACAGGATGCTGGATTAGATGGATCACTGGTCAGATCCAGCAGACTTTTCTTAGGTAAACCCTCCCTCTCTGTGTACTTAGGATGTGTGTGAAGGAAACAAGTGAATAAGCTGGTTTCAAAATCAGTGGTGTGAAATCTCCATCCTCCTCAGATACAAAATATGGATTTTCAATAGGGCTTATTCTGGCAGGGATAGAGAACTTAGACGTTGCTAGACTCCATATCCCCTCATCCCCAGCCAGCATGGCCAGTGCTCATGAATGATAGGAATTGTAGTCCAACTACATATGGTGAGCCATCAGCACCTTATCCCTGGCTACACTTTTATAATTTAGACACCAAGCGGAAACTTTTTTTAATTCTCCATGCTTTTTGGCTAATAAACTGATCTCTGAACTGCTGTTTGTTTGTTTTTTATCAGTTATCTTCCTGTTGCTATATTTATTTGAGGGGTTGTTTTTTGCTGTTTAAAATTGATTGCTTTGTGTGTGTGTTTTTTCCTAAAGGGCTTGTAAGCTCTGAATGCAGAAAATGACTGAAACAAAATAGATCAGGGATAGGGAAGCAGCAGCCTTCCAGGTGTTGTCGAATTCCAACTCTCATCGGCCCCAGCCATCTTGGTCACTGATCAGGGATGATGGGAGATGGAGTTCAGTAGTACATAGAGGACTACAGGTCTCCAACTCCAGAAACAGATAATTAGAAATCCCCATCCCCATGTATTAGCAGCAACATCTGAAAGATCTTTGGCTGAAAGTCCTGAATTTCAGCGACAGAAATGATGTTTTACTGTGATAATTGGACACACGGAACATGTATGAAAAGTACCAACTGCATTTTCACGTTTGCACCTCAAAATGCACCTGGGCGCCCCTTCCCCAGAGACCTAGCATTTCCGAGCAAAGATTATGCCAAATCCCTTGTAGCATTCCCTTGGTTTCAGGTGCCCCCTCCTTACTCCTCATCTGACAGTTGTTTGACAGATGAGTCGAACCGCTGGCACACATTTGAAAGTTGAACATTTTAAGAAAAACAAATTACAGTGGAACATCTTTTTGCCATAATGCATCTTGACACCAACAGTTAAGGAGAGTGACACCGCTGGGGAAACGGGGTGGGGAATTAGGCTGAAAGCCTTTGGAAGAGCTCCTGTTTCAAGGTGACTTTGAGAGCGAGTTGGCTACTTCAGTAATTGCTCTGTGACCTGATTTGGGGGGGCTGGTCACAAAGGGCACCAATCCATTGGGAATCCTCCTAAGTGAATGCCCAGAGTTTGAATGGAACCTTTTTCTGAAAGGAAATCTCTAGGAGGGGGAGCAGTAACTCCCAGGCGGAGCTCATGTTTTGCATGGGAAAGGTCCTAGCTTCCATCTCCAGCTTAAGAAAATTTAGGGGTGCAGAACTAGGAATGCTCCTTTAATTCTCCTCATCTAAATGTATCCCTGGATTTTAGAATTCTGAATGAGCCCTCTGTTTCTGAACTGCAGCTAGTGATGCATTAGGAATTCTCCATAGTTCCCCCTCCCCCCCAAAGAAACCCCCACTTTGTATGGTATCCCGTGCTTGGGCAATTGTATGTTTTATTTTTTAAACGGTGGTGGTGGGGCAGTGCACTCAGAAGTGAATGCCAGAAGCATTCTTGAGCAAGGAAGATGGCAAGTAGCTGCAACCTTGCTTGGCACTTTACTTCTGCCCATTCACTGCCTGCCAACTGTTCTGTTCTTGTTTGTTAAAGGGTGCCGGTGACAAGTTATTGGTGAATCTGCCAGTTTCATTTTTTATCTGTCCCCACCCCATCTTCAACTCAGCTCTCCACATTTCCACAATAGTGTTCATTTCTTTAAAAGTCTCATGAAAATTTGCCAGCATTTTAGTGCAAATTTCTCCCAATATATGTGTTTTTTATTGCAATTTTGCAAAGCACTTTCCCAGAATAAAATGCATTGCTGTATGTTCTCCTTCACAAATACAGTGGTACCTCGGGTTAAGTACTTAATTCTTTCTGGAGGTCCGTTCTTAACCTGAAACTGTTCTTAACCTGAAGCACCACTTTAGCTAATGGGGCCTCCTGCTGCCACTGCGCTGCTGGAGCACGATTTCTGTTCTCAACCTGAAGCAAAGTTCTTAACCTGAAGCACTATTTCTGGGTTAGCGGAGTCTGTAACCTGAAGCGTATGTAACCTGAGGTACCACTGTATATGCCTTTTATGTCCATTTTTATACTAGGATATGCATTTTATTTTTATTTTATTACTAAGTTGTAATACTTGGTTGAAACTGCAAAAAGCAGGAGAAGTGCAAATTTCGCAGAATGATTGTCTTCTGCACTTCGTTTGGGAAAGTGTGAATAAGGTAAGTTCGCCTATATATGTAAACTGAATCGAATGTCTCCCTCATCCCTACCTAGTGACAGGCATCAGGACCAGGGAATGTGAGCTTCAGGACCTGCCCCACCAAGCTGGGCACTGATACAAAGTCCAACCACTGAATACCAGCTATAGAGGAGCAAACAGCAGGAGACATTTGTTGCAAGCGTGGGGAATCCTTTGCAGTTTGAAACATTCCTTTCTGTGTGACTTTCTGAGGTCCGTATGCCCATGGTGCATGGGACCAGGGGCAAAAGCAAGCAGAGTAACAAATGCAAATTTTACCTTTGTGCAATAGGCTATATACATTCCTCTCTATGTCCCATTCAGAAAAGCAAGTGTTCAGGGATGCATTCCAGCCAGGGGAAACATCTGGAGTAAGGAGGAGGGTCTGTGAGGGGTGTGGCTGGGAGAGCTTTCTGAGGCCCACAGATAGAGAGGACTGGAGGGCAATATTTGGGACCTGGGTCTTAGGTTCCCCACCCCTGGTCTGTTGGCTACATGTCCTACTTTGGGGCCTTCCTGGAAGGCCACTGTAGAGAAAAGGATGCTGGATAGGATAAGCCTGGACTGATCTGATGCAGCAGAGCACTCTTTATAGTCTCACGAACTGTAGACATTGGAAGCTGTCCTGACTCTGGAGAGGCCAACTCTCAGGGACGTGTCCCAATTATACCCTGAGTGATCTATTCTTTGCCTCTTTTATACTCGAGCGATACAAAGTGACAGAGCAGGAAATACGATATGTTAATTCTCACCCAGTGAGTTGCTGTCAATGCAAATTAAGTGTGCATTAATTAACTGTAATTCTCTTTCTGGAGAGAGCACTTCCTTGAGATTATCACATTTAATTATGAAATATTATTCTTTGGAAAATATTTATCCACATTAATGAGGAGCTGATGTTCATAAATTTAAGTGCTGAATATTCTAGCTTACTTTTCCCTCCCTCCCTCTCTCTTTCTTTTCGCATGATTATTTCTCAGTGCATTCATTAAAGTGCATGGTTCAATGCTGGATCAATGATTCTCTCCCTTCCTTTGCCCCAAACTGAACCAAGGCAACTGAAATTGCCCCTCCCCGCTTAAAAAAGAGAGTATATAAACCAATAGAATTTAGTTGAATTTGTATCATCAAACATTACTTTATGCCGCTGGTGGTACTGGCATGTGAGGTGGGGTGGAGACAAGAAACCTCCCTCCCAATATTTGTGCTGCTGCTTATCTGGATGCCATTCAGGGCTCCGCCAGTAGAAACCTAGCACATGAAGGTGAAAAGGATCTACCTGCTAGCACTTCACATGTGGAGAAAGTATTTGAATTTGGGGAGGGGACAAATTCAAATTAATTATGTTCATGACTCCATGTATGATCAACATCTGTACCTATATTTATGGCCAACTCCCCCGAGTTCTAGACATTGACCATTGTGTGTCCAATTGGTCTGTGTCCTTGGTTCATATTGTCCAGCGTTTCAGATTAGAAAACTGGGGTCACAGGGGCTGCGCTTGGAACCTTGAGAGGGGGAGGGGAAACCTGAGAATATCAGCCATCATACTAAGGAAATCAGCCTCTTTTGTCTGTATTTTCCTTTTCTATGGCTAGAGTGGAGAACTTCTTCCAGACCAAGGGTCTTATTCCCATCTGGACAGCCCTCGGAGTTGACCAGAGGCAAAAGCAGGCTGAGCAATGAATGCCAATTTTAACTTTATACAGTTGGTTAGTTTCTGCAAACTTACACACTCTTCTTTGTCTTCCATCCAGGAAAGGAAGGAGCATTATCAGAGTTTAAGGACATATTCGGGCCAAGACAAAAGGGGGGGGAAACCTCTGAGAGTCGCCCCCCCTCCCAAATTCTGGAGAAACTTCCTAGAAATTTCAAGCATTGCTTGCAGGAAGGAGGAAAACTGTGTCAGCATTGGTCATATCTCTGCACCTCAGCTTGGACATCTGAGGCAAGGGAGCCTTCACAGAGACCTCTAGCTACTCCAGCAACTGACAGAGGCTCCTGAAGAGCCTTATGGCCACATCCAAAACATTCATTTAAAGCTCCCATATGTCACTTTAGCAGGCATTATGTCCCTGCAAAGAACCATGGAACTGTAGTCTTTTAAGGGAGCTGAGAGTTGTCAGGAGAGTTGTGGTGTAGTGGTTAAGAGTGGTAGACCCGTAATCTGGTGAACCGGGTTCACGTCTCCACTCCTCCACATGCAGCTGCTGGGTGACCTTGGGCTAGTCACACTTCTCTGAAGTCTCTCACCCTCACTCACCTCACAGAGTGTTTGTTGTGGGGGGGGGGAAGGGAAAGGAGATTGTTAGCCGCTTTGAGACTCCTTAGGGTAGTGATAAAGTAGGATATCAAATCCAAACTCTTCTTCATCATCCCTATTCCCCTCACAGAGCTAAAATTCACAGAGTTCCATGGGGATAGGGGCTGATAGTTGAAACACTCTGCAAATTGTGAGGCAAATAGGCAGGTTTGGCCCCTTCAGTAATGCACATTACTTGAGTAATGTGCAAAAGGGGCCAACATTGTCAAGGTACATAGGGAGCTGCCTTACCCCAAGTCGGTGCTCAGTATTGTCAGAGATTAGTAATGTCTACACTGGCTGGCAGCCACCTTTCCACAGTTTCAGAGAGGAAACATTCCCACCTTACTTTAGGGCCTCCTGAATGTCAAGCAGGTTGAAAATAAAAATAAAACAGGAACAGGAGAACTTCCCACTGCAACTTCATCATTATAAATAGTCTGTTGTTGTTGTTACTAAAGTAGTAAGCCTTTATTCAGACGGCCTGCAATCAATTTATCACTCTGTCCTAGTGAGCACCTGTTTGCGGGGTGGGGTAAAAACCTTTCTAAGAGGGTGAAAAGATCATCTTGATTGCAGCTCCCAGTTCTACATAACAAATGAAGTCTGGTGGGAATATGATGGGGCCTTCCATGTGAAGGAGGAGGGGGATGGGGGGACACGGGAGGGGAGGGGGCGGAAAGAAAGATTTTGTTAGCAATCAGGTAATCCAATCTCGGCAGCGACATTAAAACACACTGGTTCCTGAACTTGTCTGAAACAGATTGCAGGCTCTTAGGTTACCAGGTATCATGTGTTTGGCCGGAGCAGGGAAGGAGAAACAATTGCCATCAAAAATCTTTGTGAGCAGATTTTTTTTCCCCATCTCTCTTCCTCTCTGCTTTCTTTCGCCCCCCTAAAAGCCTCAATTGTATAAACCTCTTTCTTTGCAACACTTATCTGTGTGCACATAACATAAATAATCTTGCTCTTGTTCTGAAGTCAATGAAAAGTTTTAAGAATGAAAAAGAAAAACCAGAAGCATTTTTCTGAAGTTAAGAAATGGAAGCAGTAAAGGAATAATCTCTCTCTCTTTTCCTTTCAAATCCATGCTTTGCAGGAGCCAAAATTCAATCTGAGGCAGTGGTTTGTTTTTTTCTGGAGGTACGCAGGGGTATGCATACCCCTAAACATTTTGTGAATCTTTGGTCCATTTACTGTATTTATTTTTCCTGATTTGAACTATAAAACGTTGATTTTCTTGAGTCAAAAGGAACATTTTTTTAAGAAAAAAAGCACTGATCTTAGGTCTGATTTGAGTGCCAGAGTTTGTATATGTAGAACAGGGGACCCTCCAGATGTTGTGGAAATCCATCTCCAATCATACCTGATCAGTGCATTTGCTGATTACAGCTCCCATCAACAACAAATGTGCATGAAAATTCATTTCCTGAAAAATATGAATTTTTCAATGCCTTTTTCATGTTTTTTCACCTATGAATTTCATTGGAACTTAGGACCATTTATTTCAAAGGGTCTGTTTTGTATGACTAGCATTGACTATCACCTTATGACTCAGTATAAGTCGGGTTTGCATGCCCATCTTTTATTACACCCTTTATTCAGAACCACATCTGCTTTGAATGCAGAAGTTCCAGGTTCAATCCTCAGCATCTCCAGGTAGGACTTGGAAATATTCCTTGCCTGAAACCCTGGCGATCCACTGCCAGTCAGTATAGACAGTATTGACCTAGCTGGACCAAATGCTCTGACTCTGTAGGCAGCTTCTGATGGTCCTAAATCTGTTTTATGTTTTCATTGTTTTGCAAAATCGCTTCGAGCTGCTACCAATGAAGCAGTTCACAAATGAAATAAATATTAGCAAATAATAGATTCTGAGGTAGATCAGGCTTTAAACCCCAGTAGTTATTACGGTTCTTGTTGTTCTTTATAATTTCATTTCATTTATGATTCGCTTTCTATGATGCATCTTGCAGGGATTTTACAAAACAGTAAACACAGTCACATAAACAGAGGCAGTACTCTGATATTTATTTTTATTTTCTAACAGCAGATAAAAGCTCCAGGAGCATCGGCCAATTCCGTGCAGGAGACGGGAGTTCAGGCCTGGGCTGGCTGCAAATATTTAACTTCCACCCCCCAATACACACACACACACACACACACACACACACACTGCTTCCTCTGCATCCAGCCACCAAATAAAATACAAATCTCCAATGCTGAAAAGTCCTTCCTTAAGCTAATAAAATCTGTCAGCTTCCATAACGGCTGACGCGACGAAAGTCCACAGGTGCGCAGCATTCTGCTCTTTGCGGCTCGGGGAGCCGCGGCTTATAATAAAAAGCTTTCCGTGTTACGGCCCTCCTTCCCCATCAATTCACATCAAGCATTATTAGAGTCATCTGCCACCTCCGTGGTGCTTCCTCTGTGCTCAGAGCTGCAGAGGCAACAATGACATTTCACCGCTCTGCAGGTGCTGCCGTGTGTGGTCGAGAGAGTGTAAGTGTGGCCCTCTTTTCTTTCCCACCAGCACTTTGATCTCCATCACAAAAAGCTGCCTAGCTGGATGCCCTGATTCATTTCCCACTGATATTCAGAGAGCAGGGGTGCGGGGTGAAGGCGGATGTGGTGGGGCTGGGGGTGGGGGAATGGGCCAATCCATAATATTTATTTCAACGCCTGCTCCAAATCTCTTTAAACATCATAAGAACATGGCTCATTAAACTACAACAGCCCCGAAATTGCGTTATAAAACCGCAAAACAAAAAATCAATACATCTGGTGGGGGAAGGAAGGAATGGCTATATGAGAAAAGTGGCTTGCATGAATCAAAAGAATATTATCACGTCTCATTCCCATACTTAAAAGTTAACCAGCTTGCGGAGGGGAGGGGAGGTCACTTAAGCAGGTGCTACAAGGTAGAGCTTAGCAGAGAGTCAGCATCAACTCGCATACATAAACACACACACAAACACACACACACACACACACTCACTCTTCTCCTATAAATAATGTCAGCAGGAGCAAGGGAAAGGGCAGAGGGCTGCGTCAAAGGAGATCAATTCAACACATATTTGCTACCTGAGATTTAGCTGTTGTATTCCTTCAAAATCTAATCAATACACCAGTCCATAAGAGCTCAGTGGAAAGTGACAACATCACTGCGATGGCTCGCCGTGAGTTTATTACTAGGCTAAAAGCATGTAGCTATTTCTAATTTGAAATAAAGATTAATGCTAGGAACCAGCAATTCAGGCGCTGTGCAGTGGCTTTTTTCTTTTTAAGTCACAAACAACTATGTTATTCGTCTCCATTCGTCGGATCTTTTCCAGACTGACATTTCTGGAAAGTGGGCCCAAAGGTTTTTTGCGTGGTGGTGGGGGAGAGGATTCTCTCCCCACCACCAAATTGACTTTCAATATGGCTTATCACTCTGTGAATGAAACCGAATCACCAAGACAATGGGTAATATTGGAGATGGCCAAATATTTGGGACCAACGTGCTCAGCCCAACTCAGGACCGAATGAGACTGAAATGGCAAATACCTCGTTGGGAACCATATCTGTGATGTGCTAAAAAATTAAATTATAGCAGACATTTGGGGGGATGGGCAACATAATATGAGAGGACCAATTCCTGAAAGATAAGGTGACCAGTGGCCATTAGCCATTTTGGCTAAGCTCTATCTCCATTGTCTGAGGCAGGTCTCTGAACACCAGTAGCTCAGAATCACAGGAAGGGAGAGCTGGACTTCTGCTTGAGTCCTGTTTGCAGGTTTCCCACAGAGATCTGGTAGGCCTCTGTGATAATAGGATGCCAGAATAGATGGGCCTTTGGCCTGACCCAACAGGGTTCTTCTTGTGTACAGTTTGTCAGCAAGAGAGGGCCAGCCATTTTCTCCCCTTCTATTGGCCTGATAAAGAGTACCTCCCTCAACTGCTGTGACCCCAGCACAAAAACGTCTGCTGGCTCAGTGGAAACCTGTGTCTCTCTGTGTGTATGTGTGAGAGAGAGATTCATTCAAGAAAGGTTTCCTTTCCTTGCATGCTGTGCTCCCGACAAAAATCTCTTCTCTCGCAGCCCTACCTGCACCTTCTGCCTCCTCTGCTCTGAGAGTTTCCCTCCTTTGGCAAGCCTTGGTGCTCACCCAAGACTGCCAGTGCTTCAATGTGCATTGCTATGGTGTCTATAAGGACCAGACTTGGCTGGTGGATAGAACACCATCTCTTAGATTCTACGGCTTAGAATGGCATTCAGAGGATGCTTGAATCAGGGCCCAGGAACCTATCTTACCCCCCAGTAATGGACAGTAATAGGGAGGTCCTCGCCAGAGGATGGATAACCGTACAATTACATTATCTGACTCAGCGAGGGGCTCTTGAATAAATCATGACTCTGGGAGCCAAGAGCATCTCACCTCACGCAGACATCCATTCACACACACTCAACTCCACTGGCCCACTCAGCAAGATAAATCGGCGTCAGTAATGAGGCCAGGCAGCTGAAGGAAGGGTTAAGACATTTAATTACATCCCTGAAGATCGCTTTCCTAACATTCTGATTACACCCAGGAAATGTGCCCAGGCCATTTTACGCTCTGGGGAATCTAAAGTAAAGGGTGGGGGCGGGGGATAGGAGCAGCGTTTCGCTTCTCTCATCTTTCATTTCAGGATGCGCAGGGTTCTAGCCCTCATGACAAATTTGGGAAGAAAGGTCAGAATATGTTCCGCTGCTCTCTGAGGAAGGACAGCTTCAGGCAAGGCTTCCAGATGTTTTGGGGCTTATATGAAGCACATAGCCCTCTCTCCTCTTTGGGTCAAGAGGTCAGGAGCAGCCCAGACCCTGAGATTTCAGGGGCCCAACCTGAAAACTAGGGGCAGCTCCTGGCAATGTTACAGGGATGGGCCCTGGAGACAGAAGCATGTCTGTACTATACTTTGCAGCCACTTTGTGCTGGGCTGAAGCTTGCACACTTTTAAAAATACATATATATCAGTGATGGTCAAACTTGGCCCTCCAGCTGTTTTGGGACTACAGTTCCCATCATCCCTGACCACTGGTCCTGTTAACTAGGGAGGATGGGAGTTGTAGTCCCAAAACAGCTGGAGGGCCAAGTTTGGCCATCACTGGTATATATTAAAGGCACTCTCACCCACCTGCAGATTCCAGTCCTCCACCTGGAGGGAGCCAGGAAACCTGGAGACTTCAGGTCAGACTTGAAGGTCTGCCAACCCTAGCAGCAGCTCAAGGCTGCATTATGATGGGAAATTGGGGGGCTGGGGTGCAATTTTAGCCAAATCCATACTTCTCCAAACCCTAATGAAAACAGTATAGGGACCCTCTGCCCGCCCTCACCCCATAATTAAAACACTGCAGGGGGTTCCCCTAACAACAGCAGCTTTTATTTACTTTTTAAAAGTGAAAAGCAGCTGTACTGTGGTTGCAAAAGTCCTAAGAGGAGCCATGCAATGCCTGATTAATCTGTTTTTTTTGGGGGGGTTGCCCCAGCTGTTTACCCATTTCATCCTCTTCCTGGACCTCCCCCCGAGAAAGAAAGGGTCTGAAAATGATTTCAAAATATGCAAATGATGTTTTGAAAGAAAAGAACTGAGCAAGTTACACGGGTTTGCTGTGGGCCCACTGAGTCGGCCTTCAGATGGCAACAGTGAATGGAGATGACAGCGCAGACAGGGCAGCAGTGAAGAACGATGGCAGTCCAGAAGGAATTGGGGGAGCAGATGGCCATTACTGTAGGCAGTAGGATGGTGTGTTCACCTTAACACCTTAGAGGGCAATACATTTTGCAGCTCTTCCTCCAACTGTTCACATCAGCACAGCTTCATTAGTGTCAGATTCATTGGAGAAGGATGTCTTGAGGCTCTGCAAAAACACTTAGGACTTCTCAGAGAAAAAGTGAGTTAGAGGTGGCCTGACATATACAAAATTTTGCATGACATGGAGAAAGTGGATAGAGCAAAGTTTCTCTCCCTCTCATAACACTAGAACCCATGGACTTCCAAAGAAGCTGAATGGCAGAAAATTCAGGATAGAGTGGGAAATACATTGTTAAGTGGGAAATCCCACAGTAAGTGGGCAATAGCCACCAATTTGAATGGCTTTAAGAGAGGATCAAATTCATGGAGGAAAAGGCTGTCAATGGCTGCTATCCATGATGGCTATGCTCTGCCTCCATGGTCAAAGACTGCAATGCTTCTGAAGACCAGTTGCTGGAAACCACAGGCGGGAAGAGGGCTCTTGTGCTCAGGTCCCGCTTGCAGGTTTCCGACAAACATCTGCCTGGCCCCTGTGAGAACAGGATCCTGCACAAAATGAACCACTGGCCCGATCCTGCAGGCACTTCTCATGGCCACACCTTGTCTAGAGCCAAATAAGAAATGGCTCCAGTCAATGGGAAGCTGATTTGAGTGCAATGCATCAAGCAGTAGGATTTTATCAGCCTACCCAGGTGAGCTTTAGTCCATTTTAACTTTTTGAAAACCTTGCTTTAGGAATGAGGAACCTGTAACCTTTCAGAGGTTCACGGACTCCAATTCCCATCAGCTTCAGTGGTTAGCATGACGAATGACCATGCGAGTTGAAGGTGGGAGTTGTAACTCAGCAACAAAAGAAGGGCCAAAGGTTCTCCATACTGACATAGATTCAGGAGAGTTAGAAGGGGGCTTGGAAGCTATCCAGTCCAACCATCCAGTCCATGGAAGAAACCAGAGCTACAGAAGGATGCTTGGCCTCTGGCTGGAGTCCTCTGGGATCCTGGCTTGCAACAGCGGTCTGGCGTGTGCTTCAAGCAAGGGTCTTGCAGTTGGAGCCTGAAAGGGTCTTCCCCTTACAACTTAGTAGATTAGAGTGTGGTACTGATAACACCAAGGTCTCAGGTTCGATTCCCATAAGGAGCAGTTGCATATTCCTGCATTGCAGGGGGTTGGACTAAGCAAACTTCAAGGTCTCTTCCAACTCTACAATTCTGCCTCTCAGCAGAACTCCAATGAACCAAGTCAGGAGTTTATAACACCAATAAAACCAAGAACTGCACACATACACCAGGGGGAAAGTTACATGTTTTGTTTTGTTTTTTTAAAAAAAACTTTTAAAAGCATTTGGGCTGAAAAGACTTTAGGTAACTGAATCCCCCTCCCCAATGCCTTTTGCCTTTATTTTATCCATTTGACAAACACCGATTGATTTACCCCCTCTGCTTAAAGGCTTTCGAAGGCTCCTTGAATGTGTTGTTTGCTTTCTTCTATGCACGCTGGCTTTTATTGATGGTGCCAGCACGAATATGCACAGCTCCAGGGAGAGAAGGTTGGTTAATTACTGCTTTGACAAAGCCAGCAGAGAGAGCACAGCCCATTGTTGTGCATAGGTCAGCCCAGGAATAGAGAGCAGCCCTGCGCTGTGGGTGAAATTCTGGCACTGTTTATAGCAAAGCAACACTCTGGCCTGGTTCACGAGACTCCCTACCTCTCTCTCTTTTCTTTTCTTTAAAAAAAAGGGAAAGAATTTGGGATAAAAATAAATATAATTAATGATTCCCGAACTGTGTGGTGTGCTCTGTGTGGTTGAAGGTGCTTTTTAAAAGCCATGCAGAATAAAACGGAGAGCACAGAAATCACAGGGGCTAGAAGCTTAGCTATTGGTTCATATGTGCATGGACACTGATCTTCCCCATCACTTGATTTTTATTGCACCCATTTCCTAAGAAGTGGAGAGTGACATATACTCTGTTCTTCTGTCCTGCCCTTTTGCTCACACACAACAAGCCTATGAGGTAGGTTCATCTGAAAGATGCTGACTGGCCCAAGCACTGGAGGTCCAGTTTGTGAAATTTCCCTCCATTTGAAAAGGAGGAGGAGATGCATTTGCACAGAAGTGGCGCAAGAACTCCATGCTCAGAAGTGACAGCGCTTGCAGCAGGGGAGGCCCACAACCCTGGATCTCCATAGGGGAAAGGCCCACTGCCCACCCAGGATGCCTTCCTGCTCCTCAGTGAGCTCTTTCTCTCTTACCCGGGCCAGGTGCGGATCAAGCCCACGCCTGACCAGCTCCCACAATGCCACAGTTCAGGTGCTCTTGGGACATTCGCCGTGCCAAAAATAATCGAGAAGGATCCGGCTGAAATGGGAACGGCTGCCACCTGATACTTCCAGGTACAAAAGCACAGGCCGGTTGAGCCTGGAGTTATTTCACGACCTTCCACATTCTTCGCGTTGGGTGTCATTTGTTTGTGTTTCCTGCCCTTCTCACAGATGCTTCACTCGAGGGAGCAGCACCTGATCTCTGTGTCCAAAAAGTAGCTGCAGGCGCTTTTGTGTTCAAGCCCAGCTGGCATCCTGTGCCAAGGATTTCAATAGAGCAAGGTTTTAAGAAGCAAAGGAACAAAACAAAACAGCTGCTCTCGGAGCAGAGTGTCCTCTACACGTGAATTGTACAGAGCCACTGGTGGAGCAGCATCCATCATTTAAAGACAGGAGACGTAGGAAGCTCCCTTGGACCCAAAAATCTATGTAGCCCAGGATTTCAGACAGGGGAGCTTCCCAGCTCACCAGGCACAGCTTAGAGCCTAGGACCTTCCGCATGCAGAGCAAGTGCCACTGAGATACAGGCTCACAGAACTACAATTCTCAGAGTGGTTTAAGCAACTCCATGTCTCTTTCCAGGGAATTTTGGGAATGGGAACGGGGCCTCCTAACAACTCTCAGCATCTGTAACTACGACTCCCAGGATTTTCTGGAGAAAGTGACATCATAGTTCTTTAAACGTATGTTGTAAATGTGGCCTCTATTTAAAAACCTCCCCCCAACAACAACTCTTCCACATTTAAAACAATTCAAACTAAGGGTGCTTAAAGATGGTTGTGTATTGCAAGACAGGAGTTCCTAATGCATGTCGGGGTTTGGGGTTTGGGGTGGTACAGAGCCCACAAGATGCCACTGGCATCCAGACACAAATGGATTTTCCTTCCATTTGATCCATTTCTGGGGTAAATCCAGTAAGTTCTTTCTTTATTTTTTTGTTACCAATAGGCCCAGCTGAGTACACATTTACCAGCTTAAAATGCAGCTGAATTTCTCTTCTGCTTAATTCAGATCGAAGCTGGTTTGTGGGGAAACACAGTGTTTCCAAAGAACAACAAAATAGATTTGGATTGTGGCTGATGACATGCTGCTTCCCAAACCAGCAGTGGGAGCACACTGGATGCAGAGTAAATGGCAGTGTGTAGTCACAGCCCCATATCTGAATGACCTGTTGCCAGCATTAAGTCCCCACCTGGAAGCCCCCAATCACACTTTGAGTACATCTTCTAGGAAGTGGGGGCAAGGGGAGGAGAAGCTAAGTGGTGGACCTTTCCCCCAAATACTTGCCTATTTTAAATAAATAAATAAGCAGAGTCACCAGCTACCTCTTTTTGCATCACCCCAAAATGCATTGTCCATTCAATTAATTATGTCGTCTTCCTAGTGAGAAAAGGGATAAAAAAGCCATCTAGAACTATCAAGCACCCTAAGCCTGTAGAGAGAGCAACTTATGCAATTCACAGGACAGAGAGAGCAGGCAGGGTTCAAAAAAGGAGCATGGAGATCAAAGAGCTTCAGATATCTCAGGACAATGAGCCAGGCTTTGTAGGAGAGATAGGCAAAACCAAAACAAAACCACACACAGAAATCCAAAACCCATAAAGCATCTGGGCAAGAGTCACCCTTCTCTAAAGCTCTACAACATATCCCCCCCCCCCAAGTAAAAGCAGTTGGTGGGAAGCCACAAGTCTGTCCCTTTCGAAGAATTCAGAAAATAAGTTAGAAATGCCTTGTGTCTGATGTCATATATGATAGCCAAAATAGCCCTACAGGGCGTGGAGCCAAGGATTGCCCCATACTTTATTTAGACAGTATTAGTAGATTATAAAGTGTCTCTGGAAATAAATGATCAGGAGACAAATGCAGTTTTACTTATCAAGGAGGCTCTGAAGTCATGTAAGCACTTTGCATCTCAAGGGAAACCACTTTTAGAAGCTGGCATACCCAAAATTCATGTTGTTGGTACAGTGGGGGAGGACACCCACTTGTCCTGTTCCAGAACTGAGCTATCTGTAATGCGATTGGTTAGTTCAAAAAGCCATGCCTATCACATAGCCAGGTTGCCAGGTACATTTCCAATGATTATGTGGAGGGGGACTGACTCTTTAAAGTGATACAACACTGCTTTAAATGTATAGTGCAGATGGGGTCTGGGATTTTGACATGTTCTACAGAAGCCAAGAGTCAAAAGTTTTGCAGACTCTCCAAGTGTCCCTATTTTCCAGGGACATCCCTGATTTAGAGAAGCCATCCCAGTTTCTCATTTGATCCCGGAATGTTCCGCTTTTCCATAGAGGGTATGGAGTTATCCGACCCCCGAGCCGTTTGAAGGCAATCCTGTAAAGGGAAGGGTTTTTTAATGTTTAATGTTTTATTATGTTATTATATATGATGGAAGCTGCCCAGAGTGGCTGGGGCAACTTAGTAGGGTATAAATAGTAAAATTATCGTTATAGAATGGGATGTCCCTATTTTCATCAGAGAAATGTTGGAGGGCATGCGTATGCAGCTGCTTCTGAGGGATGTGGGTATCCTTAGGAGATATCTAGGGGAAGTGGGGCAGGAAACTGCAGTGGGATCCAGCTTTAGCAAGGGGAGACCTCCACCCACTCCCAAGTTGCCTCATTTTCTTCAGTTTCCCCATTTATAACTGCAGCTTTTCCCCACCCAGAAGTACCTTAATTCAACAAGTGCTTGTGGCCAATTTGTATAAATAAGGCATCCTCACAACTGCATCAGCTCATATTGCAAATAGTTTGTGCCCCCCACATAAATACAGTGGTACCTCGGGTTACATATGCTTCAGGTTACATACGCTTCAGGTTACAGACTTCGCTAACCCAGAAATAGTGCTTCAGGTTAAGAACTTTGCTTCAGGATGAGAAGAGAAATTGAGCTCTGCTAAAGTGGTACTTCAGGTTAAGAACAGTTTCAGGTTAAGAACGGACCTCCGGAACGAATTAAGTACTTAACCCGAGGTACCACTGTATTATATTTTGATCCTAATCAAGCTGATGGACTAAAGGTTTGATTCACAATTTCAAAAAGTACAATTCGATCCAGATTCAAATAGGAAGAGTAAGAGCAGGCATTTTCTGCTTTCCATTTCCCTTTTTAGCATTTGGTAATTGCTTCCATATCATAGGATTTAAACCTTTAAAGAAAGAAAGAAAAACACCCACACGTCATAGAGCAGAGAAGGCAATCCTCAACACTTGCCGAAGCCTGACACAAAGGTGGAGGATTTACCACCAATTCTTTATCACATCTGTGACAAGTGTTCTATCTCCGCTGGCTCACAAGAGCTCCTTCGGCAGCAAACCAGAGAGCCAAAACCTCTTCAGAGCTATTAACACATGTGAAAAGGAGTCAGCTCAACATTTCACTTTGCTCAGGCCAGGTATAGTAAACAGAGGGCCAACGCATTGAGTACGTAACTTTTCTTTTACAGTGGTACCTTGGGTTACATACGCTTCAGGTTACAGACTCCGCTAACCCAGAAATAGTGTTTCAGGTTAAGAACTTTGCTTCAGGATAAGAACAGAAATTGTGCTCCGGCGGCACAGTGGCAGCAGGAGGCCCCATTAGTTAAAGTGGTGCTTTAGTTTAAGAACAGTTTCAGCTTAAGAACGGACCTCCGAAATGAATTAAGTACTTAAGCTGAGGTACCACTGTATTTGGTTGGAAATCAGGGTGCCATTTTTATTTTTATTAAGAAACATGCAGATGTCAAGCTGCCCACTGGTTAAAGGATTGATAAAATAATATGCTGGAATAAGGGTTGGGAAAGGGTTGTAGCTGCAGCATATACAGCTTGAGTCTTTTAAGAGACCCCGTGGAACATGAGTACTCTGTATCGACCGGGCCTCTTTTAAAGGACTCACCCTGTTTACTTTGCATGCAGAAGGTTCCAGGTCCAATCTCAAGGTTGGGCTGAGGTAAGATTCCTGGAGAGCCACTGCCAGTCAAAGTGGGCAACACTGAGCTGGATGGATCAACAACCATCTTATTCAGAATAAGGCAGAATAAGGAATCTTTGCCCTGCTGACAGTGCTGGACTAAGCATATGCTTAGGGTAGGGTTACCATGTTTCAAAAATTGAAAATCAGGACACAAAAGTTGTAAAGCATTTTTTTTGGGGGGGGGCAAAATCTTGTGTGTGTGTGTGAGCTATTTTTTAGGAAATTAGCTGGAAAATCAACACTTCCCATATGGGCTGCCATACACACAGATTTTCCTGGAAATTTTAACCGTTTTTGGAAATTCTGCCCAGAAGCTATTTTCAGTGGATAAATCCTGGGTAAGTCTGGGGAACTGTGGGTATATGGCAGCCCTAGCTTAGGGCACAGCAGTGCAGGAGCACTTTTTTTAAAAAGAGACATTTTTGAAAGAATTCAGTATTTCAAAAACCAAAAACTTCAAGCTGTTGTCATGGGGGAAAACAGAATTTAGACTTTCTTACGCTCTCCACACTCTTCTCCATTTTGCTGTTCTCTGTTCTTTACTTATCCTCACTTAAACCAAGGGGTGAACTCAGACTAATAATATAGATTGAAATACCACAAGGACATCAGATCCTGTCATGTGTTGCTCAAGACACGAATGTACATTTCAGTATACAGTAAAGTTTTGCGTCACTTAAAAAATATATTTCATGGGTTAGTGTTGTTCTTATTTTGAATTGCATGGGGAGGGGGCCACCATAATCTTTTTAATGCTGAGGATCTCTCAAGGTCCTAATCTGGCCCGGCCTCCCAAAGTTGCTGAACTACAACTCCCCCCAGCCTCAGCTAGCATTGCCAATGATCATGATGGGATGTTGGGAGCTGTTCCCAATATTAGTTTTCCCCACCCCGCAAAGCATTTCCCAAAGCAGGTGCACTAGAATTATAGATCTACCTGCATCTTTTACATATATAAAAAGCAAGGAAGCAGTCCTCTCCAATCGGCACTTTGAAATATCAGCATTATCCAATCATTCTGCCCAATGTCCAACTTCAAAATAACTCTCATAAGAATAGTTAATGCCCATGAAAACATTACATTAAAAAAATAAAAGAAACCTGTTGAATTCCACAATAAAACAAGCATTGTTACTAGTCTGCATTTTTATTTTTATTTTTTGTACTAAGCAAGGAGGCTGGTGCCCTGCATTTCTATGCTGGCTACATAGAAAAGTGCACTTCTCTGTGCCCAGCATAGAAACTTAAACTTACTAGCCTCTTACATAAAGGTAAAGGGACTCCTGACCATTAGATCCAGTCATGGCAGACTCTGGGGTTGCGGCGTTCATCTCGCTTTATTGGTCGAGGGAGCCAGCATTCAGCTTCCGGGTCATGTGGCCAGCATGACTAAGCCGCTTCTGGCGAACCAGAGCAATTCACAGAAATGCTGTTTACCTTCCCGCCAGAGCGGTACCTATTTATCTACCTGCACTTCGTGCTTTCAAACTGCTAGGTTGGCAGGAGCAGGGACCGAGCAACTAACCTCTTAGCAAGCATGTAAAAAGGTAATTTAATCAAATAGTGTACATAAGAAGAGCCTTGCTACATCAGGCCAAAGGCCCATCTATCTAGTCCAGTATTCTGTTCACACAGTGGCCAACCTGATACTGCTGGGAAGACTGCAAATAGGACCAGAGCACAGAAGCATTCTCTCAATCTGTGATCCTCAGCAACTTGAATTCAGAAGCACCCTGCCTCCAACAGTGGAAGTAGAATTTAGCCATTATGGCTAGTAGCACCTAATAGCCTTATCCTCCATGAAGATCCCAATATACAGTATCTGCGGAAAAGGGCTGGGAGATATCTGGTTTTCAGCATCATGATATATCACCAGCTAAATATCACAATATACCAATATATCACAATGTCTGAAATGAGGATGGAGCTATGTAGAGCCATTGGCTGGCTTCACGGTTTCTTCCTGCATTGTGATTTTTGCATAGCACACATACACACAGGTACTAGGGCTGGGCAATGCATTGATACGCTGTCCAAAATCTGTTTGACATTCACATTGTGGTAACTGTTTCATAATATTCAACATTGCGATATATTGCAAATCATGATGCTTGGGTGCGCTATGTAAAAAAAAGTGTGATGTGGAAATAGCCGTGAAGCCAGTCATTGCTTCTCTCATGATTCCTTCTGTCCCTGTTCCTCTGTTCTATAAAATAATAGTTGTAACGATATGTTAAAGGTAAGTAATAATGTATCAGTTTTAGACCCCTAGTAGTAGCAGTTTCCAGGACATTATCCCATTTACCTCTGCATAGTTACATCCTTATTTCAGACATCATGATATATTGGTATATTGTGATGTTTTACTGGTGATATATCACAATGTTGAAAGACATCGCTCAGCCCTAACATACATCATGATTCGCAATATATTGCCAGGTCAAAAATTACAAAACGATATGGACTTCAAACTGGTTTTAGATGATATCCCTATTGAGGTCATTCAAACATCCATCAAATACATCAATGTTTGTATTCTTAGGTAGGCTAAGAATCTGTTAAAGTTCTTGTATACTCTATGGAAAGTTCCAAACTCCTTTCTGCTCTAGAGAAGCCTTGTAAAAATGTCTATTCAAGTTAGTAGCCCTTTCAACACAATGCCTGCTTTGGTCATCTGTAGCAGATTGACTGCCCAGGTGAAAAACAATCCAATCAACTTTGGTTGTCCTGAAGGAAATTAAGACTAGCCACAAGTAGTCATTTACATGCCTACTCAAGAGCAGTGTTTTTCTCATTGGGGACTGGGGACTGCTAGGGAGCCTTCGCTTACTTTCAGATGGAACTCAGCTTTGTGGTCCCACCTGCATGGCTTTTGGGTGGGCCGATGTCAACCATCGCAGCTTCCGATATATGGGTCAAATAGGTGGGAGCTGGAGAGAGTGGTTGCAGCTTACCAAGTTGAAGGGGAAGAAAGGGGAAAAGGGAGAGGAGGGAAGAAAGGCGATGGAGGGAAGATCCACACAAGTGGAAGGGAAGGAAGAGAATTAACTGGAAGGAGAGAAAGACAAGGGAAGGATGGATTGAAGGAGAAGAAAATAGAGAAGCCAGTCCCAGAATGGGATTAGAGATAAATAGAAAAAGGTGGGTTCTAGCCAACCAAATTCACTAGACTGACAGAAATTAACAGACTTAAGTGAGTCTGTCTCAGACTACAACTCCCATCATCCTTCCTGAACATTGGCCATGAAGGGTTTTTTTTTTGGGGGGGAGTATACTTGCACGTACACCTCTGTGTGTAATGTCATATACCACATCCCCTTATTTTCTTAAAAGGAACATACAACACAAAGGGCCACATCCAGAGCCGTTCTGGAAGAAAAGCCCCTCACTTTTAAACACAAACACAGAGAAAATTACCAACGTCATCTGATGAAAAAAAAAATGTATTTGATTACTCACGTAAAATTACAGTATCTCTGCTGTTAGTTAAGTATTAAATGTTAGAAGTAACTGGACCTATTTCCTTTCAGTTATCCAAGAAAGTGCATGTAACAGTCCAAAGGATTCTTCCCACTCACCCCCCAGACCTAATACAAAATAAAACAAACACTATTCTTGTTCTCTCGGTCAAGAAGTTGGGTTTGAGCTCACGGGGAACATATGTACATTTTAATGAACTCGAGATTTCTCATCGTATATACAGGAGCATCTGAATTTGTCCATGGAAGGTTGATTAAGATGCTTTTTATAGCAGCACAACGTCCAGCACTTTCCACCCCATTCTCTCTCTCTCCCTCTATTTGAATATACCTACAAGGCAAAACGTTTCAAACGACCAAAAACATTTTTGGACCTCTTCTAATCATCTGCTTGCTTGATTACTGTACAGAAACTTATTAACATCTAAGACAACTTCAGTAAAAAAACAAAACAAACCAAAAACCTCAAGCACAGTATGAAGGACAATTCAAAAAGGAGGGAGAAAGTTAAGTCTTAACGCACACACCCTCCCCACCAAAAAAAAAGCTGTTTTAATTTTAGAATAAAAATTTCAAAACCAAAAAACAAATCGAGCCTGTTGTGGAGGATGCATATAGTTGAATTTTATATTGTCCATTTTCAAATCCTGTGCGCAAATTTGTTTGGAGAATTAAACAACGTATTTGCCGATAAATCTCTTTTTCCCATCGGGATCGAAGTATACACATATACAGACTTTTTGTTACGAGGGGGAGGGGTGATGGGTGGGTGGGAGAAATGGATTACGGAGGCAATGTGTCGCCCCCACAAAAAGTTCATGTTAAACTGGATATAGAAAATAAGTTAAATGCCAGAACGAGACCACCTAGCTGAACAGACTTGCATTGCCATAAATGTTACAGCACTCTAGTCAATTAGTATTTAGTTCAAAATACAGAAGACCAAAGTTAATGCTTGCATGTGTTTGCAAAGCAAAAAAAAAAAAAAAGTTATATCACTAATAAATAAGCTGTTTTTAGAACTCTAGATGTCGAACAGGGTACAAAAGAATGTCTTTTTTTTAATGTCACTTTGTCAATTTGCCCCCACCCCCCAACTTCCAAAGAAAACAAAAACCTGCACAACCTTAGGTTGCAATATCTGCCGGAATGTTCGTAACACGTGTCCTAATTGGTTACAATCTCTTTGCCGTCTTCCACAAAGCGCGTGAAGCGGAAATTAGTCCCATTCTCGCTGCCTGCCATTTTCTCCAGACCAGCTAGAGGCGCGTTAGGTTCCGAGTTCTGGAGCTTCTCCAGACTGCCCGTCAAGCCGCTAATCGGGGAGCTGCTCCCATTGCCCAGGCTCCCAGGAATTGGAGGGATGCCACCGTTCTGAATGACCGAGATCTCATTCGTCTTCATCGCCAAGCCGTTGGAGAGAGCTGCGGCGTACTGATTCCAGAAGCTGGACGGGTCTCCATTTCCCGACCTCATGGCCAACTCTTTTGGAAAGATGTCTGGGAACTTTACAGGGTTGCTTCCGAGAAAAGTCATGGGGCCATCCACAGAAAGCCGTCTGCCTCGCCGGGCAGGTGTGCTGTTCCACATGTGCGTCCCCATGTGAACCTGAAAGAGAGACTGGTTAGCAGCAGCAGGCGTTATTTTCACGGCGGTCAAAAATACCTGAAAACACTGCATCACCATTGTTGGTTCTTGCTGTCTACAGAAGGGGTGGGGAATAGCTTTTGAGCCCATGGGTCACATTCCCTTCTAGGCAACTGTCCAGGGGCCACAAGCCAGAGACCAAAGTGGGTGGAGATATATAGAAATATATGCACAGTTTTGCAAAGTGGGCAAGTTTCTACACACACACACACCTCTCTCTTGGTCCTCAATCCAGGCAAGTGAGAGGCATCATCAGAGAGCAAGGATACATTCTAGCCAAGCAAAAAACAACCCCTAAAGGTGATATCAAGCAATGCTGGTGAGGGTTATGGCTTGAGAGGGAGGGATATGACTGAAGGAGGGTGTCCTGTGGCACGGCATATTTGGGCCTTGGGTCTGAGATTCCCCACCCCTGATCTATAGCAGATAGATGGTCAGCTGGCAGGCTGCGGGCAGTCTATGGCACCTCAGTTTTCCCTAAGCCTAGTTTGAGGACGTGTAACACAGGCACTTTGCTGAAGTTATGTAGGATTGGCTCTGGTTGGTGTCTGGACCATGTAGGAACTCTACCAGACTTCCCTCAAGTTCTGTGACTGAATAAAGGTGGGAAGGGAAAAGAGGCAGCAAGCAAACACCAAGAGGAAGGTTCAAACAGCCCGCCTACGCTTTGCACTTGCCAAGGAAGGGGGTTGGGGAAACAACATTGAAAGTTGTGCAAAAATAGAGCTAGTTCACACCTTTAATGAGACATCATTCTTTGGGATTTCAGAGGCAAGAGAACCGTTGAAGTACCTGTTTGCTGGGCATGCTATGCCTGGGTTCTGGTGCCAGAACAGAGCACCACCCAGCTCTACTGTGGAGCTTAACTACTTTGCAGGGAAGCCCTTTATGCTGCAATATACACTTTCATTCCTCAGATCATTGCCTGGATAGCAATGTGTGCGTGTACCCCCCTTCCTAGAATACAGACATTGACCATTCCCATTCTAGAAGGCCATGCGAAAGGCTAAAAGGTTAAAATTCCCCTTTTTAATCAATAACCAACGACAGCTCATCTGGTTCAACTAACAGCCTAAGTTTCACCTGCCTACAAGATGGACTTTACAACCCCTCGCTTTTATTAAATGTGTTTTGTTTAGCGTGGCCATGCACAGTTCGATCTATTTTTGCCACCCACTGCCATCACAATGCCAACTATTTTATTAGACACCCCTTTCCCTTATAAATGTCCAGTTAAACTGGTTGAAAGAATCCTCCACTAATTGCTCATTGGAGAGCTTAACATGTGCAGGCTGGATGCCCTGAAAGTAGTTATTCATCTTGTATCGCCTCTACAAAAAATCTCTAGAGGAAAAGAGCATCTGCAGGGGGTGGAGGGGAGATGCGCATTTTAAAGTGCTTCACCAGTGTAATATACAGTCCTTTTGGGGGGGGTGACGCACAGGTACGCATACCCCTAAACATTTTGTGAATTTAAGTTTGGCCTCACTGAGGGGCAGTATTTCAATATGAGTAGGAAAATGGGAATACCCCTAAACATTTTTTTAAAGAAAAAAAGCACTGGTTATATAAATGAAGCACATTTGCTTTTTCAACACATGCCAGTAAGAAACATTAGCTAGATTTGCAATCAAAACTAGGATCGTGCTTATATTTAGGACTTCATGGTGCTCTGCTTTAACATTACGAAAAGAGTAATTTAACTGTAACAAGAGGATTCTTTTGCGGTATATATGCAAAGTACACTTTCTGAGTGTCTTTAATTGGGGAGTCTATAAAATTCTGTATTCATCAAAAAGTGTGTGTGGGGGGGTGAAGTTTGAAAATACAAAACAGTGATTAGATTAACACAGATGTATGCAAATATGCTTCTAGCTGTTATGCATGGAAATAATTGGCCAGGAACTGAGAATACATTCCTGGGTGCAGCCTGAGGTGGATGCACAGGAAGCCATCATCTTGCTAAAGCTAAGGTGATTAGTGCCTGGATAGGTGATGACTTAGAAGCCCCATGCACACTCCAGTGTTAGAAACTATTCAGGCACCAGGTGTGTTTTGTGGGTGCAATTGCGTCCACATGGAGATCTCTGTATACCAGGTTGGCGACGGGGGAAAGCAAAATGTCACTAAGAGAAGGATTTGAAAGATTTTCCTTGAAGCTTGTATTTGTTTTATTCTGCATTGTTTTATCTGATGTTTTAATGTGTTGTAAACCACATTGAGATTTGTTCTATGGAATATAAATAGGTAACCAAATGAAATGAAATAATGATTTTAAAAAATCAATGGGGGGGGGGGGAAACGACACCTAGACAATTCATTGTGGCGATTGTAACCTAGGTTTAAGGTGCCATTTGGTGATTAGATTATATATCTTAGTTTCTAACACTGGTACACTCCCATGGGTAATGTAGGAGAATAAGTTGGGTTATGAGAAAAGAAATAAACATTTTTGGCAAATGAGAAAAAAGATTAAGAAATTCACTGCACAGAATACTGTTGTGTGCTACTTTGAGTGGCCTTCGTCTGGAAAGACAACCTATAAATATTTTTAAAATAAATAAATAGCACAGTGGAGGCTGGTCCACTAGGCCAATCTGGGACACTGCCTGTCACCTTCCTACTCTTTAATCTCGGTGTTGCCCTTACAAAACTCAACAGGGAGGAAGACAGGGACAAAACTAGAATTATTTGGCTCTGCCAATCATCAGCTCTGGCACCATCTCCTGTTGGGCTCCCTGCCTTCTGCCCCACCAGGCATCTGACACCATTGATACCATATCCAAAAACAGTAGAGATGAAGAATATTGAGGTCTGGGAGCCTTATCTTCTGACTGATGGAAGCAATACCCAGATTACCTTTCTAACCTGGAGTTTCAGCAGAAGCAGCAGCTTTCCCCCTCCCTTTCCCATTTCCCAAAAATCATAGTTGAAAGTCCTGGGGAAAGCAAACCAATCCTTCTCTTTATAAGTAGATGGGGTAACGCATGGTATAGTCATACACACACAGCTTTTGCCTTAGCATCAGTCCCCAAAACAGAACTTCCTGCTCCTTTATATTTGCCATCAGGTATCAGTAATCTGAGGGCAATGCCCCTCCATTGCATGCAGCAAGAACCATTGCTGGGTATGCGCATCACAGAACCATAAAAGGATTGAAGAGGTCCATCTAAGAACACGTGCTACAAAACACAATTTGGCCCAGGTTTCCATACATGTGAAAATGAGTGTATTCCATTCACAATTTACATGGGAGTATCAGTGTACAGGAAGGGTTTAGGCTTGCCATGTAAAAAATGTGGAACTCTCCTGAAGACCGCAGACAAAAGACAGGATGCACAGCATGAAATGCAAATGCCCAATTTACACACAATGCTAGACCATAATTTATTAAACCATGGTGTAGTGTCATGTGTGAACCAGCATGTTCTGCCAACAAACCTGAATCTGAAGCCGTGACTCATGGGTGGCTTACAAACTTTGGTTTCTTTTAACTGTTGCTTGGCCTTACTGCACTAACCCAGTACCCTTCCCTTAACCATGGTTTGTTTGACCACCCCACCCAAGACACTCAACCAAACTACAAAGGAATAAGTCAGAAGTTGGAAAACAGAAACAAGAGGTGGCTTGTTTTGATCATCTGTGGGAAAACTTGCGGTTTGTTGAATAAACCATGGTTATGCACAAACCAGGCCCAAATATGTCAAGTGCAAGTTGATGCCAAAAGCAAGACAGAATATTATGACTATAGAGTTGGGGAGGGAAGTACCTTAAGATTGCCTTTTGTTGTGAAAGCTCTTCCGCATATAGTGCAGGCAAAAGGCTTCTCTCCGGTGTGAGTCCTTTCATGGATCTGCAAAGCGCTGGAGGATGAGAAGGTTTTCCCACACGTGTTGCAGTAGTGCTGCTTCGGCGTTCTTCTGGGGAGAGCCGGAAGCAAGACTGGCGATGTAGCTGAAGGTGGCAGAGGCCCCGAAGGAACCAGGGCAGGCGACATCTCTTTGCTGTCCTGAGGAGCGCTGTGTACAAAACCGTTAACCTCCGTCTTTATCAGAGACGAGAGCGAGTTAGCGGGCATCGCTGACGAAGAGTTCTGATTGGGGCCAAGGGTTGAATTGGGTTCAAACAGCTGTGATGGTAGATCTCGCATTTGATGTGTCAACATATGCTGCTTCAAATTACCCTTTGTGGAAAAGCCACGATTGCAAACTGTGCAAATAAATGGTCTCTCTTTGGTATGACTTCTGTAATGAATGTCCAAGGCACTCTGACATGCAAACGTTTTGCCACAAATGTCGCAGGCCGTGTTCTTCAGCTTGCCTCTGTCTCGGAAAGGAAACAGCATGCTCAAGGACTCTTCCTTAATCATTTTCTCGGGGTTGCCAGACGTCAAATCCAAAGCACCACCGTTTGCAAGGGCTGGAGGCCAACCGTTGGCAAAATCGTTCGGTAACATTTTTGGTGGTTTCTCTTCGATGCACGGCGACTTGTGGTACTCAGCCGTGCTGTTGGAAGGGGACAAGGCCTGCATGGAAGAGGTAGACTCTGAAATAGCAGGACTCCCAGCACTTTGGCTTTCCATATCGCCACCAATGGATGACGAATCATTCGTCATGATGTCCCCTTCCACCGACCCATTCTCAACAGATTTTAAGCTTGCTTGAAGCTGCTCAGCAAGCCCCGCATTTATCATCTTCATCTGATTTTCTAAAGCAGCAATACTTGACATTTCCAGTGGCAATGGGGAAGATGATAAACTATCTTGAGATGCATCAATGGATTTCGGGGTATCTGGTACGCTGCTGTCAGGACAGTCTTCCATGTTTTCATCAGAAAAGTTATCCAGATCATCAAAGTTCTTCTCATCAAAAGAACCCGTGTCAGATTCCATCGACTCGGGATAGTTTTCTGTCACAGGTGTGTTGGGTATCTGTCCGCCCATGTGCATCCGAATGTGCTGCTGTAGCACAACGGCATTGGTGAACTTTTTCTGGCAGATCGGGCAGGAGTGTTGCACTCTCAGCGGGGGCATGGCACGGTGAACGCTGTAATGGGTCTTGAGATTTCCTTTTGTCGTAAAGGCGCGGCCACAGATTTTGCACTTAAAGGGCCTTTCACCAGTATGTGTGCGATAGTGCATTTTCAAAGCACTCTGGCAACTAAGAACTCGGTGGCAAATGACACACTCATTGGGATCGGTTGCCTTTTTGTCAATATTTTCCACTAGCTGCTGCAGTTTGGAGGTCTCAGAGGTCGGCGTTGCGTCCAGCAGCCCCCCAAATGGAAACTTGGCCTTAAATTGCTCCGACATGAGAGGCATCAGTGGATTGGTGAAAGTGACCACATTGATGGAACCTGAATCTGCTGCCGGCGAGGTTACAGAACTGTTGAGACTAGCAGAGGCGCTGGGCATCTGGGTGCCTTCCTCTGGCTTGTCATTGGAGGAGAGCAAGGGGCCCGCCTCCCTTTCAACTAAATGCCCGTTGGAGTTTTTCCCAGCAGGATCAATGGAACCAGAGTCGCTTTTCACAGAACATGGGGGACTAGATGAAGGGTGAGTGATGGGAATAGGCTGAGGCTCCTCTGTTTTGATAAAAGGGGTCAAGCTCGGAATTGTGGGAGGAAGCGGTAGGCCAACTGACGTCGTCAAAGTGGATAACACTGGCTTGCTGTCCAACCAGCTTGTTACAGGCTTCTCGGGCGGTATCGACATTCCATACGGGATACCTGTGCTTGTGGGAATATTGTCCAAATGCTCTGGCACAGGGTACGGGTTCATTTGAATGTGAGGGTATTTTTCTTTATGACGCTGAAAGTGGACTTTTAAGTTCCCCTTGGTGGAAAACCGGTTTCCACAGATGTTGCATTTGAACGGCCTCTCCCCGGTGTGAGAACGCAAATGGATCTGCAAGGCACTGTCGCTCCCAAACACTTTCGCACAGAACCTGCATTTATGCTTGAAGAATGCTTCGTCTGAAGCACTTTTCGCTTCGAAGGTGGCCAGGCTGGGGGGCTTGCTTTTCCTTTGCTGGGCCAGGGCAGCCAAGGAGCTCAAATCCTCTGCAGGCGTTCCAAGACCGGACAAAGGATTGGGGAACACAGAGTTGCTAGGGGTGGGTTGAGGTAGAAGAGGGTTCGATACAGGGCTTAATAAACTGCTTATTGCAAAAGCTGGTGAGGACGCCGCCGTCACTGGTGGGCTGCCAAGCTGCGGGCCACCAGCATTTGTAGCCCCTTTGTCAGAGGATGGTGCCGTAATTGCCACTGCAGATAGGTTAATATTTGGAGATGAGCCGCTACTGGATGGAATTGCCGGGTTGCCAGGATTGCTCTGAGGTAGCTGTATAGGGGGCAGTTGCTTCACACCACTGATGCTGGCAGACTGGCTAGCTAGGCTTTGTGCCAACCCAGCCGCCGCAGCCAGCTGCTGGGATAAATGGGAACTTAACGTGGACAAGGGGTTGGCAGATGTTCGTAACGTGCTCTGAGAGGGGCTGGGAGACGTTGGCAGGTCCACGTTCTGTGAAGCCAGCAATAATATTTGGTGACGAATTTGTTCAATCAGCTGCAACTGGTGGATCTGTTGCTGCTGCAATGCCAACAGTTGCTCCATGAGGGAAGGGATGGCCAGCTTGCCAGCCGAGGCGCCATTGCACCGCGCTTCCTGCGAGAACTGGGCGACTGCCACTTTCGTGCTCTGAAGGTTTTCAATGATGACGTTGCTGTTGATGACCGAGAAGTTGCCTAGCGTTGTCAGGTCCCCTATTTGAGGTAGAGAGGTTGTGATAGCTGAGGTACCCATGGTGGAGCAGTTACCACTCACAACGCTATCGCTGGCGCTCTGGGAACTGCTGCTAGTGCCATTACTAATGCCGGAAGCCTCCACGTCCATGGATTCTTCTTTGTCAAGTTTGTTGTTATGCTCAGGATGGCTGCTGCGGTCTACTTGATCCATGTTATTAACTGTGTCATTCCTCTGCTCGTCAGGATTATCAGTAGGGGAGCTGGGAGGGCAGGCTTCAGAAGGAGAAACAGGATTTTCATTCACAATTAAAACTAATTGATTTTTACTACAGTTCTTCTTGTGTTGCAGGAGATCCGATAGTTCAAAGAACTCAGCACAGCATCTGCCACAGACGTGGGCATCCTTCGCCTTGGTGGTTCGATTTGTTTGACCCTTCTGCGTGTCTCCTAAAACATCAAGGCAAAGGGAGGGGGGTAAGAAAAAGAGAAAGATTAGCAACTGAGCAGAAACACCATTCTGGTCTGTAGGATAGGCGATGTTAAGATTTGCTAGAGTGCACCTATCTCAAAAAGGTTTCCTGCTTAGTCTTCAACCACCCCTTCACTTTCCTACACTCTTTGCTTGTGTCCCCAACTTCTGCCTGATATTTCTGGTACCTGTCCATGATAAATAAGTTACTTTCCCTATTTCGTGAGTGACTTAAAAAAGAAGTCAATGTGCAGCCACATGGTCTTAAAGCAGGGGTAGCCAATGTGGCACCTTCCAAATATTTTGAGCTACAACTCCCATCAGTCCCAGTTGTCATGGTCAATAGTCAGAGATAATAGGAGTTGCAGTCCATCTAGAGAGCAGCTTGTAGACTGCATTTGGCCTAAACTCTCAGGTCCCTTCTAGATGATCCCTAGAAATTAAATTTCTGGATGAGTTGGGGCAAAAGATGCAATTTGACTTCTGCACACACGGAGGCAGCCAAAACGAAGAGTGCCGTTTAGTGCACCAGGCATCATTTCACATGTTGTGGCTGATTATGTTTGTATTCAGCACAACATATTGTTGATTCATTCCATTTTTCCTCCATTTTTTAGCCTTGTTTTTATGTTATCAGGTCAGGCTACTGTAGAGTAAAGGAATATCGCACACAGCATGCAAATAACAGCATTAACTGGGTCTGCAAAGGAAGGTGGGAGGTTCAGGCAGTCAGTACTGGTGCCAGAATTGGGGTGTTGGAAGCTACCGAAAGAGCATGCAAATTTCCATTTAGGGATTGTGTGTCCCGCTTCCCTAGCCTGTAAATATCGCTTCCTAGCAACAGTGCATGGCTTCAAGCACCAGAGGAGAAACCTGTAGGCCTTGAATTGCATCTTTCTTTCTCCCTCCAAGACATTTTGGTGAGATCTGCCACTTTCTCCCACTATCAAAACAGACCAAGACCGGCCATACATGTGAAAAAAAATCAATATTGTTACTTCACAGAGGTTGCCCATGACTGATTTTTAAGACTGTACAAGGGGTGCTTTTTATGGCTACCTGTGTCTCAGATTATCATTTCCTCCAGATAATCCATCAAAGATAAAATAGTATGAACCAAAGACATTGGGGCATAATGAAATTCCATAGCAAGGTATTGATTTCCAATGTTTCATACTGCTTATTGCCTAGTTGTCCACCGAGTGGCAAATCAAGCATTTGAAGGACTCATTAGACTCTCAAGCTCCCCGTCAACCTTGTTCATCCTCAACCGATTCAAAGATATCAGTGACAGTCACCCCGTCACTAAACTAATTTGTAGTCGTTCAAGGTCCCAATCAGTTGCTGACAAGAAAGAATGGGGCGGGGGGAGAGAAGGGGGGGGACACATATCGCCCAAGCTTCAGGTTGACATGAACGAGAAACAAACAAACAAGCTAGCTTTCCCATTCCTGCATAACTCAAAGCTAACTCTGATCCTCCTACAAAGCATTGGTTTTCCCTTCCAAAGTTCACCCCACAGCATCTAAAGCCTTCATTACACATAAAATGGGGAAAAATGAGAAATCCCTTGTCAAAGAATAATATTCATATTTTCACAATCAAGCATTTGTTGCCTAATCCTACTTATGATGCTTACTTGAAGACCGCAGAGTCCTTTCCACTCTGCTATATAGCTCCACAAGCCCCTAAGTCGCCCTCAACATGTTATGCATTTTTTTAATTTGCTAGTCAATTGCTTCATCCAGAACTGCAGGTCCCCAGCACAGATTTCCACACTTACTCCAAATTAAGCCCCACTGAATTCAATGTGGCGACTTCTTCATAAGAACGCTTAGGACTTACATCCAACTAAATGTGCTTAGGATCGGGGTGTTAAGTTGCCTTTTATGATGCCAATTCTAACCTCAGTGGTACCAGTGTAAATCTCTGGGTAACCCCATTGTGAGTATACAAGATCCCACAACTGCCTGCAGTCATTGTACTTTACAACCATGGAGATTAGATCAGAGTATGACCTCATATCTATAAAAGCAGCATTAAAAACTTTACATTTCTGGGAAAGGGGGGGAGAGAAACCATCAAAGGGGGGGGGGAGAAGATGAGCTGTTAAGAGAAAATGTTTCTATACAATAAGAAATCAATCTGGGTTGTTAAGGTTGATAACCCTCTGCAATCTCCCTTGTCTGAGTGCATATCAAAACTATTTGCTTTTAACTCTTGTCAATTGTTTAGCAGATAACTCGGAACCTTTCATTAGAAGAACCCCCTTTCATTTCATGTTTGTTATCACTGGTTGCTCCCTTTTCTTATCACTGAGATCCATTTGTAAATTAATCGTTACAAAAAGAAGAAGAAGAAGCCTCTGACTTCAAACTAGCTGATCTTATTCAAAAGAAAGGATGGTTCCCTATTGTTTTCTCAGCATGAGGACACAGAATTTGGTTGTACAGATTGTGTGTGGTCAATTTAGAAAGCCAGGGAAGGGTGGGGGGGAGCTCGTTTAATTCAAGGATTACCTCCCTGCCTGTTTTGCTGCAACACTAAAATCAGATAATAGGTAGTTTCCATGACTTCCAAATTAAATCTCAGAAGAAAACGAACATTAAAAGTTCCTGGGAAAAAGGGGGAGGGTGAAGAAGGGTTTGCTTTTACAAGTTAAAACTGATCCAAGTTTACACAGCCATTGGACCCACCGAGAGAGAAAAAGAACTGCACTTGGTTTCCTTAAACAGCAAATACATTCGAGTTCTGCATTTATACAGAATAGTAAATGAACTCGATTCAAGATATACTATGGAGCAAATATGCCATACAGTCTTTGCATTATTTTCTTTTTTTAAAAAAAAATGGATACCCCTCTACAAAAGTTTTTACTGGGAAAGGATAATTATCAATCCATTTTAAAATAATAATATTTGGTCGCCCTGCCTCTTGTCACATCCTAGCATATTAAGGCTGCAATTTTGGTGCTTCACTTCATGGGCGTAAAAAAAGGTAAGGCGAAATATTAAATGCAGTCTATTTGCATACACTGCTTTAGTTATTTCCCTGTTTCATGCAGAATAAAATATATAGATCCATCGTGACAAACATTCCATTTAGAGCATTGTATTTTGACAACCAATTTCAAATGAGGCATCCATTTTAGATGCTTATTTTAAAACCAGGGAATCCAATTCTGAATATAGCCGACCGAAAATGTTATTCCTTTCTCTCTTCCACATTTCCATATGTAATGGTGATGTTTCCATCTACTTTTACAGCCAATTATGAAGGAACAAAAGCTATTCTGTTTGTTCACACATTTTCAACAAAATGCATTAAAACTATTATGTCAGCATGTTCTATTAAGCTCCACATTCAGTCGAAAATACTTTTCAACCAGATCACATTTATCAAAACATAAAGCCCACTTTAAAACATGGTTTTGCTTGGTCAGCTGTGCTTAGACAAATAATGACAGATTCAAAACTAAATAACTTGCGGGGGGGGGGAGAAGAGAGAAATCAGAAAACCAACTGATGAATTGTACACATGACAGTGGATTTGCTTCAAATATTTAGCACGCCTGCACTGAAAATTAAAACCTGTTCCATTTCCCTTTCTTCACCCTTGCAGTAGATTATTATAATCCTGGTTTACAAAGGCCCTGTTATTTTACCTGCCTGATACTTCGCTGCACACAAAATGCAACACATGTCCTCCATGTCTAGTTGCAGCGCTCGCTATTCTTTCGCTACCTTAAGTTGCAATGCTCAGTACAACACGTTCCAGTTACAGGATTTAAAGTACCCATCGCTTTTTTAAAAAATAAAGTAATATTATACTGCACTCATAAGGGCCAGGTAAGAAGAAACAAAACTGAGAGATTTTCTCACAAAACCTGTACCAAAAGACGTATGCTAAGGAAACTTTATTTCCCCAGCGTTAATGCCTAGTGATTATTTTTTCCTCAACAAATTTGATATGTGCATGCTAAATATTCTAAAACTGACACTGGCATTGTCTCCTCTTACCACTGTTTGGCACACACAGGGGAAAATGCTCACATGCTAATCAGGAATAACCTAAATTCACAATTGCTTCTCAGGTTCATTAAAAACAACACGCTTAGAAATTTCAGAAACTGAAATACATTACAGCTTAAAGCAGCTTCCACTCTTTAAAGTCATATCTTTTTCAAAAAAACCGAAACCCCAAAATGAAACAAAAATTAAGGCAGTGTTTCCTTAACGGCTTTTTAATCAGAGTAATTGGCGACATGATGAACCAAAGCAACTGTGCCTATCACCTGACAGAAAGATTTAATCTTTTATAGATCTTGTTAAAAAGAAGCATGATAATATATCTGCAGGCAGCACTTTTGAAATGGAAAATTCAAAGAGATGTATTTATATCAAGATGTATTTATAAGAAAATGAAGTTTCAACAGCAGACGCCTATTTTTTAAAACAGAAAAAGAAAAATGCCACCCAGGGAACTTTGCTTTCTAAGGCCTACACCCACCAATCAAGAGCAGGATCAATAGGTTCCTACAAAAACTGCAAGAATTCTGCTGCTAACCTTAACTATTCATGCCAACTTGATTGCTTTCTCCAAAGGGAGAAATTTTGAACTGCTTTGAGGCAAAAACGTCAGAAGAAAAATTCAAACATTCAGTCATCTTCCACAAGTCATCTTCCTTTCGGTCTAAGTGTCTATCTGCAAAGCAATGAGACTGAACAAGGCCTTTCCACTTTATGAATAAATATTCTTTGGAATGCATTTCTCAGCATTCACAGAACAACTTCACATTGATATTTCCATTACAAGAATAAAGTTTATAGATAAGTTAGCATATACATATGCAAATCAAGGCCAAACGTAGTCTCTTCCTTCTCATAACTAATTTAAAAACTAATTTAAAAATGAACTTGGGGGGAATATTCAAACATTAGTAGAGACATTATAGGGGCAATATATTAAGAATATATACCCTCTCTCCCCAACAGCTTCCATCCTTCCCTACAACAACTAGCAAACAACTATTGCTACCATCCCTTTGAAACCCCTCAGAAAAGGATTCTTCCACCCGAGATCAAATACACAGACGCGCCTTTCAATTAACCCAATTGTTAATTGATTTGCACTGTTTAAGAGCATTTCTATTTTTAAAAGCCGGGAGACGGACCTACCTACGTAGCTACTTAAAATAAAAGAACTCTTTCCTAAGGTTGAATCAAAACGAACACTAGGTGGGGTTCCTGCTGCAACAGTTTCTCCCAAAAAGTTGAGAGCAGTTTCATTGTTCCAGTGAGAAACCAAAGAGAAGGGGAAAGAGAGGGGGGGGGGGAGAGAGAGAAGCAATATCTAAACTTTGGCTATGCAAACATTGGCAAAGGAACAAGAAACCAAATCCCTGTTGTTTGGAGTGGGGGGGGAGGCAAAGACGCTGTGGCAACTGGCTGTCAATCCCCTCTTTGGGGGTCTGGCGTCCAAGGGGGTGACAAGGGAATAAGAGTTAGCAAAAGCAGCGAGGCTGATAAGGTGAAGCTAAAATAAACTAGCAGCTTCCTGCTAAGCGCCTGGTAAGACTCTATTTGGGGGTCACCGGCAAGATATTGAACTGCATATTGTGATCTGAACTTTGTCACCTTTGACTGGAAGGAGGCTGGCAAAGGTTAAAACATCCAAACACTTCGAGGTTTCCCCCTAGCACGGATTGGCCAAACATCCCCAACTAATAGTCCTCTGAGCAAAGCCACTGCCGGGAGACAAGTCTGGCTTTTTGCCCCCCCCCCCCCGAAAAAAGGACCAATATATATATATATATATCTGAGATATCACTATCCACTTTTGGAAAAGGTAGAAGAGGCGTTGATTGGGGCCCTATCTCAGGTTGCCTTTACCAGCAGTTATCTGGAAGTTTCTTCCCACAATCACCCTCCACCAGCTTATTATCAATTTATTGCATCTCTCCCCTCCCTTCTCCAGCTGATACCATTTGCCACAGTGATCAACAAAAGGGATGTTTCTACACCTAAGAAGTCCACCCTTCTGGAAAGGATCTTTATCAGGAGTCAAACGGGGAGAAAAGGAAAGGGAAATCTATTGAAACAGCTACTTTTGGAAGTGATTGCACAAAAGTTAAATGAGGTTTCTGAGGACGCAAAACATGCAGCTCAGAAAGGGGCAAAGGACGATATTTCGCGAACACAACCCCAGACTCTCAAAATTGTTTCACACTGATTGTATTACTGCAACTTTAACAGCAATTGCCATTCATTTAAAACAAGATTTACTTCTGAATCAAAGTATTGAGGGCCGTTCATGAATTATTCTTAGCATTTCTGCCTGTGTTGAACTCGTCTCAAATATTCTGTTTTGTTAAAATGTAAGTACATACGCAATTGTCCAAAAATGGTTCGGTCTTTTGAAAAGAAATGCCTTATCCTGTAATAAAGGGGGGGGGGAGAGAGAGAGACCATTGTTCAGCAAGCCTGATTTCAAATGGTGTTAATTGAAAATGTAATTAATTATAACTTGGATAATTATGTCAAATGTGTAGATAGTCAGGGTAGGTTAATAGTTCACCATGAATCCCAGAGTTTGTGTTTCCCATGCCCAAAGGGAATTGTTAGCACCTTGTATCCTCTGGATTATCCAGTCTCTGCAATAGACTGAATAACTCTGCTCCAGAAATACTGCTTCTGTGTTAAGATTAGGCCATTACCCTCTTTAAAAAAAAAAAAAAAGCTTAAGGGGGGGGGGGTAATATACAGCCAACTCTAAATGTAACAAGTATTCTAGAAACCTTAGACAGCAATGCAATCCCACACGTCTCCTCAAAAACAAGCCAAACTGAATTTGAAAAAGGTTTAGTCTCAGGTAAATGAGGATAAGATTAGAACCCTAAATTTGAAGAAGCAACTCTTCAGCTGTATATTTTCCCCAACAGCAGCCAATGACTTGTTGAATACAATTTATGTCTGGAACTCCAGATGTTTGCTCTACCGTTTCCACTGTTAGGGAATTTTTTTCCGCCTAACAGCACCAAAACCGTTCCTAATTTTTTTCAGCAGCACAAATGAAAAGAATGAGAAAAGGCCAGCAGAAGTTTTAATAGCAAAGCATCAGAAAAGGTACCTGTATAAAATTCTCAGGAAAAGATGGATAAAAACTAGGCCACAGAAGGGCAAGTGTTTCTTTAAATAAATAAAAGAAGACAGCTGCAGGTTGAGAAATTTCTGAGATCTGAATTCTAAAACAGATTACTAGGGGAGTGGGGTGGAGAAATAACCAGAAAATGAAACCAGCTTTAAATGGGCAATTCTATGACATTTTATTTGTAAGATATATAATTTGTTTTCACAGCAATTATGTCTAGATTAACAGTGATAGAAAACACCGTGCTTTCCTGAGCTTTTAATTACCCTGCCTAATCTCAGCTTGATAAGAGCGTATGTGTGTCTGTGAATGCATATATATATATACATAAATGAAAGGCTGTGTACAATTTTAGGGCATCAAAATATAGGTCATATAGTGAAGGAAACTGTCCGTATTGAAGGCTTTAGCAGCACCATTGTATACCAATATTATTACAACACTCAATCCTGTTAACACTATTACAAAATATAGCCTCCAGGCAACTTAGTCAAACTTATTGTCCAAGCATGTAAAGGGAGCCATAACCTAAATCTATTACCAGTAAGGAAGGGGAGGGGGGAGAAGAAGAAAGACTAAGATAGCTGTTAGAAATGCTAACTCTTACAAATGCTTTCCTGAAGAACAATGAACTAGCAAAAAAAGGGGGGGCTGAGAAAAACTGGCTTGCATTATATAGTTAATTCAAGTGAGCTAGTGACTAAAAAGAGCTGGACCAGTATTGTCTTCGTATCATTGTGCTTTGATGAAATCTAGTTATTTTAAGCACATCAAGTTAGCAACAGGCATGAAAACTCCTTAAGATGAATTTCCTCCCTAACTCTGCAGCAGGGTGGTTTTGGAAGAGGCGTACAAAGAAAACGAATCCAGAGACTAAAATATAGAGGGTGGAGAAATGTAGCTAGCTAGGTCTTAACAAATCGAAGATGCCTTGACCTATCAAAGAGTAGTAGAAATTTTTATTCTTGTGGGAGGAAGCAGTCCCCTCTCTTGCACCCAACAAGGTAAAGATAATAAACTTGCTTATTCCTATCCCTGATCCAGCTTGAAGACCACAGAGTTCTTCTTTTGGAGCTCTTGTTGAGAAATAAAGATAAAAAGAAAAAGGAGCAATCTAAAGTGTATTCTTGAATTTTCAACCTGGAGTTGGTGGCAGAAAAATGAAGTTGCAAAATATATGTGCCCGACCGATTTCTGAGAAGAGAGTTTAGATAATAAACTGAAGGGACATCAACTCATCCAAAGTGAAAAGAAAAAGGTCAAGAAGTTTTCTTACAAGAATTCCAACGCATGTCAACAATTTGAGAAAGGATAGGACATGAATTTTTGTTTTTGTTTTTTTTAAGATGCCAAAAAGTTGCCTTATAATAAAACCACCAAGGGACACTTTCTTTCCAGGGAAATAGAAACTTGCTTGCAGTTCCTTTGGCACAATTTGTTGCCGAACTTTTCTAAGGTCTCTTCAGTACAAAAGGGAGGGAGGGGAGAATGAGGGATGAGGATATGGTAGCTGATGGAAACGGGGAGAAATACTAAAAAAGAAAGGGAAAAAAGTGGGGTGGTGGCATAAAGCAGGCATGAAAAGGACAAATGAAAGAACTTCCATGCCTTCCGCACTGGCTGCCCTGATCTGGGTGATGCTGAAAGGTTCGGGAGCTAGAGGGGGCTTGTCTGTTGACTGCTACTTTTAATGACTAAGCTGGGGGTTTAAATGGGACTGTGGGAGAGGCACAGCTTCTATTGGTGACTCACTCCACACAGACTCTTGCAGATCACCCCCCTGGCCAAATCCCTTAAGACAGACAGAAATGTGCTCTGGAAACGTGCAGGGTGTTTGTATATGTGTGTGTGAAGGCAAGAGGGGGAGGTCAGGAAGAGTTGTTAAAAAGGAGGATTAGGACTGTTTCCTTGCAAAAAAAAAAAAAAAAAAAAATTGAAGAGCTCCCGCACTACATATATATATATATATATATATATATATATATATACACACTTTCTATACAATCTGTATTATTGGAAACACAACATGGTCACCATCCTTCTGTGAAGATTTTTAGAGTCAGCTTTTATCAGGCTGCCCACTGTCCTTGAAGTGCCACCCTAACTGCACGTTTGAAAGAGAGCTGGGCAGAGCAGGCCATCCTCCTCCACCACCAATTTCTCTCTTTTTACAGCCTCTCTCAACCCCCCTCCCCACGGAAAAAAAGTGCAAAGCAACCACGCATTTTGCATACTTTACATGCGGACATTGAATCCACTGACAAACTCAGGCGCATTATCTGTTGTGTATAGAAATTGAAGGAGATGAAAAACATTTTTCCAAAACACACACGCACGAAATAAGAGTTACCACCATCCAATTCGCCCTTCTACAAGTGCCGTGAACTCAAGAAAGGCTTACTCCCGAGTAAGCCTCCTTGGGAAAAGTACTCCGTCCACAAACATCCTCCTCTCTCTTGCCATCCTACCCTAACGATCCTGGCCACCTTCTTCGGCCGAGGAGGAACGGAGGGTCGCGCAGGGACGCTCTCCGTTCTTAGGTTTGCCCCAGTGCCTTCTCGCCCCTCACTTTCCTCTGCTAAAAACAAACGGAGAACTTTGCATCTCCTGCTGACGATCCGAGCAGAGCGCACCCCCAAACGCCGCCGCCACCCCCCAAAAAAACAACTTTGAAGCAAGAGACACGCTGCTGTGCCCTCCGCCTCTGCCTGCAGGAGAAACTGACACGCCTGGCATCGAAAAGAAAACTTTCCTTTGGATTCGGGGCTTTTCCACAACAAGCCCCCACTTTCTGCTGATGATCCACGCACGCAGCGACAGGCCTCTTCGCTGGCTTCGCCACCCCCTTCCCCAAATTCAGCAACTCACCCGGTTTTCACAGGCACAGGTAAAAACGGGGGCCCCGCTCTCTACCCCCCCCACCGCATTATCAATACCAAAAGCATTACAAGGCAGGCCGCCACATACCGAGATACGCGCGCGCACACACCACTTTAAATGGAAATTTCCCACGATCGCCAAAGTCTCCCGTGCGCGCCGAAGCACCTTTGGAATACACCCCCCACCAAAGGCAATCATAGCCGAAAGGGACAAACTCGAACACAGATCCGCCGCGACGATAAGAAAATTCAACGCGAGAGTGGAGCCCGGCGGAGCAGAAGCCGAGCCGGCCAGCTGGGCACGCCGAGGAGGAGAGGGGGATGAAGGAAACGAAAGAGGAAGGAGTGCATCGCGCCGGGTGCCAGGAAAAGGAGATCTCGCTCTCACTCACCCATCGGGGCCAGCCGGGAGCGAAGGAGGCGCTGCCAACCGCCCCCCCCCCCACCTACCCCCGCTGTTGGAAAACGTGGGATTAAAAAAAAAACACCCCTTTTTAACTTCCTCTAAAATTCACGTTGGAGAGAGGAGGGGGAAAAGTTGCAATATTCCAGGGCAACCGTCTCAGGCAAGGCTGGGAAGGGAAGCCGAAAAAACACTCCATAAAAAATAGGGGGGAGAGAGATCTTTGGATAAACTATGTTTTATTTTAAGATTCAGGCCCCCAGAGATGCACCCCCTGAAAGATAAGGGGGGCGTCAAGGTCCTGCGCATCTTTCCCCAAAGGGGAGGTGGGGAAAGAGAACTCCCCAACTCCGCTTCCGATCAACGTGCGAGTGGCAGCGTGCGTGTTCAGGGAAGGGGGGCGGTGCGGCTAATTGAGAGAGATCCGGTCTCCGCTTGCCAGATCGAAAACGATCCAGCGAGGGAAAGATCCACAGAGGGCAGCGACGGGGCTTGAGGAGGGGGGCGGGAAGAGAGGAGGAAGGAAACCACCCAGGACTCGAACCATCCGCAAGAAGTCACAACTCCAGCTGATCAACTTCACGCTTTTGCTTCCAAAGTCTCTCTCTGACTCTCTCTTTCTGCCTCTCTCTCTCTCTCTCTCTCTCTCTCTCTCTCTCTCTCTCTCATCCCTCCACCGTCTCTAACCCCGAAGGTAAGTTTGTTCCGATTGTTTGTGGGGGGGATCCATAATCGCTTTAACAAGAAAGAGATAGACATATATCAGCGTTCTATGGGTCGGAAGTGAGGGAAATCGCGCGCAGGACAGAGCGAGCGAGAGCGATTTCTTCCTTTTTTTCTTTAAAAAAAAGGTCCCCCTCCCTTAAAAAAAAGCCACCCCAACAAGACGCAACTGCTCACCCCCCCCTTTAAAAAAAAGCTCACCATTGCGCTGAGATCTCGAGGCCAGCTCGGGGTCGGTTTGGAAGTGCTGCGGCTTCGCCTGTTTCCTCCGCGACATGCTGGCGCAAACATCAGCTGGGGCAGAATAAAAAATTACTAAAAAAAAATCTTCTCAAAATTACGGAAATCGAGCCTGGCCCCCCTCCTTCTCCTCCTCCTCCTCCTGGCGCTTCCCCTCCCTCTCCCGCCTCCTCCCGCTTGCCCGATCCTCCGCGCACCGCGCATGTGTCTTACTATAATTGTGATTATCAATAATGCATTGCGATTAATCATACAGGGGGCTCTTTGAAAGGCGATTGGCACAGGGCCAGCTCTATTCAAACGAGCTCGCCTTAATCAATTAGCCGCTGATTTGCTGGAGACCCTTGTCTCTCCGCCGCTCCCGCCCAATGAGCCGGCCCATGTGGCAAGGGTTCCACCCGCTCCACCCCCCCCCCCCCGCTCGCGCGCTCTCCACCTTCCCCAGCCTAACCAGAAAAGCTGTTTTGATACAGTTTTTAACCCTCTTAGCAACCAGCTGGGACTGAGCACGCCGCTCCTGTTACTATAGGAATGCGCTCCAACCCCCCACAACTTTTCTCTCTCTTTGGCTGGGGATCCTTCCTCCCGTTCCAGAAGTTTTACTTCCCTGCCCCCACCTTCCTCTCTTTTCTCCCCGTGGGGGTGGGAAATGTTATCTTATTTTAGCCAACTTTTAAGTGTTCGATGTTATCCTATCTGAGCCAACTTTAAAGTGTGGGTTTAAATCCTGTGCCCTGCTTACTCAGAAGTAAGTCCCACTGTTTGCAATGGGGATTGTTCCCAGGTAAGTGTGCATGGCATCGCAGGATCTTGGGGAGGAGGGAGGGTCTTCTTCCTTCTTGAAAAAACCGACCCGATCTCAACCCTGCATGTTTTCTCTCGGGAGCCTCCCGGGCTTCAGGGGGACTTACTTCCGAGTAAGGATCGTATCTTGTTAGAAGAGCGTTCGGCTTTCTTTTGATGCAAAAGAAAGAAAGTGGTTTAGGCAAAAGGCGAATGATGGTCTCCACTTAGTTAAGACCTCGGGAACTGGGGGGGGGGGGGTTGGTCCTGAGAGGCGACGAGGGCAGCAACAGAGAAGTGGGGAGACGGGTCGAGGAAGCATCTCTGCTGCTGCCCCCATCGCCTCGCCATCGCCCACGCTGGAACAAATAGCACCGATTCATGGATAGCTGTCATTTTAAAGTTTCGGTTTCAGAGCAACATTTGAGGACTTTCGAAGCAAACCAACCCAATAATACCTTTGGTAAATCATCTCCGGTCTCCTCTTCTGTATGGATGTCTTTTGGCTAATGCCTCCGCAAAAAAACAAGAAAAGGGGAAAAGTTCCATTTCTTGGATTTTGGTATGTGTGTGTGTTTTTAGCAACTCCCACCTTTGCTCCCTCCCCCCCCTTCCTCCTCGCGCCCCTCCTTCCTCGCCATCCATCACGGGCCCCGAAGGGTGCTGAAAAGAGGAAGCTCGCCCGCTCGCCCTTTAAGCCTCGCGCCCTCCCAGGACAATCGCGGCAAACTTTTTCGCTCGCTCGCCCGGCGGTGGCGGCGGCCAAGGGGGCGGGGCCGCTTCCCCGCAGCTGCGGCTGGCGTTGGCTGAGAGCGGCGTCAATCACCCTGAGCAGGCGGCTGGACGAGGTTGGTGGCGGAAACGACCGGGCTCGTCTCCCTGGCGGAATCCTGGGGAGGAGGGGGCGGGGCCAGGGAGGAAGGGGGCGGGGTCTCGAAGGGGAAAGGCGATGGCGACAGCCGCACGCTGCACTTTTCCTTTGCTCTTCTTTCTTCCCACTCGTTTGACAGGCTGTGCCGTCTTCTACCTGCTTACCCGGGCGTAAGCCCCATTGAGCTCAGTGGGATTTACTTCTGAGTATACATGTGTATTGGATTGCGCTTTGAAGTGCTCTTTTGGTTACATATTAACTGACTTTCCCTTTTTGATCATTTCCCCTCACTTCCCGAGCAACTAAAGTTTCTTTGCTTCTCTTTAACTTCCTTTTTCTCCCTTTCCTAGCCTTGTTCATTTTTCACCTTTCTCTCCTTCCTCCTTTTAATCATCTGATGTGAATTTCTCCCATAAGTGTTAATAATGGGTTGATTATTATTTTTTAAATCGCAGAAGACCAATAAACTGATGTGGACAGTGTGTGTCTTGTGTGGGGGTGTGTTTGTACATATGGTGCCGGACATGTTCCGAGAGGAGACTTTGCTATCCCTCGGGCTCTTCCTTATCTCTTCCCATTATCTGCACCTTCCCTTATCCTTCTCTCCTTCTCTCCAACCCCAAAGCATTGCCACTCCTGCAAAGAGCTGCTTTTTATTTATTTTTTTAAAAGCCACAACTTCGGCGTGTGTTTCAGGAAAGGAGAGGATCCCTTTTGTGCCTAGAAGAAAAGAGGGTTGAAAACCTGGCGGTCCTCAAAGCGCTTAATTCTTAAGCGGCCTGCGCTTCTTCTGCTCCGGATTGAGTGACTTGCGGGTCGCAGCCTGAAACGGCCGCGTTCAGGCAATTCGAATCAACGGATAACTTTATACGATTAAAAAAAAAAAAATGGGGCAGGGAAAGCCTACGAACTTAATTTCCCCTCCCGATCTGGTGTGCTTTTGAGGGATCGGTTCATACTGTGTTGGGAATCGCCCTGTGCGCTGCGCTGCTTGCACAGAGGGAACCGATCCTCCGGTTAAAAGGTCCCTAGCGCGCTTTGGGAAACGCGGCGTCTTAACCTGGCCGCGTAGCGCAATGCTGAGCGCATCGGCCTACTGATAGCCGTCTAGGTCTGGATTCCACACGCGCGCGCATCCGCAATGGGTACCCGCCATCTCTCCCCGTCTCCTGATCCAGCCTCAGGCTCCCAACGCCAAAGCATGTGGGGCTGGACCCATAGGTCCCTTCCTACCCTCTCCAACAACCGCCACGCAACCATCCGAGCCTCAAAAATGCTCAGCGCCTTCCAGGCTCCAGAACCTTGGGCACCGGTTCCCCAAAACGCTGGGTGCTCAAGGTTTTTCGTAGGGGGCCTCTCTCTCCCTCTTGTCCCGTACACAAAATAACCAGCCTCTCTCTCACGCACCCCGGCAGCAGTTTAAAAGAAAAAGTAGATTTTCGATCCGTTCTCAACTCTCATTAAGCCCCGAGCTGACACTGGGATCCTGGTCCTGTAACCCTTTGGAGAGGTCCGCTCCTCTTTCCTCACCCAGCCACAACTCCGCCCTTCCTTCCTTCTCCTCCTCCTCCTCCTCTTTTCCCACCCTCTCCTCCGGCTTATTTACTCTGTGATTGAAACGACTTCTTTCCCTGGGTATCAATATTAACAAACTCTCTGTAATAGCAGACGCTTGATCAAATACAACTCATTACAATTTCAAATGAGCCGGTTAAAAAAGGGGGAGGGGGGCTGGGTGGAAGGAAAAGATTGCCCTCCTCAGTTGGCCCAGTCTTCATCCCCACCCCCATTCCAAAAAGAATCCTCGCTTCTTTTAATTTAAAAGAGCTAAAACCCTGATAGCGTTTACCAAGTGGGTGGGAGGCGATGCGCACCTCCAAAAGCATAAAGGCGTGCTAGCCATTGGATATAATTGGGCGATGCCTCTCTTGCAAGGATCTCTCTTGGAAGTGTGTGTATTTCTCGATATCGCTCGCTTCTTCTCCTCCCGTCTCTTCCCCCCCCCCCGCAACAGTGGTTTCTTGGGTACAGTAAGAGTTTGATCAAAAGACAAACGGAGCCATCAGCTTGAGAAGATGTTGAAAAATGAAGATAATAACGCGCTCTTCGGATGTCATTATTTTGCACTGAATATTTAAAGACATGCTTCGGCAGAGATGAATATACTCGGGCAGGGAATCAGACACCACCTTCGTCCTCCTGGGCGCGCCTCTCTCCTCCTTGTCAATTTCAACCGGCGGAGAAACTTACATACTGTTGTTCTCCGTGTGTTTCCCTAGACACAACACTCTTAGGAGCACACCTATTTACACAGCAGGTCGGTACGCTTTCCCGATTCGGGATTGCCTTTGGCCAAGCAAGTCTTTAGGTCCCTTCCAAGTTCTTGCAAGCTAGAGACGCGCTGGAAATTAACTCGCATTTGCAACCACATCACACAAGGTTGGGGTGGTGTTGTTGTCAAATATCTTGCTTCCCCCACACCGCCTCTTTTCTTTCCCAAAAGTTCTTCCCCATAGGATGCAACGAGACATTATCTTTTGACATCGCACCTTTTCTTTTTTCTTTTTTACTAGACCTGCCAAAATAAAATTTCCAAAAAAGTGTATTTCTGATTCAGACTTCCCAGGGCGCTTAAAATACGACCAAAGTTCACAATGGCCATTAATATATATACATATATCGATCTATTTGAAAGAGATCTCTCCAAACTATCAAGAAAAATGAGAAAGCTGCAGAAAGCCATTTAAAGTGAAAAACAAGCAATTGGAGAAAGTTGAGGTTTTTCTTTTTAATCATTTCCCAGCAGAAAGAAAGAAACAAAAAGAAATTGCCTGGTGCTTAATTTAATCCTGTGCTGGCATCCTCGGGAGAAAGCCCATGGCATTCCGTGCGATTTACTTCCAAGTAAACATGCCTACGTTCGGACTACAAGGATGGTTATTTCTTGCTGGTTTTTCTTCCCTTTTGCTTAGGGTATGTCTGGAGGGGGTGAGGGGGGGGTTGCTCCGAGGGAGGGCGGGGGGTGAAGGGCTGTGTGTTAGGAGAAAACAGCGCTGTTTTCACGGAGAAAGAAGAATCGGCCTTTATTGTATCCTGCGAGCAATCATTCAATTAAACGTCATTGCTTGGAACAGGAGTTGGAAGTGTTTACACACGTAAAGACCGCGATCTGGTCCCCTCCCCCATCCCCCAGGGAGATGGCAAAATGCAAGAGATTTCACCCCCTCCCCAAGATCTCCTCCTCCTTCACCCTGAGGATTTGAAGGGTCTGTGAAGGTGGGATCACTCTCTTCAATGCAAATCAAGCCCGCGATAGGAGAGACAGCCGCACTGGGGGATCGATCGCGCGGAGGGAGTCTTGGAAGGAGCCTGCAAACACGGGGATAATTTGCAGCTCAGGCCGGCGGAGAGAGGCAATGCGACGCACCTTTGCTCCGGATCATTGTTCTTACGCTTCGGGATCAGGCAGAGCAACCTTTACCGCTCAGGGGTTAAAAAGGCACAGAGCCCGCGCGGAGTTTAATAATGAAGGCATCGCTCCGCGGCCAGAGAGCGGGTGGGTGGGAAAGCCCATTGATTTTCCCAGGGCGATTTCCTACGCCGCTTCCCGGTCTTGAAAAATTCAGCCGCGATTTCTGGCGTTTGTAGAAAACACACTTCACTTCTCTCTAAGTTTCCATGCGCCTCTAGCAACTTCTGAGGAAGACATCTTCCGGTTGACTTCAAAATGTCAAAAACGTTATTAATATCAACATGTATATATCTATATCTATATACACACACACACACACATATACATAAAATAAAATTTAATTTTCAAATTTTGAATTTAAAATACGCACACCCCAAAATTGCACACATTTCCACCGAAGCGTTTCTACAACCGCCTCCGTCGTGAAACAGGCGATCACGAATCCCGCAAAGCCATTAGATTAGCTCGTCATCGCTGCAGAGCAAAAATAGGAGAATTTATTGGCATTTATTTACTGAAGTCATTACAGACTACATTGCGGGAGATGTCAAAAATATCCCACGTTGCCTTTTTAAAATTTTGCGCATGCATGTGAAGGGAAAGTAGGAAAATACTTTCTACACTGTTATTTTGTAAAATATTTTTCGCAGTTATGTTAGTGCTTGGGGGGGGGGAAACGCGTGTTGTTAGTTGTGGCCCGAGAGAGAAATCAGTTAAGCAAAATCGCCATATCAATATCTGGTTTTGGGGGAATGTTGGGCAAATTTATTATTCTGCAGTGCTGAATTTAACCTTAACTGTGCAAAAAAAGACCTATGTCAGCCTCCGTATCTTGAACAGACAAGAGACTTCCAATATAAAGAGAGACGAATAAATAAAAACGGGCGCTTCGGCGCTTTCAAAGATGCACATCAAACTTCCACGAGAGACTTTGGAGTTCGCTCTGTTGCTATCCCAGAAGATGCAACGAAAATTGTTTCCTGAAATTGCCTGTTTCCCTATCAATCTCCTGTGATCAAGCGGTTCATTTCAGCCCCTCGACTTTGACAGAGGAGGGGTGGGGGAGAGAAAAGGGGGCGGGAGAGATGACCTCCCCCTTATTTTAAGCGGGCCGTCGATAGCTCCCCTATCCCCCTCCCGTCCCGTCCCCCCCCCTCTTTTTGATTTATTTTCTAATGATCATCCTGCAGAACGCCAGGGCCAAAATCGAATGCTTCGCCATTATTACTGACAACTAATAATTGATCATTGCTCAGCCAGCTCAGCTTTTAGCCTTATAATTGAATCATAAGCAATGTCAATTGAGGAGAGGGAGAGGGAGAACAGGTGGGGGAAGCACCCAAGTGAAGGAGGTGCTTACCTAAAAACCCCCCACAAAAAACCAAACAAACACGAGAAAGGGATGAAATTGACCAGTGTCATAAGCAGTGAAGAGTGAAAATATTTTACTCAGTGGCCTCCCCCGCCCCCCCTCTTGTTGGCTTTTCTCGCTTTTGTTTTTTGCCTGCTCGTTTTCATACCTCAGCTGCTCCCGGATCTTGGATGCAAACTGATCATCTGGAGATTTACAGCTATCACATCCGACCTGCAGAGGGAAATAATCAGATCGGCCCAAATCAATCAGACTCTTGTACGGAGCCTTCTTAATTTGCTCTTTTCCGCTGTTTTATTACAGTTCTGATATGGAATATGCTTGTTTCAGGTGAGGAGGCAAACGTTCCAGAAGGACGATGTCAGTTTCAAGAGGTACAAATTGTGGGCTAGGCAAATCAGCTGGAATGGGAAAAAGGCTTACCTGCGGTAGAAGATACTTTAAGAAAGTCAACTTGGGTCCTTAGGTTTCTTCACAATAACACAAGTGTGCTTTCTGATGAATGTGAATGCCAGTAAGAAACCAACCTGGGCAGAATCCAAAAAGCTGTGCAGCCCATCAAATTGGACTGCAATCCTGCAAGTTTCTTATGGCATTTATATTCCACGTTTTCCTCCAAGGAGTTCAAGGTGATGTGAGGATTAAGGGAGAGAACCATGTACATTAGCCCTGTGAGGTAGTTTAGGCTGAGAGGCAGTGACTGGCCCAAAGTCACCTAGGGAGCATCATGTGGCCAAGAGAGGATTTGAACCCTGGTCCCCCAGCTCCTAGTCCAACCCTCTAACCACTACACCACACTGGCTCTCAATTCTACATGTTGCTAGGCTTCTTAAATTAATGGGGGATAATTCAGCCAAAAATCAACCACAGTTACATCTCATGGACTTAAGATAGTTACAACTAAATCCAAAACTGTGGTATAGACATAGCCAATTGACTGACATCATGTGTATCAAGATCTCAGGATATATATATATTTGTGTGTGTGCTGTTTGATAATTAAAATTATGTAACTTTGTATGTTTGCTTATTTGTTCTGGAAATTAAGAGCAAGATTCATGGCTCAACTCTGATTGAGGTTTCTTGCTTTCCGTTCAGTTATGGCTTACGGCTTACCCAAATAAATTATTGTCTGCCTAACTGATTATATATGTGTTTATTGAGATGAAGTTCCATTTAATTCAATGGGGCTTATTCCCAGGTAAGTATGGCTTACTCTTGAATCAACTGATCCCTATGCTAGCTCACAAACTGTTTCTGAAGCTTCTCTCATCTTCAAGAGAGGTTTTGTCCTGTTCAGGGAGATTTGCTGCCCTAAGATCTTGAAAAAAATACTATTTGCAGCATCATTTGGTAACCATGTCATCTGCATCTCTTCCACCTACCCCTCTTGCAGATGATAACAATGCAATTACATCAACTTAGAAGATGGGTGCTAACAGCTCCATCAAGACTTCTGGGTACACAGGTCCCTGTATGAAAACTCTCACCATCATTTGAAGGGGATCAGAAGTCTCCTTCCCTCTCCACTTTGCCTGACGAAGAGGTCAGGTTACCCATGTTTTTACGATGTCCTTTTTTTGCCAGGAGGGAACCTTCCAACCTCCCCTGCAAAATGGAGTTTGCCCCCCCCATTGTTGTCTGTTGTGTGTGGATTTCTCAGCTCATGGCATTCCCTTTCCCTGAATTCCAGATGTTGGGGAGAAGCAAGGCTGTTGGTTACCTCCATGCCCAGTTTCTGTGCTTCCTGGCGCTTCCATCTGGCTTGTTGCTGGAGGAAGCAGAGCACCAAATGAAATGCAACTTTGATCTAATCCAGCAAAGCTGATTTATAAAGCATAGCATAGTCCTCCCCACCATACAAATATCTCATGCACTATAGGAAGTATTGGTAGTTGTGCTAGCCCATAAAAGGGAACAGCTCTCCAAGATCCGCAACTGGGGAATACTTTTATTAGAAGCAGCAACAAAAAATGTCACAAAAGTAAGTTTTCATGTTTTCCAAAAATGCTTCATCAGTCAAGAGGTTCCTTGGAGCAGGAGAAGGGGTAGAGGGAGGCACAGAAATTAGGCTGGGTGTTGTAGCCGTAACATGAGCTGTTACACTTCGTTCCAAAGAGTGGAAATAAAAAGGAAAATGGCAGTCTGTATGTTAGCAAATCCAGAAATTAATTTTGGGTGGGGTTCTAAGTAAAAGAGTCAATCAATGTGTTATTAAATGGTTGGAACAGAGGGTGCAAAGCCCCACTTCAGGTGGTAGAAAATCATCTTCCTCTGGCTGCAGTTTCCACCCTGAATGGTTAGAGGTGGTATTCTCAGCATCATCTAAAGAATTAACCACAGAGAGCGTTTCTGAGTATTTAACATTAAACTTTGAGACAAAATGTCAATGCAGCCTCAGTTTTGTAAGCTGCCTCTTCAGGTGTTCTGATTAAGTTTACAGATGCAAAACTCATTTTCTTTTGTGTGTCCCCCCCTCATTAATTTGGCCAGCATGATTATTACTTTGTAATATTGATTATGTGGAAACTGTGATATTCCTCCTAGACAGGACCATCCACTGATTAAGGAGCTTTGCCCGCCAATTGATTGCCATGCTTTTAGCCAATGGATCAATCTGTGCTTCTATTAAAATCAATGCTGCAGTCAACAGGATAGGATAGTTAAGTGAGGATATTTAATAAAGCTAAGTTTCCTTTGACTAAATAACAGAGAGGAATAATTTGTTAACGGTTGAGGGGGGGCAGGCAAAGTGGATCATCTTAAATGCATTGTCTGAATCAGGAGAAGCACATAGATTATTTACAACAGGGCTCTTCAGTGCTAAAATGGCATTTCTCAAGGGACAACTCCAGGTTAATATGTGCTTTAAAAGTCTGCATTTTAAAATATGTGATTGTTATGGGGCAATGCTAAAGGTGTACACTTTGGAGTAAATCACACTAAGCTTGGAGTTTTTGTTTTTTACTCCTGACATGTTTTTAGAATGCTTTCAGGTGTTCTAGAGTTAAAAAAGAATCCCAGCACATTTTTAAAAAGATGTGTTTGGAGAAGCAGAACAGCAAATATAACCGAGAAGATGTCTGGCATCATACAGGAAACGTGTTCTTGGTCAAAGACCACAGTCCAGCATACTTGAGTTTATTGATCCTGTTACATACTCCGAGGGCACACCATACAACTAGACAGATGAAGCTAAGCAGGCCTGGATCCGGTCAATGCCTGGATGGGAGACCATGATGGAAATCCCAGCTATGCCCCCTGGAGAAAGGTGACATATTAGTTAACAAATTACAAATTCATGTCTTTGGGTTGTATCCAGCACTAGTCACATTTAGAGTAGATCCTACTCTGGGGCCATATATACACTATATCTTTATAGCACATAGCTTCCCCCAAAGAATTATGGGAACTGTAGTTTACTCCCACAGTACCCAGCACATCAAATAAGCTACAGTTCCCAGGATTCCTTTAATCCCATGCTCTTTAAATCTGCTTTAAACAACTCTGTTTAAACAGAGAAACAACTCTGAGGATGAATCAAATCAAATACAGTCCTGGGTGTGCATGCACAAAACATCTCCCAGAATCCTCTGGAATGTGAAATGATTCCTCAGGGTCAAGCCAACTCTACCATTGGGCAGAGTGAGGTGGCTGCCTCAGGCAGTGGATGCTGATGTATCGTAAAGGGCTAGCAGTGACCAGGCCCTCTGGGTGTTCCTTTTGAGGTCGCAGAGCATTCTGCTTTGCTGGAAGACAAAGCTGTGTATGCCACATTGCATGCCCTGCACTCCAAAAAGTAGGACTGAGGAAACAATTCTCTAATCAATGTTGAAGAAAGATCCAGCTGCCAGTACAGTTGGCATCAGGATATGATGTGGGTTGAGGTGTGGAGACAGCACTGTCTTCTCCTCAGTAGCAAAATGTCTTTAGTTGACTGTGGGATTCCTCAGCTGAGATGCAGGACCCTGCCAAGTCAAGCAGAGGGGGGGAAGCATTCTCTGCAGGCAGCAAGGCTGGAAACATCTATGAACACTCATTTCTGCCTTCAGCAGTCCAGAAACAGTTCACTTCTGGGTGACATCCAATGATAGTCTGGATGCAACCCTCTACTTTTATTTGCTTTAAACATAGCTCTGTTCTGCAAAATCTGAACTGGGCATCATTTTGCTTGCCATATTTGATTCTGCCTCTTGTTCTTTGAAAGTCTGCAAGGAGCAGTAACTTCAGATGGGAAATCCTCCATCTCTTCCTCCTCATAGATGCTGGCCAGGTGCTCCTGAGCCACTGCTACTCCCATATAGCTTAATTTAATTGGTGCATCAAAGCTGCAGTGGACCTTCAAAATCACAACCTGAAATGACATCTCCCCCCCCCCCACATATATACAATGCAATTGCTGGAAATCAAATCCCAGATGAAAGACATAACTTGGGAGGAGGATGATGGTGGTGATGATGATTAAAAGCATGATGCAGACATACAAATGTCGAGAAAACCTCTATGATAGCAGTTTAGGAATTGGCTATTAGTCCCTGTCAATTGCAACCTTGGAGCGCTGGGCTTCCGGCTGCGCTAGGGGGAAACTCCACCACCCCAAACAACATTTGGCATTTGCAGTAGATTATGATCTGAATTGGATGTGAGGTGCAACCCTGTCAAATGAAGGAAATGGGCAGTGCACTGGTTGCTCGCTGCAATTTAAAACTAAACCAAAGAACCCTTCCACTTTGGGATGGAGTATGATAGTCAAATCCATCCCCAGCCAAATCCAGTCTTGTGCTTCTACTTGCAGTGGGTTAAATATTAGAGCATTAAAAAAATGTGATGCTCCTCTCCCCACAATAATGGTAGAGTCCATTCTGCCACTTGCAGCATTTTACTGCATGAAAAATTTATGGTGTGATTTGACCTGCACCTCCCATTTTCATCATGTCCAGTTGCATTTATTAGAATGCAAGGCCAGGGACTTTTGCATTGCTTCACGGTCACCCTGTGTGGGGAGTTACGGGGCAGAGCAGCAGTGGGGGAACCTTGAGCATCCTCAGAGGGAACCTTCTGAGGTTGGTTCTCCTAATAACTCTCAGCACCCTTGATAAACTACAGAGAGTCCTGAAGGTCAGACAGAGAGACCTGGAAGGCCACATTCTGCTCTCTGGAGTCATATTCTCCACCGCCAGGACAGAGCAGTCCTTGTGCAAGAAAAAGTTCATGAGCTGAAGTGGCCCCATAGTGGTTACTAGCCATAATGGCTATGCTCTGTCTTCATAGTTGGAGGCTACTATGCTTCTGAATGCCACAAGATGGGAAATTGCTCTCATGCTCAAATACTGCTTGCTGTTTTCCCACTGCCCTCTGGTTGGCCACTGTGAGAACAGAATGCTAGACTGAATGGGCCATTGACCTGATCCAGGAGGCTCTTCTTATGTTCCCCTGACCAGGAAGATTACAAGAGTTTCCTGCCTGGGGAGGGGAGCAACAGACCGCCCTGCTCCTGGCTTCTGCTTCATGGGTTGCCTATGATATTAAATGAGACAGTAAAATACTTGATTTATGCTTTCAAAATGCCCATTGTGCCTAGGGTGAATATGAAACGGCAGGACAGGAAGATCTCCCAGTAGAAGGTGGGAGATGCAACGTGACTTAACATTTGCAACTAATAAAGTGAACCTAATTTCTTTTGCACATTTTCTTAAAAAGTTGCACTGAATTCAATATAAATGCATTGTTAAGTGCCGAAACTGTATTTGCATAATGTTAAAGGTGGGAGGCGTTTACAGTGCGACAGCTTTTGTACTATTTGTGTCAAAACAGGAGACTCTCTTAAGAGTGTTTAGTTTCAGTATACTAAATGTGTAACTGTTAGAGAGACCCACACTTCCCCCCGCCTTGCCTTGCCAGAGGTCAAGATAAAAAAAGAAGGCATTGTATCACATGATCTTATGTTCCAGGGCAGCCAATATGGTGCCTTCTAGATGTTGCCCATCATCCCTGATTGTTGATCAGCTGAGCTGGGGCTGAGCTGGAGTCCAACAACAACCGGAAAGCGCCATGTTGGATTCTCTTGTGATATGCAAACAGCCAACTCAGTTCTCCAACTGGGCTCTGTGTGCAGACAAAATAGCACCATCCGCTGACAAGATGGAGGCAGCAAAAAGCTTGGAGGCACTCCAGGGTTAGCGGAAGTACAAATAATATTTAGAATCAGAAGTCCCAACCAAACTCTGAGGAGGATGAGACATCCAAATACAGTGATACCTCGGGTTACAGACACTTCAGGTTACAGACACTTAACCCAGAAATAGTACCTTGGGTTAAGAACTTTGCTTCAGGATGAGAACAGAAATTGTGCAGTGGCAGCGGGAGGCCCCATTAGCTAAAGTGGTACCTCAGGTTAAGAACAGTTTCAGGTTAAGAATGGATTTCCGGGACGAATTAAGTTCTTAACCCGAGGTACCACTGTAGTAGAAGCTGGACCAACAGGGGAAATGCAGCACTGCCCCACTAAGCTCAGCCAACCCCCCCCCCATCTGCATTTGCCGAAAACTGTATAATGAAGATACAAGACACAGGTCTGTGAGGTGGGAGATCCCAAACTTATCACCAAGAATGCCCTCTCCAAGGATCCTCCAGTTTTGTCCCACATCTCTGCCAGTATTAGTAAGTAGGTATATTTAAAGAGAAACATGGCGCTCTTGGCTTCAGTTGTCTCAGAAAATGTTTTAAATTTGGAAACAGAAAAAGGCCAGAGCTGGTCATGTACCTCTTCCTCATCTTCCTTCTGGTTAGACTGGGACCTTGGAGACTAGAGTTCAAATCCCCACTCAGCCATGAAGCTCACTGGGCGACCTTGTACTAGTCACCATCTCTCAGGCTAACCTACCTCACAGGGTTGTTGTGAGAATAAAATTGGGAGGAGGAGAAGCATGTACACCACCTTGAGATCCTTGGAAGATAAAACTGGTATATCAGTGTAATAAATAAATAATAAATAAACTTCTTCTTCCTTCTGTGTTTTTCTTTGAAACACGTTCTTTCACAATACCCTTCTCTGCCACCAAAGTCACTTCATTCAAGTATTGCAAGATGTTATTGTGTGGAAATTAAGACGACAATCTTATACACACTAATCCAGGCAGGGTGTGTGTTATAATATACATTTAAAACACATGGCTTCCCCCCAAAAGTCCTGGGAACTGTATTTTTGCCCACAGTGCTACAATTCTTAGCACCCTTAACAAACAACAGTTGCCAAAATTCTTTGGGGGAAGCCCTGTGCTTAAAATGCATGGGGTGGATGTGACTTGAGTTCTACTTAGAGTAGACCCATTGAAATTAACTGGTCTAAATTAATTTCAGTGGATCTACCCTGGACAGAACCCAGGAAGATTAAGCCCTATTCAAACTCTGTAGGACTTACTTCTGAGTAGATAGAATTGCAGTGTAAAGGGTGGCCCTTCAGATGTTGTTGGAATCCAACTCCCACCAGCTTCTGCTGTGTGGCCATTGGACAGGACTGATGGGAGTTATAGTCCAGCAATGTACTGAGGGTTGAAGACCCCCACCCACTCCTGAACCTATCACACAATGAATCAGTTAAAAGCCAAACGTTTAATTGGCTAAGAGATATTTAATTGGCCAGCAGACCTTCCAATAATCCTTTGCACGTATGAACTGATGCCGTCTCCGCAACTGTTCTTTGTTGTTGGCAACATATAAATCATTTTGCATTAACACTGTTGTAAATGATGGCATATCATTTGTAAGGGTCTTAGCTTGTTTAAACATTCCAAATAATTGCACAATTTGTATCTGGAAAGAATTAGGCTTCTGAAAGGACTTATTAACAGTGTTGGAGGTCTCCTGAGTTCCTCCGTGGTCTCTTTTTAATTTTCCATCTTGGGGGTGGGGAAGTCAACTGAAATTATTTTTTATTTTTTATTTCTAAAAAAAGTCATACCCTGCCATTATCTGAAAGTTTGTGGCAGCTTCTAAAGCATAAAACAGCACAAAAAAACCTTACATTAAATACTCCCACAATACATGGTTTTTAGCACTGTACTTTTTGGAACAGAAAACTAAGCATTTGCTTGCAAGGCAAGAGACATGCCCCTGTCACAACGGTGATGCATAAACACAATTTTGGACATTGTGCCTTTGTGTAACCCATGAACGTTTGGGTTCTATGGAGCTTAAAAAAGGTAAAGGGACCCCTGACCATTAGGTTCAGTCGTGTCTGACTCTGGAGTTGCGGCGCTCATCTCGCTTTATTCGCCGAGGGAGCTGGCGTACAGCTTCCAGGTCATGTGGCCAGCATGACTATGCCGCTTCTGGCGAACCAGAGCAGTGCACGGAAACGCCGTTTACCTTCCCGCCGGAGCGGTGCCTATTTATCTACTTGCACTTTGACATCCTTTTGAACTGCTAGGTTGGCAGGAGCAGAGACCGAGCAATGGGAGCTCACCCTGTTGCGGGGATTCGAACCACCGACCTTCTGATCGGCAAGTCCTAGGCTCTGTGGTTAAACCCACAGTGCCTCCCGTGTCCCTCTATGGAACTTAGGAGGAATCAAAATAGCAAATAGTTAGGGAGAACCATAGTTATACAAAACAAAAGAAGCAGTTGTCCACAAAGAGCTAAATGCGAAAGCCATCTGCTAACACATGAAGGATGCAGGAGTCTCTCTGAGTCAAAAGAGAAAATAGGTTAGGTGTTGCTTGCAAGCTTCTTGTAGCATTGCACACCAAAACCTGTTCCTGCATCTACTATAAATTTTGGAAATTGGGCAACCCAATTTCTCTCAAATATGTGCTGGAGTCTTGGGATTCTGGTGGCATCTGTCTCGAACTGCCCAGAATCAAAGTCACTTTAAATGGGTTACACTTTACAAACTTCCCAATGAAATAGTCACTGTTGATAGGCATTTCTTTCTGCATGTGTCTATCACTTTGATGTAATATGCATTTTCAGTGAAGGTAAATGGGGGGGGAGGTTTAAGGTGGCAATTTAGCAGCAAGACATGCTGTGAATTCCAGATATCAGAAAATATTCGGTTTTCAGTTGCTGGCATGTATAAATAAGCTAGGAAAAGTGAAAAGTTTGACTCTCTCTCACTCACTCTCTCTCTCTCACACACAGTGCAAAGCATGGCCAATGTAGTGAAAACTTTTAAATATTGTATCTTAGGATTCATTTGTTTTAAACTTGCTCTTCTTTCAAATATCTCAGGCTGCTTTTTTTTTTTTTAAGCACAACAGCAACCCTTAGAGACAGACGAGGCTGAAAAAGAATGACTTACTCATGGCTTAACAAGTGAGCACCATGTGTAAGCAGACACCTGAATCCAGGTCTTCTTAGCCCATGTCCATTATTGCTTGCTCTATCTATATCTATTGACACACACACACACACACACACACACACACACACACAGGGAGAGAGAGAGAGATGAGAGAGAGAGATACTCGGAGTCCTGTAGTGATTTGATGCTCTTTATTGCAGCTTGTAAAACAGTGATTGAATTGCCCCCCAAACCTCAGGCTTTTATATACATTATTTATACAATGAGTTCCGTCTGATTGGCTGATTCTGCTTCCCTCCTGGAGCCTGATTGGTCTTTTCCTGCAGGCCAATTAGTAGTTGCATTCTATGATCCTACCAGCCTAATAGGCTGATTAACTTCCTCCTGGAGCCTGATTGGTCTTTTTCTGCAAGCCAATCAGTTGTTGCATTCTAGGATCCTACTTGCCTATTGTTCTAGGATCCAAGCTTAGTACATCACCCACACCCACACCTGTCATGCCTACTTGCTCCACTCATCAAGCCTGCCTCTCACTGGCCCCTTTGACCTCTTCCCACACACCTGGCCAACCCCTCTTTCCTTTAAACCCGCCCCAACCCCTCTCACTTTACATCTCACCCGCCCCTCACCTACCCCCTTACAAATTGCCCCATCCTATTCCCTCACAGCTCACCCCAATCCTTCCTCCCCCCTGCACAGCCTGCTCCTAGTTCCACCCCCTTTTAAATGAGGTGGGAGGCACTTCAGAGAGCTTTATGGACCGTCTAAACACTTACTAAACTTCAAAGGTTGCCGAAAGCTCTACTTATTTTGATTTAGGGAAATGATTTAAATTAATTGCTGGCGGGTTTTGCAGAGAAATATGTAATCCAATACATTTCTCTGTGCCCAGCTTTCAATCACTTACAGACCCATCAACCACTTTGCTAATGTTTTCTCTTTTGAAGAAATTAAATGCAACATAGATATGAAAAGCATGAGGGTAATAATGGGAAAGCAATATTACCTGTGTTTGACAGCTTATGATCTGGGCCAACTGTTAGCACATACTGTATCTATAAATCTTGGATAGCCAGATGCCGCTTATTCTAAGAAGTTATTATGATTGCCACAAGTCTCTTTGCAAAGTCACTCTCTGCCTGTCCCAGAATATCTATATCCCATAAGAAATAGAACACAGTTCCAAAGTTTTCCTTACTCTGGTGTAGAAATTTCCCCTCTCACAAAGATCATTTAAAGTCCATTTATAGCACATTATTTTCCCAAAAGCATCCCAGGAAATGTAATTTGTTCAGGGTGCTGGGAATTGTAGCTCTCTGCATGGATCTGGGATTTAAATATGCTTTATGTGTATGGTGTATATATACATTCAAACGTAAGCAGTGCCTTGTGTGTAAAACTAGAGAGCTCAGAACACCCTGATTCTGAGCATTTTTATGGTGCTTGGGCTCATCCACATTTGTCCTGTGCCTAGAAAGCATGAGTCCAAGTGGTTTTCTGCTTGCCCTATGCTTTTTAGGCATGAGTCTGTGCATTTTCTTTCATTTGTCCCACCACTCTTCCCAGGAATACCTGCTGTTTACCAGTGAATCCAAACATCCATAAACAGAAAAACCAATTGATTCAGCAGTATACGGCGGGTTTCCCTGGGGGGAAGTGGTGGAGCAAGTGGAAGTGTGGACAAGCCCTTCATCAGTTGTTAAAAATGCTTCCCATTGCATTATCCAGCTCTAATATTACAACAACCTTGTAAGGTAGGGATCAGAAATCCCATGGGAATTTCCCAAGCCATACACTTCCCTGGTCCTGATCACATGTTTTTGCCTGCCTGGAATGTGTCCTTGAGTTCTGATCATGCTTCTTGCTTGACTGAGTGGAGGGCAGAGGAGGGTATGTGAACATGTGTAGGAACTAGTCCAGGAGTCAGAAAACTTTTTCAGTAGGGGGCCGGTCACTGTCCCTCAGACCTAGTGGGGTGGAGCAGACTATATTTTGAAGAAGAAAAAATGAATGAATCCCTATGCCCCACAAATAACCCAGAGGTGCATTTTAAATAAAAGCACACATTCTACTCATGTAAAAACACCAGACAGGCTCCACAAATAATCCAGAGATGCATTTTAAATAAAAGGACACATTCTACTCATGTAAAAACACACTGATTCCCGGACCGTCTGTGGGCCGGATTTAGAAGGTGATTGGGCCGGATCCAGCCCCTAGGCCTTAGTTTGGCTCACCATGAATTAGTCTACTGCACAAAGATAATATTTGCATTTGTTGCTCTGCCCACTTTGGTGACCCAGAAGGAAATGTGGCCCTCAGGATGGAATAGGTTCTTGTGAGGTAAAGCACTGCATTGGGTCAAAAATCAGATTATCAGCATGATTCTTCTGTGTCTTTCCTTCCCCTTCTCATATTTTACAGAGAGATTTAAATTATATATGCCTTGAATTCCCTTGACAGCAGCATCCGCAAATTTATGTGGCACCCCTCACGTTGATAAAGATATATCACTAATCAATAATAATAATAATAATAATTTCGATTTCTTACACTCCCTTCACCACATTGTTGCAGTGCATCAGGGTGCACTGCAACAATGCAAACCTACAATATTAAAAACAGTTCAAACACTTAAACAACAACATGGTTTGCTTAATAAGACTCCTCAATCTTCCTAATGGTAGGGCCGGCTCTGAATGTCATCACAGCCCTCGCCTTGCAGTCCCTGAACAGGATGAGTTTTCAAATATCCCAGTAAATATATGGACAAATGCGAAGAGAAGACCCACCAGGAAGGGGGGCACCGCCCTGCACTTGAGATGGTTTCTTTGCTGCAATCTGGACGTGGGTCTGGGAGATGTTTATCAGCAGCCACCAGACATCCATGCAGAAGAAGGGGTCTTAATTTCTGTCGGAGACAGCCTCTTACTGCTATTGATGGCATGCGCTAGTGTCCATCCTGAGGAATGGCTGGGCTGCGGGCAACTTCACTCAAGACGCCCTATTGATCGACTGCTTTCTTTCCCTCCCTCGAGCGAAAGACGAAAACTAAAAAAAGAAAAGGAAGAAAGATGGAAGGGAGGGGAGGAAAAGGAGGAAGGTGGCCATGGCAGTGATGGGGGTGAAGCAGAGGCATCTTGTCGGAAGAGATGTGTGTCAGGCTGCCTCTCGCTATCATTCAAAGGAAGATGTGTTTGTGCATGGATATTTCTGATCTTCAGCACCGGGGACAGCTGTAAATCACATTCACAGCAGCAATCACGATATGTTGCAATGTGCCGGTAATGCTCTCTCTAGAATAGGTATCCCTCGGATTCCATTTCTCCCCCCCACACCTTTTGCAGGAAACTATATATATATATTGGAGGTGGTGTTGAGGATGCTTTTCTCCACCACCCCCTCTTGCCATTGACTTTTTGCACATCGCCGAAAGCATCACTGACACAATCAATCCAGATCATAATGGGAGGACGTGGCTGTTAATAAATAATACATTTTTTGGAGCCATTCTTACCTGCATCCTGCAATGAAGGAAGGCAAGGGAAGGGCAGAGTAAGAGAAAAAAGAAAAACACACTCACCCTTCTGACTACTACAGGAAGAAAGATAGGAGGGTGTGGGAAAAGAAATAAAGACTCCTAAGTTCTTATGAGACTATATAAAAGGTAAAGGGACCCCTGACCATTAGGTCCAGTCGTGACCAATTCTGGGGTTGTGGTGCTCATCTCGCTTTATTAGCCGAGGGAGCCGGCGTTTGTCCGCAGACAGCTTCCGGGTCATGTGGCCAGCATGACTAAGCCGCTTCTGGCAAACCAGAGCAGTGCACGGAAACGCCATTTACCTTCCCGCTGGAGCGGTACCACTTTGATGTGCTTTCGAACTGCTAGGTTGGCAGGAGCTGGGACCAAACAACGGGAGCTCACCCCATCGAGGGGATTTGAACCGCTGACCTTCTGATTGGCAAGTCCTAGGCTCTGTGGTTTAACCCACAGCGCCACCCGTAGTTATGATCAATTGATCAGGTCCTTGGCATCTCCAGGGAGAGAGGCCTTCCTGAAACCCTGGAGAGCCTCTGCCTGTCAGTGTAGACAAAACTGAGCTAAATGGGCTAGTGGTCTGATTCAATATAAGACAACATCCTATGTCCCTATCTTTAGCCATTTTAGATTCCAGACTTCATTACTTTAATGGGAGGATGCTCTTGAGATGGTAATGTAGATTACTAGACTTCAAAATGTGATAAACATGTGATAACTCCGAAGTGGTTTAACAATCAATCCCTCTCCTCCACTAACTCTGGGAATGTTTCTCTCTGAGGAGAATAGGGGGCCTCCTAATAACTTTCAGCACCTTGAACAAAACTACAGCTCCCAGAATTCTCTGGGAGGTGGAGAATGCATAGCTGTTTAAAGTGGTATCATAACACTTTAAATGTATGGTGTGAATGTGGCCTAAGTGTTTGGCTGCTGCCTCACAGCGGCAAGAGGATTTTAAAAATAAATGAACGGTATCGTCATGGTCACATGGGTGTATTTATCGGGGGTTGAGTGGCCATCAGCAGTGTCATGCTGAGGACCTTTTGAAGTCTGGTGCCTGCCATGTTTGTGCATATATGTAACTGCTGTTGTTGGAGGGAGGGCAGTGATGAAATTTATTTATTTCGTGCATTTATATCGTATGCCACACTGAACACAGGTGCAAGATGTACAGGTGTTTGTGTGAAAGAGCATACCCTTGTTGATTAGTGCTGCTCAACGATTTGTATACACAGATTGTACACTCATTGAACATAATGTGTGAACACCCTTTCGGTTTTGAGCAATCAAGAAACCGAATGATAGAGCCCTTTAAGAGATTGCAGGTACATGCATTCTATACATTTAAAGCACGTGACTTCCTGCAAAGAATCTGGGGGCACTTCCATTTGACCCTCACAAAGCTACAATTGCAGCACATTTAGCAAACTACAATTCCTAGGATTTGAATTTTTGGAGGGTTGGGGGAAGCCACGTACTTAAAGCATGCTTTAAATGTAGGGTGTGTGCACTGTGCAAATCGACATGCAAAACTGAATGTGTGGCTGCAGCGGTGCATCTCTGCTCATGAGCCGTACTATGCAGATACCTCTAAATTAAGGGCCGCATGAGACATAGGATGTGAAGCCTCAGCCCAGCGCATGGAGAGCTTGCTGCCAAAATGGTTTGTGCAGTGACTAGAGCACTCTTAATGCTGAAGATGCTCTCCTGGAGAGAAGCTGACACCTTACCCTGTGGTGGCGTTCCAAGGCTCAAAGTAACACCCTATCCAATCAATCATATTCAGGGGGGAAAAAATCTTCTCAGGTCTGCCAGGAGTGCTTCGGGGAATACATAAACGCCTGCATGTCAAGAAGACTGAGAGCAAGTGAGAAAGTTCTGCAGGGTTTGCTGGTTCTTCTTTGATGGGAGAGAGAACTTTGGATGTGCAGTCAGGGGCCTGCTGGTTTAATTGACTTTGCTGTGATGTCATTATCATTATCAATATCATTTTGTTTTCACCCTGAGATATTCTTGATACAACTGTGAGGCAGTCATATTTATCTTTACGTTTTAAAATATATACCAGTTAATGTCAAAACAGGTATGGAGAATAGAGAGGGCTGTGTGTGTGTGTGTAGAAATTAGTCTACTGTACAACGGTTAAAAAAATAAAAAAAATGACTGGCCTAGCATGTTGCAAGTTGGTGCTTACCATCTGCAGCATTTACCAGTTCCTAAATGGCTGTAGCTCACTGTTAAAGTATCTGCTTTGTATGTTGAAGGTCCCAGGGTCAGTGGCGTAGCGTGGGTTGTCAACACCCCCCCCCAAGGCAAGTAATTTGCACCCCCTAACCCGTGGATTTGCGCCCCCTAACCCTAACCCCCAGATGTTGCACCTGGTGCGGCCGGCCCCCCCTGCACACCCCACACTATGCCACTGCCCAGGGTCAGTCTTGGGCATCTCCAGATAGGGCTGCGAATGCCCTTAGAGTTAGAAATGTAATAGCAGGAATCATTCGGTTTATAATGTAAGGGTTAATTCTATTACAGTGGTACCTCAGTTTACAAACTCTTCAGGCTACAAATACTTCGGGTTAGAAACTCTGCTAACTCAGAAGTAGTACCTTGGGTTGCGAACTTTGCCCCAGGATGAGAACAGAAATCGCATGCTGGCAGCGAAGCGGCAGCAGCAGGAGGCCCCATTAGCAAAAGCGCACCTCAGGTTAAGAACGGTTTTGGGTTAAGAATGGACCTCTGGAATGAATTAAGTTTGTAACCTGAGGTACTACTGTATCAGTAAGTTAACTAACCAAGAAGGTGGTGGTTGTGCTGCTTAGCAATCAAGCAGAGTGGCATGATGTTTGCTGAGGTAGCACTTGCCATGATTGGCTGTGTAATTCTGAGGGAGGTTCTCTCTCTCCCCCCACCCCCAGTATCATTGTCTGAATGTTTCCCTGCTGTGTACTAGGCCTAAAGTAAGAAAGGCAAGAGCCTCCTGCTCCTTTCTCCTCAAATTATACATTGCTTTTGTTCAGTTTTCCTCAGTACAGCTACAGCAATATCAGGGTTTTCTCTGACCCTGGACTCCATCTGTATTATTTATGTGACTTTGCTAAAATCCAGTGTTGACAACACTGAGCTGAATGGACCAATGACCTGACTGAAAAATAATCCTTAAAAAAACCCCAAACACTGCCTGATTACCATGACACCTTTGTAGCTGATTGCTTAATTGGTTTAAACACTATAGCCCTAACCAGGATCCGTGAAACATTAAACAGGTTTGAAACTGATTAAAATTTACAGTGAATGTATGAAATGCACACAATCGTCTACAGACAAGGAAATTGGTCATAAGCCCTGGCAAACCAAGAGCAAAGTGTGGGGTGGAAAACCAGTTGTTTGACCCCAGGAACTGATTGTTTTAAGTAGAATAACATATTCTTCTTTTCTGTTTTAAAAGATAATTGACAGATCCTTTCATGGAATCAGGAAGACGACTGAGATTGGAGTGGAATAATCTGGAGAAAATGATGAAGGAAGCAAAGGGTGTGAGGGAGAGAAGTCCCTTAGGGTGATATGCGATAGGATGCTTAGCCAATGTCGGGGCAAAAGGTTAAGTGCAAATGTGATGAAGGAATGGTCAGCGATACTGTCCGCTCCAAGACAGTTAAATAAAACAAATACACAAATCTATGGCTAATGCGAAAAAAGCCCCCGTTTTAGAGAATCAGAGTCTTCGTCAAGATTCAGGGGGTTATTTTATATATCTAGAGAACCGTTTTCAGTTTCCATGCAGGGCTTCCAAGAAAGACAGCAGCCGAAGATGAAAACGAAAGGGAGAAAGGGATGGGAATAGATTTGCCTCATTTATGCCTCAAAGTGTCCAACACAGACCTCAAGGATGCTGGTCTGGCATTGAACATCTGGTGTGAACTAGAACAGCAACAGGTTGTGGCAGCATAGACTCAGGAGAACCATTGCTAGAACAAATGTCCCACCATGTTTTGCTGAAGTTCTGGGCAGGTCTCTCTCACCTTTGGGAGAGAAAAGCCATAGAGCCTTGCATGAAGAAAAGTCCTCTGGAAACCAGCTCCGGATGTCCTCTGAGAACCAGGAAGTGTCCCCTGGGAATCTTTTTGTGTGGTGCACATGAGAAGAAGTGCGAAAGTGAGCAAGGAGCCTGAGAGCCTCATTGGGAAGTGGCATTTAGCCAACTGCTTCAGGCCCCATTGGGCATCTTACAAGAAAAGATGCCCCCATTGGGCATCTTAGAGAAAAGTTGTGCAAGAGGTGACATGCCTGGTGTTTATAAAAATGTGCATGGCACAGAAAAGCAGATTGGGAATCCCCCCTCCCCTAGAATTCATGGACATCCCATAAAGCTGAATGTTGGAAGATTCAGGAGAGATAAAAGATAGGACTTCTTCACACAGCTCTTAATGAAACTATGGAACTCTGTGTCACAGGAGGCAGGGATGGCCACCAAGTTGAATGGCTTTAAAAGAGAATTAAGCACATTCAATGGCTACTACTAGCCAGGATGTCTATGCTCTGCTTTTGCAGTCCCAGGCAGTAATGCTTCTGAATACCAGTTGTCAGGAATCTCAGGTGGGGAGAGTGCTTTGCCATGGTGACAACAGGATGCTGGACAAGATGGGCCATTGGCCTGATCCAGCAGGCTCTTCTTATGTTCTTATGAACATGTAAGGAAGTGAGCAAGCAAGTTCAGAGCTTAACAAGGAAGTGTTATTTTAGCTAATTGTTAGGGCTCCATTGGGCATTTCACATTTTCTTGCTCTCTACCAAGTATTGAGATACGACATCCTGTTCAGAGCAGACCCATTGAAATTAAGGACCCTACATTAGCCATGCTTCTCAACTTCAGTGGGTCTACTCTGAGCAGGATTAGCACTGGCGACCACCCATGGTTTGCACAGTCATTGTGATTAAAGGTTATTTCCGCCCCCCTTTTTTAATTCCTTGTGGTAGTTGCTCTGTTTCCTTACTTGCTGAAACCCTTGATTTTCGCTCGCAAGAGCAGCTAGGATGCACTTGTCATCCCCGAGAAGGTGATTTTAGTTCTCGGGTGCCAGGAAACCTTTCCCACTGATCAAAACACAGCTGCACACAGCCTTGCCTGATCGGTTAATGGGTGCCACTGCTCAGGGGTACGTCTGCCTATACCTGTGAAAATAGATATAATTAGTATAACAGATATCATATGTATATGCAAATCCCGGCAGGGAAAAATGACTCTCGAGAAGACAAGGTTTTCATTTGCTAAATTCAAGCCAAGCTACAGAGAGAGAGAGAGAGAGAGAGAGAGAGAGAGAGAGAGAATATCTATGACTTACATTCAAAACATTCCCATTGTCTCAATTCTGTTTCACCTTTTAAATATTTTTATGGCATTTGCTTTCATGTGTCATTAATTATGCACGGGGCTTTTTTTCAGCCGGAACTCTCCGGAATTCAGTTCCGGCCCCTCTTAAGTGGGTGTTATTGCCATTATAAGAGAACAAGGGGGGGGGGTGTTCATGATTAGTTCCGGGACCTCTTTTTCTAGAAAAATTGCACTGAATACACAGTTTCTGTGGTACCCTATCTGTATTTAGACTGCCCCACAGATTCACACACACAAAAGTAATGCAAATACAGTGATACATTGGTTCTCAAACTTAGTCCATTCTGGAAGTCGGTTGCAAAACCAAAGCATTCCAAAGCCAAGGTGCACTTTCCCATAGAAAGTAATGCAAAATGGATCAATCCGTTCCAGACTTTTAAAAACAACCCCTAAAACATCAATTTAACATGAATTTTACTATCTAACCAGACCACTGATCCATAAAATGAAAGCAATAAACAATGTACTGCAGTCATACAATCAATCAATCCATCAGTAGCTGAACTGGGTTCCACACAGCCACAAAAACAAAACAAAAAAGAGCTGCAAAAGCAGAAAAGCAAAATAAATAGCAAAAACGGAAAGACCTCAGTGTACCACTCAAAACGGAAGTGTGGCACTCAAAATGGAAGCGTAACACTCAAAATGGAGCACGTTTGGCTTCCGAAAAACGTTCGCAAACCAGAACATTTACTTCTGGGTTTGCAGAGTTTGGGTTCCAAGTAGTTTGAGTACCAAGGTGTTTGAGAACCAAGGTACCGCTGTAATCAATGATGGTATGAACGCTAGCCAGTAAGTACCCTAAGAGTTACACAACCCCATTCTGGCCAGCAACCCAGGTCTCAATCCCTTGCCTGCTGAACAAACAATGGCATTTTCCCCTTGTGCTTTTTCCAGATATGATCTCTGAACAAAGTGTATGGCTCCTAAATTCCCACGTGCCCTTTTCATGAAGATCTGGCCACAGAAAAAGCTTTAAACAGCAAGCTGTTTTGGGCATCTGACTGTAGAAGAGGGTCCTCCCAGCTTTCAGAGCTTCAAGACGTCTGACAGTTCCTTGACCCTGCTTGTAAAAAGCTCTGTAGTCGCAAGCCATCAGGATCAAACCTTTTCATGGTAAACAAATAACGAAATGAAAGTTAGTTGAGAAGTTTGCAGCACTATTAAAACATTTACCATGGCCTGGAGGTAGAGTAGATGTTATATCCAAAGTTGCTGTTTATTGGACTGCCATGAAGAAAAGAAAAGAAAACCAACACAAAACTCCAAAACCATGATCAGAAGCCTCTTTTGTTTTTGAGATTAAATCAATGGTTCATTTCTTAGAAAAAGAAGCTGTGCAAACAGACTGTGACTCTTTTGTTGCTTCGAAGAAGAAAACGGAATTAGTGAGAAATAAGGTTTTACTCAGATAAGAGGTTTTGACACCAAAATGACTCCCAGAAGCTGAGAGATGCTGCTATCGTCAGAGCAGCTTCCTTTGTGTAAATTATTGAATTACATTTTTATTTAAATATAATTTTATACAGAGAGATTTTACCCATAGAAATATAAAAAGAGTGTAATGCAAAACCTAAATAAAATTCTAAACATGACTTCAAACATAAATCTGACTCAGTTCCAGAGACTGATAGACACAGCAATAATCACACAACTTTCCCCCGTACATAGAAAGAGAACAAATGTCCCCATTACATTACTTCTTAATGCTACTGTAGCAAAAATAAACAGCTTTGAGTTCCACAAATTAACATACCAAGATGGTGACATTACACTATTCATTCTGCGACCTGTGGGTATAGAGCTGTACAGTGGTACCTCGGGTTACATAGGCTTCAGGTTACATTCACTTCAGATTACAGACTCCGCTAACCCAGAAATAGTGCTTCAGGTTAAGAACTTTGCTTCAGGATTAGAATAGAAATCGTGCTCCAGCAGCATGGCAGCAGCAGGAGGCCCCATTAGCTAAAGTGGTGCTTCAGGTTAAGAACAGTTTCAGGTTAAGTACAGACATCCGGAACGAATTAAGTACTAAACCTGAGGTACCACTGTATATAAATTTAATAAATAATAATAATTATCTTATTCAAACGCATTACAAAACCAAACCATTCCAATCTGAAGTGATCTCTCTTTTTTTACTCCCCCTAGCCAATTGCATTTTGTCAAATTTTCAGCCAAAGCTATATCCCATATCTTTTTATTCCAATATTCTTTAGTTGCTCCTGACAAAATCCTTCTGAAAACAGGCAATCACTAGATTTGCTACCATTAACTACTGACTTATCAGTGCTTTATTTTTCAAAGCCTTACTGCTATTTGAGAAAATGTTTAATAAAGCCCAGGAGCAATATGGCTCTACATTATTTTATTTTTTTTAAAAAAAGCTTAAAGCCACTCTGATTGGACAGAAGAATAGCTTATGTGCGAGTAGATACAGGGCATGGGTTTTTTCTAGTTAACAATTTTTAATTTAAGGAACCCGAGAGATCTGAGATATCCAGCCCAAGGCCCTTCTAGTCTCACAGTGGCCGACCAAATGCCTGTGGGAAACCTACAAGCTGGATATGGAGGCAAAGGTGTTCTCTTCACTTGAATCTAGAGACATACTGCCCCCAACATTGGAGGCAGAATATCACCATTGAAGCTTATAGTCATGGACAGCCTTATCCTCTATGAATTTATCTAATCCTCTTTTAAAGCCATCCAAGCTGGTGGCTACCATGACCACATTTGAGGGTGAATTTCATACTTCCAAGTATGCACCTTCTTTCATCTGTCCTGAATCTCCAAGCATTCAGAATCATTGGATAGCCCTAAGGTCTAGTATTATGACAGAGGGGAAGAACATCTCCCTAACCACTTTCTCAACACTATGGATAATTTTATACACATGTTCCCTCTTGCCGTAAAGCTGCAAATGTTGTAAAGGAGTTGCTCCAATCCCTTCATCATCCCCCTTGAGGCATTCCCTTATTTGGGATGATAGCCACTCTTTCTTAGCCTACGTTCCAAGCCAGATCTGGGGGACCTTTGACCTCCTGATGTTGCCATTGGCCATGCTTGCTGGGGCTGATGGGAGTTGTGGTTCAGCTGCATCTGGAGAGCCATGCATTCCACACACCCAAGGCAGAGGTAACGTGATGCCTTTTATATGTTCTGGCCTACAACTCTCATTATCCCTGACTATTCATCATGCTGGTTGGGGCTGATAAGAATCATAGTCCTAAACATCTTGAGAGCACCACATTGGTTAAGCCTACCTTAAGGTCCCATGGAGACCATTTCCTGGAGCTGGTCAAAGTCTGATCTGGGAGTTAGCCCTCATCCAAAAATCCAATTAAAAGTGGGGAGGAAGGCATTCCAGGCCCTGGAACTTCATATTTACTGAACATGACTGGAGGTGGGAAGAGAGAGCTGTAGACAGTAAAAGAAACAGAGCACATTTTTGCAGAGGAATTTCACTGAGCTGTGAGGGCATGCTCTTGGTTTTGAGGGATCTGATTCTGCTTTAAAGATCAGCTGATTGTCTGTGTGAAGATGGGCAACATTTGTAGAGGGGAGGGTGCCACTTAGAAACATCCTCAGTGCTTTTAATACAAATCCACTCCCTCCTTCCTGGTTTTGCTCTGAAAACCCCATTTTGCAGCTTTTCAGAGTGCTTCAGTTTAGATGGAGCAAATAAATAAACACAAGGGCATCATAAACCTTCTGTGTTCTCCCCGTAGCAGAAAGCTGATGCTGTAAAAGGCTGCCCTCCCAGAACTATCTGCTATATGGGGAAGTGAGGCCCACAAAATTATGCCAAGTCTCCATCCTGAAAGCAAAACCAGAAGGGACAATGTTAACATGCTCCAAGTTCATGCCCTAACTTTGGGTGTTGAAAACCCTTCTTCTGCTTTTGATTTCTTGCAGACACTTCATCCAGACAGCATCAAGTGAAACTGGCTGGTCCCATCAGTTCCATAAATAACTTTTTCTCATAGCCAAGAGTCTGTGAAGAGTGCCAAGACATAAAAGTATATCCTTGGTGGCTCAGGGTGCATCAAGATGCTACATGCCCTGTAAGCCTTGTTCAGCATTGCTGATGAACACAGGTTCAGATCTTTGTCTTGAAATGCTGTGAAAGCCCTTGGGAGACAGTTTTTCCTAAGCAGTGGCTTTCAAGCATTTTACTTCAAGGTGTCCCAGAACATGCCACAATCTTTTTTATGTGCTTGCACATTGCTGGTGAAGACTGGTAGTAGTGGTAATAAACCACCCCACCACTACTGGGAAGCTGCTGAGAACTTTCCAAGAAAGTCCAAGTTCTCCAGAAAGTTCTTCCAAGTTCTTTCAAGTTCTCCAGAAAATTATTGCTCAAAAACTGCATCTAGGCACTTCTTCATGTAATACATTTCTGGAAAAGACCTATAGATCTTGCATGCCTTCTTCTAGAGCATGGCATGCCAGCACTGAGTGAACTAGAATAGTCTGGAGACTGATGAGCTGTTTCTGTTCTTACAGGGGTGTCACCAGGCAGTCACCGGACAATACTGGCAAACAATATTTCTGCTTTTGTTTCACTGACAAACAGGTCACATTGCCCATATGACTAGCTGGCTTGTGTATTGTGCTTTCTTTGAGCTCATTCTCCTAGCCTAGCAGCTGAGCCCAAAGGCAGATGAGTGGGAGCTGGGAGCTGGGGACCAGGAACTGAGTCTAGAATGATGCTCCACAGAGCATCATTGCATACAGGAACCAGAGCAACTTTGAAGCAAGAAGATGGACCATCCATACCTCTGAAGCTGTCACTTTATGGATACATTTGTTCCTTTTCTCTCTGGAAATTTTAATTTGTGGCTCCATCATCACGGAGAATTATTTCCATTTACCATACTGGCTGATCGAAGCTTGCACAATGCAGAAAGCAGGATTCTATGATTCATTAAATCTAATTTATTGCATGTGTAATTAGGCACCTCTTACTTGAACCAAGGTCTCCAGAGATAATAATACTTGGAACTTATATGGGTGTCTTTCATCTTCAAAGTGCTTTACAAACATTAGCTAATTAACAACATAATGAGACATGAAAGGACAGCGTCCTTTACCCACCAGGCTGCCTAACCTTGCATAATTCAGATTTTGATGTTTGGAAATGTAGTAAGTAGCTCTTTTCCCAATCAAAAGGGGAAAAAAGATGCTAATATAGTTACAATAGAACAATTCTCTTGCCCAGTGCCATTTTCGCTCTCAATGGCAGTGAGGAAAGCACTGTGTTTCAACCATGAAATCCATTTCAGTCAAAGGACATTTTATCTCAATAGTTCTGGCAGATTGTGTATTTTGCTTTATTCAGAAGTTTCTCATTGACTAGAAGAGGCTTGCATGCTGAGTGTGATTTACAGAGGCACAAGGTGAAAGCTGCTCTGATTTTATTGATTTACAGTGCAGCCTTATGCATGTCTACTCAGAAGTAACATGATGCCCTTCAGATGCTTTGGGCTACAGCTCCCTTCACGAAACATGGCCATTTTCAGTGCTTGCTGGGCCTGATTGGAATTGTGGTCCAGAATATCTGGATGGCACTGGGCTTGGGGAGGGTCTACCTCCAGCATGGTAAAAAGCCAGAACCCACCTGGAGTACCGTGTCCAGTTCCGGGCACCACATTTTGAGAAGGATATTGACAAGCTGAAACATGTTTAGAGGAGGGCGACCAAGATGATATATGCAGAGATAGCACACATACCACACATCTCAAACAAATGCAAAGCACTTGGCTTCTCCCAAAGAATCCTGGGAACTGCAGTGTGTTAAGGGTGCTGTGAATTATAGCTCTGTGAGGGGCAAAACTGCAGTTCCCAGGATTCTTTCTGCAAGGGGATGGTGATTGGCTTTAAATGTATGGTGTGTACACAGTCACAAATGAGAATTAATATCAGCCCGCTAAAGAGAGAGGCCTGTACATCTGCCTGCTTGTTCCTTGCCTGCGTTCTGTATACAAGATGTACAGAAATAGCAATAACATCCTACGAGACATGTAAATAGGATTATGGGGCGGATTTCAATGTCTCTTTTGCCAATTTCACAATCCTCACCCTCGTCTTGTAGTCATTTCCCCTTTTATGAAAACTAAAAGGAGCCTTAGATATATAGATTTTTTTAAAAATGCCATTATTACTCACTCCCAGACTCTGTAACTCTAATAAGCTATAAACAGGAAATATTTTTTTTAAAAAAAGTTGCTTTTCTAAATATTTTAGGAAATGCTGCTAAACGGCTGAGGTCTACAGTATCTTCTTTTGAATAAGGACTTTGTGACTCTGTGCAGGGTTACTAATGGGCAGAAACATAGGAGCCTGCCTTACACCAAATTAGACTGCAGGTCCATCTGGCTCAGCAATGTCTACACTGACTGGTGGCAGCTCTCATGAGTTTCAGGGAGAGAGGCTCCCTCAGTCTTATCTGGAGATGCCTGGGACTGAACCTGGGACCTTTTGTGTGCAAAGAAGATGCTCTGCCACAGAGCTATGTCCTTTCCCTTTTGGAGTCTTGCCCTTTGCCTCAGGCAACAAAACATCGTGGACTGGCCCTGCTTAAGAATATCTTGTGTGAATCCCCACCCTGGTAAAAAACACACACATCCCTAGATCCTGCCCTGCCTATCTTTCCTATATTATCAAACAAATCCTGGGATGCAAAGCACAATTGCACCTCTATCTTCTTAGGATTGCTATGTTCTACCTCCACTGTTGGAGGCAGTACCCCTTACCTGAGAACCACAGGTAAGAACATGAGAAACTAAGAAGAGCCTGATGGCTGTGACCACTGGCCTTTCTGGTACAGCACCCTTTTCTCACAGTGGCCACCCAGATGGCTGTGGGGAACATGCACTCCAGCCACAGATGAGGACAGTGCTGTTGCAGGTTTTCCGCAGGCATCTGGGTGGCCACTGTGAGAACAGGATGCTGGTCTGATCCAGGAGGCTCTTCTTATGTTCCTACAACCGAGCACTAAGGTGGGGGGGGGGGAGGAGAACATACCTAAGAAATAAATGGAAGAGCTGAGTTTGCTTCAGCCACTGTCAGTCTCCATGAATCAGCGCATGGATTTGATCCGGCTTAGAGGACCAATCTTTTTTGTACAGAAAACAAAACAAAAGGGGAGAGGCCCTTTAATTTTCTTAAGGCAAGGATATGAGAAGGGAACCCTTTGTGGCCGTTGCAGATATATAGGAGGTGAATAATGAAAATCAGGGTGAGGAGGAGCCCCCTGTGGAGAAGAAATTCAGTTCTGCCATCCAAGTAGGAAATGTTTTATGTGTGAGTAATAATGCGGTTTATGGTTTTCTTGTAATGCATTGTCCAAACTTTAATCTCGAATCATTTATCAAAGTTTTCTATTGTGCTGTACTAATGGATCTCTTTAGCAAAGCAGTGAAAAAGTCTGCACCTCCAGCAAAAGTAGCAAAACTGCCATTTATCTTTCTGCAGCCCCTTTGGCAGGAGGGTGAAGGGGGGGGGAAGAGAAGAGGAAGAAGAAGTAACTTACCAGTAACAGTGACCCTGAAAGGATCTAAAGTATGGATGAACCAGACCTCATACCTTGTTCTGATTGGGAACCTGAGGAGCCCCTCTGAGAAATGTTGCTGTTGACCCCCCCCCTGTCCATTTTTGCTTCCCTTGTTTGTTTGTTTTAAACGTTTTGCCTGAGCTTTCAGAAGCTGGCCTGCACTGAGTCAGACCCACTGAGCCATCTTGCCTCCTACTGTCTGCATCAAAGGTGGGACAACTTTTTCAGCCTGGGGGCAGACATCTGAGGGCAGTGGTTGGGGTTATGCACCAGAGGTGGGTGGAGCCAGAGCCAAAAATTGGTGGAGCCCATTAAAAGAGTGGTGCTGGAACAAGAGATGTGACTCTTGCCTCTGTACGTTAAGCTGCCTCCAAGCCATACAGTAATCAAAGGTTTCTATGCTCCATCCCAATACCCACACTGCTTCTCCATTCATTCTCCATCCAGACAGGTGGAAGGCATTATCAGCCAGGCAAAATGACTCAAGGAGGGTGTGGAGCAGAGCCAATGAGAGGCATGAATTGGAGGAAGGCACATGACCTGAGGACCAAATAGATAGGCATGGAGGCCCAGATTTGGACCGTGGGTAGGAGAACTTTTGGGGGTCACATGCTAGAGGTGGTTGGAGCCAGAGACAAAGTGAGTGGGACAATGTTACCTCTGTACAGTAGTTTAGTTTCTAAACCTGGAACCTTCTCTATGCAAGGCACACATTCTGTCACTGAACAATGGACACTTCTCCACCTAGGGGCAGTCCACTCATTAGCCTCGGTGAGGCCATCATCTCAGGTGACAGGATGGAGCCAGCTGGGAGGAGTAGAAAATCTGGGTTCCTGATGGGTGTGTTGCTCACCACCTCCTGCTCTTGTCATCCACGGCTGCCACCTGGGAAGAGCAGGGTCATAAATGAGGCCACTTGCCCCTCTCAGGACTCATTTTTTTCTCCCCCGCTGTCACCAGCACATCAGGACCTTCCTGCCTCGCCCCCCTCCAGTTGTCTCAGGCAGCAACAGAGGAGGAGGCCGTGGGGTGTGTGTGCCATTTTCTGTTTTGCCTCAAGCGGCAAAATGCCTTGTGCTGGGCCAGTCCCCTCCCCCCCAAGGACTAGGGACATAGGAAGCTAGCGTGTGCTAACGTCTTTGCAGGGTTCATGTGTTTGCCTACACAGAAGTCAGAAATGCCTATCTGGTTTCCCCCAGACAATTGCATCCTTTCTTTACTTGTGCCATGAAACTTTCATGGACTGAAGAGCAAAAGCAAAAAATCACTTTTCTCAGAAAAGCAAATGAATGAGAAACTCTTTCTTCTTTCATGGCTTAGTTACAGAGAGGTGGAAGGGGGGGGGGGAGAGACATATTTTTAGCACTTGGGTTTTCATGAAAATGTATAAAACACCTCCATCTTACTCCTGATTTATTATTGTATTAGGCAAAACCAACACACAGTACATAAAACAGTGAGCATTGGCTGCTCTTAACCTGATCTAGCTTGTTATCTGCGGTTCTGAGTACATTTTATAACCCTAGCTGTCGAATTGGAAAAGGGGGAAAAAATAAATAAAAGAGGGGGGCGATACAAGCATCAATCTCCCGGATAAAAATCAGACCACTTTCTACCACAGTTTGACCTTAGTGATGCCTTTGGATAGTCTTACTTGTCTAAGTCCTCACAGCAATTACCAAGGGACAGTTTGAAAATGGAGCTTTTATGGTGAGGTCTGGAATTACCAGCTGCAGCAAAGTCTTAAGGAACACACACACGCGCGCACACACACACACACACACACGGAGTGAGAGAGAGCGCAACTTCCCAGCAGTAGGAAGAATTTGATAGAATTCTTCTACCGCCCAAAGAAAAGAAAGGGCTGACAAATCCCATATATAATTTTCTGCACATTTGAAATCTGAAGCATGAGTTAAATGCTCAGAAGGGTATTTGGGGGGAAGCAACAAGCAGGACTGGCAACTTGGGATATTTGAGAATTCCGACATGAACAGAACTGGGAGCCGAAATTGACAAGGTTCACTTGTTGGTTCCACATCTGGAATAGAAATCAGTTTAGTGAACCTGATTGCTATTCACTGCTGTTGTTGTTGCGTGGTGTAGTGGTTAAGAGTGGTGGACTTGTAATCTGGTGAACTGGGTTCGATTCCCTGCTCCTCTGCATGCAGCTGCTGGGTGACCTTGGGCTAGTCACACTTCTCTGAAGTCTCTCAGCCTCACTCACCTCACAGAGTGTTTGTTGTGGGGGAGGAAGGGAAAGGAGAATGTTAGCCGCTTTGAGACTCCTTAGGGTAGTGATAAAGCGGGATATCAAATCCAAACTCTTCTTCTTCAGCTCACCATTGATACATAAGAACAGAGCCTGCTGGACCAGGCCAATGACCTTTCTAGTCCAGCATCATCTTCTCATGAGGGGCCAACAAATGTTGGTGGAAACCCTCAAGCAGCACCTGAGCACAAGAGCCCTCTCCCCTCCTGGGGTTTCCAGTAACTGGCATTCAGAAGCATTGCTGTCTCTAACTGTGATAGTAGCCATTGATAGCCTTCTCCTCTCTTAGAATTTGTCTCATCCTCTCGAATCAAAAGTGGGAGCAGGCAAGTTTCCTGCCCCAATAAAAGAAGTCAAAAGTACTTGGAACCCAATTATGGGTCTAAAGCTGAGGTAAAAAGGAAAGGACTTGCCTAGATAAAGATGGCACTTGGAAGGCCTCCCTTGAGAGAGCATTCCACAAGCGGGGAGCCATCACTGAAGAGGCCTGCTTTGATATTGCCAACCTGCAGGCCTCCCAAGGCAGGGCTGGGTGATAAATAGCACTTTGAGCCTCGGAGAAATCAGACTGTTCCACACTCTTGTTTCTGGAGATAATCTTGCACCGCTGGAGTACTGGTGCTGCCAGTCATCCCTTATCTAAATTCCTAGTAAAATATTTGAAACATTTAAAAAAAATTGAAAAATGCACATGGGAGAGTTAGACCAGGGAACCATGACTATATTAAATTGCTTTAGAAAGAATTTAACAGGTCGAAGATCTAACACAAGGAATGTTTGAAGGAAAGACAATTTTCCCTTCATTTTTTTCAAACAATTTCTTCAAAGATAGTGACTTTATTTTAGTGTTTAATTTTACGCTCCGGGGAAAAAAAACTTGTTTTTAAAAATCGACAGATAATAACTGTAAGGGGGGGGGGGTGAAAAAGAAACGAGCAATTTTGAGCCCTTTTACTGTAGAGGGGATGATTATTAAGATAAATACCAGGCAAAAAGAATCTGGAGTTAATTATATTCCATATAATCAGACATTGGTTGACTTGTAATTTATTGCTCCCTAATTTGCATTTATTATCAAAGATAATCCATTTCCAGGAAGTGCAAAATAACATGATATAAGTAGTGATCAGGAAGGCATGCTTTTAGCTAACTTCAAAACTCTGCTCTAGTCTTTTCAGAACCAATTACATACAATTTCAGGAAATAACACACCAAAGGCTCTCAGGCAGCTTGTAATTGTCAGTGCAAAAAATAAAAATAAAAATAAAAGAAGAAGTTCTTTGGGTTGGAAAATATCGTGATTTCCAACAGAAGGTATTCATTCTCCGAGTGTTATAAAAATACACCAAAGCAGGTGGACTAATGTAGCTGTCAGAAGCAGAACATTTGTAGAGTTGAGGCCTGTGTTTGGATCCTGTTCAGGAGCAAACTAGAAAAAAAATATCAGTAGAACTATAAGTTCTTACCAAGAAAGCAAAACAAAACAAAATTGGCAAGCATCTCTGCCTTGAATTAAGACCTGCCTTCTATTGAAGACCAGCTAATTAATCTCTGCAGAACACCAAGGACTGCAGACTTTGTTATAACGTGCAAGCTGGGTTTGGCATGCAATGTACTATCACCTTTTTACTGGAGTGAATCAAGATAATAAAAAAGAAAAGAAAACCATTGGGGTGATTCAGTCTCTTCCAACTTTCTTCTGACTGATGCATGGGATTGCCCTTCTGCCACCGCCTTTCAAAGCTGCCATTACCTGCAGACAGCTGTGTCCGCCTGTCTGCATTAGCACTGTGAACCATGCCTATTATTATTATTATTATTATTATTATTATTATTATTATTATTATTATTAACTTTACAGAATGACATAAGCACCGGTTGAAGCCTTTTGGGTTACCCAGTGAACTACACCGATAGGTTGCAAACGAGTCACACCAGCAGGAAGAAACAGATCAAACAGCATCAAGCCTCTTTTCAAAGAGCCTTACGATGTCATTATGGTTGGAAGGTGGGGAGAAATAACAAATGGAGAGGGGCGGAGATGGGGGTCAGGAATCTGAGCCTGTGCAGTTCCTGGCATTCTTAGGCACTGTGGACAAACAGGCACCAATGGCCAGGAGGAGGAACACTCCAGAGGGACTCCTGTCAATGGGTCTTCTGCTGGCTTGTGAGCCCTCGACAAGTGCCAATGGTAGCTGGACTCCAGGATTGATAGATAGGTAAACAGACTGTTTGATGATTGCAGCAAACAAGCCCTTACAGGCTGTAGACCAGGGATGGGGAACCTCAGCCCTCCAGGGTCCATTGAATATGAATGATCTGTAGAAAGAACTTTCAGTTCATAGAGTTCTTTCTACAGATCATTCATATTCAATGTGAGACACTGATGTTATAGGCAGTATAAAGTTGAGGGAGAAGAGAGGTGGGGAGAGAGAGCGGGTGGGGAGAAGGGGGTAGTAAAATTTCATTCTTCTACATAGTGTAAGTGTAAGGTTTTTGTGTCAGCATCATTTAATACAACAAATCTTGGGCTGGGGTATTGTTCGGCAGTTTTGTTTGGGGGTTGCTGCTGCTGTGGGTTTGTGTATCTTTACTTTAGATCTTTACTTTACTTGCTGTGATTTATGTTAGGGTTGCAATATTTCAAAAAGTAAAAACCAGGATACCCTGAAAGCTGTTGATCCAGGACAAAGTGATGCCTTTCTGAAATCCTGCCCCCCACCCCGCCCCAGATATCAGTTTCGTATTTCAAATCCCGTAATGTCCGGGGAAATCCAGATGTATGGAAGCCCTAGTCAGACAGGATAATGCAAATTCTTGTTGCCCCATTTAAACAGCACTTACAGCCTGCATTGCATAGGATACGCCGTTTGGATAAATCCATCCAAATTTATGAATCGAAACTAATCAAGTCTATTCAGTGGGTCTACTCTGAGCAGGACTAGCATGGGATACAATCCAATGACTTTCCCATCATGTTTCCAGACAGGAGTTCCCTTGCACTGCTGAGATGAGGTGTTGAAAATGGATATCATCCATGGGATGAACTTCAAGCAACCAACTACCCATTCTCATAAGATTACCACCACTTTGTGACATTTATATACAATAATGCAATGTAAAAACTCAAGACCGTCCAAACCTATACATTTTACTCAGTGTATATTTTTAAAATGTATTTTTATTAAAGATTATCTAGTTTTACAAAAGTATACTCAGTGTATAATTATTGACAAAACATAACAATCATATAGTAACTCCGAGGAAATGATATACTGTATTATACTGAAAAAGCAGGTAAATGCAGCTTAACAGCTCCACGCAATTTACAAAAATGACATTACCAACAAACACTAAAACAAAATGGTTTCTAAACACACAAACAAAATGCACTGCATATTGAAAGTCTGAAGAAAAAGTTGCTGAAGTACAACAGCCCTATTTATGTGGAAATTGCTCCATTTGGTTGCATATTTTTAATGCTTTATTTATTGTTTATGAATACTTTTGTTATGCTGCAGTTATGTGTTTTTTTCATGTTGTAAGCCACCTTGAGCATGGTTTGAACTGTGGAAAGGCAGCATTCAAATAAATGATGCATGTATTCCCGTAGGTTAAGCTGAGAGGCGGCCTAGTTTGTGGCCTAGTTAGTGGGGATGTAAACCCTGCTCTTCCAGGTCTTACTCTGACACTCTAACCACTACACCTCACTGACTCTTAGTTAACTAAGTTCTCAAACCACCAAAATTAATGGAGCCAAGTTAGTCAGACTTCCAATGGGTCTGCTCTGACTAATATTGGCTCCAACCCATCATTTCCCTGCTTAGAGGGAATGGCCGGCTCGACCCCTGAACAGAATCACAAAGGAAGATGCACTGCTACTTTTTGTTGCAGGTCTCACTTGCCTTTCATGTTGCCACTTGCATTACTTTTTTTAATTATGTGACATTTTGAGCAACAGTTTCTCTTGTGGAAAACTGACATCTACACGCCACCATCTTTTTCTGGCAATCGATCTTGGTATCATGTCCCTGGGGCCCAGGGCTCCCATGGGGAGCCATCAATTTTCCAAATGCCTCTGTTCGAATCAGCTGCTGCCAACACCACCCTGTGCAGCAGCACTTCCAACGTTTGCACTTTTGCAGAGACAAGCGTTACTTAGAAAGCCCGCTGCTTCCTTCTTCAAATGGCCTCTCTCGACACCGCGCTGGGAACCTCTTGACTCAAATTCCCATCTGGCGTAGAAGTGGAATCACCTCCTGCAATTCCACTCCCCCCCCCCCCGCCCCAGCTTGTTGTTTTGTTGCTGCTGTGCTGGTTTAAGGTTAATGTTTTACTGCTTAGCTGAAGCCAGAACACCAGTTTCCTATTACAGTTCCTTTTTTGTCCCTTTGGCCTGTGATTGATTCCAGTGGGTTTTGACTAGCGTTCACTCTCCCAAAGCTAAATCACGGCAAAAAATGTGGCCCGGTGCATGTAACACGGGGAGAGAGTTTTGTTAATGTATAACAAAGCGATTCCATGAATAAATTTCTTTTGTCACCGCCGAGGTCACTGAGCTTTCATTCTGGGAAGCTGTTCGCTGCTTGGCTGTACGCATCTTCCCCAAAGAGAACGCACGGATACACTGATCATGTACTTTTGAACTAGACAAATGGAAGATTACATCTCACTTGGAGTGGGTGTGCAGTGCATAGAAGTCTGGGATTTCGGCACTAAAAAGCAAAACATTTTACAAGTCGGGGTGGGTGGGTAGGTTGAAAAACATAAGAAAATCCTGCCTTTCTCTCTGCCCCCTGCCTTGCACAATATTAGGAGATGTTTGCACCACTCATTCTAACCATATTTGCATCTGAACATCGAGGAGCTGTTTTCTCGTGTCAGGCTCTCAATTTTGGTTTCTCCCATTTTCTCATTTCTCCCCATCTCCATCTCAGTTCTCTGCACCCCCACATCAGTATGCGATTTTTAATTTTAATTTTTTTAAAAAAACCCAAGTCCTTGTTATGCACACTTGCACATGTTTTTATTTGTACATGAACCGCATTGCAAAATTCAGGTAAGTGTGACTTTTGGATGGTTCTGTTTCAGTTTGTGTAATGTTTCAGAAAGGTTGGATTTGCTAAATTTCTGGGCACAATGAAATCGGATTTCTCCCTCATCCCTAGTTATAATTCATGTGCCTCTTCTAGATGTTTCAGCACAAACACAAACAAATGCTAAGTTTAGACAAATGTCCTGCAGCCTCTGACATTGCCATGTCCTGTCACCTTCCTCTCTCCTTAGGACCACAGGTCATTTCCAGGTGTTCTCTGTTTATTGAGCATTAAGACTGATTGGATTGCAGAGAGGTTAGGCAATGTTGCAAGTGTTAACCCACCCTTTCCAAAGCATTTGCACAGTGTTTTTTGGTGCAAAGGGGGTTTGCACCAAAGGGGATCAGGAAAGGGGGTTTGTTGTACAAGGGCCCCAAATCAACTTGGTTTGCACATCCTGAATTTTCTGGTATGTGGTTCAATCCCACCGGAAAATAGTGACAGCTTGGAAGACCCCATACTTGAACTTTTTTTTTAAAAAAAGTAGGAATGTGTACAAGATTACACATTCATTATCAACTCTCACCAATAGGTATCTTATAGGGCTGTGCACCGGATCCACCTGAATCCCAAACTAAATTGCTCTAATTCAGGTTGACCTGTGATCTGGATTGGGTTGAGCCAACCCTGACTGCACCAGGATGGATTAGGTCCACCCTGAGTGAACTGAGAATTCCAAAAGGGGGTGGTCTGGTGGTGAGGAGAGGGAGGGAGAAGGAGACACACGGGCTACTTGGGTGTACCTTCTTCTCCCTTCCGGACTGCACGGCTTAAACCCTAAGTAAACACTGCAAAGCTCTGAATCAGTTCAGGGCCTGGATCCTGGTCAGATCAACCCCAGCTGATCCTAGGACAAATCAGGATGGCTCCTAAGCACTGGACTGGGTCCCAAATCACATTTGGGGTAAGTGTGTGTGTGCATAGGCCCAGTATTTTCTTTTCTTCCTGGCATCACAATCTCTGCTCCTTCAGCTGGTAGAAAGGAAGCAAGACTCATTTATTTGTTTTTTTTGTTAAAAAAATATTTTGAAGATGTATATCATTTATTTATTATGAGGATCTCTGCTCTGCCTTTCTAATACAGAGGTAGTAGTCATACACCCGGTTGCTCACAATTATTTAAATCACAATAATCCAAAACAGTGAGGAGGAGAAGGAAAGTTAACATGGCAGAGAAAACAGAGTGGTCCAGAAGGCAATCAGAAAGGAGCCTCCAGAGTCTTGTGGGGCAATACTGGTGCAGTCACTTAGAAAGTCCAAGCCCTATGCTTTGCACAGTGCATGGTGTACCCTTCAATCCATTGTATGCATTTTGCATCCATTACTTGGCTGGAGAACTGTCTTGTGAAAGTTGGAGAAGCTCAAATTTCAAAGGATGGTTGCGTCTCAATTCACATCTTATTTTGCAAAGTGTGAATTAGGTTGTTTTCATTTAAGTATGAGCTTACCCCTCACCTCTGCCTTGCAATCGTTGGAAACCTTACTTAGGCCCCTTGTGGCTTCTGATTCACTGTCAATATACACTGATTGCATTTACAAGCTTTCAGGCATAATCTCATGTTCCCTAAATATTTATTTTTTGCTTTGTTTCATTCGTCAAAGCTGAAATTCACTTTGATGAGCTTCTGCAAAAGCTCTAACCCTAATCTAAACTAAAAGGGCAGCATTAGAGAGAAGCTATCTGCAACTACGTTTTCATAGGAAACTGGATCCGGCCTCCAAGGAGTGCACTACAGCTGTTGCTGTTATTGTGCCAGTGGTGGCAGTGGGCAATGCATTCCTTGGAAGCCAGATCTACTGTCGCTGTACATCCTGCCACCCAAGGTGATCACCTCACCTTGCTTCATGTGTGTGCCGGCCCTGGTTACTACCATGTTAGTACCATGGAAAAGGAAGACGTGGGCTTGAGCTGTTAATAGTTTGCTATGTTTTTGCTATGGTCATATCCGAGCATGGTTTTGCTTTTTTGCTTTTTGCAAACCGCTTTGAGATTTTTTAGAATGAACAATGTATAAATTTTATGAAATAAATAAAGTTTGTGGTTCTCTTTTTTAAGTCCTCATGAAAATCCACCAGCATTTCAGTGCAAATTTCTCCTAATGTACATTTTTGTGTATGCATGATTGCCTATAATGCACAATTTTTTCGCAAAGCATCTATTAGTTACATTCTGCCTATTTGTAGGTTACTCCCCCCAATATATGCATATTTATGTGCTCTTTACCGCAGTGTATGAATTTTCGTATGCAATCCCTTGCTGGAAAACTGCATTGCAAAATTCAGAGAAGTGCGAATTTCAATTGTCAGTTCTTCGATTGTTTCAAAAATGTGAATTTGGTAGGTTCGTCTTTAAAGGTCATTTGAATAGAATTTCTCCCCCATCCCTAACGAAGACATTTTCATGTTTGGAAGCAGAAGGGTAAAAGACACCAAAAAGGAATCTATGAGTGGAAGGAGCCAGCAGAGGTAGTCGCCTAATTCTCTTTGTTATCAAGTGAAATGACTCCACAAATATGACAATAAATCACTCCAGAAATCAATCTGAGTTGGAGGCAACTGCTCCATGCTGATAATGCATCAATCAATATTTAATGTTTACACTTTAATTAATCCACACGTAGGAAGCATTCTTTCAGTGACACAAAAAAGCGATGAGAAATAAAACACCTTTGATATCAAAGAGGGGACAGCCGCCTGCCTATCTGTTAGGCTTTGATTGGGAACTCAATTGATCATTGCAGCCTTTTCTCCTCTCCCCCCCCCCCACCTCCAGTTGCCGCAACAGCAGCATCACACAATGTCACATTTGGTTATAAAATAAACACCGTCTTGTTGCAGAGTGCGGGAGAAAAGAGACAGGAGGAACAGAGGCTTCAAAAATCTAATTTTGGGTCATTGCGACTTCTTTGAAACTAAAGTGCAGCTCCAAATAATGGCTTCTCTTGTAGGGGAGACATGGAGAGAAGGTAGTAAAAAAAAGAGGCAATGTCCCCAAATTTGTGCCAAAGAGCTATTTTAAGTGATTTCTGATCAGAAAAAAGGAGGAAAAATATCCCTCAGCCTTTGCAAGACAAAATGAACTGCAATTTCCCCTGGGGGGGGCAAAACTAAGATTTGGTGGATTTATTATTCTAGGACAGAGGTAGCTAATGGGGTGTCCTCCTGTTGTTGTGGACTACAACCTCCATCAGCCCCAGGCAGCATGAGCAATGACCAGGGATGATGGGAGATGTGGTCCACTACGGAGGGCACCCTGTTGGCCACTCCTTCTATTGGCAAATAGGGGAGCTCTATGAAAGTCTACTCAAGAGTAAACCATACTGCGTGCAGCAGGGCACACTCTCAGCAGATTTGTACTGCAGATGATGTGCATGCTCATTTTAAAAGCTATTAGTAGATGATACTTTTTATCATGCTTGTCTCTGTCTTTAGTCCATGGAAGCCTTCTGAAATAATAATAATTGATACATTTTAAGGGGCTACAGAGCTGTTGAGGTGCAACCCTATACATGTCTACTCAATATTAAGGTCAATGGAGCTAGATCAGGTGCCAGGTCCTTTGGCTCTCTGTATGTTGCTGAACTATATCTCCCATCAGCCCCAGCAAGCATGACCCAATGACCAGGATAATGGGAGTAGTTGTTCAGCCACATCTGGAGTGCCAAAGGCACCCCACACTGATGGGCCAGCGGTCTGGTGCAGTACAAAGCAGCTTCTTCTGCTCTGACAAGCAACTGGCCAAGTGTTGTTGGACAATCAGTTACACTGCAGTCCTATCCCACTTACCTGGGAGTAAGCTGGGTGATAGGGCAGCTCCACCAGGCCTTCTCTCCCCTCAACTGTCACCTGAGGGCAGTGATTCCATCAGACTGCCTCAGTGGGAGAGATGGAAAGCAAGAGATTCACTCCATCAGCTTTGCTGAAAGTTCAGCTCCATCGAATACTTCCTACATCTGAACTGTGTCAGCAGGTCATTGTAGGAACAACTGTTTAGAAATTGGTGCCTGAGTTTTGATTTTTATATTCCTGTTGCCTCCCTGTCACTTTTCTCTTGTGTGTCCTGTTCTTTTAGATTGCAAGTCTTGTTTCGATTACAGTGGTACCTCAGTTTTCGAACATCTCCGTTGGCGAACGTTTCAGTGTTTGAACGCCGAAAACCTGGAAGTCAATGCTTCCGTTTTTGAACACTCTTCAGAAGTCGAACATGCCACATGGCTTCCGTATTGGTTTTCGAATGTTTTGGAACTCGAACAGTCTTCTGTAACGGATTACGTTTGAAAACCGAGGTACCACTGTATATGTAAGTTGCTGTTGAGAATTTTCGGCTCAAAAATAGGATACAAATGCTCTACGTAAGTTAAGAAGCCACACTGAAATGAATAGGCCTTACTTCTGAGTAGACATAGTTGGGATTGTGCTGTTAGCTGCACAGTTAAATTCCATTGATTTTCAGCAGAGCTGAAGCACAACTCACTTTCTCTCTGGATTAGGACCAATGACTTTGGAGAAGAAAATGCTGTGCCAGTTAAGAACATATGACATTTTATGCCAGTGGCTCCACTTAGCAGAGAAAGATGCCAGGGAAAGGGTTGATATTTTGGCATTCCTGACAGTAATATTTATTAGGCAATTTAGCTCCAGCAAAGTTATGTTTTCAGTTATATTTGGTTGGGTGCCCAGAGGTCTAATTTATAATAATAAAATATTTCCAAAGCATTGGCCAAACTCAACTGGGTTAACTTCTATTTCCTAGCTAAAAAAAATTAAAAAGGTGTACTGCTTTAAGACTGCCTGTTTCAGAAGTTTCTGATATTTGTTTTATTCAATGAAAAATACTCCCCATTTAAACAGACAATCTATGTTTCATTCTTAAAGCACTCCCCTCAAAGGATGAGCAGTTGCAAAACCACTTAGAATCATAGAATTGTGGAGTTGGAAGGGACTCTGAGGGTCATCTTCTCTCAGGCACTTGATGATTTCTAAACAACAACAACAACAACAACAACAACAACAACAACACACACCCCAAATGTTGTTGCCTTTCCTCCAAGGGGAAGTGCTCCAACCCCTTGATCATTTTGTATGGTGGGTGACCATCTTGTCTTTTTGCCTCAGGCAGAAAAGAGCCATCAGTTCATCAGGACATAAGAAGAACCTGCTGGATCAGGCCACTGGCCCATCTCATCCAGCACTGTCCTGGCTCTCACCCCAAATGCAACAAGAGAGGCTCTTACGTGTGCATAAGAAAGAAAGCTTTATTCGAAGCTGACAGTGATTCAGGTCAGACTACAGGGACGTATCACCATGACTACAGGTTCAAGAATGACATCAGTGTGCCAATGCTGCAGTGATGCACACAAGAACTTCCTGTTCTCAGAGTGGCCAACCAGATGCTTGTGGGAAACCTGCAAGCAGTGGGTTTTGAGAAGTGTGCAGTCTTGACAAATGGACCTGCAAGACATGGCGCACTGACTTGCAAGACTTGCAAGACTTCCTCTCTCTACAGGACTGGTGCACTTCTCTAAATAGGGGTTTAGGTCCACTGCCAATGGTGGAGGCACTGCTGAGAAATCAACAACATATTATTATTAATATAATAACAACTTCTTCTTCTTCTTCTTCTTCTTCTTCTTCTTCTTCTTCTTCTTCTTCTTCTTCTTCTTCTTCTGGCCCACCCATCTGGCTGGGTTTTCCCAGCCACTCTGGGCGGTTTACAGCACATAAAAAATTGTATAACATTAGACATTAAAAACCTCCCAATACAGGGTTTCCTTCAGATATCTTCTAAAAGTCAGCTAGTTGTTTATTTCCTTGACATCTGATGGGAGGGCGTTCCACAGGGCAGGTGCCACTACCGAGAAGTCCCTCTTCCTGGTTCCCGATAACCTCACTTCTTGCAGTGAGGGAACCACCAGAAGGCCCTTGGGAGTTGGACCTCAGTGTCCGTGTTGAACGATAAGGGGTGGAGATGCTCCTTCAGGTATACTGAGCTGAGGCTTTAAAGGTTAGCACCAACACTTTGAACTGTACTCAGAAACATACTGGGAGCAAATGCAGGTCTTTCAGGACCGGTGTTATATGGTCTTGGTGGCCACTCCCAGTCATCAGTCTAGCTGCCACATTCTGGATTAGTTGTAGTTTCCAAATCACCTTCAAAGGTAGCCCCATGTAATACACATTACAGTAGTCCAAGCGGGAGACAACCAGAACACGAACCACTCCCCATGAACTTCCCCAGCCACTCTGGGGGGCTTACAGCACAATGAGTGTGAAGCAATGCTCATTGAGGCATTGGGAGTGAGGAGTGAGACCCGAGGCCATACAGAGAGACCTGGAGGGCTGCATTTGCCTCCTAGGCCTGAGGCACTCCACCGTAAAGTAACATTACATCCTCGTATACACCCGAGTTGAACATGATGGTGGCAAAGCCATTTGCTTACACCAGACAAACAAAACAAGCACTATCTCCACCCCAGGAGCAAAACGCCATTATAAAATGCCAAGAATATCATAGACTCATAGAATTGTAGAGTTGGAAGGGACCACAAGAGTCCACCACCCTCTAAATCTCTAAATGACCCCTAAATATGTCCCTGTGTGGAACCTAATTAAGGCTTCAATCCTTACCCCATTTACCCGGGACTAAGCCACACAGAATTCAATAGACATGGTTAGGATTCCACTGTTAATCATGCTTCAAGTAGACCCACTATAATCAATCAGACTTAAGTCAATGAGTCTACTCTAGGTGTGGCTAAGTCAGGTTCCAACACCCCCCCCCCTAAATTCAGCTTTCAGGATATTTGTGTCCCTAGATTTGCGTATATGACTCCTCCCTGTCTATCAGGTTGAACTGTCTGTGAATGCCTCTAATAATAAATGCCATCTCATGCTTGCTGAAGCAGGTGGAAGAATCATTTCACTATTAATTAAACATTGCAAATGTATTCCTGACCAGTCAAACTATACATTTCTGGAAACAAGAAATACAGAGATAAAGTTGGGTTGTTGTTTGTTTACTGCATTTACACCCCACCATTATCTCCAAGGCAAACATTTAATCCCTACAGCAACTGTGTGAAGTAGGTTAGGCTGAGAGGCAGTGACTGACCCAAGGTCACCCAGTGAGCTTCATGATTGCATGGGGATTTGAACCCTGGTCTCCCAGGTCCCAGTCTGACAAGCTAACCACTACTTGACACTGGTTCTCCTGGCTGCTTTTGTAAATATAAGTCATTCAAAGATTGCTCTTTGTCAGTGACAAACAGAAAGTACTTAGTGTAATTATGATAGCACCTCACTAAAGCTCGGATGATGGCCGTAGGTGATTGAAGCTATAAAATTTCCAGAATAGGAACAACGAGTCCTGTGAAACTAATGAAAACAATTGCCAACTTCCTCACTGCAAACTCTGACTTTTAACAAGGGTTGCATTTCTTTTGGACTGCCAAAAAGGAACGCTTTATTTGAATGTAAGTCAGGTCTCCAGGAAAACGTTATTAAGTAGTATTGTTTTTAAAAAAGAAAACAAGTAAAAAGAAAAATCAAGCCAGGTTGCACAAATGACTGTATAATTAAACTATTTCTATATCCAGCTGGTCTCAGACTGTCTTTTATGATGGCATAGCCCAACGGTGCAAACAGAGGAATGCTCAATAGCCAGCTATGTTCCCTGGCTGGAGTCACTGCCTTGGAATCAAGTGAATGGGTGATGGAAAGGTTGCTCTGATTCAAGCTAGACATTTGCTTGTTTGCTTGTTTGTTCAAAAAGCATATTCTGCCAATTGGCCCTGCAAGGTCTCTTGAGGAAGTTTACAATACAGTGGAAAGCGCAACTGATTTTTTTTAAAAGCCCAAATAAATAATTTTAAAAACAACACAACAGCAAAAAAAAAGCTACTATCACAAAAAGAAAGAGAGATAGTGTGGTGTAGAGGTAGCAGAGGCAGCCAAAATCGTGCCTGCCAGATGGTGCTGGACTACAGCCCCCATGTCTCAGACCAATGGCCAAGCTGGCAGTGGGGATGATAACAGTTGTAGTCTAAAATACCAGGAACACATCTTTGTGGCTATCCTAAATGGATAGACTGGAGGAACCAAGGTTCAAATTCCTGCTCAGCCACTAAGCCGCAGGGTGAGGCTGGGCCTGTCACACCCTCAGTCTAATCTACCCCACAGGGCTGTTGTGATGAGTGTCATTTCATGACCTTATTCTTGTTTTGTTTTCCATCAGGCTTGCTAAAGGCACTGTCCAGAGATTGTGAGACTCCAATTCCCACCACCCCTGACCTTTGCCCTTGCTGGCTGGGGCTGATAGGAGTTAGAATATGACAATATCCTGAGGGAATCACATTGGTTAGCCTTGCATTAGGAAAATCTGGACACCTTTGGGTACTTATTAATGAAGAACGGTGGAACCCTAATCCCAGAAAGGGATTTTTTGTTGTTGTCCTTTTGCTCTGCGAGGATGACAAATGGAAGACTTTCTCATTACTTATTAAGATGTGGATACATTCTTTGTATATTGAGTTTCTTCATAGACTTTGAACTCTTATCCCTCATCGTTCTATTTCGGAGGCAAACATCAAAGCTGTGTGGTCTTAGTGGAGCTACTGACGAGAGGATGCCTTTCAGAGAATATTAATGCCCTCTTGAAGAGCCGAGCTCAGAAGGGTGTGGAATCCCCTAAAGGACCAGTCTTGGGAGTCTGAACAGTACAGAACTGCTGTAGCATGATGGATAGATCAGCTGTTCTTCTTTTTTTAATGTGCAGTTTTACTAAGGCAGAAGACTGGAAGTGCTGGTCATTTGAGTGGAACACCAACCATGCCAATTCACAAGGCGCACGCTGTAGAAACAAGATTCACCAGTGATGCTGAGTCAGCAAAAAATGAACATAGCATAACAGCAAAAAAAAGGCTGAGTCATTATTAGATCACATGTGATATTTATACCATGCTTTTCTGTCACAATAACACTCAAAGCAGCTTATATTACAAGTCTCCTCATCCTCACATTTCCTCCCAGGAGTTCAAGGTGGTGTACATGGTTCTCCCCTCTCTCCACAGTACCCTCACAACAACCCTCCCACATCTACAATTACCAGAGTGCCTTAAGGACCAACCCTTCTTCTCAAGGAACTCCAGGAACTGTAGCTCAGTGAGGGGAATAAGGATTGCCAAAAAAACTCTCAGTACACTTACAACAGTTCCGTGGCATAGCATGAGGGGGGATACAGGGGTGGTTGTTCCGGGGGCAAAATTGTTAGAGGCACAAATTTTCAACACCCAGTGCTGCCTCAATACAGCTGCATGCTTCCGTCACTGGGTTCCATTGAAAACGGCTTCTCCATGCAAACGAGGAAGTGACCTCTCCAGACAATAGAATGACTCTTCTTTTCTTATCTCTGTGGCTGCGATCTCCAGGGTGACACAGACATCATTAGGCAGTTGAATGTACTCTGTGCATTCCCTTTCCTCCCTGCCCCCACTCCTCTGTGTAGTCCTGGGCACTGGCAATCTGCGCTATACCACTGCAACAGCCCCCAGGATTCCTTAGGGGAAGCCATGACTGTTTAAAGCAGTATCTTAGTGTATTCAATATATGGTGTGAATGTGGCCTCAGATTTATGTATTTATTGCATTTATGTCCCACCTTTTCCTCCAAGGAGCTCAAGGTGGTGTACTTAGTTCTCTTACTCTCCATTTTATCCTCACAACAACACTGTGAGGTAAGTTGGGCTGAGAAGTAGTGACTGGCCCAGGGTCTCCCAGTGAGATTTGAAGCTTGGTCCCCCAGGTCCTAGTCCAACGCTAACCACTACACTGCACTGTCTCTCAATGCACTTAGTGACACCCGTCTATATCTATTTCTGCCAGCGCCACAATTTGCCATGCTGAGCCACTTATCATGCCTGCCTGAAATAAGTGAAGTGAACCTTCCTTTTATGTCAGCCAAATCTGGAGCGTCCACCCTGGAGACGGCAGAGCAGGAAATATGATGGTAGCTTTTGCAGAAAACGTTCAAAAGTAATGAGATGGTGCATTTTTATTCAGGACCACGGCGGCGTGCTTTATTTCAGCAGGCAGAAAACAAAACTGGGATGTGATTGATATCCTTCTGACACATCAGTCTTTCTGACTGACTCAAACAACGTTGGAGATGTGGGGAGTTGACAGCAAAATGCAGCCCACTTTGCACTGCTGTTGTTCCCTTTTATTTGTAGCAAGACAACACACTCAGGGAAACCTTAAGAGGGAGAGGGCATATTAGGAACCAAAGCCCGTCTGACACAGTTTGCCACAAGAAAAGTGAATGTCAGTATGCACGATGTTTCTTATCACACTTTCCTCCTGCGATGCTTCCCTGTGAAATTTCCATTTTTAACAACAGTCACAGGACACTTTAAAAATATGAGCGAAAACCATTCAGTTCTTTCCCTGTTTTTGAAAGGGGCTGCGGCGGCAGAGAATGAAATAACAACTTGAGTTGCCTGCATGTGGGCTTCTCATGGGCGTCTGGTAGGCTACAATGGCCACATTTACACCATATTTAAAATGCTATGACACTGTGTTAAAGAGCCATAGCTTCACCCAAAGAATTCTGGGAGTGGCAGTTTGTTTAAAATGCTGTGAATTAAATGACCCCTATTTCTCACCACTTCTGCCAACCTAGCAGTTCGAAAGCATGTCAAAGTGCAAGTAGATAAATAGGTACCACTCTGGCGGGAAGGTAAACGGTGTTTCTGTGCACTGCTCTGATTCTCCAGAAGCAGCTTAGTCATGCTGGCCACATGACCCAGAAGCTGTACGCCGGCTCCCTTGGCCAATAAAGTGAGATGAGTGCCACAACCCCAGAGTCAGGCACGATTAGACCTAATGGTCAGGGGTCCCTTTACCTTATTTCTCACCACAGAGCTACAATTCCCTGGGAAGAGGGATTCACTGTTAAACTACTCTTGTTTGTAGCCCTGGGAGGGGAATAGGGGTCTGCTATCAATGGAGGCTTCTTCATTGGAGTTAGTCACTCTTATCTACTAGATAGTGATGGTTCTTTTATGAATCTGCCTTAGTTCAGTAACTTGCAGGTGTAAAATATTCCGGGTATTTCCAAGGATGCAACAAAGATGAACCAATCTGCCCAAAGATTGTGAAAAAGGACCAAAAGAAGAAGATGTTTTAATGTGGTTTAGGTAGTTTGCTTTAAGTATGGAAACTAGGCATGTTCTACCCTTATATTACAAGAGAGGCTATTCCAACTAAACACTAGGAAGAACTTTCTGACAGTAAGAGCTCATCCACAGTGGAACAGACTACCTTGGAAGGCAATGGACTCTCCTTCATTGAGCAGAGGTTGGGTGGCCATCTGACAAGGATTCTTCAACTGTGAATCCAGCATTGCAGGGGGTTGGGCTAGATGGCATTTTGTGCCCCTTCCAATGCCACAATTCTATAATCTGTGTATATGCTGTCCCTGATATTATGTGTTTAACAAACCATGTATCTTATATGTCTGATTCTCCACCCATTCTTCAAACTGCACATTATCAGCTTTCCAACTGCATACCTTTTCCCCAATTCCAAATTTTATGTCCAGCCGCACATTAAAACAAAGAAAGACACTTTCACAGGACAGAGGCCTGTCTTTTTCTGCTGCTGTCCTTCTGCAGAGCACCCCATACTGGTCACCCACATTGCAGTCTGCATGATGACAAAACACTGATGATATGGACACCAAGCAACTTGTATGTTTTGTGGATAACAAACAAACAAGCTAATTTTCTCCCGTATCACAATTTCTGTGCCCACCTTTTCTGGGGGCAGAGGAAAATAGCTGGTGCATGTGGTTTTATTCCAATAAACACTTTGTTGTGTGCATGTGGCAGAAATGCATTCAGCGGCAACCCGGGTCACCGGATGATTTACAAAACTGTCATTGTCATATGGTGTTAATTTGATCGCTCGTTTCAAGTGACATCTGTGAGAAACAGTTGGACATGCTTCGGCTTTTGCATTAATTAACTCAAGTTTCTAATTAATTATGCAAAGCTGAAAACAAACAAATAAAAATAGAGCGAAAAATAATAGCTAAAAATCCAAGATAAGATGCACTTCAACACCTCTCTGCGGTATGTGATACCCATCGGTTTGACTTTGGTTTCCATTGGCAATGGATTTTCTTCGAGGTTTTTTTTTAAACCAACAGAGATGTACCCTGGGAATTTTATTGGCAGGATGGTGACTGTTCTCATAATGCCACCATGTTCCGATTTATACAAATAACAAAGTGTATTGTTTCAACACATGAGGTGGAGAGATAGGAAGGGGCAAGGATCATTTACAAAACTGTTCTTCCTATGTGACGTAAATGAAATTGTCACTTGATCATTGCTAAGACTGAAACAGTTGAGTAGATGACTCCATGGAGAGGGAGACCGTGGCCCTCCAGAAATCGTTGACCCACAACTTCCATCATCCCCGACTGTTGGCCATGCTGGCTGGGGCTGATGGGAATTGGAGGACCACAGGTATGCCAACCATGGTTTATTAGGAAACAGCTGATCAGCTAAAAATGTTTCTCCAATTAATTGGGCCACAGATATTTCTTTTTAAAACATATGATTGTGAAGGCAAATGCTTACAGGACCTACAAATGGCAAGCACCTTGAAATGAGACATTGCTGCTTCGTTCTCTTACAAGAGGCGCTGTTTCTTCCAAGAGGATGCCCTTGGACAAACCTGGTTGCATCATCTAAAACAGGGGTAGGGAACTTGTGCCCTTCCAGGTGGTGTTGGACCTCAGCTCCCATCAGCTCCAATGAGTGTAGCCAATGGTCAGGGATGGTGGGAGTTGCTGTCCTGCAATATCTAAAGGGCTACAGGTTCCTGAACCCTGGTTGAAGAACAAAATAATTGCAGCTTTTGCTTGAGAATATATGTTTCTGGTCATATTCAAATGTATGCAACTATAACATAACAGATTAATCACCATGCAAGGTGGTCCGTGGGACCCACTCCCTAGCAATGCTGTTTAGGACCACAGCTGGAAACCCTTGTAGGCAATCATATAATGTCTACTCAGGAATAAATCCCAGTCAATGGGGCTTATTCCCAGGTGCTGAACTCAGTAGGAATATATGGAATCAGTGGTCCTTCAGGGCTGGACTACAATTCCCAGAATCCCTGATTCTGGCTCATGGGGGCTAGTTCAATAGCATCAGGAGGGCCATAAGTTCTCCATTCCTGCCTTATACCAAATCAGAACATTGGGTCATTTACCAAACCTTGGACCATTGGCATGCAAAGCAGGTGCTCTAATCCTGAACCCCTCATGCCAGGGCATTGTGGTATATTAAAAGGGATGCTAGGCCCAGTCCCAAGGCTTAGAGTGCCAGCCCAGAAAATTAATTGAAGAGGGATCAAGGCAGGCATCAATGGTAGGCCTGTGTTGAAGTCTGGGATCCCTGGCAGCTGCCCAAGGATTCAACATGCCAGCGCTGGCCCTGTGAGTGATTCTGAAAGGTGCCAAATACACTAATGCTGTGTCATGTGTAGTCATGAATAGAAATGACAATTCTATACTGCTTATGTCTCCACTGAAGTCATGGGAATGGGATTGTGCAAAGGATTTCAGCCGATATATAGTTTAAAGCACCTTACACATACAAAAAAAGAGGAGGGAAATTGGTATGCATGGTGCACTGTGTTGGTAATATGGAGCTTGCAGCTCTCCAGATATTGTTTTCTACAACTCCCATCATCTCACAGCACTGGCCATGCTGGATAAGACTGATAAGAACTGGAGTCCACCAACAGTTTCCCCATCACAATATGATATGAATTGTAGGATGGTCAGATGCAATGCCCAAGTCTCCACTATAATTCTTTGTCGTCCATTCCAATGGCTCTCATTTCAATCCATGACGCTTCTCTTGCTTTGGTCAAAATAAATAAGCAGGTTGTGTTATCTCTTTGACCCGCAGGAAGTATAATAATTCCTGCCCTTGCCTTGTAATCTTTGTCATCGTGTCTGGGTAGAACGGTTTTAGTAACCCTTCCTATTCTTAGAGCTTCTGGCAACGCCTTCCTCTTTAATTTCATTCTGTTCTGTAGCCTCTTAATGAGAAGCCTTCACTTCAGTCATGGCTCAAAACAAAACTTGAAAAAAATACCAGCAAAACACTGCATAGTTTATAAGCTCTTTGTGGTAGGGCTTCCAATACCATCGGTTTGGGCACGATTAATTTCCATCAAGCTCTTCTGATGTCGACGCTGATAAAATTAGAAAAAATTATTTTGGTCCCCAGGCCTGAAGTTCCCAACCCCTGCCTTACAGGTTTTTATTATTATTATTATGAAAGACCAATACATTTGAAAGGCAGCATAAATACAGACAAGAACAACACTAAATCAATAAAACCAATTGATGCCATAAAACTTTCCATGCAATACAATTTCCTGAAAACTATGTCCATGACCACCAGGGTCTCCTTGAAAGATCTTAAAGTTCAGCCTGGTCTGTACTGGGGGAGGTGGTCTGATAGGTGCCCGACTTGGTATGGCTTGAAATGTCAGGAACTATTACTTGAACCTGTCTTGGTAACTAATAGGCAACTGGTGCAGAGCTTACAATGTTGGTGCAATATGTGTAAAGCTAGGTGACCCACTAAACATCCCAGCACCTGGATTTTGCAAGAGCTGCAGCTTCTGAACTCAGTACAAGGGTGGCTCCACATACACAGCACTACAGTAGTCTAATTGTGAGGTTGTCAGTATGTGGACCACCATGGACAAGGCTGTCCCTGACCAGCAGCAAGAGCAGTTGGCACACCAACCCAAGTTACAGCAATGGATCTTGGAGCACCTCCAACAACAAAAACAACAACAGTGCACCTGCAGTCCTCTCCAGAACTTGGGTTCATTCAGGGTTCTTTGGCTATTTTGATGGGGTTCCCTGCTGCCATGTCTTCTGCTGTTTACAGAGAAACTCACTATAAGCAGATTTAATGATAGAAACAAATGTATATGTATTCTTGGATGTGGCCTGGGAGCTTGCAGAGGTTAGTAATAATTTTCCAGCCAGGCAACACCTCCGTGTCAGCTCTGTAGGAGCTGTCCTCCTGAGATAGAACAGTTTCCCTTAAAAGGACCATGTACCAGACATTCATTACACACACCCCTTATGGCTTCTCCCCACTAAAATGTTTTGTACTTTGGCAAACTTTGGGGGTTCCCTGGTGCCTGCTAATGCCTCCTTCTTCTGCATAGATGCTGCCATCTCATCTATGTAAGGGGAACCACACACCAAAGAAGCAGGCCTTTAAAGCAAATCCAACATGCCTTTAAAGCACATGACTTTCCCCACAGAGTCCTGGGGACTGTAGTTTGCTTAGGATGCTCGGAATTGTAGCACCGCAAGGGGGAAAATGATTGTCCCCAGGATTCTTTGGCGGAAGTCATGTGACTTAAATGTGTGTTGGGCAGACTATTAGTGTATATGATTTTGTCATGTTTAGGGTCCCTAAACTTGGCATTTCAGCGTTGGTATTGCTGCTAGTGGAAGCAGTGGGAGTGTAATACAATTCAGCGCGGGTGGAAAGGGATGAAAGTTTCCCAAAAGATTCATTTTCACAGTTACAGTGGACTGTGATCAGATATCGTGCCAGTCCTTGCATTACCCATACAGAAATCCAAGTCCACTGGATTAACTTAGCCCATATTGCATCCTCTTACAGCAGCCCGAGGATCTGCATATTCTTCCTGATTATCTAGTAATTAAACCAAGTAAGTACATATATACAGTAATTACCATGTAACCCAGAGTGCCATCTGGTCTGGAGGACAGAATTAACTATGTGTTTACTTTTCCATTCCGAAGGATAGCGGAAGGAACTGGTGTTGATGCATGTTGATGCGTCTGAGCTGCGGCCTAAGACCAATGGTTTCTAGGTAGTGGAGCTTGTAGCAGGTGACCAAAAAAATCAACTTACCTATTGAGGGCCAGAGGTATTTGTTCAACAGACAGAGGCTTGTGAAAACCCAGAGGCCTCTACGGGAAGGGAAGTAGCTCAGGGGTAGAGTGCTTGCTTTGCAGGTTTGATCACGGATCTCTCTAGGCAGAGCTAGACTATTCACTGACATCCTGGAGACTGGGTGGGGGACTTCAGAGCCCTCTGAACTCTCCCCATGCCCACTGGCATTGCCAGAGCTGGGTAGGGGTGAAAGTACCTCCCCAAACAAGCAGCTTGCACCCTCACTCCCCTGCCCATTTCTGAACTCCTGTCATTAACATATGCTCCTAATTTTCTTTCTCACCCTTCAATAAATATACTTTCTCCATTCTGTGCCCTCCCTGATTTTTTTTCCTGGTGCCACCACTGCCCAGGCCACACACACCCTCCCCAAGCCCCATCCCTCACCGACCCTGAGACCCACGCCTTCAACATCAGTGAATAACATTTTCCATGGAATTATCAAAGTGACTCCGAAGTCTATTGGAGGACTTTGCTCTTTGATAGGGGACGGTGTGATGCTTTGGGGGAGCTCTGCTCCCCTTAATTAGTATCATATAAAGAAAATATATAGCATCTTTGTCTTTCCTTTCCTCCTCCTGACAAGTTCAAGCGGCAAACAGCCACACGAAGAATGTTGTCTGCATGGCTTCAGCAGGCCGCTGTTCATGCAAGTTTCATGACTGCATTTACTTTTAATTGATCCTGCAGCTCTGCGCCCCTTATGGAGTGTTTTAAATCAATGTCAGCCATAAAGTGGTACTAAACTGTATGACATCCTTCACCCCCCCTTCCTCCGCCTCTCCTAGCAGCAGTTAAAGATAACTTATTTATGAGGGCACAAAGGAAACTAGGAGGGCATAAATGTAAATATGATTTTAAAAAATAATTCTTCCTGAGTCTTTTTTTATTCTTATAAAAAAACACTATCTGCTTTGTAGATTAAAGAATGTCAAGCACTGGCTCACAGACATATGCATGTCAGTATGAATCTCGATCACTTGATCATTCAGGGAAGGAGTTGAAATGTGTGAATGGACTCTACTGGAAAACATTGCATCTGAAGTGGTAGGAAAGGCATGTGGGGTGGTGAGGGCCATAGCTTAGACCACACCGTGTCCCCCAGAGGTTGCTGGACTACAACTTCCATCATCCCTAATTGTTTGCAATACTGAATACTGATGGGTGTTGTAGTCGATAAGCATCTGGAGTAATGTGTATCCCCTGGCTTAGATGTTTAGTGGATGGATGGGTTTTAATGATGTGCAACAGGAGAATCCAGTGCAAAATTTGCTCTAGCAAAAACTCATCGCCTGACAGATTGCATAATCCGTTGCGCAATGATATTACCAGCGACCTGCTGGTGTATTCCCTTGTGCAACAATGTTCTAGTGGTGTGAAAGGAGTGTGGATACTGCTAAGTGACTTTCACTTTGCACTACATTGGATATGGTTCTGTTGGAATAAGAGTCATGTTCTGTTTCAGTTGGCGCGCTTTGTATCCATTGCTGTTTTTTTTAATAACAGAATCATAGGGTGTACTTTGTAATGTGTTTTATATTTATTGTTCATGACCTACTTTTGTTTTGTTTGTAATCATATAAACCTTTTCATGTTGTAAGTTGCCTTGAGCATGGTTTTAACTATGGATGATGATGATGATAAATATTCCAAGGTGATTACTGAAAAATTGGTGCTTTTGAATTATGGTGCTGGAGGAGACTCTTGAGAATCCCATGGACTACAAGAAGATCAAACCTCTGCATTCTTAAGGAAATCAGCCCTGAGTGCTCACTGGAAGGACAGATTGTGAAGCTGAGGGTCCAATACTTTAGCCACCTCATGAGAAGAGAAGACTCCCTGGAAAAGACCCTGATGCTGGGAAAGATTGAGGGCACAAGGAGAAGGGGATGATAGAGGACGAGATGGTTGGACAGTGTTCTCGAAGCTACCAGCATGAGTTTGACCAAGCTGCAGGAGGCAGTGGAAGACTGGAGTGCCTGGTGTGCCATGGAGTCACGAAGAGTCGGATACGACTAAACGACTAAACAACAACAGGTGATTTTCAGCAACACACTATATTTCACACCAGGATATAATCTGAAGGCACAGGAAACTACTATCTTGTTGAAAGTCAGACTGGGTCCAATTAGTGTCTGAATGGGAGTTCTCCCTGGGAACCACATTTCTGCTTCCTTTGGTTCCATGATCAAAGAAAGGTGGAACAGAAATCTGAGGAAAATAAATAAATAAGAAAGAAACTCTTCCATCAATAATAAGGAAATAATAGGACCACTGTATTATTACAGGGTTGTTGTGTGGAATGGCTTCCCAAGATAGAAATGCTTTGACAACAAAGAGTTTTCATAGCACCTTAAAGACTTAACACAGATCACATTCGCACCATACACATAGAGGGCTGTGATATCACTTTAAACAGCCATGGCTTCTCCCAAAGCATCCTGTGAGCTGTAGTTTGTTAGGCATTATGAGTGTTGTTAGGAGACCCCCATTTACCTTCACAGAGCTACAATTTCCAGAGTTCCCTGGGGAGAGGGATTGACTGTTAAACTTCTCTGGGAACTGTGGTTCTGTGAGGGAAATAGGGGCCTCCTAACAACTCTCAGCACCCATAACAAACTGCAGCTCCCATAATTCTTTGGTGGTGGTGGGAAGCCATAACTGTTTAAAGCACTATGATGCTTCTTTAAATGTATAGTATGAATGTGGCCATACTTTTCCTGCAATAGACCCTGGGTTCATTCCCCAACATATCCAGGTACAGCTGGGACACCATGAGACAGAATCCTGTCTGAAACCTGAGGAGCCACAAACTGTCAGTGCAGACAGTGCTGAACAAGATAGGGCAAAGTTTTGGATCAATATAAGGCAGCTTCCTATGTTCCAATATACTAAATGCAGAAACTCAATGGAAACTAGAGCTTCCGTTCCTAATCACCCAAGGTACCCCTTACCTTGATAGTGGAAGATTTGAGGGCCATCACTAGCAATGGCTTCTTTTTCCTAAATGAGAAATAACTCTGTTCTGACACCAAAGCGGATGGGCATCTCATCATGTCTGCGGTATTTCCATATTGCTACCTTAGATTCATTTGTCAATTATGTGTTTAAAGACGGAATCAAGAGAGCATATGGTGGTATTAATGACATCTTGTTATGCAGCTCCAGGAAACCTGAAGCACTGGAGAACCTTCTATCTCATATTACTCAAGTATGTAAGACACCAATATATAATTCATGCATGCATGATAATGAAGTGTAGGGGAAAGCATTGCTCTGTAATCTTCTAAACATTTACATTTCCACCTGCTTTAGCTGCTCATAGAAAGTAGTCTTGACTCTGATGGGAAGCCGTGGCCTTCAACTTAAGCTTCTGATCCCATAGATCAGGGGTGGAGTACTGTGACCCTCCTTGTTGGGCTCCAGTTCCTATCAGCCCCAGGCAGCATGGCCAATGCTCAGGGATGATGGGAGTTGTAATCCAACAACAACTAGGCTATATATGTACATTTTGAAGATGAGCCATAGCACCACCATGTTAGAGTGGATGTTTTGTGTGCAAAAGGCCACAAGGTCAATCCCTACCAAGATCAATTACAGGACCTTAGGGAGAAAGATCTTTCTCAACATGCTTGGTGACCAGCTGCTGGCAGCAATGGATTTTGTGCAGCAATGATCTATTCAGTATACGTGGGGCCAAAGTCAGGGGTCAGCATGGTTGGGAATCTGCCAAGAGCTCACATCCCAACAGGGGACCCATTGAATAGAGCCTCCGGGAATCACCACAATGGCAAGCCTGCTTCATACCACAAATTAGGAGTACAGATCCCATCATCCTTAACTGTTGGCCATGCTGATTAGGGCAGATGGGCTGATAGTTGGAGACCAACACCACCTAGGAATGAAGGAGGAATTTAATTCAGTTCACACTTACAGCGATCTAAATGAATTTTCAGTTTTTGAAACAAAATGCAAACTGAAACAGACATCTTTCAAAATGTGTACTTCTCAAAATTTCGCAATGCAGTTTTTCAGTCCAACAACATGTACAAAAATGTGCATATGCTAAGGTCAAGTGTTCATATATATGCATATATTACTGAAAAGAATATACAGAAATTCACGATTATTATTTTTTTGAGAAATTCACACTAAAATGCCGATGGATTTTCATGAGGACTCCTCACCCCACCTCACCTCATTTGCAAACCATTTTGGAAAAGTGAATAACTGAACTTAAGACCAAGAAACCACAAAGGGGCACATCTGTTCATGCTTACCAGTTGTTGGGGAGCCAGCTCCAGAGAAGGCCATTAATTCCAAGCCCTGGTTTGCAGGCTTCCCAGAGGCACCTGGTTGACTGGTGTAGGAAATAGGATGGAGCCTTCGTTTAACCAAGCAGAGATCTTCTGCTTTGAGCCCACCACCATACTGATTTGGCAACAGAATGACAACAAGGTCTAAATATTGGATAATTGGCCAATAATCAATTACTAACATTTAATCCCTCCCAGCTCTCCATGTCACATTAAAAGGGCTTTGCTGTTTTGCCCCACAATCCCTTAAAGGATAAAAATTGATAGCTGGAAATATGTCTTTTGGAAAGCCAACATGGAGATGAAATTCAGCTGCCAGCCTGGAAGTTTGATCTTGTTTGGGAAGCAAAAATATAGAGCTGTATCAGAGCAGCTCTTGGGGGAGGAAGGAAATATAGATGTCAGCCTGGTGACACTGAGCAATCTATTTTGCAGAGGGCTTGTATTTTCCTCCAGATTTTGTATTTCTCATGAAAGGACAATAAAAGAATTGTGCTTGCTGCTAATTAATGACAAGCTGGTAAAAGCATCTATTCATTGTTCCATTTATTTCTTCATTTCCAGACGCTAACAGCCCTGTTCTGAAATGAATCAATGTCAATTGCACAATGCTGTCACCCCTATTGTTTCTTTATCATCCCTGCATTTTCATAAATCGGAGGTGTTGATCCCTTAATGGCTTCTTTCCTTCTCCTCTGCCACCCCCCCCCATTCTGCTCCCATATGCAAAACGAGTCATGTCCCCTCCAAAAGAATTTGTTTTAATTCTGGCATCTCTCTTAAATATATCTACCAGCCAAAAGGAAGTCCTTGTTTGATTCTAGACTTCACAAGCTTGCTTTGCATCAGGCAAGATAGGTAAAGTTTCTGCTGAATTCAGATCATCGCCCAATGGTATCCCACCTCTTCCTTGCAGACAGTTCTTTGTATTTGTAGTTGGGGGGCCTTCTCTCTCCCATGCCTTTTTTTCACCAAAGGCTTAGTTGCATGTACTTGGAGTTTCATCCAAGCAATTATTTAAAAAGAAGTTTTGTCTGTCCTGCTTTTAAAAGTGTCTCTATCGTCATGGTAATAGCTGGAAGGGCCAAGTAGACAGGTCTCTGTTCCCCAGAAGCTTACAATCGTTGATTTGCCCACTTTGGCCTCTGACTTAAACCATTACTGTCATATGGCCCTTTGAAGGTTACCCAGAAAGGAATGTGTATCTAGGGCTGAAAAGGGCCTATTTATCAAATTATTTATTTAAATATTAAGAAACCACACTTTTGCTTTGTGCACGCGCACACAGACACACACGGCACCACACAATGTTATGACAACAATAAAACATGAATAATGAAACTATAAAAATGTTGCAAGAATCCATAAATGCTGGTTGGTTCAAAGGAAAACCACATTTGAAAAGCCTGTTTAAAATAACATATTTTTTAAGCGAAGTCTAAAAGAAGACAGGGGCAATTCCTGCTGACCCCCTTCTGGCAGGAGGTTCCATGAGGAAGGCTTGCCACACTAAAGGCTCAGTCTGTAGTGAAGGCTGAGTGCCTCATCAGAGGATCTCAGTGATTGAGGTGGAACATGAGGAATCAGAGACAGTCCTTAAGGTGCATAGGGCCCAAGTTGCTTAGTGCTTTGTGACTTGACACAGAAATGTTCTCCAGCCCTGGCATGGAGACAAGCCCATGTTGCTGCCTACTTCAGGATAGACTGTATGCAAAATGACCCCACAGCATGACTATTGACACTCTAGAGTAGAACTATCTCATTCTTTGGATTTGATTTCTGGCGTACTTGTCCAAGAAGTCAGTCACCAAAAATACCTTAAAGAATTGTGCCCCCACAGGGGATTTGTTGATCAACACTTGAAAAGAACGGCCTGCTCTTAGCCCAAGGCAGGCAAGTGCCAGCACCATGAAGCATCTGCCATGCTTTGGGTTGTACTTGCCTTTTGTTTCGACTTTGGCTAATCACCCATTGTTCTAGTTGGGAAAGCCCAATTAAAGACCCGGCTGATCAACATCGACACCTCCCATTGATCTGACGTAAAGAGGTCATGCGAAATACCACCGCATTAGGAAGCAATAAGCAGGAATTAGAGGCATACCAAGAGACCCCCCATTAGAGGCAGGCAAAAAGGCCAAGTCACAATTAACTGGGTTTAAGGGGGAAATTATTTTGTAATCTCACCAACTGTGAAACATCTGCTGGGACCGAACAAACAACAGCGAGGGTCTGGCTAGAAAATGCCCATCTGGACAGATTGGAAGTTAGAGATGCAACAGAAGCAGAGCTGAGTGATATATAAAGTAGAGGACAACTGAGAAAATAGGAAACATTTTAAAAGTTTTTTTAAAATATAATAATAAAAATCAGGAATGCAGGAAGAACCCTGTAGAATGCTGTTGTGAGGTTCACTCAATACCCATTGAAGGCAACGATCAGTAGTTTAAAATTGATTATTATTTACCATTTCCATATTGCTTTGTTATACAAGGACTCTACATGCATTCATTTCTTCTGAAATCTTTCTCCTTCCTGTGACATCCTGAAAATGGTTAAACTATGATAGGAACATAGGAAGTTGCCTTATACTATGTCAACAATGAGTCAGAACATCTAGTTCGGTATTGTCTACAATGGTTCTTCAGGGTTTCAGGAAGGCATCTCTCTCAGCTGTACATGGAGATGATGGGTAGTGAGCCTGGGACCTTCTGCAGGCAAAGCAGATGATCTGCCACTGACCCATGGCCCTTATATTTCAACAAAATCAACTTCCATCTGTGTCTGAATTGTGCTAGTATACTCAGAGCTCAGCCCCAGCATCTCCCTCATCAGTGCTAGGCTCAGACTTAGAGTCTATAAAGAAGGCATTAGGAAGCTGTGTCCCTGTTGTTGGACTGCATCTCCCTCAGCCTCAGCCAGCATGCTCAGGGATGGAGAGAGTTGTAGTCCAAGGATGGGAAACTTGTGGCCCTCCAGAGTTGTTGGACTCCAACTCCTATGAGCCTAACACACATGAGGGCAGCAGGCTAGTTAAGGGTGGCACACAACTCTCCTCCAATGACATGTCGCTGGCGAAGGCCAGGCCAGGCATCTGACCATCACCTGAATCTCATAACTCTCCTGACAGGTGATTTGGTCTGCAGCCACAGTGTGGAAATAAAGGATGAGATTGCCCACCAGATACCAGGCACTCTACTATTCAAATTAGGCCCCAGTGTTTTTGTTACAACCCCCTTCTCAATTAAGTAATCAATTTAAATCTAGAATTTAAATTCCCAAAACTTTCTTCTTTGCTAATTCAAGCAAGTAAACTACTGCTCTCACTTCGTTACAAACAGTATTTCTACCTGCAACACACTTGAGCAAACCTACTTCTCTTCCTTTCACAGATATTTTGTTGCCATTTGCAACTGTAAGTGCCTCTGATTAGTTATCATTTAACTCTTGGGGAAATAATTAGCATCACACATCATGTGCCAGTAAGTTGCCGAACCAATTAACCAACTAGAAGGATTACTGTTAATAGCACCAGTTTTCCTAAAGCTTGATATTGCTGGATAGTTTCGATGAACTGCAAAAGCATTTTTAGTTTGCTTTCTGTTGCCACCCTGGAACTTTTCTTTATTAGCGCCACTTTGTTTTGTACGATTCCTTGCAAATGAAGAGAAACAACTTTTCTGCTTGTATACAATGATAATATAATTTTGGTTACTGAGAACAAACAAGATGGTACAAAAACAAGATTGGGTACAGGCCTCGCCAGGACATAGACGTCCTGACTGTGACAAAGGTAACCTGTGTGCTTGCTTGATTAACAGCTGTCGGAAACTTCAAGGTCCCTGCTCTCCCTTCTGATGGTCTTTATACTGGACCTGGAGACTCCAATAGAGAGCATTCCATGTCAAGAAGGAGGGCAAGTGGGCACCCTATCAAATGACAGGGTAGGAGCTGCATGGAGCAGGGTCTTTTCACTGGTGGTGCCCATTGTATGGCTCGCTCTTCCCAGACCTCACTCTTTTGGCCTGTATTTTGGAGCTTTATAATTTAAGAAGATTTTGGAAGAACTGGTTGACAAGTCTTATCAGTTGCTGATGTATGAGCAGATTTTATTTGCTGCTATTCTGGGCTTCTGCTGCACCAGGATTTACACCCGTGTAATAGAGTTGTGATCCCAATGCAGACAGCAGCAGCTGTCAGGACATAGCAGCACCAACAGCCACTCCCATAGCACCCTCTGCCATTACCTACCAACCACGATAATGCACATTGATGAGGCACATTTGTCAGGCAGGGAAGGCACCAATTGACCACTGTAGATGCTCCAGAGTCTATGAGTGTGCACACTTGCTCGCTACTCCCCCCGGGAGTCGTAGCGTGGCCCACACTGTAATTCCTGGAATCATTGGACCTGGCGGAGGCCCTTCTTCTGCCTTTTCTTCCAGCCCTGGACCTCTGGAAGGGGCTAGGACTGGTCATTTCCCAGCAATGCATCCTTGCACTTCGTCTTTAGGTCCACACTTGTCCCTGACAGGGATCCCTGGGTCTTCCTGTCTGCACACTGTCACGCCAAGTATGTCGCTGAGCCTCAAACAAAAGAGCTGCTCCTTTCGATGTTTCTCCCTCTCAGCTGGTGAAACTCCAGGAAAGTGCCTCACCCTGGTGGCACCCAGGTGCATAGGTTCCTCCCCCTCCTGATCCTCTTGGGGCCAGCGGCTCACACCCTTTGCTGGTGCATATCCTCTGGGGCTTCCTGGGCTTGCCTGTCCTCAGCGTACCCTCGCACACTCCTGTAGTCTCAGTCTTATCTGCAAAGAGGCTTGCCCCACTGCTTGCAGCATAGTCTGTGTGGGCTACTGGCAGTTGATAAGAGAATGATGGAGGGCGAGCCGGATCCCTGCCAATGCTCTCGAGAAGTGCAAAATACTGCAAATAGAGAAGGAAGCAGTTCTTCAGGTGGGAAAGAGCAAAAAGACAGTCCCTCAGAAAATGGGGAAGAGGCAGGAGCTGACCCTCTTAGTCCCAGGTCTTGGCGTATGGGAGGGCTACAGAATAGGAGGCAGGGCAAAAGACGTCAGAGGGAAAAAATCAGTTGCTTCTGCTCTTGCCTGAATGATGGTGATGGCTGTGTTAGAGCAGTCCTGAATTATCTGTTTGTTTTGACAATAAATCATCCTTCAGTGAACTATGCTCACTGTGTTACCAAGCGAGGAATTGGACTCCTGACATCCTGGTTATCACATCAAGTTCCCAACACCTTAAGTACCCACCACCTAATGAACAATAAATATCTGTGCATATCCTTGCCTTCTGGCCTTCCCAAGGGCTGTGGGAATACCTGGCCTCAGGAAACCCATCAACTGATGTTTGTTGTTCTCCTGTATATCAAGGATTATGGAGGAGGGTGGTATCCAAGTTGAGTATGTGACTCACTTAGAGGATTATGGAGGAAGGTGATGTCCAAGTCCGTCTTTCCTTTTGAAGAAAAATGTCATTGAAATGGGGAGAATTGGTTATGGCATTGATTTTATGTGATTTTTCAAAGGTTAGTAGCCCATCAGCACTATCAAGTACAAGGGGAAACAATTTCGACACTTTCTTGCAACAAAGCAACAAGTTTTGCCAATCAAAACCAGAAGGGATACAATTTACGAGCTTTCTCCATTATCTGCACAGCAGGGGGTGTTCAGTCAACAGTGCAAAGGCTGAGCTGAAGCGTTCCCTGCGCGTTCCCTGCTTTCAGCAATAGGGGTCGCTGTTTGGTAGTACCCTATTGGTGGCTCTTAGGTAATTCACAAAATACAGAGTCCATTCGTAAAACACAGTGTTTTATACATAAAGCAGTAACATAAATCTCCATTGGTACATATTGGGTGTATATGTACAGGTTTATGGCCATGCTGTAGTGTAGTGCTTATGCAACTGTGAATAAAAGGTGGTTGGGCTCATTGTCCCGGGGTTTGGGGGGGGAGGTGACAAAACTGATTTCCAATAAGTGCCCCCCTTTATTTCCATAACAAGTCCTTGAGTCTGAACTCTGAATAGTAACACCAGAGACCTAGAAGGGGCAGGGCTTGTCAGTCCAACCCCTGCACATCTCATCAGGGCTGGCCTTAAGGCAATTGGAGCAATTTGGAAAATTGGGCCTTGTGGGCCGCTCCTAACGGGCCCCCCGCACCAGGGCAATCTAGATGGATTTTATTTATTTCTCTAAGATTTTGCAGACTTGGGCTGTGAATTGGGGCCCTACAAAAAAAAATCCAAGTTGGACCCCCAATGCTTCAAACTGGGCCCCACTGGCTAACCCTGAGTCTCATAGTTCCTGTGCCTGAGTTGCCCTGCCCTTGCACAAAGTCTTGGGTTTGCAATTTTGGGAGAGAGGAGACTGTGGCACTGGGGAGCAGCTAGGCTGGCGGGGCCCCCTAGATTTAGAGGCCCTAGGCTTCAGCCTACTTAACGTATACATAAATCAAGCACTGACTGGTCCCCACCTTGTTCCCCCAGATTTGGAAGCAGCTGCCTCAATCTGCCTAATGATATTTATAGATACTAATCAGAAGCAGATACCTTGCTTGGAAATTATGTCCGCAATGGAAAGTGATGGTCACAGTGGAAAGTGTGGGCTGCCATGGAAAGTGAGGGTTCCAATGGAGAGATCTGGAAAGCATCCCTACCCCACCCATGAATAGAAGGTGATGCAGTCAAATGTAGCAGATTGTGTCATCCATATTCCCTGGAGAAACTATTGCAAAATAACAAATGAAAAAAACTTTGCTGTGCTTAACTTTCATAAGAATTCCATTACAGATCAAAATGGAGCTTGAAAGCTCAGAACTGGCCCCTGCTTTCCAAGACATGGCTCAGATTATTAGAGCTCTGCGCAGCTCTTTCCCCAGTCTGCCCATCAGTGGCAGACCTACATTTTGGGGGTCCTGAAGCTTGAGCTGTTATGGGGGCCTCTTTGCAACCAGCAACCACTGTTATTTTCTTCAGTGGGGTTGTTCCATAACAGATCACAACTTCTTCTTCTTTTTAAACTACAACTTCTCATATTTTCTTTTAAATTGCTGTACTGTGACACTTCCAGTGTTCTCGGGCTACTAACATTAGTTTGACCAAACTGCGGGAGGCAGTGGAAGACAGGAGTGCCTGGTGTGCTCCGGTCCATGGGGTCACGGAGAGTCAGACATGATTAAACGACTAAACAACAACAACAACAACTGCGACACTTCACTTTTACAACATCTGTGTTACTGACTCTCAAGCTTTGGGATTGTTGAAATGCCGTATTTTTCGCTCTATAAGACGAACCAGACCACAAGACGCACCCAGTTTTTGGTGGAGGAAAACAAGAAGAAAAAAATTCTGAATCTCAGAAGCCAGAACAGCAAGAGGGATCGCTGCGCAGTGAAAGCAGCAATCCCTCCTGCTGTTCTGGCTTCTGTGATAGCTGCGCAGCCTGCATTTGCTCCATAAGACGCACACACATTTCCCCTTACTTTTTAGAAGGGAAAAAGTGAATCTTATAGAGCAAAAAATATGGTATATACAACAACAACAAAATCTCTGAGGAAAAGCTACTTGTGAGTGATCACTCTGCAAGATAGATGCCCCCCACTCAACAGCTACTGATTGGAGGCATTTATCCTGTGGATTAGGGCATCATCCAGGAATTACAGTTGGGTAGTACTGGACTCCTAACTTCTCCAAGCAAGATGCAACAAGCAGTTAGGTAGCTCTTGGCCTTTTCATGCATTTTCCCAGTTTGCCTCTCCTTCCTGCCTGATGCCACACCCCAGGGCACCCTGAAAGGGCTCTAGGCCATCCACCCTGATCTGCAGCAATTAAGTGCTGTCTCAGATCCCTCAAAGAAGCCCAGATCCCTTCATGTAGTCCTGTTTTGGCTTGAACAAAGCCATAAAGATTATGATATTGCCCTTATCGAAAAGGACATGAAGGTTTCTGCAATATGCTTATCAAGGTTTATCCCCTCAAGTTGTGCTTGATTAAGCCGGGACTATAACTTTTGCTGGAGCAGTCAATGTCTGGAAAAAGACATGTTTCAAAACCAAACGCAGCTAGCAACTGCTGCTCTTGGTTTAATCAAAACTGGCTGCTAAATCTTTAATTCTGACCTAGCATTAAATCAGATTGAACTGGACAAGCTCAAGACAGGAGACTGAGAGAGGAGCAGCAGAAGAAAGTACACCAGGGGATTTTTCAATATCGCCTGCTGTGGCATAAAACCCAGAACCCGCGGGCTACAGCAAATGAGCAGGGGGAGGGCAGTGTTGAAGAGAGGGCATGAGAGTACCAGCCAATGGAGGAAAAGAGCAAGGAGCTTCATATCACTCATTGGAGGAAGGAGTCAGAACATAGTTCAGAGGGCAGAGCATCTGCTTTGCATGCAGAAGGTCCCACATTCAATCTCCTGCATCACCAGAAAGGATTGAGAGAAGTGCTTGCATGAAACCACGGCGAGCTGCTGCCAGTCAGTGTAGACAATACCAGACCCTCCTAGTGTCCCTATTTTTCAGGGACGTCCCTGATTTAGAGAAGCCATCCTGGTTTCTGATTTGATCCTGGAATGTCCCTATTCCTTAAAATGTCCTTATTTTCACTGGAGAAATATTGGAGATTATGGAGTTATCTGACTGTCGAGCCATCTGAAGGCAATCCTGTATAAGGAAGTTTTTTGTTTGTTTTTTTTAAAAAAGTTTAATGTTTTATTATGCTTTTATATATGTTGGAAGCAGCCCAGAGTTGCTGGGGCAACCCAGTAAGGTGTGTGGGGGTATAAATAGTAAAATTATCATTATGGAATGGGACGTCCCTATTTTCTATGGAGAAATGTGGGAAGTATGCAATGCTGAGCTAGATGGACCAATGGTGTGACATGGTCTAAGGCACTTTCCTATATTTCCAGGAGTGACCTATGACCTTCCACAGGATTCTCTGTGAGCTTCGCAGCAAAGGTTCTCTTTTACATAAGAAAAACCATACTCAGCTGATTTAACATACAGACCTGTGCTATTATTATAGGTCTGTCTACTTGCCACTCATCTTTACATCAGTGATGGTCCAATTTCCTTATTAACCACCATACAATTGTGGCTGGTACCTGCTGGGAATGGTAGGGTGGAAGGCAGGGAGGAGGAGCCAGAGCAAATGACAACCAGAAGGCAGAAGCAGAGCCAGTGAGATGCAGAGCCAATGGGATGCAGAGCCACAGCCAGAGCCAGAGCCAAAGCCAATGATAGGCTGAGCTGACAGAAGGTGGAGCCAGAACTGAGGGGCGGAGACAATAGGAGGCAGAGCCAGAACCAATGACAGGCAGAGTCAATAGAAGGCAGAAACCAAAACTAATGACAGGAAGAGCCAACTGGTTCTAGGTTTGTCACGATCTCCCTCCCTGTTGGGTTCTCCTGGGACTAAGGAGGAGGAAGCTGATAGGCAGTGTGCCATCCCACTCCTCACCCCGGGCTAGTTGCAAGTAAGAAAGCAGGCAAGTGGGAGCTGACCAAAGGCAGAGACTGAACTCGACAGGCCAATCTCCTCTGAGCCCCTCCCCTATCCTGCTTTACACCCGTCCTTGAGTGCATTTGTCCAGCTGGAATGTGTCCTTGAACTCTGTCAGCGCTTTTTGTGTGCTTGAAGGACATGTGTGTGTTCCCATGGAAAGTAGCCTATTGCATTTTGGTAAATTTTTATGTTTTGCTCCACCCACGTCAGCCTCTGGTCTCTACCGGAGAATGGGGAATGTGGCCCCCAGGCTGTAAAAGTTTCCCCACTCCTGATCTAAAGTGTCAACCACTGCTGATGGATCAAAAAAGGCCACAGATGTTTAGAATGTGACCTTAGTGTGTTTTTGAGACTCTGCAGTATAAAACATCAATCAATAGCACTATAATTTTATCTCAGTCTAGCTTACTCCTCATAAAGAAATTCATCTGCAGAGACCCATGTCTGTAGGTTTTTGGAGAGGAAAGCTTCCATACCATTTTGCTGACACATCTATAAAACTGATTGTTCAATAATTTCCACATTTTCCTCCTTTTTTAAAACCCGTGGGGACAAATAATGCTCAAATTTTACCCTTTTTGGAGTTGGACCTGTACAATTCATCACTGTAAATGTCTGAGTGAAAATGAAAACCCACTATTATGCGCATTTTTAAATCATTACAAAATTCATATACCACTTGTTTGTGATAAAACTTTTAAGTGGTACACGACAAATACTAAAATTATCAATTAAGAAAACGGTTTTAAAACAGTTTAAAAGATTTAAGAATAATTGAACTGAACAGTAAAAAAGATTAAAACATGTCAATATTAAAACATGTCAGGAGAGGCTTGCCTACACAAAAAATGTTTTAAGCAGGCACTGAAAAGAGGGCAGCCAAAATGCCTGCCTAATATCAATAGGCAGGGAGTTCCAAAGTGTAGGTGCTGCCACACAAAAAGGCCAATCTCTTGCTATTATGTAGCACCTCTAATGGTGCTAGTTTTGCAGATTAAAATGACTGAGTGGGCACATATGAAGTCAGACAAATTGTTCTCAAGCCATTAATACTTGCTATCAGGATCATCCTAATCTTGAAAAGTTCAGATCCCCTTATTTGGCATGCAAGCACTGATGAGGCCCAATCCCACTTAGCTTTGCAAATGGGTACTCTCAAGTTGTTCACATCTGGGTGCGAAGATCAACCATTTGGAAAATGGTTTCTAATTAGCACGTGAAGCAGATTTTCAGGTAGATCAAGGTTCCCTTCCCATGTTTTCTATCAGGATACGGGGGGCAGACCCCATTGCCACCATCAGGTTTATCAACTGCTCACCTGAAACTTTCCTACACCTGCAGATCAGCTCTCCACCCTCTGAGAACATCTCTTAATAAGCATTATTTCTACTTGGACTTGAGTCTAGGCTGACGTTGTTAAGAGGGCACTCAATGGAGTCAAGCAAAGATATTGTAATGGGATAAGGGTGATGGACCCTCATAAACATGCTAGGCTTGTTTCCCCCAGATGGACTCTCTGGTTTTGAGGGACACAAAATTGATGCCTTGTTACATGGACATCTTGTGTGTTTCCATTCCGGCTCCATTTGGAGGCCTCCAAGGGAGATGCTCCCTTCTCTTAAGGTAAAGGTACCCCTTCCCGTACGGGCCAGTCTTGCCTGACTCTAGAGTTGAGCGCTCATCTCACTCTATAGGCCGGGAGCCAGCGCTGTCCGCAGACACTTCTGGGTCACGTGGCCAGCGTGACAAGCTGCATCTGGTGAGCCAGCGCAGCACACGGAATGCCGTTTACCTTCCCGCTGGTAAGCGGTCCCTATTTATCTACTTGCACCCGGAGGTGCTTTCGAACTGCTAGGTTGGCAGGCGCTGGGACCGAACGGCGGGAGCGTACCCCGCCGCGGGGATTCGAACCGCTGACCATGTGATCGGCAAGTCCTAGGCGCTGAGGTTTTACCCACAGCGCCACCCACGTCCCTTCTCTTATTTCCCATCAATTAATATCATTAACCTATTAATACACTGGAGTGGTTCACAGTGCAAATGCTGCAAGCCAATTTCAGTGAGCAGCACAAAACAACCAGCAGCTTGGATCATCTGATAAACAGGCCCAGAGGGGCAGTTAGGATGCAGATAATATTAGGTGAGTGAAGGGGAGCCAAAAAATCCGGCGAGCCACTTGAGCAGCGAGTGTCAACATAAATATCTGAGCACATCAGGGTGCATGTGTATATTTTATGCTGATGTGCCCATACGTTATCCACTAAGTGTTTAGTCAACCATCTTGGTCTTCCCCACAATTCATTTATCTGCATGAGGCAGAGCTGCAAACAGGACAGTTCTTTAGGAACAAGCGGCTTCTGCGTGTTTTCCGTCACTGTTTACAATCCCTCATGTTCGCGTTTCTATAATTCATGAGGCAAAGCGGGTCCTCGGCGAGCGTTTTCCATAAAGGTTGGAGCGCTGCGAATGCTCAGGCTTGTCACGCACAGAATCCAAATGCGCCCACTTTCCCCCTAATACATCACCGCTCAAAGACGTTTTGGCAATGATATTATCCAAATATTATTAAAACTTTGAACCCTGTCCTCATAAATTAGGGCAAAATGGCTTCAGAGCCATTAGGCCAGGAGGATGTATGGGCTCCAGTTGCTCAGGAGTAATTATGTGCTTAAAAGGAAGCGTGGCTTAGCATTCAACGGGAGAGAGAGAAGAGAGAGAGAGAGAGAGAGAGAGAGAGAGAGAGAGAGAGAGAGAGAGGGGAGGCCACAATCATTTGTTAACTGCTCTCGGCGCAGCACGCAGTACTGTTCACACACAGGTCAAACCAACCTTACAGTGGGACAATTATCTGTCCAGAGAGACCAAACATCTGTTATTGAGTTGATGTAGGCATTGCTGCCGCATGCGAGAGATCTCGTACACTTCCTTGGCTCGCCTTATGGCAACTCACTTCAAACACTTGGCGGGCTTCACGTCGCATCCCCCATTTTTATGGTTCCTCCAGCCAAAGAAACTTTGGAAATACGCTGCTCCCTCTTCCGTAACTCCTTGCTTTTTCCATACAGCTGTTTAAAGATGCTGCTGTAATGCTCAAGAAGAAGCTCCCCCTCCCCTCCCTCCCCCTGCTCAATTTGTTTTCACTACATTCTTGTTCCTTTGTAAGCTAGCAGACGGAGGGGATGGCTGAGATAAAGTGCAGTGTGAAACCGCAAGGTCGCTCCGCTTTTGGTGTTAAGGAAACAAATCTTCCTTTCTTTCGGTTGTGCATTTCTCACATCTGTGGGGCCAATAAACCAAGGCTGCCCTGATTTTCTTTTTCTTTTTGAGGCGCATCCAAGCAGATAGAGGAAATTGAGATACTTTCATTGAGAAAGAAATCATATATATTTACTTCTCTCTCTCTCTCTCTCTCTCTCTCTCTCTCTCTCTCTCTCTCTCTCTGCTTTGCGAAATTTTCTTGAAGAAGAAGAAAATAGGATCAAGTTGGGAAAGCATTTACAAGAAAAGAGTCCCATTTTTTATAATAATAGGGGTGGAGGATGTGAAAAAATATAAAATATTAAGAAAGGCAATAAAAGGAGGGGGGAACCACATGAAAATCAGGAAATATTAAAGCAGATGCTATGACCAACACAATCAGTTAAAATATGTGGGTGAATAAAAGCATCTTAAGCCAGTGCCTAAAACTGAACAACCTGGACAGAGATAATTGAGAAGATACTTTGACTTCTAACGGATGAGGTGCCTGGAGCCTCCAATGGTGAACTCAGTGTATAGGTAGATTCACAAGGGGAAATGTGGTCCTTAAGAGAACCTGGGTCTCAAATTATCACTAGAAGCAACTGTGCTTGTATCAGCAGCCATATAGCTGGAATCCTATGGACATTTCCTTGGTCTCCATTGGCTTAATGCTGAGAGAGCTGTATGACTGGGCTGTCTGTGCTCTTGAGAATGGCACAGAATACTGAGGATATTCAGGGATGCCAGTTTTCAGTGGCAGTGGGGCATTTTCATGCCTTCTCGGCCAAGTTCAAAGGCCTTCTCCTTTCGGTATATTCTCTTGGGTATATTTATATTTGAAAACCACCATCTTCTAAAAAGCTTTTCTTGTGAATCCTGTCTTACACTGCACAACAACAGTTGACATGGGCTATCCAATCAGATTCCCAGCTTTCAGAATTCTCTGGGGGAAAGCAATGATTGTTTAAAGTGGTATCATAGTGCTTGAAAAATATGGAGTAAATGTAGCCCCACTTTACATAGAACAGTTCTCTATTTGAAGTGGTCCTCTAGTTGAATTTCCCTCTTTTTTGTACATTGTCCTCACTAATAGATGCATTTTTATAGACACTTTACCCCAGTATATGCATTTGTCCAGTACATACTACTTAGGACTCTCATGGCCTTGGATACCACCAAACGGCCGTATAAATTTAAACTTTTAAGAGCACTTTTACAAAAGCAACACTGAGTGTTTCATGTTCCTCCCTGCCCCGTCCAATGCTAGGTGGATATTTTAAATCCATTGTGGGTTTATTGATCCAATGTTGGTTGTTTTCTTCTCATGATGAATGTTAGCTAACAAAATCCGCAGTGCCGTCAAAGAGGCAGAAGGCCTCCTTCCGTCACTTGAAAGAATGAGATCCTGAATTGTGTACTATTCACTCCTTGCCTAATAGATCTAATGTTAATAGACAATGCTGCTCCCCTCCACCTCGGATAGAAATTGCAGGTATAATTGACATCCACTGTCACAGGGCACAACTAGTGTTCTAAAACAGAGCTCTGAGCCTGTGACAGAAACATCAGGGTAGAAATTAGATCTATCTGATGTGTCTTCAGGTTTTTCTCCATCAGCTCCTGATGCTCAAGGGAACAGACACCGAATGTGAAATATTTCCAAAGTTGCTTCCCACCCACCGACAGGACAATATATAGATCTATGTAGCGGCTACCTCTCATTTTCTTTTCTTTAATTTAGTTTCCTCCATTCAGTGCCCCATGTTCTTGGATTCATAAATTGCCACTAATTTAGGTATATTTTTAAAAAGAGGAAAAAATGGTTGCTGACTAGTAGTTTGATTTTGAAATGTAAATTTGGATGGTACAGGGAAATATTGCTCCATATTCAAATGTAGCATTATTCAAATTCAAGTTCAGCAAGAAATTTAGAATATTTTTTTTGTTTTTTTAATGTTTGTATTAAAAAAAAAAAGTCCCAAACCTTTCCTGTACTGTGGTACCTCGGGTTACATATGCTTCAGGCTACATACGCTTCAGGTTACAGACTCTGCTAACCCAGAAATAGTGCTTCAGGTTAAGAACTTTGCTTCAGGATGAGAACAGAAATCATGCTCCAGCAGTGCAGCGGCAGCAGGAGGCCCCATTAGCTAAAGTGGTGCTTCAGGTTAAGAACAGTTTCAGGTTAAGTATGGACCTCCGGAACGAATTAAGTACTTAACCTGAGGTACCACTGTATATAAGCCATCAAGATGGGTGTCTCTGAAGGTGAAAAGAATAAGATATATTTCAATAGACCTGACACAGGTTGTTCACAGTATGAACTTTTGCTTCCTGGCACAGTTTGCAGGATGGACAGCTATTCCATCAAACCAAATACTGAATTCTGGCATCCCCCCCCCCAAAGAAAACTTCAGACACGCTGGCTGCATTTAAATTTTCATAAAATGCCACATGGTCATTTATAGGTTTATTTGCTTAACCCTCTTTTAAAACACACACAGAGAGAGATGAAGGCTGCAAAGGCTGCAAAACTGCTCCAGAATTGAGTTACGTGGAGAGTGGGGACATCACAGGCACTAGCCAGTTGGCACCATCATATTGGCTTTTGCTGTAAATTTGTGGAGCTGGTATATTTAAAATTTAAGGGGTCCACAGCATAGCAAATGTTAAATCTGAGTTCACCAGATTAGATAGGCCAGGTCAGACTAGGCTGTGATCCAAACCCCCAATCTGCTGAGCTAGAGGGAGTGTGAGTGAGGGTCCCTCTGCCCAGCCTTGCCTGGCTCTGCTGGCTTCCAATGAGAGGGAGTTTTATAGATTTGGAGCCACTATACTGAAGACATGACTCCTCATTGACATGAATTGTGTTTCTGGTCCATGGGAGGGGGCAGTAGTAATGCTCCCTAAGTTGACCTTTGGGATCAACATGAGACATACAGGGTAAGATGATCCTTAGGGTTCGGAACATATAATGTAGACATACAATATGCACATCATATTGCATTGCCACAGTTTGGAGTACAATGCTGCTATTTTTGAACTGACAAACTGGGAGGAACAGCATTAAATGTAGTTATGGCACTGCAGTCCAAAGATTGGAGCTGGTTTCCATTATCATTTCTATATGCTGACCAATTACTTTAAACTCGGACGTTGTTGTTGTTGATGATGATGCTGATAGGAATTTTAAAAAATCTCACAGATAATACTGCCTTTTCTCAAAACCCCTGTGATTGAAGTTGAACCGTATCATTAATAGGATTCCCCATCCTTGAGAGGACATCTGTTAAACTGCAGGTGTCTTCTCTGTCTATCTTTTGGCTACGTGGTAATATATGATCTAATCTCTATCTCTACGATGTCTTTGTGTAAGTGACAGAGACAGAGCGGTGCCATCCTTCAACAAGGAGGAAAAATGACTCCCCTCTGTGCTGTGACTGTTATTTCCAATAGTGCGGAGCCATCCGTCATAAAGTTTCACAATCCTTCCCCCCTCCTTTTCTTTGCAGTGACGGGAAGACAACTCAATGCTGTATTTACTTCCAGCATCTTCTCCCCGCCCTGCCCCCCTTGGGTTATCATAACTACAAAATTCCGATTTTTAAAAAAAACCATCTTCTTGATGTGCTACTTTAAATTGTGGACTTCGAAAAGGAAGAAGTCTTCCCACATATTTCCAGGGCTACCGCCTTTTCAATCAGCCTTGGGCAAATGCTATGTAGTGTCATGGCATGTAGGAAAAGGTTACTGCCTACTTAGTGTTGCAGACCCAGCCAATGGGAAAGGCACAGGTGCAGGAGTCATTGGAGAAGTTGGCAACCATGCATCTTTCAATAAGGGAGAGGCGCTTATAAAGAAGAAGTGAAGGTTGAATTAGTGGTGATGGGAAGAAATTTGATTTAGTTCACATTTAAAAGTGAACTTGCCTAATTCACATTTCCTGAAGTGACATGTGAACTGAAATCCAGCCAACCTTTGAAATTTGAACTTTTCTGAATTTTGCAATGCAGCACTCCAGCCAAGTCATGTGCATAAAAATGGATATACTAGGGTGAATTGTGCCTATAAATGCACATAGTAGTGAAAATAACAGACAGAATGGCATTATATCAGGAAAGGTTGCTTTGTAAAAATATGTGTATTAGGGAAAATTGCATACCAACATATTAGGAGAAATTTGCATTAAAATGCTGCTGAATTTTCATGGTATATATACATTCTGTTGCGTGGGGCCCCGGACACTGGCCCCTCAAGTCCTACCCTGATGACACCACTGAGCAGATATTTTTATCTACCCTAAATTCCTGACTTTTGTAGTAAGCAGAATTGTTACAGACAGGGAGCTGGGCTACATGGCTCTTTGGTCTGAAAAGGAGGAAGCAGTTCTTGTGGCGATCACAGTGGTGGAATAGGAGCAGAGTAAGCATAAGAAACATTGCAGAAGACCCCAAATGATGTTTAAAAAAACAGAAGCTTCATCATGATGCTATTTAATGGGCCCCCAAATTCTGCCACTTGAGGCACAAACCCTCACCCTTCCTACAGATCAGTAGACACTGTCTTGTGGGAGGATATTGATCGGAGCATACAGATAGGTGCATATGTAAACAGGTCATGCATGTTACACTCTTTGGGGAGGAAAGCAAAATTGCATGAGTATATCTTCATGGTGAAGGCAGTTTCAGGGTCAGCTCTTTTCTTGGATTTGACAGCTACCCTTTAGAGAAAGCTTGTTGGATGTGCTTGGACTAGTAGCACCATCAGAATTTGTTTCTTTTTGGGGGGAGGGGGACAAAGTATATTCCTAGGTGGGTCAGTTTTATCCCACCTGGTGCCACCCATGGTCTGAGCCTGGGCAAGAGATGTGCTTTTGATGCTAGCCTCAAAGGAACATTAGGAAGTTTACAAGTTCTTCTCTGGCTTGGATTAAAACCTGGGCCAGGGCATAATTCCTGGTTTATTCCACAGTCACCAACTAACCCAGCTCCCAACCACTTTCTCTTTAAACAATGCCTACTCAGCTAGGGCAACTACAGTAGAAGCCACAGGAAGAAGGGCATCGTATTGGAAGAACACCAGGGAGAAAGATTCTAGCAAATGTCATTGCAGTAAATCAAACAATTATGATTTAGGAAGGGCAGTGAGGTAGGGTGGTTAGAAGTATATTGGCCTATTTCCCGGTCCAATCTGATGGTAGCCTATTTCCCAGGATGACAGAGGGGCTATTACACAGCCCATGAGGGTACAGCTAATCCTCTTCTTTTTTGCGTCAATCATGTTTTCACTTGTATAAGGACACCCACCCCTTTGCCCTAAAATACCTATTCTGCAAAGGTTCAAGCATTTGGGATAGGATTCTGGATAGGTTTGTTTTAAATATTTATCTTTCATCCCTCCCTCTGCACAGCTTTCACATTATGCTGATGTGATTCCGCCACTAAATTATTTGCAAATGTTCCTCTTTTAAGGGTGGGGGGTGGGTGGGGTGAAGGGGGAGCAAAATAGATTTGGAGCCAATTTGTAATAAGCAAGAGCAGTTTGACCCAGATTAAAAGATACAATTAGTCTGTCTGAATAGTAAACCTAAAAAGTACTACTTACCCCACTAGTTATTGTTTTATGACAAAAGAAGACATCCTGGCAGAACAATAAAGCCACAGATAAGAACCTTGCAATTTACTCCAAACAGAACGAAGGAATTTTGTGCAGCTCGGTTACACAATACTCCCTCCAGAGTAAAAGGATTTCACACACACACACACACACACACACACAGTATGTGCTTTTGTCTTGTCTACATCAGTGGTGAGTAACCAGTCTTGTAGACAGGACAAGGCACCCAAAGCTATTTCATCTAGCCCCTGGCAACCTCATCAGTAATGACCTTTTGCAAGTAATGACCTTTTGCCTACCTTAACTGGATCAAAACAGGCTGCAAGTTTATATGCAAGTTGTTAATTACATAAGATTTCCATAGAGAACTGAGGCCTGTCATGTCAAAGGGAATGAGCTGTAGTTCACCAACTTTACCAGGGGCAAAGGTTCCTCACACCCTTCTTACTGTTAGAGCAGGGGTGAGGAAATTGAGGCCATCATAAGGTTGAACTACAACATCCATTCCCCCCCAGACCATTGACTGTGATGGCTGAAGTTGATAGCTGGAATGCTAACAACATCAGGAGGGGCACAGGCTCATCCATTGCAGCAAAATATGAATTGTAACAGCCTGGTGCAATGGCTTGATTTTCCTTTATATGTCTCTGAAAGGACAGTCACAAAACCTCTTGGCCACCTTGAAAGTAAGGCAAGCACAGAAAACAACAACAACAATAACAACAACAATAACAACAAACCCAGCAACCTGCCCATGAGAAATTTCAATATTTCCCCCTCTCTTCTTTGATAATTTTCAGTTACCAGCTAACATGATTTCTCCCTTTGTTAATTGATGGAGATTGGCCAAAAAAATCCATGGAATATGAGCACAACACTACTTGAAAGTCCTGAGAATGTAAAAACGTAAGTACAGCCTTCCATGATCAGACCAAGGTCCATCCAGTCGCTTCCAACAGAAGCCAAACAGATGCTCATTAGCAGCCTTCCCCTCCCCTACAGCTGGCACTCCACTTCCTCTAAACATACAGCCATCAAAGCTCGCCACCAACACCACATCGCATGGTGGCAAATTCCTGCCAGGGGTGGTCTGTGGGCAACAGTGTGAGGAGGGCCAGGAGATGAAAACCAGGAGCTGTGCCAGAGAACTGAGGAACAAATCCAGGAGACAGAGAAGGAAGAACGTCAGTGCTCAGGCACTGTCACAGCCCAATCAGGAAGCTGTGTTGTAGTCCTTCCTGTCTCAGAGGGCCCAATGGCTAGCATGAGAATACTTCACAGGGAGATTCTTTGAAGTACAGCCATGTGGCTCAACACAAAGCACACCTGTGCACAAAGCTGGAGGTTTCCCGTGCTTTCTGACAATTCCAGAAGTCAGTTATGCATGTTTGAAGAACAGAAATGGTGGGATATCTCATGCTCAGCTTAGATTTTGCCCATGAACTTCTACTTGATAAGAAATGGATTTAGGCATCTCCTGTAGACTTCAAACTCATCCAACTTCTGTTTGTACCATGAAGAGGAGGAAGAGGAGAGTAAAGAACTGTGTGTAGAGTGGGGTCCTTTTCCCATCCTTTGGACCCCTGGGAAACTTAACTGCATCTGGAGCTCAGTGTGAAGATTACAGCTGAATGGGACACAGCTGTGGGCAGCCTTGGAAAGTACCATCCTCCTTCAGCCTGCTCATCAAAAGTCTAGATAACAGACTAGGGTGATGTCTGCTGTTTCCAGGAACTTTACTCATGAGAAATTTGTGGGTGAACTGAGTTTGTTTGGACCTTGGGAGAACCCAGAGGTTGAAAGGGAGGCTATGTCAGCATAACAGAAAAATAGAATTGTAGAGTTGGAAGGGACCCTGTGAGTTATCTAGCCAACTCCCTGCAATGCAGGAATCTCAGCACATGGTTCCCCCATCCAATTTGAAACCATACAAAACCCTCTTTAGCTTTGCAAATGTGCTAGCAGTTGAGGTTGTACAGGATGGTGCAGCTCAATGAATGAATGAATGAAGATTTATAAAAAAATTAGTAACTTTGTATTAATGTAACATTTATATAACTGTATATTTTTGTAATACTTTATTTGTTGTTGCTTCATTTTTTGTACACTGCTTAGAGCTATTTTTAATATCATTAAGCAGTTTAGAAATTAAATAATAACAATAAAATTTCTAGGAATAGGTCCATGATTTGTAGGCATGGATCTGAGCAGGTTTTATTTAACCCCACAGCTTTCCCTGGGAAAACCCGCTGTTTACTGTTGAATCGGAACAAATGTCAATGGGGTTTTCCACAAATTGATGTCTGTTCTGATTCCACCATACATGGGGGGTTTTCCTGAGGATAGCAGTGGAGCAAAATACCCTCTCAGATCCATGCCTACAAATTGTGGACCTGTGCCTAGAAATCAGGACACAAACAGAAGTGCGGACAAGTGCTTTGTTAATTTCGCTCTGAACCGTAGGCTGCATACAAACCATACATTTAAAGTACAAACACACACACAAACACACAGAGAGAAAATCCTGGAAACTGTAGTTTTTTAAAGGTGCTTGGAATTGTGGCTCTGTGAGGGATAAACTATTGTTTCCAAGATTTTTTATTGGCTGGGGGGGGGGGAGAGAATTTGCTTTAAATGTGCTTTAATGTATGATATGCACCCAACCATAGTAAATTGAAGGCCAAGGCAACATTCTCAAATATTTTACATTTGCTAAGAACTTTAGCCAAAGCAAGCCTCAGGGGCAACAAGCAGTGCATCCACAGCCAGCTACAGGTAACATTCTTGTAAATCGGTTGACTTTCCATAGGAAACAAAGAATATCTGAATCTTAAACATTCCCACTATCGTGCCCCCCCCCCATGGTGGCCTTCTAATTGCAAGCTCAAGGCAGTGCTGACAATTATCAGTCTGCAAGCATATGAAAGAGCACATGCCAGTCAGTCTGTGTGGCTGCAGACGGGCTTCGGCTGAAGAGCCTCCCCACGCCTGTCAGCTCAGGGTTCTCCCAGTTGCTCCCTCCTTTCCAGTTTTAATGGCAGTGATTCAGCGGGTAACTTGATGAAAAATGGCCACATGTTTCCCTGTTATGATTCTTTCATGCATCTCTGTCAATGGTGGTTTACATTCTGGGATTGAGATCATTTGTTTCCTGTTTGCTCACAGCTTCAGGCTTTTCTTGTTTGCCACCGTGGATTTACAGCCCTTTCTCCCCACCCCCTCCCCCTTCTCCCCAAGAGCAAACCACATCTAAAGAGATGAAGGATTATAAGGCTTAATATTTCTGCAGCTCAGCAAAAAAACAACAACAATGAAAAAGCACGAAACAGAAACCCTAAAAACTAACAAAAAGTTCAAATTCCTGCAAGGCTCAATTGCCTTATGAAAATGGGGTACATGGGCACCATGTGTCTGGTGCTCTCAGAGGACACTTGAACACTTGAAGGTGTTTCTGTTCAGATGGCTTTGGTACCTGTCCAATTGAAAGATAATGAACTATCAGAAGGGAGATCAAGGGCCTAGAATTTGCCCATCAACAGCTAATACCCAGGCAGCACTCTTAGCAGGTGTACATGCCATCTGGACAATATCTATATCTATATCTATATATCTATATATCTATATATCTATATATCTATATATCTATATATCTATATATCTATATCTATATCATCTCTCTCTCTCTCTCTCTCTCTCTCTCTCTCATCTATCATCTATCTATCTATCTATCTATCTATCTATCTATCTATCTATCATCTATCTATCTATCTATCTATCTATCTATCTATCTATCTATCTATCAGCTATCTATCATCTATCTATCTATCTATCTATCTATCTATCTATCTATCTATCTATCTATCATCTATCTATCTATCTATCTATCTATCATCTATCTATCTATCTATTTCACATCATGGTGGATGTATGTATAATCCAAACTTTTTCTCCAAGGAGCTCAAGGCGACATAGAAGAGTTTGGATTTGATATCCCGCTTTATCACTACCCTAAGGAGTCTCAAAGCGGCTAGCAATCTCCTTTCCCTTCCTCCCCCACAACAAACACTCTGTGAGGTGAGGCTGAGAGACTTCAGAGAAGTGTGATTAGCCCAAGGTCACCCAGCAGCTGCATGTGGAGGAGCAGGGAATTGAACCCGGTTCCCCAGATTATGAGTCTACCGCTCTTAACCACTACACCACACTGGCTCATACACAATGCCAGACTACCAAATAGGCAAAGTAGGCACTGGCCTATGGGACCCACACCTTTTAGGGGCCCAACAACAATGGATCAAAATAATACTGATTTGGTTTATTAAAATTGTTGGTTGGTAAAATCAAAAACATATTAGCCCCACTCTCAGCCCCACTCACTTCACGGAGTGTTTGTTGTGGGGGGCAGGGAAGTTATACTTGTTATTATACTTGTTATTGTATATGTTTTGTATGTATGTATGTCTTATTGCTTTTTCTGATTTTTTTGTTTTTATTTTATATTATTTTTTGAAAACTTTAATAAATATCTTTAAAAAAAAAGACAATGGATCAAAATAATACTGATTTGGTTTATTAAAATTGTTGGTTGGTAAAATCAAAAACATATTAACCCCCACTCACTCTCAGCCCCACTCACTTCACAGAGTGTTTGCTGTGGGGGGGGAGGGAAAGGAGAATGTTAGCCGCTTTGAGACGCCTTCGGGTAGTGATAAAGCGGGATATCAAATCCAAACTCTTCTTCTTCTTTTCTTCTTCTTCTTCTTCTTCTTCTTCTTCTTCTTCTTCTTCTTCTTCCTCTTCCTCTTCCTCTTCCTCTTCTTCTCCCAATTGATTCCACATAGACACGCTTCTATCCTCCATCCAGGTAACCAAGAGTCATTATCAGTGTTCAGGGACACAGTCCAGTTAGGTAACAACACTCAAGGAGGCTGCAAGGCTGGACCAGTTAAGGATGTGGCCTGGGGGGGGGGGGAATGGCTTGGGGAAAATTCAGAGATGGCTGAGTGGCCACAGTTGATTCCCAGACCTGGAGTGAGGTTCCCAATCCCTGTCCTATTGTTTGAAGGCCAGCTAATGACTCAGAAAACCACCACAAAAATCTAGGCAAATACAACGTATCCATTTCGTGGTTATTTCGATTCCTTACATTTTAAACGGAGTTTGTCAATCCCATTTACTTTTCAAAATATTTTTGTTTACTTTGGGTAAGATAGAACCCCAAATCATTAGTGGGAGTAAAGGTATAAATATTACACAGACACCACCCTAATTGTAAACAAAGCTGAGGGAATAATTCACAGCCCATCACTTATTTGACAAGTGTCACCTCTTCTTCTGGCTGCAAATAGTTCATCAGCTGTCAATGACTTCTTTGGCTCCCAGTGCTGCTAATTTAGTGTCATTATTCAAGTGGAATGACAACCCATGAGCTGTGCTTGCCCTAAAATTACTTTTGCTCAGGTCTGGCGTAGTTGCCAGTTCACCTGACTCTCTAGCAGGGGCTATTCCTATGCCAACAAATGTCCTGGACTCCCCACTCCAAGTAGCCAAGCCTTGCCAAGTCTCTTTATTCTAGAGAGGTAGGATTTGAATGGGTGACTTCACTGCTCACTTTTAGCCACCGTGTTCCACTAGCTTGCATACTAATGCCAGGTGTCATTTATTTATCATCGCGAGCAATAGCTTTGAATGAATGAAACTTTATTTGCTTCAGCCGCCGGCCATAGCAACAAAAAACATTGCGATATACACAGAACAAAATAAAAGTCGGTTATATAAAACACAGTTTAGGGTCCCGAATCAGCAGTCAAATACTGGACCTTATTCTAATTGTCCCAGCTAGAACCCTTGCAATAGCTTTTATAATTGGTATTTTAAAAATAATAATAATAAACCTCTTCATAAAAGGGATTACAGCTGTAATCAATTTGTGGAAGGGCTGCTTTAATTAATCCAATAGGATTAACGATGAGACCCTTGTACTGTTCCCCATGCCCCTCAGCTTTCTTGCCATCCTATCCAAAACATCTAGTGGGAGCCCTCATGAATTGTTTATGGCTTATATAGAGATGCCATAGAGCGAAGCAAAATGACAGCTGACAAGCTGAAAAGGGTGTCTGTCTCCACAAATCTGTTGATAAACTCTCCTACATAGTCACTAGTAAGTTGTTCCTATGCCTTCCTCTATAGGAATCAGGGTTTTCCCTACTCATCTTCCATCAGCGGAATGGGTTTGTGCCAGCGGCTGCCATCCACGCAAGCAGATGCCTTGTGAACTGTTCTTTTCAAACTTCCTCACATGTTGCACATAAATAAATCAGAGGTTGATTTATGTGCAAATGGATGAAGATGGAGGGGCTGGGGGACAGGGTCAAATTCTCCTCACAAGGTTCATAAGAAATTCAGCACACTGGTAAAAATAGAGTATTGTTGTTGTTTTTTAATGTTGGTGCTTAGGCAAGGAATACAAATAATTCTCAAAACAGAACAAATTAGCAAAAGACACAATCAGACACCAAGGTTTATAAAATTGACAGTGCAATTCTATTATCTACTCAGAAAAAGGCACATTAAGTTCAATGGGACTTACTCTCAAGTAAGTGAATACAGGATTGCAGTCTAAGAATGGTATAGTATAATGAAATATTATTTTTCCTCTCTCCCTCTCCCTCACAATACCTTAATTTAGAAGTCATTTGAGGATTCTGAGCAGTGGGGTAGTTTGAGACTAAGTTATCAGATGCCAAAGCACAATGAGCATCTTTAAAGTGTACTTCCAGTTCTGCACTGACACGGAAAGGCAATATGCTGTAGAACTGAAGCCTGCAGCCACTTTAAAGCTGAAGCCTCAGGACCACTGCATGGAACTCTTTGGGATCTCTACATGGTGCTTTGAAGTCTTTACCTCAGGACTTAATTGTGACCTGAGGTGATTGGTGAAAGGGTGCCCACTTCCACCTGCCAAATTTGGACCCACAAAGCTAAGATCTGAAATTTGGCCCACAGAGCCAAATAAAAGGCTCCCTATCCCTGCTTTAGAGTTTACAGTCCATCCTAATGCTCAATAAAATAAACCCACTGAATTGATCATCGTCGATGAAAATAGGCCTATTTGTTTTGAATCACTTACATCCCAAAGCGATTTAATAAAAGAAAACATCAACAGTAAAAGCATATATTCAAAAACTATTTCAAATTCAAATGCAGATAGAGGGTGGGACAAAAATATCCACTTAAAAGACTTGATGGAAAAGGAAGGTTTACCAATTAGTGCTGAACTGATAGCATAGATGAGTCCATGTCTAATATGTAATGGGAGGGGGTTCCAAAGGAGAGTTGCCCACCACCCTAAGGGCCCAATTCCTGCATCATAGGGAACAGATCTTCTGATCTGATGGTTCCTGCAGGATGCTTTTTCCTGTGGAGTATAGTAATCAGTTTGGTATATCAGGGGATAGGACAATATTTGAGAATCCTGGTCCCAAGTTGTACAGGGCTTTTGATTGAGGGTCTCTGAGGGACAGGTAGATCCTGACTATTTCTATTTGGTATGGTGGGATTTTATTCCACATAGTTTAGTTTCAGAGTGGCTGGAGAAATGCAGCCAGATGGGTGGGGTATAAATAATAAAATTATTATTAATTAGATTGGGTATTACTATTTAATATGTCCTGGATATATTGTTGAAATTTTGTTACTGTTTAATTATCTCTGTGGTTCCATAATAATTTGAAAACTAATAATGGGAAAATGGGTTCTTCCACAGATGGGTCCTTCTACCTGTGGCCTTATGTATGCATTATTTCATTGTTGAATGAGGACATTCACTAAAGACTTCCTGGAAGATCCGAAGGGGGTTATTTGTGTATTATGCATACAAGAATCTGGTTGGCCACTATGAGAACAGGATGCTGGACTAGATGGGCCATTGGTCTGATACAGCAGGGCTCTTTTTATGCTTAGCAATATCATGAGGCCCATTTTCTGAGAGGATTATCAAATCCTCACGCTGAATTTCCATTTTCTCTTCACTGCAATAAAAGCTGTCTTTTGTGTTGCTCATAAATTCCTCTGAGGGAAAACCACCAAGTCAACCCAGGTCAATGTGTGCAGAGATGGGGCCCCGGTGGAGGTGGGTCCATGCCGTCGCTTGTCGTGAGGCCTAAGATTAATACAAATGGCCTTCCGTGTGGTCCAATTGCATCACTGCCACCCCATTCCCCACCCAGGCGACTTGCTTTCGCAGCTGCTTGATATAAATTCCTCGCATACATCTTAGTCCAGTTGGTTTATTTTTACAAACAATAAATAGCCCCAACATTCCTGCAGTCTTTCCCTTTGCTCAGGCCATCTCTCCCTGGCCATTTGCCAAAGGAGGCGGTGGCTCCGATGAGGGACGTTTGCACAGATGGCGGTCATCATTTTGGGTATCGTAGCAGCGGCCCAGCCTGTGGCCCTGTCCCTGCTCTCCGACCCCCTCCCTTTTAACCCCTCCTTCGAAAATGATCACAATATATTATTGGGAGCTACAAATCACTACCAGATGATATTAAGTTGCTTTGATAACACTCTCGGTCCCTTCCGGTGTGATATTTTTCTTCATTAGGAAGAATGGCTCAGGCCCACCAAATCCTCTTACTCTGTTTCCCCCCTCCTCAAAATTTATAGATCACAGTCTCTAAACTAATTGTTAGTTGCACAGCATGCCTAAAGCCAGGCCCAGACGGAGCAATTATATCCCCCTGGCCCTGATTAAAGGCACAGAGGAAACAGAAGTGCAGAGAAAATGAAACACTCTCGGCCGTTTGGGCAAAATGTCACGACTCTTCTAGGCCTTATTTGACATTTGTTGATAAAAGAAAGAGAGGAGGCGAGTTATCCATCACCGGCCCTTGTTCAAAGCCCCGAGACGTGTGACTCGCTTTTCGAGGGATACAGGCTTGGCTTATAAAACTGTAAACAGGGTGGGGGTGGGGTTCTGAGGCTCACACAGACAAAAATGAGGATTTCCTCCTTGTTGCTTTCCTCAAAATTACATAGCTCGCTATGACTCAGAAGCACATTTGCTTTCTCCTGCAACACCCCAATTCTAGAGGCTTGTGCTTGAACACTTCCAAGAAATTTTCCCAAGTTCTAAAATTTCTGCTCTTTTGCACAGCTGCTTAGGGAGTGAGGTTGTAATTAAGGATGGGGGAGAAATGGTATGCAGTTTGCATTCAAAGGCAAACCTGCCTAATTCACACTTTGCAAAACAGCATATGAACTAAAACACAGCATCCTTCAAAATTCGCCCTTTTCTGAATTTTGCAAAGTTCTCCAGTTAAGTAATGTAAACAAATGGGGGGGGCACAGACTAGGGGTAAAGTGTGCATATAAATGCATACATTAGTGAAAATAGTTTACAAAAACTCAATATGTTCAGGGAAATTGTTTCACAAAAATGTGTATTTTGGGCAAACTGCATACAAAAATGTGTATATTAGGATAAATTAGCACTAAAATGATGATGAATTTTCATGAGGAGGGGCTTCAAGAAAGATGTCATTCACTGTGGGGAAAACCTTGGGCTGATTTAGCAGCATCCTTCCAAATGCTTTCCTGTTATCCCATGCTAAAATTATATACATTATTTGAAAATAAATTAAGCTTATTGTATGAGGATGGAATCCATCTTCATGCCAGGAAAACCACTCTTTCTGCTGGAATTTCTTACCATTCTGGACAGTGAGGAAATAGAAGGCTCTTGTGAGCATGTGGTATATATCTAGTAGTCACCAGTCATCAGAAGCCATTAGTACAAATGTTTCACAGACTGGGAATCGGGAACCTGCAGCCCTTCAGATGTCGTTGGTCTCCAGCCTCTGTCAGCCCAAGTTGACATAACCAATGGTCAGGGATTTGTATTCCAAGAACATCTGAAAGTCTACATTTTTTCCATTCCTTTTCTAGATGCTTTCCCAGCTCCTAGCTGTCATGTTGTTGTTGTTGTTGTTGTTGTTGTTAATAATAATAATAATAATAATAATAATAATAATAATAATAATTTGATTTATTTATATCCCACCCATCTGGCTGGGTTTCCCCAGCCACTCTGGGCGGCTTCCAAAAAAGAGTAAAAATACATTAAAACATCAATCATTAAAAACTTCCCTGAACAGGGCTGCCTTCAGATGTCTTCTAAACGTCAGATAGTTGTTAATTTTTTTGACATCTGGTGGGAGGGCATTCCACAGGGTGTGGGCCACCAGAATTTGTTGGACTACAAATCCCTTCATCCCCAGCCACTATGGCTATGGTTCAGGGCTGATGGGAGTTGGGAGTTCAGCAAAATCTGGAGGGCAACAAAGTTCCCCACTCCTGAAATAGATCTGCCAGTTTTCTTCCCGACTTGCATGATATGGAGACTTATAAACTACTTCCAATGTGTCATGGAGTGTCTGCTTCCACACAAGTTCATTGTCACTCAGTCACAACTGTGTTGAAATTCCAGGCTTGCTGATCCTCCAACAAAAGAAAAGAACGCTAAAAGCTACTTGCTACTTAAGCGTTGGCAATTGTAGGCTGCTGAGTGATTCTGACACGGCCATTGAAGGCAAGATTTCTGGTGTGGGATCTGCCAGCAAGTGACAGTTCTTTTCCACTGCTGATTTGTCAGCTTTTCATCAGAGTGCCATGTTTTTCTGATTAAGGCACTCAGAGCTATCGCCCAGTAGCTAGAGGCACTTGTTGCACTTTGCTGGAGCTTGTAAAACAGAAGATACAGTGCTAGAAACTCTGAAAAATGAGGAATGAATAATATTATACATCCTTCCCCCACCCCCAAAATCCCAGAAGTGAGATATTCAGCTTGCATTGTGGAAGACTGAGTAAAACATTCCATCTCTGGAGAACATGTTGTCGAAAATATGGTATTCCAAAAAAGGTAAAGATTTATAAGAAAAAAATCAGTGTGAAATTCACAGGTGTGGGTTTATTAAAGGGTAAAGGGAAAGGGAACCCTGGCCATTAGGTCCAGTCGTGACTGACTCTGGGGTTGTGCACTCATCTCGCCTTATAGGCCGAGGGAGCTGGCGTTTGTCCGCAGACAGCTTCCGGGTCATGTGGCCAGCATGACTAAGCTGCTTCTGGCGAACCAGAGCAGCACATGGAAACGCCGTTTACCTTCCCGTTGGAGCGGTCCCTATTTATCTACTTGCACGTGACTTGCTTTCGAACTGCTAGGTTGACAGGAGCAGGGACCGAGCAACAGCAGCTCACCCCGTCACGGGGATTCGAACCACCGACCTTCTGATCGGCAAGTCCTAGGCTCTGTGGTTTAACCCACAGTGCCACCCGCGTCCCTAGTGGGTTTATTGTTTACTGATTTATGTATGCCGTTCATTTATAACCCACTTTTCTGAAGAGGCTTATAATATGATATTGCAAGGAGACATCATATTTTCAAGTGAGAGACAAGAATGACCAAAGGTGCACCAGCAGAAACATTTTAAAGCAGTATCTCTGGGAGTTAGCAGACAGACAACTCATGGAAAGCCTTGTGGAATAAAACAAGCAATGTGTCTAAATATGACAAGAGAGAGGGCCTGTTGGATTACCCCAGGGAGGGAGTTCCACAACCATGGAGCCACCACTGGAAAATAAAAATAATTTTATTATTTATACCCCACCCATCTGGCTGGGTTTCCCCAGCCACTCTGGGTGGCTCCCAACAGAACACTTCAAACATTAAAAACTTCCCTAAACAGATGTCTTCCAAAAGTCAGTTAGGCCATGTTCCTAAAAGTCAGACAAGGCCTTGTTCCTGCTACCCATCAGTCTGATATTAACTAAAGAAGGACTGGGACGTGTCAAAACTAGTTTGGGGAGCAAGGTAAGCTCAAATAGGTTTAAGCCTGAGATAGCCAATGTGGTTTAGTGTGGTGTCCCTTACAACATTTCCCCAAAATAGCAAATGTGTTTGTAAAACATGTTCCAGGACTGCACTGCATCAAAAAACCAAGGGCATGCAATATCACTCTTCAAGCCAATACTCTCAAGAACAATTGTGGACCTGAGGACCTGACACCGCAAGTCCAATGCCCCTGAAGTGGGCCTCCAATAGATGCTGAGGCATCATGAAAATTCGGGGGCAGATAAGTCCAAATATTATGACTGACATGCTGTTGCCATTTTGCACACATGCAGCACCTAATGTGATTAAATGCATTTAAACTGTAAAGGCAGGCCTCCGTCTCTTCCTACACCTTGAATCACATCCAAACTTGAAATGTTAATAGAACTCAAGGGCCATTAAAAAATATATATACTGGATATATTTCTCCGTCTCAACAAGCAGCTTTCAAACGACTGTATTATTTATTCATTAGTATTACATTCAAAGTGCTGTTTCCCTTGTTCCTTGGTGAAATAAATGAATGAAGAGCAATATCCCACAAAATCCCAATTTACAGCTCTTACAAGCCTGAAATGGCTGTGTCATAAAATTCTCCTTTCTCCCCCCTCCCCACCTTCTCTAAAGACTCTTCACTTGTTCCACTTTGGCAGACTTGACTCTGGAATCTGTTTTCCCCTCCCCCAAACCAAATTGCATTGGGGAAAGTCAAATATGTTTTGGATAAACAAACCTATCGATAAATGGACAGACTGTGTATTCAGGGAACCCCTCCAGCTATTGTTAAGACTGCAGCTCCCATCCTGTCGATATCAAGGGGTGGGCTCAGTTTTTTGATGCTAAAATTTGGCCATCTCATTTTTTCCAGATCTGAATCAGGTCTCAGCCATGTTGTCTATTTGTCAACAGAATGCCTACTCTGGCATTTTTAGACGTAGGAGAGACAGCACCTCCAAGCAGAGAGTCGGCAAGGTTTACCTCGCCTGGGCTGGTTCACTCCAGCTGAGATCCCTCCGTGGGCTGGATCGTGTGCACATGAGCGCGTGCACCTGCGATTTCCGGTGTCTGCGTCTGTGCAGATGTGATTCCCGGCATCTGTGTCTGCACAGACGCAATTTCCGCCGCTGCGGAAGCGAGTCCCTGCACCGTGTTGTGCCGGTTTAGCACAGCGCGTGGGGACTCACCAAGCGGGCGGCTCGGTTTGGGGGCTGTTTGGGGGCCGTTTAAATGACCCCATGGGCCGCTTGTGGCCCATGGGCCTTAGGCTGCTGACCCCTGGTCTAAATAGTATATTTTGCCTCAGCTGGTGGATTTAACAGGTGCCTGCTGGTGGCTTTAAGCAAGCACAAAGGTTAATTCAGTAACTTCACATTCAAAAAGAGCCCCAAAGTTAATGACATTAGACTTAGAAATAATGCATGTTTTTCTGCCTCAGTCCCAAAGGTCAGAAAGTACCCTTGCCAGGGTGCTTCTGGAAGTGACTCCCTAATGAAGGCTCTTAGTGCTGGAGGGTAGAGCAAGGCAAGTGGAAACAGCCATCCACAGAACTATTCAAATGTTCAATTCCTGGCACCTCCCAAGTAGGGCTGGGAGAGAACCCTGTCTGAAATCCTGGAGAACTTCTGCCATTCACTGTAGACAGTACATAGATAGATGTTCTGATTCTGTATACGGCAGTTGTTATGTTCTCTTTGATCCAACGTATCATCTTTAAACCAGGCATGAACCGAGTCACCCTTCAACATAGGGCTGTCCTCTCAAAGACCTCAAGACAGAGGACCTTTAAGTAGGACATATGACAGTCCCTGTTCATTTCAGCAGCACTTGTGGAGGAGATCCTCTCATACATTTTGCTTTGTGGTTCCAGTCTGCTTGCTTGCAGTTCTCCTGGCCTTCACAGTCCTCTCAATCCACTGCCCTAGAGGCAGCCATCTCTTTTCCACTTGACATCCAACCCACCTCTGAAACTGGTTGCTCTCCTTTGTGCATAGAGTTGTCTGGCTAGGAGCAAAAAAAAAACAGCCTAACAAATGAGCAAATATTTCACCGGTTGGAAATTCATATGGAAACCTTAGCCAAGCGGTGTGTTCCCAGGTCCAGCTGATAATTCTTTCTCACCTAGATAAGGCAGGTGCTCTCACCCACTTGGAAAGTCTGCTTCTCCTCCCTACCACCTGTGGACAGGCAAACCTGGAGATTTCAGATCAGCTCTGGGGGTCTGGCAGCCCAAGTTCAGCATCACTTCTCAGAATGCAGAAAGAGACGGATCGAATCTGATTTTAGAGATGGGGGTTTTGAGAGTTGGAGAACCAAGCCAGGCCTTGCTGTCTGGATGAGTGATGCCAAGCCGAGTTGAATTAAGAGGAGGTCAAAGGGTAAGCCCTCCCTGACATAGATTCAAATCATGACCCAAACACCACCCTGTGTCCCCTAGTCATATCCTTGAAGCCTAACCTTTGCCAACTTTGTCATGAGACTGTGAAACAATTTGCACTGTGGCAAAGAGACTTGCCGCAAAATTTTCTGGAGTCTGAGATGGGGAGGCATAATGGCTGGGAATGGGAGCCTTGCATCCATCCCTATCATATCTCCTCTCATTGTTCTGCAAGCCATTTGCATACCTAAAGCAAAGCGGCCTCTTTAATTCCTTTCCCCTCTCCTAATCATCTGAGGCCTATTAAGAAGTGCTCCGTATCCTGTAATCAGACAATTTATACAGTGGGCTGCCTCAGGCGAGTGGCATTGTAAACAAGCTGGAAAAGTCCTTTACAATAAATGATTACCATGGGAAGACACCATTCATAATTAATCCCCCCCCCCTCCTCTCTTCCTTTGCCATTTTGGTTGGCAGATGGTCCTAGGAATCCAAGCATGGCTTATTGCCCGCCCCTTTTATGTTAGCAGCCTTGGAAAAGGAGGAGGCGGGGAGGAAAGAAACGTATGTAAGGCAGGCAGGCTGACATAGCAAAATTCCCCAACTCTTCACCGCTGCCTCATCTTGCGTTAGCTCTGTGTTCGGTATTATGGGCCCAGTTGTACGAAACTCCCTCCCAGCTGAACTCAGGCTGGCCCCCTCCCTGATGAACCTCCAACTCTCAGTGAAGAATTACGGTAACCCTGGCGAGGTGTGCCTGCCTCCATGTATATTAACTTTCAGGAGCTGGAAAACATTCTGGTCTACCCAAGCATCTGGTGTCTGGAGAATACTGTTCCTGGGAACCTTACATTCATTGGATGGAAGAATGTTTTGGAATGTTTTCAATTGTGTCTGATTTTAGAAGTTATAAAATTGTAATTCTTTATAGAAGGTTTTATTGGCTTGGTTTTTGTTTTAAAATGTTTATCCGTTTGCCACCCTGGGTTAGGGTTTGGGAGAAAGGAAGGGATATAAACTCAATAAATTCAATAATAATAATAATAGTAATAGTAATAATAATATCAGCGGGGATTTTAATTGAGTTTGCCTGATCTCAAAGTTAATTTTAACACATTTTATGATGCACGTTGTCTCCCTAATCATACACCTCTTATAAATGATGCACTACATAGAAATTGGTGACTAAATTATATCTGAAGCTCAGAGATTTTTTTTTTTAAATCTCCAGTATATCTTAATATGCTGAATTGTGTAGCCTGTGTCCCTTCTGATGTTGATGGCCAGCAATGATGAGCATCCAGCAGCAACTTGTAATCCAGCAGCAAGCAGAATACCCTTCATCCCTGATTAGCAGGACCAGTGGCCAAGGATGATGGGAACAGTAGTCCAAAAACAACTGGAGACCCACATTTGGGAACCCCTGCTCTGGAGCAAAATAAAGAGTTTTTGGACACAGCTTTAAAGTGCGGACCTGTGCCTGGAAAATGAAGGACACAAGGCAAATGTGAATAAGTCCTCTGAGCATGTAAGGGTTGGAAATGCATGCTCTTCCAGGGTGAAGGCAGCACCTGGTTCTAGATGTCAATACAGCACCCTCTTGTTCAGGCTCCTGATCTGTGCCAATGTGTTGCCTTCCCCCGCGGCTGCTCACAGGCCTTCCTAATCTCCATGGAGACTCCATGCTGTGATGGGGGTGGAGTGTGGGTCAGGGAGAAGAGCCAGCATCACTGCTGCCCCTTCCAACACAGCTGACATTGGGGCACAAGGGGGAGAGCCCCCCATTAGTTCCCACCAATCAGCTCTCCTCTCTATTCCTTCTTCCTCCTCCTCCTGAATCAAGGTCTGTCGACCCAAACCTAATCCTGACAACACTGCCAGAGGGTCACAGGGTTTCCCCATTCCTGTCCTAAAGGCATCATGTACTGAGATTGTATCCTGGAAATTCATACTTGCTTCGAAAGGCAGGCAATGCAATACAGAGGCACTGCAGAGCAAAATGGCCAAGTAATAAAAGCACAATGCCAAACCAAACAGATAAGGCAGCCATTCACAAATCCCATGGGGGTGTGCGGAATAATAATAAACACAATTTGTTGGTTGTTGTTTTTAAAGTATGAACACAGAAGATTGGATCACCCTTGAAGGCTGGGCCAAGGAAGTGTGGAGGAAATAGATGTTTCCAGGGAACCGAGAAAAGGGAAGCCTTTTGGCATGGATAGGTGGATGGGAGGAGCAACAGAAGCCCCTGAGATGGGAAGACGGGTCGCCAAGACAGGAGCCGATTTAGACGTTCAGATGCCAAGCATGGACAGCCAGCTCTTTCCAAGTACAACAAAGATCTGACTAGAATGCTAATTGTATTAATGAATACTTTTTACTCCCTCTTGAAACAGGCTCTAGGTTGGCTTGAAAAAGCAGGAAATTGAGTGGTGTGAGTCATCATAAGCCAGCGAGAGGGAGAAAGAATCCAAAGAAATGTCGCATATTTCTGCACACGAGTCATGCAGCCATCTTCACTCCTGAAGCGATCACCTCGTCGGGAACTGGAACTTGGCACGTTTTGCATGTTTAACAGCACCATTTTCTGCTGCAACTGTCAGCGCCGTGTTTGCAGTATGATTGAAAGGCTGGGATGACCTCAGCTTCTGCAGTGTATTAAGCCATCCAGGCAAATAAAGAGGCTCCGTCTAGTTGTAGTTCACTCCAGGCCTTTGACTTACCTTGGTGGGTTAGCAGACACTGTAAAAAAGTGGGTTTTAATTATCTTTTTTAAAAATAAAAGAAAGGTTGGGGAAAACACAGCTGCCATTGCTCCCGTACAACATTGATACACATTCCATTGAAATTCACAAGCTGCTGGGCTTCAAAGCGCAGCAGGTCTATGTCTACATAGCAGAGGTGGAGACCCTCAGGAGCAGGGGCTGAATGAATCTGGAGAATGGAGAGACTGTGTGTGTGAGAGAGAAGGAGAGAGAGCGCCTTTAGATCTTGCATGCCTGAAATACAGCCTACTGCACAAAGGTATGTGCCACATCCATTACTTCACCTAATTTTTCCTCTGGCCCCTCCCACTGTTGGCATGCGACCTTCAGAAGGTTGCCCATGGGGGAAGAGATTCCCTACCCCTCCTATCTTCTTGATATTCCACCTGGTCTTGACTGATGGCCCATCTGTGCTATACATTTAAAGAAGCTTCATACCACTCTATAAACAGTCATGGCTTCCCCCAAAGAATCCTGGGAATTGTCATTTGTTAAAGGGGCTGAGTGTTGTTGGGAGACTCCCTCTTCCCCCTGTAGAGCTTACAGAGTTCCCTGGGAACTGAGGTTGTCTGTGAAACTACTGATAAGTGGGTGTGGTTTGGGGGAAATGGCCTCACTCTCCAGGTTGGACTCCATGGCAGCCCAAGATTGATCTTTTGGCCAAAGATTCCCTACCCTGCATCATTTTATTCAGCTCTATAAGCCTTCCCCATCTGCCCTGTGGTGCTTCTGAACATCCAGGCAGATGTTAGTAGCAACTGAGTATCTAAAGTATAGGCTGGAGCTATTGCATTACAAAGAAAAGGCTTATGTGGACATGAATGATCTACTTATTCATATGCTGCTTTCAGAGAAGGACCAAGGTAGTGCATTTGCTTTGCACGAAATGGTCCCAAATTCAATCCCTGGCATCTGCAGGTGTGACTTGGTTCCCTTAAGGGACACCCATTCAGTCTGACATGCACAGACTAATGATCATAATTATAATCATAATCCCAGCGAGTATACAGTACATTTCAAATTCTACCCAAATGCAAGGCTGCCTTTTACAAGCACAGGCACAAAGATATATTTATTCCACACCATCAGTGTTCCATTGCATTTCATCAAGCAGTGTTTCCCAAACTTGGGTCTCCAACTGTTTTTGGACTACAATTCCCTTCATCCCTGACCGCTGGTTTTGCTAGCTAGGTATGATGGGATTTGTAGTTCAAAAACAGCTGGAGACCCAAGTTTGGGAAACACTGGTATAGAGCTACACCAGCAACAAAGAAAGGTCTCTGCTCCCAAGGTGCTTACACTCTAAAACAGACATGGGTGGGGTGAAACAAAAGTGGGAAGGAGAGGCAAAGAGGGAGGAATGTGGGCAAATGCCATTGGAGATTGGTTACACAATCAGGAATGACAGTTAATCTGAGAAGCAAACCAGCAGGTTCAAATTCTGACAATGACAGGCCAAGGAGAAATGGCCTTTGAAAGGCACACCTGGGCTACGGTGGGTCTCCTTGGTGAGAGGTTCCATAAGACTAGGGGTGCAACAGATAAGGTCTGCTATGATCCCCTCCCCACTCACTGCTTTGACTTCCCACAGAGAAGGTGTTTTTTGTTTCACCTAAGAGCCTGCAACTTCAACAGACGGTAGGACCATACACTTTCAGGAGGGGGTGTGTGAAACCAGGCAGAAATCATGCCTGCTTTCCCCCAGTGCAACCAGCCTGCTAAATGCTCCCTGCCATACAGCCATCGGGGAGGTCGCTTGGACCGCAGAGCATTAACACGGCAGGAAGGCATAGGAAAAAGAAAGCAGAGATGCCTCAAACATGGTCTCTGTGGGACAGCCATGGTGGTAAACCCTTAGGGGGATTCTGACTATAATGCACAGCACGTTCTGCACAAAGGGTGTGTGTGTGTGTGTGTGTGTTTTAGGGGAAAGAGGAGGGGGACCCCTGTGCTGACACTCGTAAATTGCCACATGTTTGGAATCTCAGCAAGCTCTCCCAACAAGCTGCATTCCTGCAAGTCATTATTTCCACTGGACAGAAATGGCTGTGACTGTGTTAACTCAAGGCAGGGTGCGTGGCTGTGTCAGGCAAACCCACCAGGGAGGGTTCCCACCTCAAGGCCAGGAGGTTGTGTTCCAGGACCATGCCAGGCCCTCGTTGGCTGGGAGCTTGCACCACTTTTATATAGTTTAAAAGCAACGTGAGGTTTGCAGCTCAGGGGCGGAGGGAGGGTGGATGACAAAATGCATTTGAAAAGATCAAATACCTGAAAGATCAACTCACCCTTTCCATACCCAACAGATCGCTGAGCACTGCAAGAGAGGGCCTCCTGCAGAGACCACCCCATCATACATGCATAATTTTATTTGTATGCTGCCTTTCTGCAGTTCAAACCGTGCTCAAAACAGCTTACAACATGAAAAAACCCATTTACTGCAACATAACAAAAGCTGCCGTAAACAATAAATAAAGCATCAAAAACATGCAACCAAACTGATCCATCTCCAAATAAAGCACAAGATCTAAAATAAAGACACATAAAACTAACAGCAACAACAACAACCCCCTGCCCCCCACCACCCCCAAACATCACCCCAGCCAAAGTGTCCGTTCAGCAGCCTCAGCTTTTGTAGCTGGAGTCAGTCAGGCCCCTGCCCTCCCAGGCCAGGAGGGAACAGGCCTGCAAGGCAGAGGGCAGGTTTTCATCATGAATTGCTTTGGGATGTTTCAGGGGAAGCAATTCGTAAATGAAATTAAGTAAATAAAGGTAAACAAATGAAGTAAATAATGGTGAATGAATCCTGAAGTCCTTTATGCAGCCAATGGTGTGTTGCCTCCTTGAACCACCTATGGCTGCAGGCAATGGCATATGGCCTGGTGGGGTGGCATGGATCACCTGGACTGCGGTCAGTTGCATCACTGCAGCTTAACGGCAGGTAGGGGGAGAGGGGCGAGGCTGCGCTGCAAACACACTGGCAGAGGCAATTCTGTGTTTTTGCACTACGTCTGCCTGGTTGCCACCTAGCCCTCTCCCTCCCAGTAAGCAACAGTGATGCAACTGACCGAAGGTCCTGCTCCACCATCAGTGACTGATTGTAGGCTGAGGTCTTCCATAAGAACAGATCTCACTTTGACAGGGTGTTCTTATTTGGGGTTAAGTGAACATGCAGAGGGACAGCAGCTGGGAAAGCCGGGGTTCTAAAACACACGCAGGGGAGCCTCTTAGAGCGTCTCTCTGCCACCATTGTTAACCCACGTAGATGCCTAAGTACTGCCTGGGTGTCACGAACTGACTGTCACCCTAAAAAGAGCCATGCAGTATTTCATGATCTACTAAGTGTTCGACTTTTTATTGGTTCCATCGTACCATGAGTTGGTGGTTTATAAAGATTTATAACAACAAACAAACAAACAAAATCAGATAAGCGCAAACCCTGTTGCAGCGAACGTACAGCCAGAATTACGACGGCAGTAAATATAAAAACCAGATTCAGAGTCAGCAAAATGGGGCTGCCTAAATATTTTCCGCAGGGCAACTTCAGTTTCTTCCCACACAAAGAAAGCACACAGGGAGAGAAAGCGGCAATCTGTGACTAGCCACCCACACTTTACATGCGGAAAGGAAACAAACCCTGTTACCTAATATCGAACGGGAGGGAGAAAGCATGTTAGGCTTTCTGGTGCTTTTAAACACGCCCTGTCATCGTTTATTAACTTATTTGCTCAAAGCCTCGGGAGAATAAGGCCGTGTTTTGTCTGGATCCCTGGCTAAGCTTCAGCAAAAACAATGCCAATTTCTTGTTTTAGTGGCCTTGCTTACTCGCAGTGACATGCGGGCCCCCACTGCTAGTGGGAAACATGTTGCGGGCCTAGTAGCTGTTAGCGAGAGAGGCGAAAGGCCCGGCACCGTTGATCCCGAGGCTTTGAACAAAATTACTTCCTTTAACACACGACTACCTTAATTATGTGGTGGGAAACAGAAAGCAGGTCAGACAATTTGTCCCAGGACGTCATAATTCCATCAGTACAATGCTGACATTATCAGAGATTTATGGATGGAATGTCATAATTATTTTTTGAGTAAACAGATCAAGCTTCGCTAACGGGAGGAGGCTGGAAGTAGTAATTAGCTTTTCTGGAAAGGAAACGACCCTGTAAGGTGGGGGTGGTGCTGGTCAAAGGACTTATGGCCAAAAAGGGGGGAGGGAGCCCCCACAATTCAGGGACAGCCTGCAATTCCAGCAGATTTTTCGTCTGGAAAGGAGAGGAGGGTTAGTGTTGGGCAGAGAGCAAATGGCCTCTGAGAATTCTCCTCGCTGTTTGTGCATGGTGAAATGGGAAGCAGGGAGCATTTTGCTCTGGATCTGCTCTGAAAGGAGGTTGGATTCTCCAAAAGGAAAGGAAAATTCTCAGAAGAGATACCTATATCCATATCTACCTTCTCCTAGGAAATTTTGGCTTGTTGAATGTTGCCTTAGTCCTTGTCATGGAGTCTCTTCACATCCAGGTGTGAAGACACACCTGTTGAGGCACACCTTCCCCTGAACTTCTGATATTATTTTAACTTGGTTTATTATATATTTTAATTAAGAATGTTTTAATGCTCCAATGTAATAGCTATTGCACATTTTTTTATTCTTTTTGGGGAAACAGAATCCATGAAACTGCCATTTTATTTTCCTCAGAAAGCCCTGTTCTGACGTGTGTGTGTTTTAATTTGGGGAAATTCTAAATGGAGGATGATGTCAGAGATTATCAGTATAGTCCTGTCTAACAAAAAGTAAGCTCCAAGAGTTTAGTGCGGCTAATGTGCTGAAAAATTGGATAAATGAGTTGAAGTCAGGGGTGGGTCAATTCCACAGTGCAGTTTATCCTCAAATGTCTGGGTCAATTTCATTATTTTTTGCTCATATCACTGTCTGCCTGCCTTGCCCCCCAGCCCTACTTAAAACAAAACAAAAACCCTGCCTTAGAATTTTCTTCTGAGGGAACCAGCTTGTCTTTAATTCATCCAGAAAACTTCATTTTGTCTCCCCCTAACTCCTCTGAGAACCAATCTAAGCCTGATGCAGTACATTTGTATTAATGATCTGTGGCTAAGTTGAAGGTTTTGTTTTTGGTTCAGTGATACTGAGGCCTTACTACACTGTCCCCTTGTTCCTGAACTGATGTCTCAAGAAGGTTAATAGATATCAAGCCTCTAAAGAGCAGATTGTCTCAGCAGGGGGGCTGTTTCATAGAGAAAAAAAACAAAAAAGCTCTTGCATTTATTTTCCTAGGAGGTTTCACTGTTTATTTTCAATTATTATTATTATTTCCCCTTAGTACAATTCAAAATTTGAGCTCGCAGGCTGGCAGTGCTCAATCTATCTTGAATTCAAAGGATCTTAAGAGAAGCGATCATGGGTTGTTGGGGAGTTCATAGTAACATCTTGCTATGGGGGCCTCCTCTCATGCTGGGGAGGGCAGAATGAGTTCAGCGAGATCATGGTATTGTAACTCAGCACGTAAATATTCAGCTTGGGAATCAGGCTGAAATGGAGCTTTAGACCAATCATGCAACAAACAATCAAGCAAGCAAGCAAACAAACAAACAAGCCTTCCTCTTTCTACCATTCCACCCTTCTAGATGGTTGTAAGTGCCAGTCAGAGCTGGGCTGCGGCCAAACACTGAGGAAGAAATGAAATCCTGAAACCGCAAATCACAAGAGAGGAGTCTGAGCTAGTGAATATGGCTGCTGACAGCAGAATCCCTAGGCAGAATATGTCCTGTTCCTTCCTGATTATGACAATGGCCACCTAGAGCCCAGAAAGTCTTTACTTCTGAAATATACTCTGAGTCGAGACCCAGGAATTTCCCAACCAGTAAACAAGAGGCTTGACACATGGAGCAGCAATACACAGATCCATTGTTTCCTAGTTCCATAATCTCCCGGTGTTGCCTTGAGTATGCATGTCCCAAATATGTGGCCCCAGACAAATTACCCCAACCCCTGTGAGGGAAATGGTCTGGGGGGAGAGTGTGCACCTGGGGAGGTGGTGTGGCAACAATCCCAAGGGGCACATAGTGGAGCTTGGAGGGCCACATTTAACCCCTGGGTTTCAAGGGCCCCACCTCTGATTTTAAGCATTATCAGGAGGGCAACAAAAGTTATAAAGAGTCTGGAAACCAAGCCTTATGAGGAAAGGTTGAGGGAGCTGGATATGCTTATTCTGGAAAAGAGAAGGCCGAGAGTTGATATGATAGCCAACTTCAAATACCTGAAGAGTTGTCACATAGAAGATGGCACAAGCTTGTCTTCTGCCGCTCCAGAGGATAGGACCTGAACCGATGGTTTCAAATAACAAGGAAGGAGATTTCAACTAAACATTATGAAGAACTTTCTGATACTAAAAGCTGTTTTACAGTGGAATGGACTACCTCAGAAGGTGGTGGACTCTTCGTCGTTGGAGGTATTTAAACAAAGGTTAGGTGGCCATCTGCCAGAGGTTCTTTAGCTGTGATTCCTCCCTTCCAGTGGGTTGGACTAGATGGGGTTCCTTCCAACCTACTTTTCTATTATTCTATTATTCTATTATTCTGCCCCACTCTTCAGCCAACAGGACTCATAGAATGGCTTAGATGAGATCAATAAGAACGAGATATCACTAAAACAGGAAAAGAAATGGCTATTGGAAGAGGTGGTCATGACGACAGCTTACCCATTCCTATTCTCTTGCTCACAGTGTGGGATGGCCTCTCTGAGAAGAGGAGGAATCCAGCCTCAAATGTGAAGCAGCTATAGATGGAGAAAGTAGTAAGGACAGTTCACCTTATGGTTTCCTGCTTCCTCTCCCACTCACAGGACATTTGGTTCTGCTGGCAGAACAAAGGAAGTTGCCTTATATCAAGTCAGACCATTGGTCCATCAAACTCCATAATATCTACACAGGCTGGCAGAAGATCCTGAGGGTTTCAGACAGTGGACATTCCAGCCTTCCCCAAAGGCCACTCCCCTTGAGATCTGAGTGCAGAGAGATGGCATTCTTTGGTTACAAGGGGGGGGGGGGAATGCTTTCCTGAATAAATATCCATTAACAGTATCTCGTGCTGCAAAATAATGCATTACAATGCTGAATAGTAACATTAGGAAGTGAAGCAATACCTGAGCAAAAGAGAAAATTAAGCGACATAGGCGAAAGAGGAAATAAAAGGTGTTTCAGCTGAAGCTCAAAAACAAATGTAGGTAATTAGCACTTCTGGAATGCTTTTCATTTCCCAAATGTTGTGCAAATATTACTTTTTCAGTTCCCACAACACCCTTTGCGAGGTGGGTAATAAATATTACAATTTTAATAGGTCATTATCATATTATCTTTATGAGATACTCCAATGTTTTACGGTTTATTTTAATTCTAGACCTGAGCACCACACTTTGCCAGGTCCTTGCCAGCTTCCAATCTAAATATAGGCAGTCAGATTCAACTAGCATTAGCACAATGGGGCTTTCCCCCTTTCCTCCCCCTGAGCCTTCCCCACACCTGCTTTGGAGGATGGGGAAAGAAGGGAGATCATCCTGTCGGGCAAGCAGAAATACTTGCACTGATGGAACCATCTCCTCAGTGTTATGTTGAATTCAGCCTCTGGCCACATTTTCTGAGGTTCACAATTGAATCTCCTAACACAGTTTTCTTCTAAATACAGCAGAGGCCCCACTTTATAGGAACACAAGAGAAGTCGGCTCTCTTAGGCCAATGGCCCATTTAGTTCTGCATCCTGTTTTCACAGCGGCCAACCACATGCATGTGGGAGACTCAGAAGCAGGATCTGAGCACAACAACATTCTCTCCTCTTGCAGTTTCCGACAGACTGGTATGCAGAAGCAAACCAACTCCAACAGTAGAGGAATCATGGATCTGGATTCCAGCGGGGCAGGAGATTCGAACCCTTTGCATTGCCAAGAAAATTTCTCCTATCCTGAGCTATTACTTGCTGCTGCAGTATGTTTACCCGTCTGTGAAAAGAACTCCTCCCTCTGCCCCTTGCTTATTTCCACCAGGAAACTGGCATGGGGGTGGGTTCTACTGCCACTCAGTGCTAAAGCAAGTATTCCCCCTTCCCCCGAAATGTGCCAGGTTCAATCCTTGGCCATCTCCAACAAAAAGGATCAGGGTACAGCTGATGGGAATGGCCTCTGAGCTTGAGACCCTGGAATCTATTCCTACTTGAATTGCACAGAGGGCAATAGACTATAGTGCATGATATCTCTGACCTGGCCTGATCTGTGTGCAGAAAGAGGATCATTTGTTGGCCTATTGAATAATTTACTGGGCGAGTATTCTGTGGGCAAAGTTTGAAATCTGATAATAATAAATTAATACTCTTAAGCGTGAGTAAGTCTGGTTCCAATCATCTAGTCCAACCAGCTACAATTCAGCTAAAGAACCCCGACAGATAGCCATCCAACCTCTATTTAAAACCTCCAGTGACATGGAGTCCATCACCTTCTGAGTCCATTTGACAGTCGAACAGCTCTTTCCGCCAGAAAGTCCTTCACCATGTTTAGTCAGAACCTCCTTTCTTGTAGTTTGAATCCATTGATTTGGGTCCTACCCTCTGGAGCAGCAGAAAACAAGCTTGCTCCATCTTCCATGCTGTAAAACTAGATTGTCTTGTTGCTTATCTCTGAGAATTTGTATTTACGCATAATCTCATTCCAAGCAAGTCATCACTTAGGATTTGATTTGTGCATATTCTTATGCAAGACAAAATGAACAACCCCCCCCCCCCCGAATGTGGAAGAAATATGCTGTATTATATTTTACAACATTCATTTAGACGTGGCTACATGTCTTCTTTAACTCCACAACGGTTTCCAAAATAGCTGGCAGAAAACATGGAGAAAGAAAGAGAAATGTTCTATTAGGGAAGAGAAATTCCAGGATCACGTACACATACTTCGGTGAAATGTGCTTAGTGTGCACTTGGAGGTACGCAGATGTCTGCAGAATTTTTTAACAGAAATGAAGATTTACATCATGAGGGGGATGCAAGGAAGTTGCAATGAAGTAATAGATTTTCTGGCAAATCCAGTGTTCCTTTAAAAAGCAAACCATATTGATCAAATCTGCCTATTAAAATAGAGTGGTACCTCGGGTTAAGTACTTAATTCGTTCCGGAGGTCCATTCTTAACCTGAAACTGTTCTTAACCTGAAGCACCACAGAGCACGATTTCTGTTCTCATCCTGAAGCAAAGTTCTTAACCTGAGGTACTATTTCTGGGTTAGTGGAGTCTGTAACCTGAAGCGTATGTAACCTGAAGCATATGTAACCCGAGGTACCACTGTATAGAGAAAGGCAACCAAATGAATAGGAGGCTGGATTACAATGTTTGCATCGTTTTAGTTTAGGAAAAAGGTGCGTAAGGGATGGGGGACAAGTGACAGGGGTGTAGAAAACGAGGAATGGTGTGGGCAAAGCAGATTGAGAAGATATTTTCTCTCTTTGTCATAGCACTAGAACCCAGGAGCCACTCTATGAGTGGTTTAATAATCAATCTCTCTTCCTAGGGAACTCTGAGATTTCTAGTGAGGGAAATTGGGGCGGGGGTCTCCTAAGAACTGTCAGCACCTTTAACAAACTACACCTCCCAGACTCTTTGTTGTGAAGCCTTGGCTCTTTAAAGTGGTAGTGCAGAGGAGGCCTGGGTTAGAATTCCTCCCCTGCATGTTGGTTTCTCCTTATGTCAATGAATGACAGGTTCTGTTTATCAAATTGTAAATTTCCTCACCCTAAGAATAGCTGTGCCTTTTAATATCTTTGAAAGAAGACCTATGTTCAAGTTTTGCGCAATTTGCCAGTTGATTTAAATGTAAGTATTTATTTAAATATAAAGGACTTTGATAAAGATTACATAATGTTCATTTCACACATGCAAGAAATTGATCCTTCCGTGTGGCGGCTCCTAATCTCTAGAACTGCTAGCCCTTTGCTCTGAGGCAGTTGCTTTTGCTGTATTGTTTTCAGTACCTGCTAAAGCCTTTTTTGTTTAGGCAAGACTGTCCAGACATAGTTTTACAATGTAATTTTATTATGCATGTTTATTTTACAATTCCTGATTATTATTTTATATCTTGATACATTTTACAGCCACTTCTTTAAAATGTTTGATTTTATTGGTATTTTTTAATTATTTTATTTTGCTTTACCTAAAACTCTTAGAAGTATTTGTTGATTAAACAGTATATAAAACATCTTAAGTGTAAATGAACTAGCAAACAAACAAATAAAGAGTAAGGCTGCAATCCTAACCCCATTTACCCAGGAGTGAGCCCCACTGAATTCAGTGGATCTCAATTTGGAGTCGACATGGTTAGGACTGCAGTTTAACCGTTGTGTTTTATTGCACTTCTTGGTAAGCTTTAATTTAATTTATATCTCGCCTCTCATCACATCTGCTCTCAGGGCAGGCCACAGAAAACAATATAAGCAAATAAAACAAATAAGGTTCAAAACTAGAATCCATAAAATATTACAATCATCATTTTTTTCCAGTATTTATTTATTTGTATGTGTTTCATTATCATAAGTAGCATTTGTCCCCTTTTACAGCAAAAGGACAGCTGGTGTAAAAATTTGGTATGCAGATAAACCTATAGAGGTTTGGGGGCTACTTCCAAATACATTCTACTCAGGAGGACAAATGAAATTTAAGGGCCGAAATTAGTCATGCTCATTTATTCCTGTCAGTTTACTCAGGGTAGATCCAACATTGGATGCAACCCTTTACTTTATTTAAACTAAAAATTAAACTTTTTGTTGGGTGATGGCTCCAAATACTTCACAATCTGTTCTGTTGCTTGACTTTGAAAAATGGGGCTAGATTTCACTAAGCCTTGCCTTCCCTCCCTGTTTCTTTTCAGCAATGAGGCGGCAAACAGTTTTTATGGTTCAAATATAAGAAAGATTATATAGATAAAAAAAAATCTCTGAAGGAATTATTATCTATGGTAGTAACTGGGTTGTAAAGTTTGACCTTATGAATCCAGTAATGTGATGGCTATTTGGAACCTGAGGCCTGTGGTATTTCCAGAGCTGGCTAGCGTGGTTCACCCCTGTCTCATTCATATATATATATATATATATATATATATATATATATGCGCAAGCCTAACTTACCTTGAGATGAAAATAAAATTTTATTTCATCTCATCTATTCATAGGAAGAGTTGAAGAACCCGTGTGACTTTTCCACAAAAAGTGGGGGCAGGGAGCAACTGAGGCTGGCTCTGATGGTCACTTTTCTGTTTCTCTGATCTCCTATGGAGTTAAGCCAGGAGTCAGCAAACCTTTCCAGTAGGGGGCTGGTCTACTGTCTCTCAGACCTTGCTGGGGGCCGGACTATATTTTTTTTTGGGGGGGGGGAATGAACGAATTCCTATGCCCCACAAATCACCCAGAGATGCATTTTAAATAAAAGGACACATTCTATTCACGTAAAAACACACTGATTCCCGGACCGTCTGTGGGCCAGATATAGAAGGCGATTGGGCTGGATCTGGCCCCCAGGCCTTAGTTTGCCCACCCATGAGTTAAGCATTCACAGCCTGTGCACATAACTGAGCTTGGGAACTAAGCAGCATGTTAAATTGTAGCTGCATTGCTTGCAGGAAGAAGAGTTTCATTTCCCATTTATTTATATTTCTTTTAGGTAAATAATGTGACCCCTTCTTTGCTTCATTTTTTTTAACGTACACCCTCAAAATAGCTTATGAGAAATCTTAAATCATGGAAATAGAATGTCTCCAAATGTTGCCAAGTTGGTTTTCTAGTCTGCCACATTTTTAAGGCCATATCCACACCATACAGTGGTACCTCGGGTTTCAGATGCTTCAGGTTACAGACTCCGCTAACCCAGAAATATTACCTCGGGTTAAGAACTTTCCTTCAGGATGAGAACAGAAATCATGCTCTGGCGGTGTGGCGGCAGCGGGAGGCCCCATTAGCTAAAGTGGTACCTCAGATTAAGAACAGTTTCAGGTTAAGAACTGACCTCCAGAACCAATTAAGTTCTTAACCTGAGGTACCACTGTATATTTAAATCACTATGATACCACTTTAAATAGCCATGGCTTCCCCCAAAGAATTCTGAGAACCATAGTTTGTTAAGGGCACTGAGAGTTGTTAGGAGACTCCTATTTCCCCTTCCTGAGTTACAATTTCCAGAGTTTTTTAACAATCAATCCTCCTTTCCAGGTGCTTCTGATACTTGAGAGTTATTATTATTTTTAAATTGCATATATATATATGTGGGGAATTATATAAATGCTTTGAGGTTTCTTATGATTTATCAGTTTATAAATCCTGTGAAGTAAATCGATAAAATATAAATATTATTTAGCCTTATGCTCCGTGAATTTGACTAATCCCCTTTTAAAACCATGCAAGTTAATGGCTGTCACCATGCAGTTGCAAAGTCCATAGCTGAACACTGTGCTGTATGAAGAAGTACTTTCTTTTGCCTGCCCTGAATCTCCCAACATTCAAGTTCACCCTCCTACTGGGACAGACCTACTGGTGGTGCATGGCAGGGCGACTCCACCTTACCACGTTTAACTTGTCTGTGAATGAAATAGGCAAAACAGGAGCAGTATAGTAACTCAGCCTCTGTCTACCAATACAGATATCTGCTTATTTATCAGCATCTTTTTCTAATGACTGAAAAAAAGGGCTCTGAAAACACAAATTGAGGGGGGGTTAATAAAAAGCATTCTTGCACCCCACTTGTGTGTGCAAATACCCCACTTGTGTGTACAGTCATTGTGGATGCTGCTTTAAACGATGTTGCCCTGCAAAGGTGTGTACTGTTGCAAACTGCTATGTGCAAAAGCACACTGAGAAAAAATGATTCCGATGATATTTCAATAGCGATGTGTTTATGCAGCCTCAGGATGCTTCCAGACTGTTGCTATTTTGGGGAAGAATTCAATCATAGGCCAGAAAATTCAGATCGTGCAGCTATAGTTGATTGGGTGGTCTTCCATAGCAGACTCAACCCCTCCCCCCCAAAAAAAATTGTATGTTTTGTGATAAGGAAAGTGGTAGGAAAACACACTGGAAAGTGTAGAATAACACCTGATTTGATACAGCATCATCTAGCCTCCCCACAAACAAACAAGAATGAATGCTTATTAAACAGCCAATGTCATCTAATCAAGAGGTAGTCTGGAAGCACCCTACTCCAAAATACAAAAATAGGGTCAGCGCTGTACCATGGACATATATCAGAAAACAGGGGCTGTCCCTGGTAAATAAGAGATTGGGGCAGTTGGAGCATAATGGTATTGAGTTCTGTAGGGCCTGGTTCGAACCATAGAATCAGCACTCCTTCAAAATAAAACAAAACAAATAAGCACGCAAACAAAAGCAAATCTTGTTTTCATGTACATGTCAAACGTCACCCACTGTTCTTTGCTTCCACCAGTGTGCATTGTTGCTTTTAATGCTAGCTAAGTGCAGATGTTTGTGAGTCAGCAATAAAACTGAAAATTAGCATTCTTCAGTGGGAGAAACTGCTGCAGGATGCATTCCAATAAATAACATGACAAGGTCTTGATATTTATTATTTCCCCATCATTCATTACGGCATCTTCTGCAGCTCTCAATTCAAGGGCGCTTTACTATCCGAGCAGCACCTGGGGATAACAGCTGGACAACGTCTCCATTAAATGCGGAGCACATTGAAGTTCAGAGGGTATTGCTGCACTTGCCCAAGCTGTTGCTGAGGATGCCCTCTTTGCAGCTGTTCAAAGCTTTCAGCATCTCGGAACATAGAAAGCTGCTGTGGAGTGAGTCAGATCAGCTAGCTGAGTATTATCTACACGGATTGTCAGTGACTCCAGGGTTTCAGATGGGAGAAGAGGGATGGGGGAGGAATTCAATTCTGTTCAGATTTAAAGGCTAACTTATCTATTTTGTACTTTTCAGGACATTAGGAGAATGGAAGCACTGCCATCTTTTGAAATTTGCAGTTCTGTAAATATTGCAATGCAGTTTTGTGTGTATTAGCCAAAATGGCATACAGAAATGCATCTATGAGGTGAAATCCATATTAAGATGCTGAAGAATCTTCATTAGGACTTTTTTTCTTATAAATAAAAATCCAAATTGATGTGGAAATATGGACAACTGAACTTAAGACTGGGAAAACGAGAAACCCAAATTGACCTTTTTCACCTATCATTACCATCCCTTCCTGGAGATGCCAGGAATTGAACCCGGGACTTTCCACATGCCAAGCACTGAGCTGGAACCTTTCCCCTAGCGAGTCTATCGAGGATGAGGAGTGAGAGAGATGATGGAAGTGTCCACTTGTTCTAAATTAGGAGTGGTTTCAGTTGTCCCCTTTTTTTAAAAAAGTAGCATCCCAGGCTGTATCCCAAAGCAGTTTACAAAACAGTACTCAACTGAATCTTCAGGATGTTTGAAAACGTTAGGAGAAACTGATGGAGACATTAGGAGTACGTTAGGAGATACTAATGGCTAGAACTGTGCGACTCTGGAACTGATTCATGAGGTGGGAGGCTGTGCAAGGATTTAAGCAGGAACTAAGATGTCAAGGATGCTGTAGATTAGGGATGGGGAACTTCCAGTCCACAGAGGACCATATGTGACCCTCAAGACCTCTCTGTTTGGCTCTTTAGACTCTCCCCAAGCCACATCCCCTCCCACAGGCCACACCCTCCATGAGTGATTAGGCCTGGGTGAAAGGTGTCCCTGAAGTGTGACAATGCTTTGCTTGCCTGGAAGGAGAATGGAGGTCTATGTGTGTAGAAACTTCTGCCTTGACTGGAGACTTGCCCCCTGTAGAAAGCTAAGAGTTACATCCATTGCTCTGCCTACTTTTGCATCTGGCTCCCCAGCACAGCTTGAAGATTGCCTGCTAGGGAACACAGTGGTCCCAGGCAAGGGACATTCCTAGTCCTACCTGTGGATGATACATTCCTTCCCTTGAACTTGATGGGCCAATAGACATGACTCAGTATCAGTCAGCTATCAGGCCTGAAACCCTGGAAAGCCACTGCCCATCAGTGTAGATAATATTGAGCAAGGCGGACCAGTGGTCTGATTCCGTATAAGAAAGTTCCCTACATCTTTGTGTATTTCAACTTAGGTAGTGAATTATCTGCTTCAGGAGAAGCGGGGAATGGGGTGAGCAATACAACTGCAAAAGTATTATGCCCTGTACTGTGATCAAAACAGATTAAAAAAAAAACTAGCCAGCAAATAATCATGTTTGTATGCTGGGAAGGTCCTTTCTGAAAAAGATGGGAACGAATCAAACCCGAAAAGGAGGAGAAACGCAAGAAAGGTGGAGGATACTTTCCCAACATCCCCAAATCACCATAATTAGCAGCAAAGCTCTGAAGTTCATTTCCATAAAAAGAGAGGGAAGGAGTTGAAATTCTCTGGGTGTTTAGACAGCCCTGCAAGCCCCCTTGTGACCTTACTCTGATATTTTACAAAACATTAATCTTCTTGCCAGCAATTATAAAGAATACAGTGATGTAGCTGGGAGTCAGTGAGTGAGTAATAGTAATGCCATTGTTCTCTTTTATTTATGCCTTGGCTGTACCAGGCAGATGAGGTAAGTTGGGGCTTTTTTATATGTGATTATTCCAAACTGGCAATACATAAAGGGCAATTACACAAATATCTGTCTGTTGCAAAAACGCCGCTTCACACCTCCTTTCGGCTCCTGATCAAAGTGTTCCAACACTTTATTATGAAATCATTGGAGGGAAGGGGGGAGAGATTAACACCCCTCCACCTCACCTCTTGTCTTTGTTTGCATATGAATTATAGCCTTCCAGGGAGATTATATATATATATATATATATACACACACACACACACACACACACACACACACATACATATATATATATGATATGCAACAGTGACAATGCCTCTAAACCAAGGAGGGTGGACATAGTATTACACATTATTTCTTGAGGGATAGTGATGCACTCATTAAGCTGCTGTCAGGCTCTAGACCAGCCTCTCGTCCAAGTACAAAAGAGCATGATTTAGCCCCATGGTTGAAAAAACAGGGCCCTGAGTTGAAGAAGCTGGTGGAGTGAACTATACGTACAGGGATTATTTGTGATAATTGTTTGCGTAGGCAGGGCAACAGAGTGGAAGAGCACGTGCTTTGAAGGCAGAAGCCCCGGGTCCTATGCTTGGTGTCTTGAGCTAAAAAGACTGCAGTGAACAAATGCCTTCAAACAGGAACACAGAACTGGTAGCATTCCAGATATTGTTGGCCTCCAGCTCCTACTGGCCTTGATGTGTTTGCTGTGCTGGTTGGGCTGATGCATAGCTGTCAAGTGTCCCTTATTTGAAGGGACAGTCCCTTATTCTAGTGCCATGTCCCGCTGCTGTCCCTTATTGATGGATGTCCCTTAAATGTCCCTTAAATGATGTCCCTTAAATTTCAAAGGAAGCAGCTCCTCTCCCTCCCTCCCTGCTGGCCAGGGAGGAGGGAGGCTCCAACTGTGTTGCTTGGCTGTGTTGCTCACCCAATAAGAAGTCTAAGAACGACTGGGGGGTGGAGCTTGCATGCCTTGTGTGTGGCTAGATAATGCAAGCTGAGGGGTTTTTTGAATGCTGGGCGCCATTTTGTTGCACGTGCTGCTGCAAACTTTGCAGTGCAAAGCCAGGCCAGGGAGCCATCTTAAGTTGAGGATGCATAGGCCTTGTGGTGCATGTGATTCAGATTCTATTCAGTTGAACCTCTGGTTACAAAGTTGGTTGGACAGTGTTCTCGGAGCTACCAGCATGAGTTTGACCAGACTGCAGGAGGACAGGAAGACTGGAGTGCCTGGAACAGGTGAGGCTGCAGGTCCCTTATTTTGGCTGCTGGTCCCTTATTTTCAAATCTGTAAGTTGACAGCTATGGGCTGATGAGAGTTGGAATTCAACAAGTGCGCTCAACTTTTCAGGTTGGCGGCGTTGTGGCCAGGCACCAGGACCCATGCAGTGATTTGGTGGGGGGTGAATGCCTTCAGACAGCTCAGGGGTGGGATAATTCCATACCCTCCAACATTTCTCCATTGAAAATAGAGACACCCTAAGGAAAATGGGACATTCCGGGATCAAATCAGAAACCAGGATGGCTTCTCTAAATCAGGGACACTGGAAAATAGGGACATGGAGAGTCTGCTCTGACAGTGAGTGCTGGGGCACTCAGCACTGAGTGGGAGTGGGTTTTGTTTTCCTTGCAATAATGCACCCTCCCAATTCAACTGTCCCCTGCCCCCATAAGGATAAATGGCAATCCTTCACAAGAGACATTATTGGGATGAGGGCAAACTGGTCCTTTCTCCTGGTTAGGTTGAGCTCCCTCTATTCTGCATAGTCCCAATCCTTAATCTTCATTGGCCCTTTTGGGTTCTGTCTCTTGGGCATATTGCAGTGTGATGGAATGTTGGGAGAGTGTGATGGAATGCAGCTGGCATCCATCTATGGACACAGAGTGCAATCTTACCAATGAGCTTCACGATTAACACATTTACTTTGTAACATGACACACCCTTTTATAATACAAAAAACAATCACAAAGTAATTATAGGATTCACTGGATTTTAAATATTGTTTCCCAACTTTTATTTCTATTGCTCACTCAATGAAAAACCTTTATTATGCATAAAGTTATTTTAGTTATATATAAAATGTATTCATCCTATGTTTATCCCTTCATTCTTTTTTGTTTTGTTTTATTACTTTCCGTTTCCTTTTTAATTAAGTTTTCCCTTGCATATTAAAACAACACTTTGTTTTTTTTCCTTTGAAATATCTTACACATTAATGCAGCAGACACATTTTTATCAAGCATCCTTTTTTATTTATTTCTTTTAAAATATACAGAATACTTTTTCAATTGGCTGTTCAAATCTACATTTAATGTGCATGCTTGCCTTTCTTAATGTTTCAAGAAAAGCAAATTCAAAGGAAATATAATGGGTCATATCCAACTATACCCTACTCAGAGTAGATCCACTGAAATTAATAAACTTAGGTTAGCCATGTTTATTAAATGTATCTACTCTGAGTAGGACTAGCATTGGATACAACTCACAAGGATCCACAAGACATATTACGTATCTTAACTTCTTCCACATCCTTGAAAAGTGTGGTTTGTATGTTATCCTAATTTATTAATGAAAACAGTATTTCATACACACACAGAGAGAGAGAGAGAGAGAAACAGACAGACAGACAGACAGACAGACAGACAGATGATAGATTTTTACTACATTTGGCAGTGACTTCCAGGGATGATACATTATTATTCCAAATCCTTGGGCAGAAAGGATTCACTCTATTGGGTTGCTTAAAAAAAAATACAAGTCAATAAATAACCACCTTTACAACAAGCAAAAGTAACATCCCCTCCCCTGCCTTCTTCTCACAAATAAAAAAAATGCAGCAGTTAAACAATAACATTTTGCCAAAGATTACCCTGCTTGGCTGGCTGTTAGAAATTACTCCTGTTCTTATTAACATGAAACAATAAATGCATACCAAGTATCAAGAAAACCATTATGTTTTTGTTGTCCACTTAAAAGTCTGCACTTGCTTGGCGAGTTTCTCCATAAGAGCAAAGGACCATATTTGCTGGTGCCAACAGTCTATCGATCAATTGTCCAAGCTCTTCCAGCTGTGTGCAGCTAGTTGCCTCACTGCTGCCAACGGAAATGTAATGAGGTCTTTCTTTTCTCCCTGCCCCCCCTTTCCCTGCTCAATCTGTATTAAGTAATGAATATTATAACTTCTCTCTAACCAGAAGGAATGATTTTATCAGGGCTCTGCAGTCACAGCTTTGCAGGAAGGGGAGTTATGTATCAGCTTATTCTTGTCTGTTCTGTGCACTTTGACAGTTTTGCCTGATGGTGCATGTTTGGAAAACGCTGGACGTCAAAGTCCTCCTGCCTCTGTGCCACATCTTCACACATGCACTCCTGTCAAATCAGCTTTGAAATTGGTTGCTGTGGCTTGTGGTGCTAAATGAGCACGACACAAATCTGAAGCTTGTCTCCCACTGCCCCCAGTAGATCCTGGAAATTTTTCTGTAAAGGGAACATAGCCCTCAGCCGGGGGTGGGATTTCCATAGCCCTGAAATAAGAGGCGAAAGTGCTTCCTAGTGGATCAGTTAAAGGACCATTGAATCTAGCAGCCCTCCCACAGTAGCCAGCTAGTGGTTCCCTGGAAGTCCATAAGCACAGGCAAGAATCGTCCCTTGTGGTGGACTCTGCATCTGGTTAGCAGTAATAAATTGGATCAGGACATGGCATTTCTATTTAGCTGTCATGGTTTTGTTGGCTGGTGTTGGGTTTTTGTTTCTCAAACAGTAGCACTGCCCAGGGAAATGAGTCATTTACCCTCCCACTCCTACAAAACCAATTCTGCCCATAGCCTGGTTTCAGAGATTCCAGAAGGCATTACACTTGAATAAAAAAAGAGTTTCACAATCATAAGGTCTAGAAACTTGGTTTTATGGGCTTAAAAACCCCCCAAAATTTCTGAAATTCTGTTCCTTTTCTTCACCTCCTTGGAATTTCAGGTTATATGTGGAGTGGGCTAGAGAGCAACACAAAGCCTATATGTTTAATTTTTTAACACAGAATCACTGCAGTTGATTTGAATTAGGTTAAACAAAGACTTAATGGATTTTATCTATCACCAAGCCACCACTGTAAATGCCCATTTGTAGATGGCAGTAACTTTCGGCTACTGCTTCCATACCATTCATCTTTTTCTTTTTCTTTTTACATTAGAGAAAGTAATTTGCATTCTGACTCGAATAACGCAGCATCTTTTCTTCCATTCTTTCTGAGGTTTTTAATAAAAAGCTACACAGTGATACATTTCCAGCGCTGGCTCCCACCTGTGGCAGGGACTGTACAACTTGTAAACCCGGCGGCTCAACACGCTCAAGAGACAAACTCACAAAAGAAGGAATTCCGAGTGGAGGCTTAAGGCTCTATTCATAATTTGTTGCATTGTTGGGGTGTGTATGAGATATGTAAGACCACCAACCGGTTTGAATCCCCTGCCATGCCTGGGCACAATGGGACAAATTGAAAGCTCACTTGGAACCACAACCCTTCACTTGCCTGGCCTTTTGTCCTTATTAATAAGATGTTTAAAGTTATCAGAGTGAAAAACGGGGTCCAAGATATTTTAAGGATCAATGGCACAGCAAAATACTTCAGCTGTTCAATGCAAACTGACTTCCAGGGGATTCCAGATAATGCTTCTTCATTTGGGTGTTTTTAATTTGGTCCATCATGTAAATATACAATATACATAGCATCTTCCACCATCGGAAATGTCAGATTCCCTTGGGGGGGGTGGAACTACAATAAAAGTGTGGTTACTCTCTAAAGCACATAAAAAGTGAAGCTGACCATGTTGGTATATATGAAGCAAGGTGGGAAAATCTTCAGAAGGGAGTTACATGGAGGATGCTCTCAATGACTACTGGCTACAATGGCCATGTTCTAAGAGAGCTAGTGTGGTGTAATGGTTAGAGTGCTGGACTAGAACATGGGAGACCAGGGTTCAAATCCCCAGTCAGGGTGACCCTGGGCCAGTCGCTGCCTCCCAGTCTAACCTACCTCACAGGGTTGTTGTGAGGATAAAATGGGGAGAGAGAATCATGTACGCCACCTTGAGCTCCTTGGAGGAAAGGTAAATATAATGATAGCAAAACAAACAACTCTGCTGCCAGAGATTGTAGTCCTCTGAATATCATATATGTGCTGCTGTCCCTGAAATCTCTCACTGTTCAGAGATTGGGGTGCACATAACTGCACTGACCTACCTTATAGGAGCATTGTAAAAGAATATTATTAGATAAGAACTTTGAAAACTTGAAAGTGCTATATAACACGAGGCACAATCCCGTGTTATTCTTAGGCTGTGTTGTGAATTTTACCTTCCATTGCACTTGTTGCCCCTGTATGGAGTGTGGGTGTCCGTCTCCCTTCCAGTTTTGCTCACCTATTGACTGGGCTGTTTCAACCTGTCAATTTCACTTAATGAACTTTTCCAAATTCTGTGCTTACTGTTGCAACTCTACCTCTCTGGATTACCCCCCTCCCTCTCAAATTGATTATATTATAATGTTTATCTTGCTGATCCTTCAGCACGGGCCTGTCTGTGATCTGCAACCTGTGCAGATTCAAGGCAAGGGACCTTCCTCTGCCTTGCAGACGTTTCCTCCTCAGCTGTTTGCATAGGTTGCCTTCGCTATGCTGAGCACAGTGGCCATTTCTCACCATTTGCTTTGATTCCAAGAGCCTTTGGTGGGTTGCATGAGTTTGTGGATTGTAGCACATTTCACACATAAGTGCTTTCATTTTCCATTCTGTCCCTCCTTATTAGCTCACTTCAGTTGTTCAAAGTGAATGTGTGGTGAAGGCAGAGTGGAGTTGCCAACGGAAGCTGGTCCTTTGGGGGAAATGGGGCACTGCCCCACCAATTTCTGATTCCTCCAACCTCACCTGCCTTCTTTCTTACAGCAAGTTCAGGGTGTGGTCCTAGCTGTCATCTTCCTTCTGAGTCTCAGCATTACCCTTGAAAAACTCACCAGCAGGGCTGGATTAATGCCTTTAGAAGCCCTAAGCCCTGAAAGTATTATGCCCCCCCCCTTCGTATATATATATATATTATCATAACACAAAACTTGCATGCATGATGAAATTGAAATTTTCTGATGGCAAAATTCTGCATAAGTTCATCAAAGCTGACTCAGCAAAGCATGCCTTCTTCCATACACAGAGAATCATGTCTACTACTGTGACTACAAGCAGCTACTCTGATGCCAAATTGTGTTATATATATATATATATATAAACAGGTGTCCCTGTTTTGCTGGTGCCCTAATCACATGCTTCATCTGCCTGTTGGATAACCCAGCATTGCTCAGCAGGAAGGAGGATGGTGACAAAAGTAAACATAATTTACTTTGCCTGTCATTGGCTCTGGATGTACCTACTTTTGGGTTCCCTGCCATCCCTGGGCACCAGCCACCACTGTGGGTTCTGTGTGCATGCCTGCATTTGCTCAGAGCCTTCTTCAGGTGTTCAAGTTGCATGTGAAACCAATAGGAGAAAAGGGAGAGCAAGAATGTGTGCTCTACACTCTGCCTCCCCCACCAGCTTCACCCTCCATGAGTTGGAGTGATGAATAGGCACATATGTATCAACCAGCCCCCAAGGGTCACCAGACACAATGAAATGGGGAGGAAAGCAGGGTAGGGAGGAAGCCACAACTATTGCTCTTGTATAATTAATGCCAACCACAGAATGAATATCAGTGAAACTACTTGCAATTGGTTTAATAACAGAGCGTTTGCCATACGCTGAATTGATCTAGGGTGCCTGGAATGCTTTTAACATTGGAGCGTAAAGTGTTGGATTGGGGATTTGTTATGAAATATGACTTGGCTGTCTAACTGAGTTCCATTTATTTGCTTAAAACCATAAGTCATTCTAAAGATTGCTTACCACAAATATATCCCCAAAGAATTTGCTGTCAGATCTCTTACATTAGGCCTTCATGTCAAATGGGTTTTGTTTGTTTTATGAAGTACACGTTTGTGCATAAAAAATCTTCGGGGACCTTGTGGATTGACTTCAGTAAGTGATGTGGGAGCTCCCAGTGCTGAATTAAAAGCTGAATGATGTATCCAGATTAAGTCACAAGGCATCAACAAGACTAAATCGGCTCATGCCTTTGATGAGAACCCTGGTCTAAGATAGGGATGCAGGGCCTTCTGATGTTGCTGGACTCCAGTTCTCATCAGCCCCAGCCAACATGGCCAGTGGTCAGTGCTGATGGGAGCTGTATTGTATGATCTGGTGGGAGCCCCAGCTGTGATGAAGCAGCTCAGCTGTGGCTGATAAAGCATCAACATGAGTTAGACTGGCTGGCCTCTATCCTACATGATGACAATTTGGGGATCCTAAGTTGGGGCCCTAAGAAGAGGGTGCTCCTGGGATTGTGGTCTTGTGGAGAACACCACAAAATGTTAAGCAGGGAAATATGTATATGTTCTCCACTGGTATCTGGGTGGCCAGTGGGAAAGCAGGATGATGGACCAGATGGGCACATGGCCCGAGCCAGCAAGGCACTTCATATGATCATAGAATAAAAGCTTGGACAGCATTGGAAGGTGCCTTCTACTGAGTCTGACCATCTGATTCTGCTCATCATTGTCTATACTAACTGGCAGCAGCTTTCCAAGGTTACAGGGAGGGGATCTTCCTAGCTCTATCTGGAGATCTGGGAACTGAAGTTGAAACCTTCTGCATGCAAAGCAGATGCTCCACCTGAGCTACAGCTGGTAGCTAAGGTCTAACATGGCCACAAGTTGAGTCACTATTGTCATTGAGCTAAAATTGAACTATGGATACCTTTAGTATCAAAGGTAGTATGCTGGGGATCAGGAGAGGGCTATTGAACTCATGTCCTCCTAATGGGCTTTCTATAGGCATCTGATTGGGCACAATGAGAACAAGATGCTGCACTAATAGGTCTTTTGGTCTGATCCAGCAGAGCTCTTCCTTGGGATGAGAATTAGTTTTGCAATAATGCTTCTAGAGTTTGAATGCAGTTCGGTACATCTAAGAGTAAGTCCCACTGAATGTTGCAGCCCCTGGTGATAATTCATATATGAAAAGCACTTGATCATGTTAGATTGATTTTGTCAACCAATATCTTCTGCAAACTTCATTGGAAACTCGTGTTCGTTGTGCAGCAACACTTGGAACGTTGCACCCCGCTTCTTCCGGGTTGCATGAGTTGCGTGGCGAGTTCCCGCCCCCCACCAAGGATAAATAAAGACACCAGACACCAGAATTTAAGGTTAAATGGGTGAATTAGGCCACAACTTTATTGAATTCAGGAATGAGAGGCATTGGCTTAGGCATTGGTCCTATTGACCATCCGGCTCCAGCCCATTTGCTGGAGACACGGGAAGGGTTAACACCATAGAGGGGGAGTCTCCTACTGAGGCACGTCAACTAGGAGCTCCCCCGGGTCACCGCTTGGGGGTGTGCCTTAGGCCCACACCTCCATAGGCTTTGGACAGGGCCACGCCCCCCGGAGTCCTTTATCGGACCACCCTTCATTCTCTGGGGGGAGGTGATGGCGTTCCTCCCCCCCCCACATCCTCTTAACCCCTTCTTACCAATGCCTAACCGCCAATGCCGAGGAGTTGTGACGAGTTGCTACGAGGTAGGCGAAAAACCAAATGGCTGCAAATTGCCAATTGGGAAAAATTCCTACCATGCCCCTTGCGGCGACAGACCGAAGTCCATAGCAAAGTCAGAAACCTACCTAAAGGGAGGGAGGGGGGGCTAGCCGGCAAAAGAAGGCGAGCCCCGGCTGTGCCAGCCCTAAATAGGCCAGGCCACGCCCCCCAGCCACCCGATTGGCTGGCTGGGTGGACAAAGTGGCCGGGATTCCCCTGCTCTCGTGGGGGCTAAAACCAGCCCCCGCTCACGTGGGGTGGGCATGAAGCCTGCAACCCCACCTCCTGCTCAGGTTTGGAAGTGGCTTTCCTGAAAGCTTGTTTCATTTCACTTTCATCATTTAGCAGCCTTTCACCAACCATCATCGATCACTGTATGGGTGCCTCTGAAATAAAAGGCGGAGGTACAGTGTGAAAAGTTGTTAAAATGTCTGTACATTTTTTGCAAGCCATTAATGCATACAAAAAAAAGTTATATAAAGAGCTGAAGGTTCTTTCCTTCTGCAATGGCTTTCTAATCAACAGAAGAGAGAGAAAAGGCAATTTAATTAAAAATTTAAACGTGCAAAAGTGGGGGAGACACCATAAAAGAGCACATTAGACAAGAAACATTCCCAGATTTGGATCCAAGTCCGACTGTTGTTGCGTCGCCATCTGAAATGCATTATATAATTATAAACATACACTGGAAATTATTTGCTTCCAAGCTTTGAGCGAGTGCAGGCATTCCAGCTAATTACAGTATCCCCCCACCCCTTTGTTATTCTCCTCCTTACGTGAACATTTGAATAAAACAGAATGTAAATGATTATTGGACCAAAGACAGCCACCCAATATCCACAAAGTTTCCTTTCTGGGTACAGTAGATTTGTTCATTTATGTTACAAATTTTCTGTTCTCCCTCAAAGTAGTAGCCAATCAATTTCATTTAAAAAAAATATATTATCCAGGGGATAATGGGCCTGCCTGCTGCAGCAAAAACAAAACAACAAGAACAACAATCCTCACTTTTGTGGTACTTTAAAACACAGGTAGAGAGCCTCTGGCTCTGGGGCTAGATGTGGGCCCCCATACTTGTCTTTCTGACTTTTTGATATTCCCAGAGTACCCTGCTCACCAGCCCTGTTCCACACCCTCCTCATGCTTCTGTGTGGCTGCAAAGTGTCATTTAACTGTGATAATGGAGGCTGTGTGTGTATATTTGTGTAGAAACCTCTGGAATGCAGCTCACTGGAGCCACATCTGTTGCTCCGCCCACTTTTGCCTCTGGCCCTGCCCAGCACTGGCCACTGGCAGCTGGGCCTCCCTCTGAAATTGGTTCTCCACATCCCTGCCATAAAGACTATTGCATTTTATCATTGCTTGTGTTTTGACAGACTTGAGCTCACTATACCGGACGCCCGTTAACTCTCCTTCGCAAAATGCAGTGATAAAATTTGTTAGGTTTACCATGAGGCCCTTCACTCCTTGCGTCATTAAAATATTAGAACCTTAATAATGTATAAATAACAGAAAGCTACACAACAAAAGTAGGTTCCAATGGTCTTGGAGCATCCTTTACTAGTTTAGGCTGACATCCCAGCTTATGCCTCTCTCTGGAGGCAGACAATCTAGATGGCTGCAACAGCTCTACTCTTCACTAAACTCCTGTTTGAATTACTGGCCTATAGCTTAATTGGGACTGTCCTTGAAGATAGTATGAAAACTTTAGTGGGTGCAAAGTATGATAGTGAGGACTTTTACTGGGAATATTATTGATTGATTGATTGATTGATTGATTGATTGATTGATTTTTAGCCCTTTTATCTTTCCCCAGAACCCAAAGAGACTTATAAATAACCAGACAGACAAAAATAGGCATTGTGAACTCATCACACTGATCCTTTCTCACCTGCACTGGCTTCCAGTTTGCTTTGGGTTAAAACTCAAGGTGTTGGCTTTGGTCGATATAGCCCTGTGTGGCTTGACACCTAATGGAACACCTAGTTCCCTATGTACCTATCCATACTTTATGGCTGGGTGTGTGTGGGAATGATAGCATTCTCCCCAGTGTCGGAGCAAGCCAATCGGGTGCCTGGGGCAGCACGTGTGCCCTGCGCCCAGGGATGGGGCCAGCAGCCCACGGGGCGGGGCAAGCTGGGGCAGGATGCTCTGTGGGGCCTCCAAGGAGTCTGCCTGCCTCCTCCCACTCAGCCGCCCTACAGCTGAGGGGGAGGCGGCGGGCTCCCAAGCCACCGCGTCACTCCCAGGAGTGCAGGCCCCGCGGCAAGTGTCGCATGGCATTTTGTCACCCCCCTCATTGGTGACACCTCGGGCAAACCACCTCTACCACACCCCCTTCCTCCACCCCTGGCTCTCCCCAAGCATCACCTCTTCCTCCTCCCTAGCCACACCCTTCCTCCTCCATGTAGCTAACCATCTATGCAGTAGTATACCCATGAAGGTGGGGGTGCTACTGCGTAGATCAGGGATTGCCCTCTGCCGCCACCATGTCCTCTGAAGGACAGGAAGTCTTAGTGGTGTGGGAAACCCTTCAGGCCTGTCAGTTCTGTTTCGGTTTTGTTTCCGACAGCCTTTCTTTCCCAGACCTGGTTTTAATTTCCAAGCTGTTCTAGAGAAGGTTTGTGGTCAATGTTTTATTATTGGTTAGCTTTGGCAATGGATGGAATGGGATGTCACATCTTGTGTTGATCAGCTGCGCCATGCGCCGTTCCACTGCTGCTAGCGGAGCCCAGCATTAACTTGGTGATCTCTCTTTCGTTATATTTGCTGTGCTGTGAAATAATGGTGCTAGTTCCTTGAGGAAGTATAATGCATGAGGAATTGTGTTTAAGATCCTCAATGCTAGGTGCACATTTAACCTTGGCATGTCAAAGGAATAGGTAGAAGCTGTTCACCTCATGCTTTAAATGCACACCCCCAGTGTAATCATAATAGTAAAGGTTGCCCTTATTGAGATTATTAATTGAAAATCTGTATCTTATTGCATCAGATGATGCTCAGTTGTTGAAAATCTATTGGATTCCTATCAGTTTGATCCTGTATATTATAAAAAGCCATAATTCACAGGAACTTCTTCTTGGCCTAAACACACATTTCCCCTTCACTTGTGGTTGGGATTTCATCATGGGTATTGACTTCCTTTATTTAAATTATGTGCAGATAGACATCTGTTTACTAGAACCAATTCAAGTCTTCCATTGCTTGCCCTTACATGCAGTGAAGACCACATCACGGATGTGCAGAGGAGAAATGTTGGACAATTTGCGGGCAACTCTGAGATACGTACCAATATGAGAGAGAAAAAAATTTCAGAAAAGAAACTGGAGGGGGGTGAGAGACAATAAAGACAGATAATAACTCAGTGACACTGAACCTTGAGTGAACAAGGGACGGGGGATTGACAACTGCATAGGAGGGGGAAGTAGAATGGAATGGCAGAGGAACTGAGCTCCTTGCTTGCTGCAAGTGTTTTGTTCTTAGAACTTTGGAACTGCTTGCAGCAATGCTTAGAAAACCTTGCCGCTCTTCACTTCCCTTTAACATTTCCTGGAATGGTCATGTGACCATGCCCAAAGTTGCCCCGTTTCATTGAGAAAGAGAACAGACTTTTCCTAAATGGCCCAATGTGAAATAAAGACCCTTTGGCCATTGTTTCAAATATATAAGGTCAATGAAACCCTACAATTGGCAGGTAACACCTGCTGACACCGGGGGCTGCTCCATTGCCACTGACTTGTGACAGGACCTTTTCGGTGGTGGTTCCCTGGTTATAGAATGTCCTCCTTCATGAAGTGTGCCTTTTCATCATTGTTAACTTTCAGGAGGAATTGGAAAACATTCCTGTTAACCTGGGCACCTGGCGGCTGAAGAATACTGGTCCTAGCAACCCCGAAATCATTTGATGGGAGTATGTTTTTAACGATAACTGTTTTCATCATATATATGTGATATGTGTATGTTTTGCTCTGTTTGCCCCCCTGTACTTCTTGAGGAAGACGGTTGGAATGCCCTCAGAGACACCACCAATTTCAGGAGCTAAACCATGGATGGGGAGCCTCTCACTCCCCCAGATGATGTTTTGCTATAGCTCTCGTTGTCCCTGACCATAGGTCATCATGGCTGGAGCTGATTGGCATTGGGAGTCCAGCAACATTTGGTCAAAGGTTCCCCATCTCTGAGCTAAACCTTACAAGGAGAAAAGACCCACTTGGTTGCAGAGTTGCCGTTTCAGAAGTAAACCCTGGCATCTGGCATCATACCTAATTCTGCCCTCAGCACCTGGATTGCTAAGTTTGGGCACGTCGGTCAGAGTATTAAGCTTGACACAAGAGCCGTTCAATTCCAGCGTAATCTCCAATGGACCAAATTACCAGCAACATGTTCTCATTAATTCCTGTAAGGGATGCTGAAGCTTTGACCCTTCATTGTTCTCCTTATCGGGAAGTGGCTGAGTCATCGTATTAATAAGGCATCACTCACGTAAGTGGTCATTCACTGCACTGGGGCTAAAGATAGGTTCAGCCTTTTGAAGTCAAAACAGGCCCAGTGGAAAAACTATGCTGATTCCATTATGAATGCTCATCCAGCCCATGTTTGGAAAGAAACTATTTTCTTTTCTTTTCCTTTTTCTTTTAGAAAAGGGGCCGTACTACCCCTCAACTGTCCCCCGCAACAACAACAAAATACTGCAGTATTGAAATAAAAACAGGAAATTACAAAGGCTGCAACAAACCACTTAACTTGGGCTTAATACAGTAATGGATATTCTTTAAATTGAGTAGTCTTATTTGCAAAGTTTATGCGCACAGGTGACAAGGTGCATTGATTCCTTGGGGAAGGAGTTCAATCCCAAAGAATAACAGCAGCTCCAGTAAGAAGGCATTTCCAGGGAGAAAAAGACGGGGACAGCTGAAGTGTATGCCATGTTACAGTCTGTGCAATATTGTCATGCTCCCCACTGCCACCTGTGTGGATGCAGGATCTGGATCAATGCCTCTTCCCAAGGGAATTCAGAGATTTGCGGCTCTTGTAAGAGACAGCTGAGGGAATAGCTGATGTGCATCCCCGTTCTCACCTGGTCACCATTGAGCCTGATAGCTATGTTATTCACCTACGGGATATATGTCTTCCTGCTGGACCTCTAAAGTAGGATGCAACAGGTGCACTGCTGCAATATAAAGGATATTTAAAACCTGCTGCTGCCCCAGTCATTTCACTCTGTCGTGATTGCATTGCCGCAGTCTTCCTTCTAGAAACCTGCTTACACCAAACCGTGTTTCGGTATTTGCATAGATGAACAATCCTCATGCAGCCGGGTAGCTTCTAGTAAATGGGTCTGTGTGGTAACTCCTACTCTACCTGGAAACAGAACTGGCCACAGGGCAAAGTCCAAGCCATGGGACCATCCCAAAGGAAAAAAATGCCAGAGAGTGGGAAAGGGGAGGGCACAGTGAGCAGAAAAAACTGTGAGACCGAGAGGGAAGGAAGCAAGCAGACCAGAACCAGCTTGCAAGGAGTGGGTGTGAGGGTAGGTGGAGAGAGAAATGGAAAGAGAGGGAGAGGCATTGGGAGCCACTCACAAAGCCCAGATTCTGATTTGGGGGGGAGCATTTTATTGTATCTTTTCAGTCACACAGAAACAGAATAAGGCAGAAACCAGAGACAATGGAATTTGTTACAGAAAAATGAAGTGAAAATGAGAAAGCAGCTCAAAGTATATGGATTAAACCAGGCATCCCCAAACTCGGCCCTCCAGATGTTTTGGGACTACAACTCCCATCACCCCTAGCTAACAGTACCAGTGGTCAGGGATGATGGGAGTTGTAGTCCCAGAACATCTGGACGGCCGAGTTTCGGGGATGCCTGGATTCAACTTATGGTACCAAAACATAATGTAGAAAATTTCACTTTCTGCCAAAATAGTTGTGTCTTTGTCTACCCTCTCTTACCCGGATCAGATTAGCCACTTCCATCTTAGTGGCTGCATCCCAAACCTTAATCAGCCAAGCTCGAACCCCCACCCCTCCCAGTTGCAGGCAAGAGTAATCTGAGCAGCGCTCAGCAAATAGAAAGTCACATCCCTGCCCACGGTTGGAACCAGAGCCTGACTTCTGACCACATGAGAACCTTGGTGGTGCCAACACTTTCACTTTGCGGAGGAGTTCTGGCGATATCAAGGGTGGGACACTGGATCCGGGTGGCAGGTTGGATTCAGTTTGCCACCCACTACCGGTACCCCTGCCCACCTGTCAGTCACCTGATGTCACAATGAGGTCAAGTGACTTGTGCATTTTGAACCCCAAGAAACAGCTGGTGGTCAGGGTGTTGACCACAGAAAAATACAAAATGACATAAAATACAAAAAACAAATAAGCTAGCAAAACTTGCACTTAAGGGTGTAGATAGGAAGCTAACATATCATCTAGTTTGGCCCTCTGATGGTAAAAAGGCACTGTGTGGATTTTCCATCTCAGGCTGTGCCCTTATCCTGGTCATAAGCCCCATTGGGGAACTTACACCAAGTAATAATAATTTATAATAATAATAATTTATTATTTATACCCCACCCATCTGGCTGAGTTTCCCCAGCCACTCTGAGCGGCTCCCAATCGAGTGTTAAAAACAATACAGCAAACTTCCATAGGACTGCATTGTTAAGTGCTTGGGTTGTGTCTCATTCCCATTCTTAGTGGTAGAACTCATTCTGTACACCTTGAACCCTTCACTATGAGAACTCTGCAGAGCAGGCCTGAACAGGTTTGCTGCTGCCTGATCCATTTGCTCAACAGCAGCAGTTTCCAAAGGATAGATTCCCCCCCCCCCGCTTTTTTTTGGTAGTAATCTCATTGGTGGCCAATATTCTAGCCATTAAGTGCATTTCTTCATGTTAGCCCAACGGACACAAAGTCTGATGTAATCCACCAGGAGAACACACAGCCTGAGTTTTCATTCATGTTTCGGAGCATTTGTTGCAGATGGGCACAAAGGAATAATCTGATTGTGCCTCCAGTAGCAAGACGGGACGGTGATTGAAGGATGCCTTCTATTTAAACCCGGGGCTTTGCAAAGCCTATTGAACTCCCCATCAGAGTCACCTCTGATGCATACACTCGCTACACAAAGCAGCCCCACTGCTGCCATTCAAGGGCTAATTTAGTATCAAACGGACAATATTGCCGAAGCGGAAGATTACAAAAATCGCAAGTTCGCCCAACCTGGGAGAGAGAGAAGGAGGGGGGAAATAAATAAAAGATGAAGATGAAGAGAGAGAACCTCTCAGGCGAGTTGCTTGGGATGAAAAGGGGGTATGAATCTGAATTGGGGCTATATGATTCCTTAAAAAAAAGAAAAGAAATCCCAGCTGTCTTTTGGGGAGGGGGGAGCCAGTTTTCCCAAGGTTGCAATCACATGGCAGTGCTTTCCTTTCCCCGGATGTTTCCTTGACTGTTAACTTCTGTATTAGATTTGAGCTTTCACACGATGTAAAAGCCACTTCCGGAAAACCAATGGAACACAGTGCGTATTTAGACCTCATTTCTGTGTTGTTGGAATCCAGAAAAAAAGAAATCCATTTGCAGTCTCCTTAACCTAGAAAATTGTGGGAGCAAAGTGATGAAATTTTGAGTGCTATACCAGCATGCTGTTCTTTCCTGCTGTTTCCATGTGGGATTCACGCATGTCTGGAAAACCTGGGGGAGCAGTGATGTTGTCCAATTACGTTTGTTGTTATGTCACAGCACGCCTGTTGGTGCAATGAAATTTAGCTCAACGGCCGGATATCTCTCCAAAACACACCGTTTCACGATGCAGCAGGTATTGCAGTGTGGAAGGAAAATTAGAAGACTGAGGTGCTACCATTATAATCTGGAAAGCTAAGGTGCTCCACCCCACATTTGAATGCACCCCTAGAGTTCCTGTGATGGAAGAAAACCAAATAGGTGTCAGTGGTGGGTAACCTATATTATGTTGGAGGTCCAATTGAAGAACACACACACACATATAGGGTTCCTCAGTATGCATTATGAGGCTGAGAAAACTCAAACACAAGTGGGGAAGTTTGAAGGGAGAGGCTGCTACCCTGCAAGAAATCAAAGTGACGTTTGCAGCTTCAATATCTGTGTTGCTCTGTCCCTCTTGGTCTCCAGATCCTTAGCTTTCAAGCCTTCAAATCATCACTTCAGCAAGTCTGCAGTTGCAGTAAGGCTCCTTTTGCTATCAGAGTGGCTGGGTGGAGTGGCAGTTTGGCTGCTTTAGGATTTTAAAAATAGAGAATATCACAGGTCCCCCCCCCCAGTTCTTTCCCCTGCTTTTTATTATTTTAAAAACTTCTTTTTGGGAGGAAGAATAAAGGTGACAGATTTCTAGTGGCAATGCTTTCAAAGAACCAGTTGGATGTGGAAGTGACTTTTGAGTTTTAAATGAAATCTCCACCCACATTTCTTTACATCAGATGTGAAGATCCTTCTCAGTTTGTGTCCCTGAAGTGCCTGAGATGTTTATTGAATAATAGGGGCTTTTTATTTTTAAAATTGTTTAATTTTTACCCTGCTTTTGCATTTAATTATATCACTTCGTTGTCACAGCGGAAACATAGCCCATTAACTAAAATACACTGAACTAAACATTTCATCCCGTTGACAGAATTGCCAGGGACTTGCTCAGAGGTGGGAAAATAACTTTGATTTTGGCATACAAGAGGAGATGGTGTGTGTGTGTGTGTTTATATTTTCTCTGAATCCATTAAGGGGTGAGTTGGTGGGGGGGAACAGAAGGGACTTCATTTATATGTTAATATTATCCCCGCACCCTGACTAAACTGACAGAACTATTTCATGGGAAGCTGACAAATTTTGTCAGCTAGGCTATACTTCCAAGGCTCAATGGCCGCAATAATCTTGATTAGCAAAACAATTGGGTCCCCCAGGAGCCCTGCTGTTCTAAAGCCCCTCACTCTCAGGTTACAGTTTGCTAATGCATGAATCCGGAGGAGGCAAGATCCAAAAGCTTTAGAGGGAGGGGTGGGGGTGCGAAATACATACATATAAATGCCTCCAAAGGAGCTGAATTTAGGCAAATGAAGAGAACTATTTGGGGCCTAGGACAAAAGGGGTTAATTTGATTGACCATGTCTCCATAGTCTTATGATAATCATTTACTTAACAAGCGCAAAGAGGCAAAGCATTCCCTGGAAACAGGTGGAGTTAACAGAAGTTTGGTCAGGGCAGGGGGGGAAACGGGTCTCTCTGGAGCGCTGATGTGTGGGAATTTGTAGGTGAGAAAGAGGACGGCGTTATAATTATCTGCCTTTCGTGTGGGCTTATAAGTCCGACAAAACTTAAACAGCAACTTATGCAAACTTCCTTCTGCAAATGACGAGCTGCCATTTTTATTAACTTGTTCCATTGCTAATTAAGCCTTTGGAAATTAATTATGTGTTTGTGTGCCATGGCGACAAGCCACACTTGCGAAGCTTATTTTCCATTTCACTTCAAGGTCTGGTGTGATATGTTTGGAACTGCACATTTTGGTTGCAGCCTTAGAACCATCTACCAGGGAATAAAACCTTCCAAGCGGATACATTTCGGATTGTGTTGTTTGCCATATATCAACATGCCTTTTAACCCATTAAAAAAAGAAAAAGAAAAATCTTAGCCAGGCCAATAGCTGGCTAAGCTTATAGCCAAGTTACAGTATAAGGTTTTCCTTATAGCTTCCCCTTAAAACCAGTTAATTTTGAGAAAAACTGGACTGTGCAAAATATAGGAAGAATGTTGTTTATTTTTTGGAGACGGTCACCACTGGATCTGCTGTAGAAATTAGGGCTGGTCATAGACTTTCCCCTATCCACCCTATGACCCTGATATGAGACCCCAAGATCAGGCTGACTCGCCAACCTGCACCAGATCTGTCCCCAAAACAATTGGGGGGAAGAGCAGGGCTAGGGGTTTCTTAAAGGGGGGTGGATTATATTTTAATGTACAGGTGCAAGGAGTTGTAGTCCAATAACATCTGGAGCAGGGTGGTCCAACATGGGGTCCTAGGGCCATATGTGGCCATCAGTGCCTTTTTTGGTGGCAACCTTTGATGCTCCCAACCCTCACACGGCCTTCCCAAAGCTGGGTAAGTGAGACACTGGGCTTTGGGAAGAAGGCATGAGGGACCAAAGCCTAGTCCTCCTTCCCAAAGCCTATTCAGCATTTTCCCAGCTTTGGGAAGGCATTGGGAATGCTCTAGAACAGGCGTGTCCAAACTTTTTTCAAAGAGGGCCAGATTTGATGAAGTGAAGGCTGACCAAAGGGCCGACCAAAGTTGTTAACCTTTTTTGTTATTGAGCTTTTTTTAGGATTTCAGGATTTCACCCCAGGAAGTAAACTGCCACAGGGGCCAGCGGATTAGGCCCCCAAAATGGACTTCAGACATGCCTGCTCTAGCACCTCCCAGAGCCTCACATCTCCTTCTCAAAGCCTCAGAGAGGTCTGAGGGGAAGATGTGCCAAATTTTGGCCTTGCCTCCCCACCCCCACCTCGGCAAGGCAGTGTGTGGCCCGTGGGTTTCATGTCAAAGTACTCCTGCAGCCCATGTGGTATGAAGCATTTGACTGCCATGATCTGGGGGAAGCTACATCAACTACCTCTGCTCTAAGGAGGTCAACAAACTATATATGGAACGTTCAGTCTCTGTTTTGTCCTGGAATGTTCTATCACTTATAATCCTTATCTGGAAAGATGAATACCTCTTACAACTTTTTGTTTGGTTGACGTATTATAATGTTTGTAACCAAACGTCAGAAAGGCTCAGTCCTTACATTTCAACACTTGGGAACTGCTCTCTAGTGGCAGAGAGAAGCTCAAAAATTCATGTGATAATAAATTTATGGGTCAGCAATGGACTCGTGGGTAGCTATACCAAAATGATAGGAACCCACAGGTCTTAAGAATAGGATTTGAACCCAGATCTCCGCAGCCTAGGCCAGAATTCTATCCCTACACCGCCCTGCCTCAGAATTAGGATTTTAAAAAAGAAATTTAAAAATATTATTGTTTATTGTTCTCTCTTTGCCAAGCATTGACAAAATCTGGTCAAAGTTAAGCATTTGAAAGTCCCATTAATGTCAATGGGAAAGTCCAGTGTGCCTTATTGCTCTCCCATTCAAATCAATGGGACTTAAAAGCCCTGCTTTGTGCAAGTAGATTTAGAAAGGCCACCATGGAAAGTATTAAGGCTCTGAGTTTTATGGTCCATCAATGAAATGTTTTGGTTGTTTTCCAAACCCTGACTAGGTTAATATTCTCCTTGCCTAGATGCATATTTTAATTAGCATTTTATTTTTTTTCTAAAGAAAAGAACACCTGGCCATGTATCCTGTGTTTAAACAAACCACAGAACTCCTCCAGGAGCGGCTATTTTTAAAAATATACTTTAAAAGTAGATTAGATCACCAAATGTGAGGCACGGGTTTGTTGCAGCTGCATTCACTTGAGGGCAGGAGAATGGACTGAGTGACAAATTAGGGCACATTTGGCAATACAATGCTTAAACATCAATATATTGTGTATAGCTTGATTCATAACATCCTTGAAACTTTTTAAGACTGCCCAAGGATCACAGAAAGGAACACAGTTTGAGATTTTTATTTTATTTTATTTTATTTTATTACAATCAAGCAATATATAAATTTTTAAAAAATGAATCAGTCTCTTGCTGTCATCCCCTTTTTCTGAGACATTTTGGTGTATACCTCACAGAAAAACTATTTATGGCATTAATTGATAGCATTAATTAAATGAAACCAGTCTAGAGTAAGTATTTTTACCCCACACTTCAGCAGAAAGTTAGCTCCCAGTAATCAATAATGAGACAATCCTGCTCAGGCTTACAGTCTAAGAAACATGACCTGAAAGGATAAGGGATTGGGAGGGATGAGGAAACAAACAAACCCAGGCACTCATTTTTACATACAAGTTCTTACAAGTTTTCTTTCTGATGTGCGTGTGTGTATAGGTTGGCTGTCCACTGGCTTCCACAAAATAGACAACTCACACTTAGCTGCTGTCTGGATTGGATAGCCCATAAAAGATTGTGGCCTCTTGCATTGGCCAGTGGCCTTCCTTATCCAACATCAAGTTTCCAGAGGAATTTACAAGGAACAAGAAGCTTTGAACAAAGGGTGAAAATAATTTGACGCACAATTTCAAAGGCGAGATAATAGATTTGGTTGCCTTCCAAACCTCTTCCACTCGATGAACACCAAGGACAATGTTTAGTTATAGATTAATAATCCAGAGGACAAATAGTTCTGAACAAATTGTGGAAAAACATAAAACCACAATATTAAGCAAACTGCAGTGCAAAGGCCAGGCTGGATTTACTAATCATTCGTAGAGCTGCATCTTCCATCACGCTCCCCCCACCCCCACCCCCATTTCAAAGTGATGACACAAACCATTCTTCATAAACCATTGAACTTTGCAACACAAATATCAAGGTGAATTGCTCTGAATCATAGAGGCTGCAAAGAATAATGAAATGTAAACTCAGCTATGGTACACACAGTTCCCAAACAAATAAGGAGTGAGTGACCAGATCACATATGTTTGATCAACATGAAAATGGACAAGATGCTTTGGTAACAGATAAAAGGGGACATTCCCTCCACCCTTCCCCGCCTGCTCTTTGACCTTTAAAAAAAATTAAGAAGAAGCACAAACTGGGATACAATTAACTGCATTTGTTTAGAAAAGAGCAGGTTTATCACCTTCCACCCAATAATGTCCCACACCTCAGGGATTTCTGTTTGCTTCGCTTCTTGAACCCATTTCCCACAGCAGGTTGGAAATATACTTGGAACACATTACTGTATTGGCCTGAATATAAGCTGCACCAGAATATAAGCCACACCTTTAAAACTGGAGGGGAGGGGGAGAAAAAATACCCGAATATAAGCCACTCCATTCCTCGCTTCCCTGCGCTCCCAGCTGTGTACCATAAGGTTGTGAATATAAGCCACACTTTTCGGGGTTGGAATTTGGGGCAAAAGTAAAGCTTATATTTAAGCCAATGCGGTGTTAGGCCATTGGCATATCTAACTCACTATTGTCTACTCTGACGGGCCATGGATCACCAAGGTTTCAGGCAGGATTGCCTCATAGGAAAATAGGAAGCTGCCTTGTGTTTAGACAGCTTTTTGGTTGATCTGATCAATATTTCAAAGATTCATAGAGTTGGAAGGGACTCCCGAGGGTCATCTAGTCCAACCCCCTGCAATGCTGGAATCACAGCTAAAGAATCCCTGACAGATGGCCATCCAACCTCTGCTTAAAAACCTCCAATGAAGGAGAGTCTGCCACCTTCCTAGGGAGTCTGTTCCACTGACGAACAGCTGTTACTGTCAGGAAGTTCTTCCGAATATTTCGCCAGAATCTTCTTTCTTGTAAGTTTAAACCATTGGTTTGGATCAGCCGAAAACAAGCTTCCCCAGTCTTTCATGTGACAGCCCTTCAAGTATTGGAAAATGGAAATCAGGTCACCTCTCAGTCTCCTCTTCTCCTTTATCATCTTGGTCACCTTCCTCCACGTACTGTAAGTTCCAGCTTGTCAACATCCTTCTTAAATGGTGGTGTCCAGAACTGGACACAGAACTCCAGGTGTGGTGTGACCAAAGCAGAATAGAGTGGTACTGTTACTTCCCTTGATCTGGACTCTAGGGCCTGGAAGACAGAGCTGTTCCACCTGGCCTTTGGTTTGGACTCAGTTTGACCCTTATGTTTCTCTCCCCTTATGGTTTTGATCTATGGGCTACTATTAAAATGAGGCTGCATTTTAAATTGTATTTTAACCCATATTTTAAATTGCCCCCCCCATTATGTTTTTATTGTAATTCTACTGGTGTTAGCCGCCCTGAGCCCAGCTCTGGCTGGGGAGGGTGGGGTATAAATAAATTTATTATTATTATTATTATTATTATTAAGCTTGTGGTCTACTAAGACTCCCAGATCCTTTTCATATGCACTCTGTCGCGCCAGGTGTCCCCCATCCTGTATTTGTGCATCTGGTTGTTCCTGCCTAAGTGCAGAAGAACCTTACATTTGTCCACACTGAAATTTGTTTCGTTAATTTGTCTAGCCTGAGTGACAGTGGCTCTCTAGGTGTCAGGCAGGGGTCTTTCCCAGACCCAGCTCCTCTTGAAGGTACCAGGGATTGAATCTGGGTCCTTCTGCATGCAAGACAGACAGACCCTCCAAGTGTCCCTATTTTCCAGGGACATCCCTGATTTAGAGACGCTGTCCCGGTTTCTGATTTGATCCCGGAATGTTCCACTTTTCCTTAGGACATCCCTATTTTCATCGGAGAAATGTTGGCAGCTATGGACAGATGCTCTATCACTGAGCTATGGCTCTTCTCTTGGGCTGTAACAATATGCTCCTGCACTTCAAAATTTCTAGCTACTTCCCTGCAGGCAGTTGCAAAGAGTTTCTCAGTGTGAACTCTAACCTCCTTTACAAATATCAGTGGTAGTTCTCTGGATGGCAGAGTGTTATCCAGGCCCAGGCTGAAAATGTTGGCAACAATTTCCTGGAAAACTCTATTTTAATGGCCTCTGACCTTCCTTTAAATAAACCAAACAAAAAATCCCCATCTTTTTTGAGTTCCAGGCTTTACAAAGTTTGAGGATTTGCTAACTGTTGTAACAGGCCTGGAACATCTCCAGACCTTTTTGTCACCCACACTTACGTTATCATTATGAACTCTGGCCATCAACTTATTAACTTTTTGCAACATAGAAAGGATAATTCCTCACCCACCCCCAGCCAGCCAGACAGCCCAATGGTCTCTTCAAATTCATAGTTAAGCATGAATGTGAACCAAAGATTGCTCAAAAGGCGAGTCATTCATTAATCATAAACAAAGCATCCCTGGCGTCGAGGACACATCAGCACATCATGTAAAAAGTTAAACGGTTGTGCAAGCATTTCAAATTTAATATTAACTATATTATGTTTCTATGTGATTTCTGAGAATCAGATTTTTCTTGCAAAAGGTTTCCAGCATTATTTTTTGACAAACGGAATTAAGGAAAGATGCTTCAACAGGATCAGAGTATCATCCTGCCTGAGCGAGTTTTCACATTGCCATTTTTAATTTATAAAAATATTTTAAAATTGGGGTTTCCTTTTTTTAAAAAAACCCTTCCAATTCCGTGTACAGTGGAACCTCATGTTGCGGACGTAATCCGTGATGGAGGCACGTCTGCAATCCGCAGCGTTCACATCCTGAAAGCGCCACGTCTGTGCAGGCGCAAGCACGATTTGATGCTTCTGCGCATGCGCAAAGTGCGATTTAGTGCTTCTGCACATGCATGAGCGGCGAAACCTGGAAGTAACCCGTTCTGGTACTTCCAGGATTTCCATGGTCCGTAATCCGAAAACATGTAACCTGAAGCGTCTGCAACATGAGGTATGACTGTACTCAGAAGCACTCCACATAACATTAGTCCAGTTTTCTTTATAACAAACTATTATTAGGTTGTATTCAATGGTAGTCCTACTCAGAGTAGACCCATTGAAATTAATGGACATTTTATTTTTCTTGAATATTTGATTTACATGTTACCTTCCCTTCAAAGGGCTCAAATGGGCATCCATGGTTTTCTTTCCCCTCTCCGTTTCATACTCACAACCACCTTGTGAGGTTGGTTAGACTGAGAGGCAGTGGCTGGTTCAAAGTCACCCAATGAACTTAATGGCTTAGTGGGGATTTGAACCCTTGTCTCCCAGGTCCTTGTCCGACACTTTAACCACCCCGTCACATTGGCTCTTGATTAATGTAGGTGCATTAATTTCAATGGGTCTACTCTGAGCAGTACTTAGTTGAATACATTATTATTATTAAGCATCTGCTTAGAGTTTTCAAATATCCAATGCATTTCACATGCATGATCTGCTTCCTTTAAAGTTGGGGTAGCCACTGCTGTGCTCTCTAGGTGTTGTTGGGCCACCCCACCAACATGGCCAAAAATAAGGGGTGATGGCCATGCTTGTCTGGTGATGTTTAGAAGGCATCATATTGGCTTTTGCTGCTCTGCGGTAAGTTAATATTATTATCTCCCCTACGACAGATGGGAAAACTGATGCAGAGAGAAAGCAACTTGCCTAAGACCACCTACTAAGTTCACAGCAGAGGCAAGATTCAAACCAGGAACTTCCTTGAGTGTAGCTCTGCTCTGTGCTGGCTCTAAGGTAAGTCAAGTTTATTATTATTCCCATAAAGCAGATGTGGGAGCTTGACTGAGGCCAGCTAGTGAACTCACTGACAGCCAAATGAAGGATTTACCTACAGCCTCAGGTTAGAACTGGAAGTTTGCAAACTCTGTTTGAAACGTTTTACCCTTTTGCAAGCTGAGTTTACCTGTTGGGTATATTAAGGAGAAGGCAGTCTTTCAAGTAACCTGGTCCTAAGCTGTATAGGGACTCATGTATAGCTACCAATACCTTGAACTTGGCCCGGTATCAGTTTGGTAGCCGGTGCAAATCCTGCAAGCAAGGAGTTCTATCCTGGTGGTAGTTTGTCACCACAAGCAATGTAGCTGCCATGTTCTGCAAGGGCAGCCCCACACAGCTCAAATTGCAGTAATCAAACCCTGAAGTTACCAATGCAGGGCAAGTGTGGTCAAGATATTGAAGGGTGGTGATGATTCCCCATGCTTACAAAATTGCACTCCTTCTTTCCTGACCTCCCCAAATTAATAACGTTCACGAACAACTCTGCCGAGAAACTTGGATCCACCCCAGCTCAGTGCTCAAAGACAGCACAGCTTAGTGGTGGATGTTAGATTATAATTATAAGGATGTTAGATTATAATTAAAAGTTGATGGTATTGAAATATCAGAGCTACCCCCCCCCCGGTTTTACTCCCTTAAACGTGTGTTTGTTTGGTGTTTTAATGGAAAATAAACAAAATCAGGTGCATTATTCCTTTTATAAAGATCAGGAAAGAGACATGTGAAATGTAATGATAATGGGTGACTTCTAAACAGGCGGGGAAATTATAGGCATCATCTGTGTGGGACAGGAACAAACACCTCTTAATTGTACTTCACCATAACGTACCTTGTGCGGCACAGTTGTATATATTAATTATATAAAAAATTATGTTACAAGGAGAAGCTGTTCAATGCTCTTTCTTCTCCCCCTCTCCCCCCGTTGCTGTCTCTAGCAGGAAAGAAGAACAATATCGACTGTCATCTACTGAAGGAGCTTTCAAAGACAAAATCATAAAGAATGAAAAGGCTATTATGAAAAAAAAGGGAGGGGAGAATGCTTTGATTTGAACAGATTTTCTCCTATTAATGTTTGAGGTTATCTGTTCTATATATTTTCTTTCTAAAGTCTCTCCTCGGAGTGTTTTGTATGGGTTCTGTGGAGATAACAGTGCTTTTTGATTATTATATCGTATGGCACACGGATTAGGTAGCTAATTATTAATTGGGGGAAGTCGAGGGGGTTGGTTTGTGTGTGTTGGGGGAGAACATACATCCCAGCAGCACTCTGGGGCTCGGAGGTATTATTTGAGTGAGGTGGGCAGTGAGATGGTGTAGGGCAGTGTTTCCCAACCTTGGGCCTCCGGCTGTTTTTGAACTACAATTCCCATCATCCCTGACCACTCGTCTTGCTAGCTAGGGATGATGGGAGTTGTAGTCCAAAAACAGCTGGAGGCCCAAGGTTGGGAAACACTGGTGTAGGGCAATGCTTAAGTTAGACACAGGATCCTAGAATTTTAAAGTTGGACGGGACTCCCTTAGGCCATTCAGTTCAGCCACCTGCAGTGTAGGAACCACAGCTAAAGAATATCCATCCAACCTTTGTTTAGAAAACCTCCAGTGAAGCAGAGCCCGCCACTTTCGAAGGGAGTCCGTTCTACTGCTGAACAGTTCTCACTGTCAGAAAAGCAGTGATGGTCACCAACCAACCAACATGGCTTTAAAAGAGGATTAGACAAATTTGAGGGAGAGGGCTATCAATTGCTGCTAGCCATGATTGCTGTCCTCAGTCTCCACAGTTGCAGGTGGCAATGTGTCTGAAAGTCAGTTGCTGGGAGCCCCAGGAGGGGAGAGTGTTCTTGTGCTGAAATCCTACTTGCAGGATTCCCACAGGCATCTCGTTGGCCGCTGAAAGAACAGGACATTGAGTTAGATGGGCCACTGACCTGATCCAGCAGGCTCTTCTAATGTGCTTCTGCTCTTAATGGTAAGGGGTGATGGGAGCTGCAGTCCATGCAAAGTTTATACCCTTACAAAGTTTATACCCTTACAAAGTTTATACCCATTACAGTGGTACCTTGGGTTACAGACGCGTCAGGTTACAGACGCTTCAGGTTACAGACGCTTCAGGTTACAGACTCCCCTAACCCAGAAATAGTGCTTCAGGTTAAGAACTTTGCTTCAGGATGAGAACAGAAATCACACGGCAGCAGCGGGAGGCCCCATTAGCTTAAGGGGTACCTCAGGTTAAGAACAGTTTCAGGTTAAGAATGGACCTCCAGAACGAATTAAGTTCTTAACCCGAGGTACCACTGTACAGATATATTATTGGGGCCAGGGTGATTATGGTTATCGTGGTTAACTTCAGACTGAAAATTCAATATGATCTGTATTCCATGGCCATCAAAGGCTAAGCCAGTTGAGAACAACACGCACACCCCACCCACTGTTAGTAGGAATAATGCAATATTATTGGAGAGAGGAGAGTTGTTGTTGTTGTTGTTGAAATTTGCATACCACCCTTCATCCAAAGATCACAAGGCAGTTCACAACATAAAAATACAAACCAATAATAACCCCAGTATGTGGAGAATTCACCAGGGCTTATCATGTCAGGCTACAATCTGGGTGAGGTGGCATGGAAATGCCAACTATACGAAGAAATAGTTAAACCTTTTCTTTCTTTAAATGTAGGATGCTCTTGAATCATTCCTTCTTAACCAATGTAAGGAGTACATTTTTTTAAATAAAAAAATTCCCTGCTTTTCCCAGGCAAGATTTAAATCTTCCTCTCTTTCTCTCTCTTTCTCGCTCCCCATGAAGCACAGCAGGAGGCTTTTTCCCCCCAAGTAAGAGAGATTGGTGGGTGGATAAAGGAAGGAGGAGACCACAATTATACCCCATTTTGGTGACATGTCTGGAACAGTGACTCCAGACAAAGAAGCAAAGCGAGAGATGTATCAGAGTTGCCATATCTCTAAGACAGACCTAAAAATACCTGCCGACACTACAAGTCTGAAATCCTTCTCAAGAGCTTCTCACCACAGCGTTCCTGCTGGGTGTTGAAGACAGCACAGAATCTATGTGCTACACGTTGTCTTGATGAGAATATCTGATTATCAGAGAGAGCAAAGGACAAAGCACTAGACATATTGCCTCCCCCCCTTTCCTTTTTTTTTTTTTTTGCAAGTGAGAAAACTTAAGATATTTGCATCAAAAGAACAGTAGGACTCATGAGAACCTAAGAAGAGCCTGCTGGATCAGGCCCAAAACTTCTTACTTTCTTCATGCCATGCATAATTGTATTAATTTCTATCATTTCACCTCTTACTTGCCTTTTCTCTAAACCCAGAAATGGCAAGCTCTGCATCCTTCCCTCACACAGAGTTGCTCCATCCCCTGGATCAATTTAGTTGCCCTTTTCAGAACCTTCTCCAGCTTTGCAGTATCCTTCATGTTCTGTTGGGTCAGGCTGTTTGTTCACCTTGTGTGGCACTTGTCTACTCTTACTCTCGGCAGTTCTCTAAGGTTCTCAGCAAAAGCTTTTTTTTGCATTGCCTGCTGCCTGATGCTTGTAAGGTGTCGAACCTGTTACCTTCTACCTGAAATGCATGTGTTATGGTCCTTCTCAAAGAATATGTGGTTCTGTGGGCAACATATAAATTTAATTTAACCTTCTTTTTTGACCTCTCCCCCCGAAATAATTAATGCACATGAACAATGTACAATGGGAGCTTGGAGGACCCAGATGCTCATGGTAGCACCTATGAAGACCTCAGCCACTGAGTCGGATTCTGATTTGGAAGGGATATTGAGCAAGACAGGAACCTCTGGGATTTAGAATTTTAAAAGACTCTAGGGGAATCTGAATCCCCATCTGAGAAGAGCAGTCAGTTGCATTGTAACTCCTCCTTTCTGTCCAGCAGGAATCCAGATATCATCATCTTCAGGCCACTGAAGCAGTCAGCCCAAGGCAACCAAGAAACAATCTTGCTACTTATTCACAATTCACATATTGTCCCTAGATTCTAAGCTGAAGCACCTTAAGACAGAGGATGACACTTGAGCCAACACAGAGGACTCTGTTCTGTCCCAGAGCCTTGGTAGGACAAGTTGTAAGCATGGGGGAGCTATCTGCAGTCCTGCAGATTCTATGTCTGATTTGCTCCCTGTCGTAGCTGTTGCACCTCCATCACCTCTAGGCCAGATGTTTGGCTCTCAGTCATCACTGTCTCTAGGTTGCATCTCTTGGCCTCTACCTTCTTCCTGAACATAGCATCTTGCCCTACAATTGTTAACCAACAAAGATATACATATATGGTCCACCAAACACAAAGGGTTCCTTCAGAAAAGCTGTTTACTGAACATTCATCCTGATGCACATGCACAAAGTATACATGGAAGTTAGACTATGTCTAATCTTTATGGAATATCCATTCTGATTTGTTTGTGGGGAGGTTGTACAACAACAATTCATCCTGACTTCGTCTTGATTCACTCGCGTAGTGTTTATATCTCGTCCTGTTAATCATCTGTTCATCCCATAATTCTCAGTGCATGTCTCTGTCACCCTGTCTGGAGAAGATCCAAGTCTATTTTCAGTCCAGGTGACACATTCTGAAAGAATGTATGATATAGCTCTCCTTAGACTCCACTGTTTTTGTAAGATGCTTATTTATATCACACCCTTTCTTCAAGGGGCTCAGGATGTCACACACAGGTCTGCCCCTTTTTCTTTTTGCCACAACTGCCTTGACAAGTAGGTTACATGAGGAGAAGCTCGTTTAGCAAGCTCAGAACTCAGTCCTCTGTTGTGTATATCTCAGAATGCCGAGGACGCCCTGCAAAAATGAATGGTGCAGCAAAACCTCCTCACTTGTAGAAAGCTAGCATTTCAAGAAGTGCCTGGCCTTATTCTTTACATAGCTGTGGCATTTGTTCTGTGATGATGACGTGTGCATCACAAGGTGAGTAAGAGGGGACATGATAGGAGTTTATAAAATCACACATGGCACAGAGAGGGAAGATAGTGAAATGTTTTTCTCTTTCTCTCATAACCCTAAAACTCACAAACAACCTGTGAAGATGAATGTTGGAAGATTTAGGACAGATAAAAGAAAGTCCTTTCTCATGCAGTGTGTAGTTAAACTATGGAACTTGCTCCCACAGGAGACAGTGAAGAATAAGCACCCCCATGGAGGAGAGGGCTGTTGGGATATACTAGCCGTGATGGTTATGGTCTGCTTCTGCACTTGGAGGCAACAACAAGACCAATTGTTGGAGACCCCAGGAGAGGAGAGTCCTGTTGTGCTTAGGTACAGCTTGTGGGCCATCTGGGTGGCCACTATGAAAACATTAGATGGGCCATTGGGCTGATCCAGCAGGCACTTCTTATGTTCTTAGATTCTTAAGCCACCAGCAGATGTCTCTGAGTGATGGTGAAGTGTGTGATGGACAATTTCTAGACTGCCCACACTGGCGCAGCCATCATTGTATCAGTGAGATTTCACCATTGTCACGAACTATTCCTTTCAATACTGAGAAGAAATTAAGACAAGTAAAACTGAGAAGGAATATTCAGACAGGTAGAGGGACCAGAGAAACTCAGTGTTGGATTTTGATGTCATCTCTTGACAGCTTCAGTAATGATTGGTGTGTGGATCTTGACAGTTAAAAAATGAAGGGTCTAAAGCAGGAAGGGGGGGAATCTTCTAGCCTTCAAACACTTAAATTATTCATCTTAATTGATGCAAATGTGTAATGCATAACCAAAGTATAACGTGAGCTACCTACCTGGTATGTTTGATTGATGCCAACAACAGAGAAGTCTGGATTGCAGCCTTTTGCCATCAGAATGAGAACGGCTGATAAACCCCCCCCCCCCTTTTTAGTCACTTAAGAAAAGAACTATATTTTAAAGGAAGCAACTTTTTAAAAAGAAAAGACCTATGTGCCACCAAGAGTTTCAGGAGGTGCTTCCTTGGGCAGCTTCCAGAGCTTGGGAAGTTTCTTTTAAAAAGGAATGAGTTCTAGTTCACGTTCAACATGATGAAAAAGTCATTCAAGTTCACATTAATCCTTTTACAAAATGAACTACAGTGGTACCTTGGGTTAAGAACTTAATTCGTTCTGGAGGTCCATTCTTAACCTGAAACTGTTCTTAACCTGAAGCACCACTTTAACTAATGGGGCCTCCTGGTGCCGCCGCACCGCCGGAGCACAATTCGTGTTCTCATCCTGAAGCAAAGTTCTTAACCCAAGGTACTATTTCTGGTTTAGCGGAGTCTGTAAACTGAAGCATATGTAACCCGAGATACCACTGTAGTTTGGTTTTTATTAAGTCTGCTGTTCACTTCCAGTTCACCCAAATGATGCTTGCCCCCCCCCCCAAAAGCCAGTTTCAAAAACAGCATTCAGAATATTCCTAGCCGAAGAGGAAGAGATGCTTCAGAAGATTACAGCAACATCAAAACACACAGGCAGCGGAAAGGGACAAGGTTTCTTTTCCCTAGCAATTATGATCTATAAACTTAAAGTCCCACAGGGTAGAAAGAACACATGTAAGAGCATGAACCTAAGAATGAACTAGAATGAGTTCAAACTTCTATCTCCAAAAGAACTTAATTCATGTCAAGGTCACTTGGCAATTTGAGGAACTACTTTCAAGTATAGCTCAGAGATTTTTAAACAAATTCATTGAACTTTATTAAAATTAATTTGTTAATTCCAAGCACTGACAGCATTGCTAGTACAACTCATGCTCTCTGATCATTTGGGATCCAACCATTACTAGAGTAGCATGGAAAGGGACCCAGAAGAAATCCTGCAACTTACCACCATGCTCTTTTACACATTACATGGTGAACCTGTGCTACTCCCATGGTAGGGCTTTATTTTCAGACTGTATACAGCCCACCTAATCCACCATGGGGCCCTGCTCTGTGGGCCCCCTGCTTGTAATGCCTCTGGGGGCCACCTACCCCATACTGGATCTGTTCCCCAGGAAATGTGGGGGTGGGTGCGAGGGAAGCAAGCCTCTCACAAAGGAGCAGCAACCAGCACCCTGCAGGACTGGATCCTCCCACTTGCTAGCTGGGACACTAGAGGAAATGATCCTGTATACAGTGGTACCTTGGGTTACATACGCTTCAGGTTACAGACTCCACTAAACCAGAAATAGTACCTCGGGTTAAGAACTTTGCTTCAGGATGAGAACAGAAATTTTGCTCCGGCGGTGCGGCGGCAGCAGGAGGCCCCATTAGTTAAAGTGATGCTTCAGGTTACGAACAGTTTCAGGTTAAGAACGGACCTCTGGAACGAATTAAGTACTTAACCCGAGGTACCACTGTAATGCTGTTCCTTCATGGTTTCCCAGCGTTCATTTATTTATGACATAATTAACTATACAAATATCCTTTTTGTTTTTTTAAGTGGCATATGCAATACATTCATTCCCCATCTCTGGGGAATGAGACCATTTCTCCCACTATGACCTTAACATGCCTCGCTTTTGTATTGCCAGACCTTTGTTTACAATTTGTCTCTCTTCCTTAACAAACACAGCTACTCTCCCCTTCTGCAAAAATATCTCTTATTGCTAATTGTTACACAGCCGGGCAAGCACAAACTTTAAAGAGGAGAGGGAAATTGGTGTGTGTGTGTGTGTGTGTGTGTGTGTGTGTGTGTGTGTGTGTGCATTGATTCATAGACTCCTCTGGCTGAGACAAGAGCCCAAATCTCTCTCCCAGCGCATTGGCAAGGCAGATGAGGGCTGCTGGGAGAGGTTTCGGAGAGGCTTGCCAAGTTTTGCTCAACAGCAGTCCTCCCCGCCAGTGACACAAGATAACTTCAGCTGGGCTTTGCAATCATATTCAAGTGAATGTGAAACACCTGCTTTATGGGGAGGTGGGGGGGGGGAGTTGCCAGCATTGCTGGATTCTCAAAACAGAGCATCAAACTATGAACTTTTGCTGCAGCAGGTGGGAGAAGCCAGGGCATGATGATCCCTTACATCATCCACACACAGTTGTGGGTGCCAATGCAATCTATCACAATTTGAATGTCTTTCGGTGTAAGCTTCTGGTCAGTCAGAAGCAAGTTTTCCAAACCCAGTACCCTCCAGAAGTTGTCATTTTTTCCTAATCTTCAGTTCCTCACATTTCCACATCAGGTTTGTTGGTTTGGGGTTTCTTTAACAACCTATTTCTCCCCCAATATGCCCATATCATAGAGAACTGAATTTCAGACTGGGGTGGGATGGAGAGAATGAGAAAGTGGAGGAAACTGAAATTGACAGATTGGCCCATCCCTCCTGAAGATGGACCAATGGTTTGACATGGGATAAAGCAGCTTCATGTGCTCATTTCTTCATATACCCTGAGATCTGGCAAGCCTGTATGGACAGGACTGGGCTTTTGAAGCACTTTCCCCTAACTCAGGGGTGGGGGGCCAGATGGTGGCAGACTCCAGCTCCCATCATCCCTGACCAGCAGCCCCGCTGGCAGGGGCTAACAGGAGATAAGTTCAGGAACTGGAGCACCCCAGGTTCCCCATCCATGCCCTAAGTCAAGGATATGCAACGTCAGGCCTGAGGACCAAATGCAACACTCTTTTTCTGGGTATCCTGCCTTCAGGAGTCTCCCTAGGCTACATGTCTTCTTATACACTATTCCCCTAATCAGCCCAGCTCCACATGGGCCTCATGAGCTTCTGCCTGACTGCGTGGGGTCCTTGAATTTTGATAATGCCTCTTGTTTATTGGGTGGAGAGGAGTGGGTGTGAATGTGAAGACCTCCAAGCATGCTTGCTCTGCACCAAGGTGCTCCAGACCTCTGCCAAGTTTGGACAGCACCTTGCTCTTTTTCTGCCCTGCAAAACAATAACTCTGTAAGGTGGGTCAGTAATCACAGCTCTGGTATCAGAAGAGGCTGGCTGAGGTGAAGAAGTGAAGGCCAGCCGGATGGGAATGTGTCAGGACTGAGATACGAACAGGGAGCAGATCCAGCTCACAGCTGATGCTCTCAACCTCTATGCAATGCCTGGTTGACAGCTGTGGCAATCTAGATGGGAGTGAATCCTGACCTCTGGAGACGCGTGGAGACCAGAAGCATGGAAGACGCGGTTAAATATCCCTTTTTATTTACCCACTTCATTTAGTAAACACATTAAATTAAACTGCAGATGTTCGGCTGTCAGTGCAGCCACAGAGCCTCAGTGAGCGGCTTTCCTGATGGAAACATTTTATGCACTCTAAATAAACAAACACAATCTTGTTAATTAGTTAATGAATTTTTTTTAAATGCTCCATTAGCCTCTTTATATCCCGAGCTACGTTAGTTCCTATTTTTAATAAATAGAGACCCTGTCGTAGCATGCAGAATGTTTGAGCTTGCATCTAATGAAGGACTAATTATCACTACTACCCTAGAGTTTAATATGATTAGATGTTGCCTGCAGTATTTCTGGCTCTGACAATGAGAAAGAATACCAGGAGCGTATTAGAAGCTGATGGGTGGGGAGAGAAATCTCAACAATGGTAGGAGCATCTCACAATGGCTACAGTTTTTACAAGTGGGACGTTTTCCAAATCCTGAGGTCAGACGAGCTCCCACAATTGGAATGCCAACTCAGGAATGCCTATTAAGGGCAATTCATGCATCCACACTGTGTCACTTCACATCTCCTTACTGGACACGTCTAGGTCCTCATCTACAATGCAAGGCTCTGAGGATAGTGGCCAGTTGAGGACCATCACCACCACCTAAAGACAGGAAGTACATCACCTCACCAAAAAGGGACAAACAAGGACATCTATTTGCATAAAAATGCATATGCTAATTCATCAGTATAGATGCACACTTGGAAATAATTACTATAATTTAAGTAGAAACATGATACATCTCACTATCATAGAGAAGACATGGTGACCTGTGCACCTGCCCAGTGTGCTGATAAGCAACTTCAAGGCCCCAAGAGGCCTTCCTTCTTGTGGATCCTGATCTTCAAAATGGGCTTGGACTGGACTGCAAATTAAGGATGCCTTCAAACAGAGGACTGTCCTACCATAAAGTATGTCGCATGGCCAATATTAAGTGATGATCTAGTGATTGGCTGTGTGCCCTGTTGTCACAGAAGGGCAAGGAGAAGGACTCTGGCTGGTCTGGTCTGGTGGGATCACTCTTTGAGCAGGGCAAGCAAAAGAGCAAAAGGAAGGCTGGAAGGAAGGAAGGAAGGAAGGAAGGAAGGAAGGAAGGAAGGAAGGAAGGAAGGAAGGAAGGGTGTCATGGCCACTTTGCAATGCAGTTCTCCAGCCTTCTAATGTGAACATAAATACATACATTAGCATAAAGTGTGCATATAAAGGAATATCCTCATGAAAATGTCTAACATTCTTCTGCTGATATATGAAGCTCTGAACAACTTGGATCCAGGAAAACGCAAGAACTGACTGAGCTGTTATGTCCTGGTTTGATCACTCGGATCATCCAGATGAGTACTGCTAGTTGTCTCCTGTCAGATGCACCGAGTTCCACCCAACAATGGGGTGGGGACTCATGGCACTGTGTGATGCCACATGTATGACACACACTTGTGATGTCATGCACATTGGGAGGAGGCCAAAAGGGCTGACAAGACCTGCCACCACTGCTGAGAGGCCCAGCAAGGCCATCTGCCACCATGGGGAAGCTTGGCGGGACCCAGCCCCTCAGCCCCATTCTCACATACAGAGGCCTAGATGACCTCAACCAGAAGCTGGGCATGCTGCCTGTCTTGTGCTGTGGGAGGCTGTTCCAACCTGTTTCATGTGGCTGGCACCTTACTTTTTACTTTCAGGCAGCTCTAAAAGAATTTAACAATGGAAAAATGGGGAAGCAATGAAAGTGACAGATTTGCCCATCCCCAGGTTCAGTTTCTGGCATCCCCAGGCAGGTATGAGAAAGAACATCTGCCTGAAACTCCAGCAAGCCACTGCCAATGGAGAGAATCCTGAGATTTCTTTCCTGGACTATCACCTGGACAGCTCCGTTGGTTAGAGTGCGGTGTTGATAACACCAAGGTTGCCAGTTTGATCCCCGTATGGGGCAGCTGCATATTCCTGCATTGCAGGGGGTTCAACTAGGTGATCCTCAGGGTCCCTTCCAGCTCTACAATTTTATGATTCTATGACTAATGCTGATATCTTCAAGGATCAAAGCATCATTCACAAGTGATATGAAGGAGAGAGAATCCCCATGGCAAGAAAGAAAAAAGGAACAATCCAGTGTTGATGATTAGATTGCTAAAGCTCTGTGCCTGTTCTATTCAACATGTGAGCCTGGTGATAAAAGAATTTAATAGCCACGTGTCTAATTTTACAATTCCAACCCAATTTCCTACTGGATCAGCTCCAATGATCCAGTTTTAGCCTAAAGCTGTGCATAAAGGTCAATGGAACGTCGAGGTGAACATATGTTAATACCAGTGCTCTCCCATAGTCTTCTTTAATAGAACATACAATGCTAAGCTTGGAGGATTTGCACAAGCTCAACGCTAACACCATATGGGTAGCTGGCTGCAAAGTGGTAATAGCCTAAGCAAAGAATCCTAATCAGGTATGGCTGGACAATGAATCAAATAGCACCACACAAAGTAATAGCTATGCAATTAAATACTAATAACACAGATGATATATTGCTGATATTACTCTGTGAACTGGAGGTGCAGCTTTTGTCATAACTAAAGCTGCGGCGCATCATTACTTGATCATCTCGACAGAGTTTGTCCCTGACTTCCCTGCCACAAATCTTTATAGTGCTTTAAGAAACTTAAGCTGCAATCTTAGACCCAGTTTCCTGGGAGGAAATAACCTCATACACTGAACTAGATACGTATATGTGTGCACTGGTAGGGTCCAACCCCATACACATGGGGAGTAAGTCTCATTGAGCACAGGAGGATCTGCTTCTGAGTAGTAATACCTAGGATTGCATACCCTTCCCAACATTTGATAAATGAATGGGGTTATCTTGTAATATCCCAATTTCCATAGAAAGCATATTTGCTTGAGTCCCCCTCATACATTGCCAAAGGTTATTGGCATGTTGCTGGATTTTATTTAATCTGTGATCGCCTACTTGCCACAGGAGGGTGTTTATTCCCTGTGCTAAAGATGCAGTGAATTGTCCTATTCTATGCCATACGCAGTTACATAAGAACGTAAGACAAGCCTGCTGGATCAGGGTCATCTAGTCCAGCATCCTGTTCTTACAGGGGCCTGCAAGTTTGACATGTACACAACAGCACTCTCCCAACCTGGGATTCCCAGCAGTTGGGATTCAGAGGGATATTGCATCTGATAGTGGAGTTACAACACAGCCATCATGGCTAGTGGCCTTCAACAGTCTTCCTTGGATTTGTCCCATCCTCTTTTTAAAGCCATCCAAGCTGGTGGCCATCACTGCCTCTTGCTGGAGTCAGTTCCATAGTTTAACTATGCCCAGTTTGAAGAGGACTTTCTTTTATCTGTCCCAGATCTTCCAACATTCAGCTGCTTTGGGTGTCCATAAATTCTAGTGCTGTGAGAGAAGGAGAAAACCTTTTCTCTATCCACTTTACCATGCTATGCATAATTTTATAAACTTCTATCATGTCGCATGTTACTCACATTTTCTCTAAACTAAAAGTTCCCAAATGCTGCAACCTTCTCTCCTAGGGGAAGATGTTCCATCACCTTGAGAACATTGGTCACCTTGGTGATGAGAGATGGAGAAAACATCTCATTATTTACTTTCTCCTCCCCATGCATGATCTTGCACAGCGCCATCGTGTCTCCCTCATTTAATTTAGAAAAAGAATTTAAAAGCCTACAGGAGCAGAAAAAGTGCTCTTGAGCTCAGATCCTGCTTTTGGGCTTTCCATGGGCATCTGTTGGACCACTGTAAGAACAAGAGGCTCGATCCAGTAGGCTCTTTTTATGTTCTTAAGGTGGGCATCTTCTATCCATCATCAATACCAAACAGTTAAAGGAAATCTGGAAAAAACACCTTTGTTTAGGGAAAAATCAAGAATTACCTTTTGTTCTTATAAATGGCACGCAAGCCCTTTATAACTACACTGTTAGCTAAAACATAAGGGGTTGATGAGGGAGGAATCCTCCAGAAACAGTAACACATTTGACCTCTTAGCATTAGGAGAAGAAAAATCCTTAACAGCAAAAGATAAACTTTCCAAAATACTTTGCAGCAACAGAATGAAGGAAGATATGAAATGTCTTGGCTGGACTAAAAGACTGCAAAAGGAGCATTTCACCGAGAAGCACAAAACATACTTTGAAGAAACTTTTAGACATGTATAAAATTACTTTGAAAGGGAAAGAGGAGAGAAAGAAGAGAGGAAGGGGGAGAGGGAACCCACACAAATTAGGGTAGTTTTTAGGCAAGAAGCCCACTGTTTGCTCTACTTTGCTTTATTTATTAGTTCTTAAGGTATTTAAAATGCTAGCATTAAAACTGTGGAATGATTTGCAAATGAATGCCGTTGCAGTTGTGAAAATATAACTCACAGCTGAATGTGGGTTATTCAGACAAATGGCCGCTTTGTTCGGTGAGGGGAAGTGAAGTTCTGTGTTAATTTATTACAAACTGCAGCATTTCAACCCTGATGTCCAGGCAACAATGTTTTTTATTTCAAGTAATTTATAAGTACTTCCCATAGCACTTAACAGTGATGTCTTTGGCCCCTTCACCATGGCATCAGAGTGTATATGTATTTACTGTGGGAATTTGTTTTTAATAAAACTGTTGTAAGGCATTTTTATTCCCTTTCTTTGTTGCATTTAAAAAAAAAAACATTTGCTGCATAAGTAATGGATTTTATCCCTTCTTGAAAGGCAGCAGATTATGCTGGAACTGTATTTTGCTTGTGTAAAATAATGACAGGGTAAGGAAAGCCTCGAACTAACTTTCTTTCTTTCTTTCTTTCTTTCTTTCTTTCTTTCTTTCTTTCTTTCTTTCTTTCTTTCTTTCTTTCTTTCTTTCTTTCTTTCTTTCTTTCTTTCTTTCTTTCCTTCCAGCGTAAGCTTCTAGTAAGAGGATCTTCTCAGGGGTTTTTTCAGATGTTACATGGTCACAGGCTAGACTCCAGAGAGACCAGTAGAGTTCTCCTGAACCAAGCTCAGATATAAACCTTGGGAGCATGTAAAAGCTTCAAGTAGGGGCCAGGGAATAATTTGATTCAGTTCACATTTTCTTCATATAAATGTTTATATACTGCTATATATCATCAGCAGCATCATTATCACCTTCATCATTTACCTGTCCTTCACCCTAAGGTCCCAGGCCGGTTATGACAATTAAACACACATAATTAATATTAAAACATACGATTAAAAACAGTGTGAAGCAACTTACCACTACATAAATATCATTTAAAAACCATATTAAAATGTTAGAATCAGAAATCAGCGAACTATTATGGAAAGGTGTATTCTTCCTTGCCTGCATAAGCCTGATGGAATAGAAAGGTTTTCAGCAGGCATTTAGAAGTTGCAAAAGAAGGTGCCTGCGGAATCTCTCCCAGCATAGCATTCTCCAGGACTGGGCTGACAATGACACCAAAGGTTCGGTTTCCTGTTGTTGTCAGATGAGCCTTGCCAACACGCCTGGGTGTGCTGATCGTATATCAGAAGGGCAGCAGAAATAATCCCAAATACCCATCCCTATTCTCCTCATGGGTGATCCCTACAGTCACCTGATCTGATTTGCAGAAAGGTCCTCATGTACATGCAATGAAGTACTGAAGCCCTTTATAACATCCATTTTGGGATGTATATTCGGATGTCGAGAAAACGGGTTGCACCTGCAGTGCATGTCAGAACGAGATTCCTACCATGGCTCTATTCTTCTTCTTATTTCCCAGGAGGGAGAACTTGGTTTGAGAAATGGGCTCCTGTTTTAGAGGAAGAAGCCGTTAAGTTTTCCTGACAATTGTTTCACAGATTGCTAGTTACGAGGGCTTACAAAAACACGGCGCCTAATGATGGTCTCATTTGAAAGGTCTCACCCTCCAGATGCTTTCTGTGTTTTCCCAACTTATTTTTGCAGCTGTGGGGGGAAAAACAACACAAACGATCCCCTGAACGTGACGTTTCCATCTCCTCAGCCAGTATGGTTTGGCAAGAAACATTATTTATTTATTTTCAAAAATTGTGCCATGGCAAGAGTCCTTACGATTTCATTGGTAAAACATTTCATATCAAAATGTGGGGCCCAAGCAAGAGAGAAGAAGGAAGGCTTTATTTGGCCCCACAGATCCAGGGTGTGGCTGCCACAAATATAATTCCTTTGTAATGTGGAAAGAAATGAAGGCTGAACTGCAGATTCATTTATTTATTGCATTTTTCTCCATGTTGCTCAAGGTGGCTTAGATGGTTCTCACCCTCTGTATTTAATCCTCAAACATCCCTGTGAGGTAAGTTACCCTAGAGTAAGCGACTGAGCTTCATGGCTTAGTGGGGATTCAAACCCTGGTCTCCGAAGTCCTAGTCCAACACTTTAACCAGTCTTCCACACTGGCTCAAGGATATTTATGGAACCTTGTTTCCTGATATCTATGTATCTATTGCCCAGATCTTATGATATTTTCAGGAGACAATCAGAAGCAGTGTTAGAGGAGAACAAACACCATTTTGAGCAGTAATATGCTGGCCCAGTCAGACCCCACCTGGAGTTCTGGGTGCCGCAGTTTAAGAAGGATATTAACAAGCTGGAATGTGAGCAAAGGAGGGCAACCGAGATGATCAAGGGTCTGGAAACCAAGCCTTACGATGAATGCTTGAGGGAGTTGGGTATGTTTAGCTTGAAGAAGAGAGGACCAAGAGGAGATGTGATAGCCATGTTCAGATATCTAAAGGACTGTCACATGAAAGATGGAGCAAGCTTGTTTTCTCCTGCTCTGGAAGGTGGGGACATGTACCTATGTATTCAATTTACAAGAAAGGAGATTTCCACTAAACTTCAGGAAGAGCTTTGTGACAGTAAGGGTTATTTGACAGTGGAACTGACTCCATTGGAAGGTGTTGGTCTCTCCTTCATTGGAGGTTTCTAAGCAGAGGTTGGATGCTTTAGCTGAGATTCCTGCATTACTTGGGGTTGAACTAGATAGCCCTCAGGGTCCCTTCCAATTCAACAACTCATGATCCATCCTCAGAAGTCTCTGCCAACTTCCTTCCCCCTTCTGTCACTTGGGTCTTTGCCCATGGCTCTGGAAGGATCACCTAGTCATTTTTTAAGGGACATGGGTCAACAGGGTCTCCTTCTGACGTTAAGGATGCAAGTTGCAAGAAACAGGTCCCAAGCTCCCCTGTTGCTTCCTCTGTGTCCCTAGTCTGGTATTCTCTACAACTCTTCCATTTGGACTTACAAAGCCTGTCCTGTCCTGATGGCAGGAAACTGATCCTGCTTCACTGCCCCACTTCCTGAGCAGTTTGAAGAGGGAATGCAGTGTTCAAAGCTCCCTGAGCTGTTGTTCCGCATCCCCCTGCCATCTCAAACTCTCTCCATCTATAGAAAAGCTGCAGAAATCCTATTTTAAGACAAGCTGAGCTCCTTTATATCAGCTGCTCTTGTAGTAACAGGCACACAATGGGAAGTTTGATTTTGGTATCAGAAATGTAACAGACAATGACATTACACTTGTAACTTGACTTTGAGTGAATCAATTTCTATGACTGCAGAGGAAATTGAAATGCTGTGGGGGCGGGGGAAGCATATTTGAAGACGATCAGGGGAGGGGGGAATCCTAGTGGGCAGCAGCAAGAGAACTGAAAAATGCATACTCTAGGGAAACTGCATTGAAGACTTGATTTCTTTGAGGCTGATTCTATTGTTGCCCAAGCAAAGTCTCAGTCAAGCCTGGAAGCTTCTATAAACTTCAAGGACTATTCAGACAAAACCATGAGAAAAGAGTTATTTCTGATGGAACCTGCCCTGGCCAGGGGGGTTATTCCATAACTGGAGTGCCAACCCTGAAAACCTCCAATTGCCACTCATGTGAATGACTAAAGGATGGGGTGGGGGCATTCAGAGGAGTCCTCTGACATTGAGCTTAAATTTTAATGGACCTTAGCTCAAGAAAACCCATCATCACTGTAATCAATGATAACTGTTTATTGAAAGCTTTCTTGCCCTGTGAAAGGAGCCTCAATTTTTCCATTTTATTCTCACGGCACTTGGGAATTTCTCAAGAACTTCAGCTGGTGTGGAGTTTTGAGCTTACCTCAACATTGCAAGATGTCTAAAGGGTGATGGGTGGTTTCTTTTCTTTCTTTCTAGGAAACATTTCCCCAGCAATCTGCAGCCTTCTTGGTTGCCTGTGTTTTCTGATCTGAAGGGGGGGGAGCCCCATGGGAGGAGTTATCTCAAGATGATGTGGACACTTGGGAAGACTGCTGGTTAGATGATTTGTAGAAGGAAAGAAAGGAAAGAAATCCCCTTGGCCGCCCCAAAAGCCCTACTCCAAATGCATGACGTTTTCACCAACATTTTCTCTTCCTTTGATGCAATTTATTTTCTATTTAGCTGATGGAGAATGGTGTAAAAAATAAAAATGCTGGAGAAATATACATAACTTGCCCCCAAACATACAGAAACAAGGGGTTGGGGATAGCTAGGAGTGCAGTTCCCAGATCAGAGATGATTACTTCCAGATACAGTGGTACCTCTGGTTACGTACTTAATTAATTTCGGAGGTCGGTTCTTAACCTGAAACCGTTCTTAACCTGAGGTACCACTTTAGCTTATGGGGTCTCCCACTGCCGCCACGCTGCGCTGCACGATTTCTGTTGTCATCCTGAGGTAAAGTTCTTAACCTGAGGTACTGCTTCCAGGTTAGCAGAGTCTGTAACCCGAAGGGTTTATAACCCGAGGTGTTTGTAACCTAAGGTACCACTGTATACTATTTCCCTCTTTTTACAGTCTCAGCTTCTGGATCCAGAAAAAGGTAAATTAACTAGTACTCCTGACATTCACTGTAAAGCCTCTCATCAAATCTTTGAGGTTTTATAAAAATCAAGCAGCATATACATTTTTATGAAATACATAAGCTCTTCCTCAAGATTGTGTAGGTTTACGAAGATAAGGAAGTGCAGAGTTATGAAATGTGTACACTCCATACATCTACAGCATGCCCCCCCCAATAATCCTGGGAACTGTAGTTTGTCAAGGGTGTTGGGAATTGTAGCCCTCCTCAGTTCCCAGGATTCTTGGGGATGGGGGACATGATTTAAATGTGCTTTCAAAGTATGGCGTGTCCACAGTCTCAGTCAGTGACTATCCTTATCTGCACTTACTTTAGGGTTGCCATGTTTCAAAAAATGAAAACCAGGACACAATTTTTCAATTGACTTGCCCAGTGCTTTTTTTCTTAAAAAAAAAATGTTTAGGGTTACACTCATTTTGACTCAAGAAAACCACCATTTTATAGTTCAAATCGGGAAAAATTAATACAGCAAATGGACAAAAGTACAAAGATCCACAAAATGTATGCGTACCTCCAGAAAAATAGCACTGGACTTGCCTAACATCCAAGGCAAAACACCACCTTTCAGAAATCCTCCCCACAGACGTTAATTCTACCTTTGAAATCCTGGTAATGTCCAGGAAAATCCGGATGTATGGCAGCCCAAACCTACTCCCCCCCCCCAAAAAAAAATCCCTATCGCTTTTACATATGGGAAGGGGGGGAGAATTAACCATAGTGGAGTGGGCACATTAGCTATGCCTGGCTTCCTTGCTTTCTGTGTGTGTGTGATTCCCCCCACCTCACTTTCCCGGTTCATTTCTTTCAAATTCTCAGCAAGTCTAAAGAGGGGAACCCACGCACAGAGAAGAAGGAAGATTTGGGGGGGGGAGCAGGGGGGCGCAGGAGGAAAGAAAGTAAAAGGGGGAAACCTCCCAACCCTCCTCATGCCAGAGGCGTATGAAATATGAAGGTCTGGCGATTGTTTGAGTTCAGTGCGTCGGAATAACATTGGTTAAATTATGGATAGTTTTGAATAGTGTCACTTTTCTCCCTCTTTCTCTCACAGCCCCCCCCCCCCCGCTCTCCCTTCGTCTTCTGCAGATGGTTGTTCACACACAAGGAGCCTAGGCCTGCATAATTGTATCACTAATAAGCAGTGAGGCAATTAGTTGTGTAAGTGTGCTATAATCATTCCAACAGAAGAGATGACGAAGAGACAAAAAAAGGAGGGGGGGCACCCAAAAATGTCTTTTTCTCAATTCATCAACTGACAGCCATAATTAGATATATATAATTGAAAATTCCACAGTAGGGGGGCCAGCTTATACAAATGAAATTTTTTCTCCCTCGGTTAATTTTTTTATTTATTTTTTTGCTTCTCTTATGTATTTTCTAACACCCCCCTACTTCTCCATTTCACTCTAATGTCTCCTCAGAAAAAAAATGTTACTCTGAAGGAACACACGCTATACAAACGTCAGAATAATATGTCTTCTATTATTATTTTTATTGAACAGGGTGGCTTTGAAATAATTTTTTTTATGAGGTAAATTTTTACCCGGTGGCTTAAAAAAAAAGAAAGAAGCCAAGCTCTCACAAGCTCCTATCCCCACCCCTCTCTCTCCAACACACCATCTTTTAGAAGATCTATATATCAGTTTTCCAAACATGAAATGTAAAACTCAAGGAAAAAGAGAAGCTCTGTTTTGTTTTTGTATCTCCTCCTTCATTGACATGGAGAAAGCCTGAAGTTTTGGGAGCAGTGGGGGAATTTGTGAATTATAATAGAGAATGACATCACCAAGTATTATGGGAAGTTGAGGGATTTCTTTGGAGCAAAGCCTGATTATCAAAAGGCTATAATTAAATTTGGGCTTTAAAAAAAATGCTCAAGTGCTTATGACTTTGTGGAAACTATGCTCAGAGCAGCTTTTCACTGAATTAATCAGCCTGGAAGATTTCATTATGCAGGAGTCTCTCTTTTTAAACTGTAAGCCCACAATCAGACCCTCTCTCTTTTCTCCTAAAAATTAATTGGACGAACCTTACTCGATTTTTTTAAAGAGAGGACTTCGTAAGATTGGAGCTTGTTAATTAAGTCCTTTTAAATGCCCCCAGCTGTGCAACACATCCCCCCCAACACAATCGCATATTTATTTTTAACATTTTCTCCCTCCTTTTACAATAGCAGGCTATTTTTGAAAATACAACAAAAACGCACCCTCACAGGCTAAGACACCCGTATTGAATGCCAATGCATTATATTCAGCCGTCATGGGAGATTTGCAGGATGCCATCATTACCACCACAGTTCCAGACTAGGGGGGAAAGTTTTCCCCTTGGATTTCACAAGAGTATTTATAGAAATAATTTGCTAATTATTCTTACAAATGGAGAAAGGGCATGTAAGCACAAAAGAACTAGAGAGTATTTCAGTGTTTTCTTTCAGTTTTTGGCGCCAATGCATCTGCACAAAAGTCATCCGGTGGAGTTTTGCTGAGTGGCTGGGGTGGGTGCAGTTACTTGAAGGGGAGAGAAGTGCTTGGTAGCCCTCAGTGGCCAATTTGCGGGACACTTTAGTCATGTGTCTCTGTTCAGATTAGGGTTGTCAGGTCAGGAGCATCCCAGCCTCTGAGATTTCAGGGCCCAAACCTAGGGGCAGCCTCTGGTGATGTCATGGGGTGGACCATGGAGACAGAGGTTAATTGGGAGAGGAATTCACTCTTTCTTTGCTGTGAGAGCCTTCGTTACTTACCCAGTATTCACACCTATGCCCCACTAACCAGCATTCAGCCAAAATACCTTCCTAAAATTGATTTGATCCATAAGAAGTGAGTGAACAAATGCTCTTTTAAATACAAGGTGGGTGAGGGTGGTTTTAGTTTTGCAGCTGGCCACAGCCACCCAGTGGCACTCCCAATCTACAAAGGGACACTGTAGGCATTGGACAATGTACTGGACTAGAGTCTTCCAGCACCACCTTCTGGAATGTCCTCTTCAAGAAATAAAACAACACCACTTTAAGACTTGTCTCCCATGCTCATCCTGTCCAGACTGCCCAAAAAGTGGGAAGGAAGATAATCCTGTCCAGAAATGAATGCTTATGTTTTCTTATAACTTGTTTACAGATGTAGTTGGGGATGAAGCGGTTAAACCAAAAGCTTCAAACAACTTGAGAACATAAGAAGAGGCTGCTGAATCAGGCTGAAGGCAGACCTAGTTCAGCATCCTGTTGTCACAGTGACCAGCCAGATGCCTGTGAGAAGCCCAAAGCTGGACCTAAACACAAGAGCACTCTGCCCTCCCACAATTGCATTTCTACCTCTGAATATGGAGGTGGAGCATAGCCATTGTGACTAGTAGCCACAACCACTTCCTCTTTTGAAAATGAATGCCATAGATTAACTATGTGCTATGGAATTTGCCCCACAAGAGGAATAGATGTCCACCAACTTGGATGGCTTTAAAATAGGATTAGACATAAAACTATCAATGGCCACTAGCCATGATGGCTATGTTCTACCATCACTATTGGAGGCAAGATGCTTCTGAATACCAGCTGGTAGAGACTGAAGGAGTGGAAAGTGATGTTGAACTCAGGTCCAGCTTGTAGGTTTACCACAGGCAGGTAAACTGGGGGAACAGGATGCTGGACTAGAGGAGCCACTGGCCTGATCTAGACCTGATTCAGAATTGACATTTCTATAGGTGCACCAAAAGAAAACATATTCATAGATTCAAATAAACAAAGATAGTATCACTAGATTGTGTGAGTCCAAATGCTCTAACTGAACATCTATATTTAGTAGTCCATCTACTTATTATGGTAAGAGCATTCATTATATTCCAAGTAATGGCTAGAGACAGCTTCTGTCAGTGGATATACGGCTGAGAAAAACCTGGAACACCAAGCTTGTGTTCAAGACTAATAGAGATTCATTGGGACTGGTAGGGCAGAAGTCGGAACTCAACAGTAGGTGGAGTCAGAGCCAAATGGCAAGCAGAGCAAACTAATTGTAGTCTTCTCCTCATCTTTCTCCTTGCTACAAGGGCAACATTGAGAGTAGAGAGGAAGAAGCTCACATGGATTGCCCATGGATTGGTCGTAAATAAGAAGGCAGGTAGGGGATGAAGGCAGGCTGAGGTTGGTGGGGACCAGCCTTCACTGATGATTTCACCCACTTTAAATGACTCCGAGATTGAATACACCATACAAATACAGTGGGGTTCCTTCATAATAATATTGTTCCCCAATGTGGTGGTGGTTGTTATAATTAAGTGCTGTTCCCTGCTCTCCCCACTGAAAAGGCTCTCAGAGAAGCCAGTCAAAAATGCTTATAGGGCTTTTGGAATAAGGATGCAGCGAAAGGGAGGTACGGGGAAGTCGGTATATGTTTAATGTGGTGTATGTTTTTGTTTTGTAATGTGTTTGTCTTTTATTATGTGTTGGAAAAATCAATAAAAACTTTTTATAAAAAAAATGCTTATAGGGCTGAAACCATCCAGTGTTTGTCCTACTCAGAGTAGATCCACTGAAATTAATAAACGTCAACTAACTTTAATGGACCTACTCAGAGTAGGACTAACATTGGATAAAACTCATAATCTAAAATGTACAACAGAAAAGGAAGAAAATGCTTGGAGTGAGGAGGGAAAAAGCAAACACAAGCAGCAATTCTTAAATAGCATAATCTTCTCTCTGCTCCCCTTCCTTCGACTGCTGTAGCCTGATGGAGTGGCTCCTGCCAGGTGACTGCTGGGTAGAAATGTGCCAGCTGAACAATGTTTACTGAGAAATTTTGGCTCTGATTATCAAAGGCTTTGGGAGATAATCTCTTTTGTGTGTATTGTTTAGAACAGTAATTTATACTTTTTTAAAATCTTTTTTTATAGTTATTTTTTCCTGCTAACTAATAAACAAAAACAGCCTTTGGTTAATATAAAATTAATAAATATGTCTTTCTTCGGTTTCCTAAACTTTCCCTCCTAGTTCTCATTACCCATTTTGAATAACACTCTCGTCTTTCGTTCCCAACAATGCAAATCAGCTACGGACAAAGAAAGAAGACTTATTCTGGGGAGATGTTCTTTAAAGCAAATAATCCATTTCCTCCTTTTTGTTACAGCAGCTGTCTCAGGTGCTCTCCCTCTTGCACTACGTAATAACAGATCAGATGGTCCACCAACTACATTCATAAATGGCAGTCATAGTCAGCTCCTTTTTTTAAAAAAAAAGAAGAAGATAAGAATGAATGCTTTTATTTCATTTCATTTATAGGAGGATTCTTGGCTGCTTTTCCAAGGCACATAATGACACATTTGCTGTTTTGTGTTTCTAACTAAGTAATGGCATAGTTCCTCTAAACCATGAAAAATGGTTTGTTTGATCAAACAAGAAAGGATGAACTTCTGGGAAATTCCATTCAGAAGAGTTTGAATTAGACCTAGGAGTTATTCTCTTTCCCTGACGCCCCAACGCCAAGCTGGACTATAACTCCACTGGCACCTCACTCCTGCCTTTTTATGAATTCATTGAGTACAGTTCTATCAACACAAACTGTGCTCAACTGCTGAAGGCTCAATTCTCAAACATATGGATATGTTGAAAATTAAATTGCAGGGTTTATTTGAATTTATAGAGAGCTCTGTGAATGTAGTTTTGAGATACAGTTTCCGTCAAGCAGATAGATGTCACCTGCCACAAGTAACTTGATTGTATAATGTTAAAATGCCACATTCTCTTTGTAGGTAATTCTATTCAATCACACGTTGCAAAGATTTCAGTAACGAAGACTTGAATATCTCTGGCTGTCGGAGAGGGTTTTTTCCTCCCCTCCCCTCCACCACCAGCTTTCTTTTCTTAAAAATCTTGCTTGGAAAAAGACTGGTATTCTTTGATCAAATGGAGTCCAGTTCTTTCATTTTAAGGTGAGGGGAACCCACAGCCATTGGCTGCTCTCTGTGGGGACCACATAGTGCCGGAGAGCCCTACCCATGTTCCCCTGCTGCCCAGCCTATCAGCTGAGCAGTGGAGGGAAGATTACTGTCACCATGCTGTGATTTCGACTGCAGTTGGATCATTGACAATGAGAGCTTAAAGCTTCTGCCCCCTCAGCAATCCCAATGCATAATGCATTTTTCTACTCCCCTTTGCCACACTGCTTACAGGGCAGAATGCAGCAAAATAAAATACAACAAAATTTAGTGCAAACTATTAAACAACAGTTGACATAAAATGCCCATAGCAAGTATAGTAGCGGCTTCAAACTTAGAATGGACCTCACCTATCACAACTCCCTGCCTCTAAAAGCCTAGTGAAAGATGTATGTCTTCATTGGTCACTGAAACAAATACACTGTAGAGGCAGAGTGTATCCCTGTGGGAAGAATACTCAGCAGCTGTGGAGCCACCACCAAAAAGGCTCTTCCTTGGTCCCCACCCTCATTCATAGAAGGGATCGCCAAGAAAGCCTGACTGCTGATCCACCGCTGAATGGGCAGGTGGATCAGGGAGAAGGTTCCTTCTCCTTGGACTCTGGATCATTCAGGGCTTTAAATGTCAATGTAAGCACCCTGAATTGGGCCTGAAAGGTGACAGGCAACCAGCTTAGCTATTTAAGAATAGAAGTAATATGTGATTGGCCTACAGCTCCCGCCAACACCCTGGCTGCTGTGTTTTGCATGAGCTGCAGCTTCTGAAACAGCTTCAAGGCCAGCCCCTCATAGAGTGCATTACAGTAATCCAACTTGGAGGCTACCTGAGCACGGATATCTGTGACCATATCATTCCTGTTCAGAAAAGGCTACAGCTGGTGCCACAGTTGCCCTGGGAAGCTTTTTCAGCTAGAGGTTAGGGTAAAAGTACAATAACTACGGTAACTAACTAACTAACTAACTAATCAGTTCAGGATAATATGGTGTTCAGAGAGCTGACATACTTCTCCCTTTCCAATAAGGTCTAGGTTCTGAGCAGCTTTCATCAGGTATGGTATGTCTCTTAGGAACAAAAGTGTAACACCCCTTTAATTTATTTTACTTATTTAAATGTATTTAAGGTTTTTCTATCCCATAGGCTGGTCAGCTCACGACAATATTTGAAAAGCACACAGAAAATTTAACACCAGGATTGCAGCACTTGGTCAATTATTCAGTTAATCAGTTACAAGTCTTTTGATTGATGGAGAAAGCACTCTCAATTAATTGGGCAACATGTTATGTATTTTTAATAAAAGTTCTTGAAGCGACAGGCATCATCATGGCATGATCAAAACCCCAAAACAGAGGGAGCCAGTGTGGTGTAACAGAGTGTTGGACTATGTCCTAGAAGACCAGGGTTCAAATCACCACTCAGCCATGAAGGTGACCAAGTGACTTGGGTCCAGTCATTGCCTCTCAGACTAACTCCCTCACAGGGTTGTTGCCAGGATAAAATGAGAAGAGGAAAACCATGTAAACCACTTTGAGGTCCTTGGAAGAAAAGCTACTATATACATGCAATCATCATCATCATCATCATCATCATCATCATCTGACCTGCCCCACTGAAATAGGAGCTGGCATCAGACTTACCTTTCCACAGGGCAATTGCTATGAATTGGCTCTGTTAGGGTTGAGAGGGAAGAGGACAGTGCAACTGGACAAGGCCCTGATGCTGTCTTTGTCTCTCTCCCCTCAACCTCTTCTTCCTTCCCCCTAGGGATGGGTGAATTGGCCTGTCAGTTCTGGTTTATCTCAGTTCCTCATTTTTCCTATCTTAAGTCCTGATGAAAATTTATCAGCATTTTAGTGCAAATTTGTTATAATATACACATTTTGTATGCAATTCTGCCTGACATGCACATTTTTTTGTTGTTTTCACTAACATGCATTTATATGCATGATTTGCCTCAATACATTAATCTTTGTACTGATTACCTTGCAGAAGAACTGCATTGCAAAATTTGCAGAGGGGTGACTTTCAAAGGATGGTTGTTTCGGTTTGAAGGGACACATTAGGTAAGTTTCCCTTTTAATGCAAACCAAATTGAATTTCTTCCCCATTCTTACTTCCTACAGGGAAGTTGGTGTCAGTTAACCCAGTGAGGGGCAGGAGAGAGCTGCTGCAACCGGCTCAGGCCCCATATTGTCTGCCTCACTCTTCTTCTTTCCTACATGGCAGGTGCACAATTGGAATATTGGGAGTACTGTATATGGGAGCCTTAACTAAACACTGACAACAATGTACTGGGAGTCCTGAGGACGTCCTTCAACCATAGAGCATCACATAAACGATGAGCCGATTTTAGGGTTGGCTGGCTATGGAGGGTTTAAGATTCCCCCAAGTTTATTGCTGTGAAATTGCTGTCAATCTGGGAACCGGAAGCACAACTTCTGCCTGCAAATGTGCTTATGGGATGACAGTGTTGTTTTAAAACTGATCAGTGTTTGGGGGAGCAGGAGAAAGCCTCTGGTAGCAAATTAACTAACCGAAGAGGAAACCAAGTAGCAAGAAGGAAAGAAAGCTATAAGACCCCTTTCTGGTTTGAAATATAGACACATTTCAATAGCATCCATGTATGCCAGGCTCTCGACATTTTGCGTGGGTGCAACGAGGACTCATTTCTTAATTAAAGCACAGGAAATGGTGTGGGTCAGTGTCCTTTCTGGGCATATGGGAAAGGGAAATATGATATGCACAGAGACTGGCAGGAAGCTTTCTCTCACTCACCCCCACTTTTGTTAAAAAATTTTATTACCCCATCTCTTTGAAAGCAGTGTACTGTATCAACGGCCTTGATGTTTTTAGAACAAAGAATTTATGGTCTCTTGAGGTGCAACACACCTTCCTTTGTTTGCTGAAATATATATCATCATTTGGTGCTTTGTAGGAGCAAAAGTAATTTAAAGGAAACTGCCAGAGTAATATACAAACCATTAAATCTGCCCATTAATATATTTGTAGCATTATAAACATGGGGATTTGGGGAAGACAGAAGCTAAAGTCAACTTATTTGAGCTTGCCATTGTTAGAAGGTGATGTACTTTCTTTCCTGCCTTATACGTGGGTGATGATGGGGCATCCATACAAGGCAACTAGGGTCTAGGGTGACCTTAATGTGGGTATGGAGCTCATGGACTGCCTCATGGACTACCTGGACCCTACATTTTCATCTGAGGCTCCTCTCTGTGTTCCTCCTTCAAGGCCAGACAAAGCGTGGCAATGGGTCTTTTCATTGGCAGCTACCAGATTGCAGTATGCTTCTCAGAGAAATTTCATGGCACCAACGTTGTCAGCCATTAGACACCAGACAAAAACGTTCCTGCTCACCCAGGCTTTTCAATCATTAAATAAATCATAATATGGAAGGTCCCATCAGTATTGGCATTCCACTGGCTCTTGAAGACACACCTGTTTAGCATTTCCCTGATCTCTTAATAAAATGGGCTTATTTGTTATATATTTTAATTATGAATGTTTGGGCATAGTTGTTTTACTATACATTTCAATTAAGGGCAGTTGTATTTTTAGAATTGGTTTTCTGTATTGGTTTTCCTTTATAATAAGCAAATGCATTTAAACCAAAACTAATAGGGGGCAGACAGCGAGTCCCTGCTATATCTCAGCATGAATGTTATTCCACAGATCAGGGGTAACCACACTAAAAGACCTGCTCAGAGCTACTAAGAAGGTATTTGGAACTTGTAGGAGAAACTGCAATCTTTTGGGTAGATAAGGCAGTGTATAAAGCATATATACTCTCTGTCTTTCAGGGGCACCAACTTTGGCTCCAGATTATGGGTGCTCAGTGGTGCACGCTATATAACATGATGTCCTGATGTCACGGCGCACACATTGCAGTGCCTGGGAGCCCCAGAAGTCACATCTGATGCTATTCCTATTTTTTAAAAGAAAAAAACATCAGCTAGGAAAGAGATTCTGCAATCTCCAGGCAATTGTTTCCAAGATATATTAGAAAACCTGCATTAGCAAACACTTTCATTTAATGGAAAATTAATTATGCAACACAAAGCCTCTGATCAAGATGCTAGCAGTGACAAGCACTGTCTTTCTGATGTGCTTGTATCATCATCACAGATTATTTTTGACACACACATATCAACAACAAATAGAATCATCACCTTTCACACTAAACTGACATCTGAGGATAATCCCATCTTGTCAAGAGGTCTAGAAAATCAAATGCCAGTATCATCACAAAAGTTGGCAAGAGGAAGGTTGCTGATTGATGCCATCTGTCTTCATAGAGAAAAGTCTATGAATTTTCTAGTGTGAACACATGAACACATTCTAGTGTGTCCAAGCTCCCACCAACATCAAATATTGAAAGCTCACGGCTTCCACCAAAGAATCCTGGGAACTATAGTTTGTTTAAGGATGTTGGGAATTGTAACTTGGTAAGGAGGAAAGTACAGTTCCCAGAATTATTTGGGGGGGGGCAACCCATGTGCTTTAAATGTAGGTGGTGGATGTGACCCAAGAAACAGAACCTGGGATTGGGCTATGCAAATGACGAGATTGGCCTGTAGCCCCTTCATTGCAGTAGTCCAAGTGGGAGATAACCAGAGCATGTACCGCTCTGGCAATACAGTGTGCAGGCAGCTAAGGTCTCAGCTGGCATACCAGATGGAGCTGGTAGGCAGCCACCCTGGATACACAGTTGACCTGTGCCTCCATGGACAGCTATGAGTCCAGAATGACACTAAGACTGCACATCTGGTTACCTCATTCAGGACCAGGGAGTTTCTCACACCTGTCCCCGAGAAATGGTACTTCTGACTTGTCAGGTTTCAACCTCAATCCGTCAACCACCATTCATCTTCTAACTGCTTCCAGACACCCACACGGGACATTCACACAGCACAGTGACCTTCCCCATGCAAAACACTTGTCCTCTACCACTGAACCCTTCCTCCTAGTTTTAGGGTAGCTTAGTGGAACCTTAATGGAGTTCAGCTTCTGTATTTATACATTTAAAGCATTCATCCTCAGCCTTTCATCAGGGGCACCTGATGGAGAGGGCAAGCTCATAGGCAGTGATGACAGCAGGCAGGAGGGGTCACACTTGGGGGCGAGGATCAATCACACTTGGGGGCAAGGACCTACTGGGGTTAACTTGCTGAGGTGCCCCTCAAAACTTGATGGTGGTATATGGCATTTCCTCATATCCACTGTTACTTGCAGGGCTGGTGCAAGGCATTTTTCCACCTGAGGTATAGAACAAGATGGCACCCCCTCCATCCCATACAGAAGCCAGCCAGATGTCAACATCATGGATGGCACAGTGTCCCGTGGGTTCAGTTACAGGGCAGAGGTCATACTGCACAAACACTCCTGCCCTCAGAGGCATAAGGCAGTGCAACTGGTTCCGCTGCGCTGGGCACCAAGCCTAGGGGGCACTGCAGGGCCTGGCGACTATGATGTCATGAATTGAGCAGAACTGAAGGTAAGGGGCAGGGTGCACACCAAACTTTGGCCTCAGACAGGGTGCTGCTGAAATGTGAAAGACCCTGCTGCCTCTCCTTACCGGAGTCTGCTGCCAGAGATGGCTGAGTCCCATTGCCTAATGGTAGGACCAGTCCCAGTCATCTGCCCCAACCCTAAATGGCTTTCATTCCCATCTTGAGACCCAAATCCTCAATGTACTCCGAGACATCTGCCCCCGCTCTTTTACAAACAATGTGGAGTAGATTTTTGAGAAAGCAGAATTCACATCTATCAGTAGCTCATTAGAATTCAGGCCTATACATCAAAGCTGCCTGTGGTCCCTTTCCCTCTCCTTTCATTAATTAGTACTGTCATTTTTAACATGCTGTGAAGGGAAAAGAATGGGGTCTCCAACCCCCTAATTCCCACCCCTTCATTCTCTCCCCCCCCCACTCCATAACAGGTACCTCACCCTGAAAAATGTTTAATAGGCCTAATTTTCAAAGTTGTTAATTCATTGGGGGATGGAATAAAGTTTTTGGGGGTGGGGACACAGTGAGTACACAATTTAATGCGAACTTCTGGATTATCTTCTGGATTTGTACTTCTGGATCCGATATGAAACACCGTTCTCCTTCCAAATCCACACTTCTCCAAAGAACGTAATGCAGTTCTCCAACCAAAGTATGTGGAGAAAGAAAGGTATGCATTACTGAAAATTGAATGCAAAAGTGTGTATTAGCGAAAACAATGTACAGAAAAAAAAACATGATATTAGAAACTTCAAGGCTGCACATGTCAGGCAAAACTGTGCAGACAAAGGCATATACAATAATAAATGTGCATAAAAATAAGAATTTTCATGCAGACTTTTAAAAATAATAACCAGCAAACACATGCAGCAGTAGGGCAAATTGAATTTCAGATTGTGGGGTGGGAGGATGAGAAAATGAGAGAATATAAATTTGTATATCCAAGGGTAGAAGAGGAAGGAACTGGATGAAATTTGGATTGCTTTTCCATCAACAAAACTGGTTCCTGTTGAAGCTGTTTGTTTGTTTCTGTTCTCTATGTGTGACATCTCCAAATGTTTAGGTTTCTTTTTTTTTAAAAAAAGCACACCAAAAACAAACCAAAAACAAAATGTCAGGTTGTGAAACATTTTAGCAGCCGAAATTTTGGTAATCCAATCCCTTGAATTTGCTTGAGTGTCTTAAAAGTGTTTTGAATGCAAACACAGGAGCGAAACAGCCTCGATGGTCACTCCTCTACTTTTAAATCTTCTTACCGTCTCATTCTGCTGTGTGGCCTGAGAAGGGGAGGGAGGGTCAAAAGGTTTTGGCACAGCAGTAGAATTCTAGAAATAATCACCTTATAGACCCACTAAATCAATCATAATTAATGCACTTGGCTACTTCTGTCAGAGCTCTGCTGCTAGGGGGCAAAATAGAGAAGCCCTTTCTAATACAATTTGAAAAGAGATCAAATCTGTCATTTCCTCTAATAATTGAGCCAAATGAGAAAAAAAGAGAGGGGTCAGGGGTCAGCTGGTGACCTTATGTAAAACCCAATAATGCATAATTCATTTTCATTTTATGGAATTTATAAGATTCTGTAAACTGTCAGGGAGAGAAACCCATCTGCTCTCACTTCCACCAGTAACTGTCCCTACCCCTTGCAATAACGGTGAAACAGCAGAAACTTCTTTTATTTATTTCACGGGAGAGGTGCATTCTTCCAGTGGAAAGCTTTCTGCAGGGGCTGGTATTTAATTCATTCTCCCAAGCGTGTGAAGTTAATAACCGCAGTTCTTTGCGAATGATATAAAACCTGTAATTTATTTATTGAGTGTTACAAATACAGTTAAAGTGTGTTTTCATGCAAAATGGATTACCTTCTCTTTTTGATCATTGCCAAAAAGAGAACAGGGGATCTGGGGTAGTGCGGGGTGGGGGGGGGGGAGGAAATGCTAGGTGTAAAAACCGCACCTGATAAATACATATGAATACTGAAAAAGTGAAGCCCCATCCTGTCGATTGAGCCAATTGGTGATCAAAATGTAAGAACGTAAGAACACAGGAGGCTGACTTATACGGAGTCAGAATATTGGTCCATCTAGAGCATTTTCATCTGCACTGACTGGCAGAAGCTCCCTGGAGTTTTAGAAGTACTTTGTAAGCATACCTAGAGATCTTCTGCATCCAAAACAGGTGCTCACCCACTGAGCTATGGCTAGTTGGGCTGGAGTGCTCAGTAATTTATTACCAGGAGCCAATGGGCAGAACCCAAAGGCTCCCGTCCTCTGATGGAAGATTCTTCTTGATAGTGTCTTCCTCTGATGAAAAGAGTCCTTTAGCCAGTAGAAGATCCCCTCATAAGAGGAAGGGGACTTTTTAAATATATAAATACAACCAACTGTGCTGTAGGCTAGAATCAACAACTTTTAAAAAGGCTTCAGATTTCTCCTCTCACCCAAACCCATTGGATAGTCTCCAGAAATTGGCTTCACCTTAGACTGAGTCCCAATCTGTTAAAAAGGAGAAATTGTGTCACATTATTGCAGCTTTACTCTGGCTAAAGCTAGGTAAGGGAGGTGCTGGGCTTTGGGAAAGAAGCGTGAGGGCTCTGACAGGGTCCTAGAGTCCTTCCACCTTCTTCTCAAAGCCTAGTTAGCAATTTCCCAGCTTTGGGAAGGAGGTGGGAGGGTTCTAGAACCCTGCTACAGCCTTGTGCCTCCTTCTCAAAGCCCAGCACCTCCCTTACCCAGGTTTGGGAAGGCAGCGTAAAAGCTGTGGGGTGTGTGTGTCAAATTTTGGCCTTGTTCCTTGCCTCTGCATGGCAAGGCAGTGTGTAGCCCATAGGTTTGGAGACCCTCCAAATGTCCTTATTTTCCAGGGACATCCCTGATTTTGAGAAGCTGTCCCGGTTTCTGATTTGATCCTGGAACATCTCACTTTTCCTTAGGATGTCCCTATTTTCATTGGAGAAATGTTGGAGGGAATGGAGTTATCCGACCCCTGAGCAGTCTGAAGGCAATCCTGTATAGGGAAGATTTTTTAAAACGTTTAATGTTTTCTTATGTTTTTATATATGTTGGAAGCTGCCCAGAGTGGTTGGGGAAACCCAGTCAGATGTGTGGGGTATAAATAGTAAGATTATCATTATGGAATGAGACGTCCCTATTTTCATCGAAGAAATGTTGGAGAGTATGTGTTTGCTTTGGCTCTTTGATAAAAGCTGATTCTAAAACAGTTCCCAAGAATTTGTGTGTGTGTGTGCATGCGCACATGTGCATGCACTCACACATTTGTTGTGCTTGACCTTTTTTAAAAAAGAGAGAAAGCCTGAAAAGGGTTGTTGTTTTTCTTCAGGGGGAACTCACCAAAACCCAGTTCTGGAACCTCTCAGGTGAATTCTGGCACCTCTCAGGTGGGCGCCATTGCTATTTTAAGAGAAAGAGGGAGGCATTCATGGTGAGTTCCAGCACCTTGTTTTCTAGAAAAATAGCACTGTATGCCACCCATCCAACCAAGTTCTCTGGGCATTTTACATAAACAATAAATTACAAAACAGAATTCATGCCCAAAATGCCAACCCCCTAGTAAGTAAAATAAGCATAACACACAGCGAGGGGAAACTTGGTGCAGAAACAGTAGCCCCCACTAGATTTTAATTAAAAGGCCTGGGACTAGAAGTTTTTCAGCCAACATTTACAAGTGCACAGTTTAACTTGTAAGGGATATATAGATATACAGTACATACGTTTCCAAGTGGTTGGGTTTAGGCCAAGTGCACACACAGAGACACATTTCCTTTGCAACACTAAGGCTGACGGCAAGAAATAAATAATAATTATGATTTATTTAAGCTCTGATCCTGTTTCAAGAAATAAAATCAATTAGAGCAAAGAATTTATAGTTCTATATGCTTCGGAGAAGGACACTGTTATGGCTGCAATAAATAAAGTATATGGTTAAGTATAAGTTCAAAACTATTATGACTTAACCACTTCCTTCCTGTAATTTAGGGGTCTAGCTTCCTTAGGTGTTGCAGTGGTTTTGCTAGAGTGCCTGGCCAAACAAAAAGGGCTCAGGGAATGTGGGCAGCTGACCTACGTTGAATTACAATAAAATGGATAAGAATCCATGCATCTTCCCCAGGCTTGTTTGCAACGCTTGGTGTAATTTCTTTTGCTGCTAAATAGCATGGAAAGGAGTCCTCTGTAATACGTTTCCCTGTAAAATTATGTCAATGGATTGCCCACCATGATGGCAAGTGGTGTGTGTGTGCATTGAGTAAAGCCCTATACCAGTCACCTACAACCAATCCCCTACAGATGTTGTGGACTCCAACTCCCACTGGCCAAGGATGGTGGGATTTCCACTCCAAAATATTTGGAGGGCACCATGTTGGAGAAGGCAGCCCAGTACTGTGGAGAGATCACAGGAAAATGAGAATGAATCTCTCCATGTTCTTTCCAAGAGACTTAAGAAACCTAGGAAGCTGTCTTCTGCTAAGTCAGACCACTGGTCCATCTTGCTCAATAGTGTCTACAGTACACTGATTGGCAGAAGATCTTTAGTGTTTCAGGCGGGCTCTCTCATGCAGTCCTATTTGGAGATGCTGGGGATTGAACCTGGGACCTTCTGCACGCAAAACAAATGCTCTTCCACTGAGCCATGGGCCAATCCTCACATTGCACCTTGCCTCTGGAAGCTTTGTTCAGGAACAGTTTCTACTCCAACTGCAGCACTGAACCTAGATGTCATGCTTTATAACTTTCCCCATTAGAATGAAGATAAACCATTGATTACTTTCTCCCATATCAAAGTCCACTGAGGTTGCAGAATTTTTGTCCCTTCTTAATATTCTGCAAGAGTCTGGGGCAATTTGTTCCCCTCCCATTGGTGTACCAAAGCTTGGGGCAAGCCTGTCTCCTGCCATTGATATATCAAAGCCTGGGGCAATTCTGCATCCTCCCAATGGTATACCAGAGCCTGGGGCAATTTGGTCCTCACTCACTGGTGTATCAAAGCCTGGGGTAATTCTGTCTCCTGTCAACGGTTTACTAGATTGCTGCATAAAACTTACTAGAAACCAGCCCCTATCCACAAAGTCCTACTTCTTCATCTGCATAGACCTACTATGCATTGCAAGAGTATGGTGCAGTATTTTCCATAACTCTAGAATACAGCTTTTAGATATGCTGATTATGACTGCATGGGGATAATATGCAAAGAACTAAAATTCTACTCAGTGTCATATGCAGGTGAAAAGTTTATCCAAAATTTCATATCCTAGCTGGGTACTATCAACCATAATATAGCAGGTTTCCACCAACTTACAGTGCCTTTTAAAAATATATTCTACATTCTTTGTCTGATGTTAATTAGAAGCAAAAAGGCTCTTTCAATATGCAATCAAGGAATGGGGCCGCTCAATCAGAATTTATACCATCAGCTGTCAATGGCCTGACCGCAAGGCCTTAAAATTATGTATCTTTGATTATATTCACATTTAACCTTATATACAGAAGCCTTATTTCATTATCCAAAATAAGAGCCCAAATAAAAGAAAATGAGCTTCATTCATTCATCAGTGGCTGCTGTTTTCCCTTCCCTCCATTGCTAATCATGAGTTTAATTTTTAATGGAAAAGCATTGCTGGCACAATTAACACTCAATTTACATGTGCATCCAAAGACCGAATTAATTAAATTTTATTGATGCCTTGTTGCTCTTTAAAACGTTTTCCAAATGCATCCAAAAGGATTTGAAATAGCTTCTACTGGGTACCAGTGCTTACCTTCTCCCTTGAGTGGCATCCCCAGCATTGGGATTTACCAATGTGTTTGTTACACCAGACCTAAGATGTTCACAAAGATAACATGTGTAGTTCACAATGTCACAATGGCATACACAACTATACTTAAGAGCAGGCTTCTACCAACCTGGGACCCTTCTGATGTTTTGGACTCCAGTTCCCAGCAGCCCCCATGATTCTGGGCAATGTTTGGGGGTGATGGGAGTTGTTGTCCAAGGGTATCTGGTTGGTCTCCAGCTAGTGGATTGGGTTGTGCTTAGGTGAGTAATATCAGTGGCACTGAATTGGAGCCCTACATATGCTTTTGGACTACAACTGCCATCATCTTTGATCACTAGCCATCCTTGATGGGAGTTGGAGTCCCTAATATCCAGATGATTCCATATTAGTGACCCTTGACTAGATGCTACTGGACTAGACAGGCCAGGAAAATGATGAGGAGATAGACACCAAGGGCAAATAAAATAGCTGGCTAGAAGCACAGAAGGGCAGCCTAGCAGCTCGCCCCACAACATGTCATAATGGATGGTAGCAAAGGGCCACAAAGGGTCAGCTTTGGGGAGAGGAAGACACTGGGAAAAGACGTTCTCAGATCAGTCAGTAGGCCTACAGCATGGAGCAGGGGCCAGTGGCACCAAAAATAGGGGGGCTTGGTGAGCTCATGTAACCTCCATTGAGGTGTCCTGTTGGATCAAGCCAAAGCATCCTCTTCTCATAGTGACAAAGTAGATGCCTATGGGAAGCCCACAAGGTGGACTTGAGCTAAGGCTGCCACAGCTTCAGGTGTGCCTGGCCACCTCCAGGTGGCAGGTGGTGGGCTTGAAACTCCAGGCTGGGTGAGAGTGCCTTTAATAAAATGAATAAGCAAGAATATCCTGCATGCAGCTTGTGTTAAACTGTTCATATACTTTAAAATTATTGTTTGATCGTCGCCGCCCACCCAAGTGCAGGGAAGTAGGTTAGAGATTTTAATTAGTTAATTGCTTAACACTAAATGGGAACATGTGGCTTGCAAAGGAATGGCCTGGCCCTTTGTTTGCTGGCCTCAGCTGTTTGATATGATTTAAATCTTGTTCCCTCAGCCCCTTAATCCTTCCTAACTCCAACTCATAAGGAGCAGCGAGATGATTTTCACAAAGCGTGTTGACATCTCAGCGCCGCCCTGCAAATAACGTTTGATGCAGCGAGTTCGATATGAATTAAACTGTTACGGCTTCTGCAGTTTATTGTTTACAAATTTGCCTTTAAATAGAGATTTATTGGACATTTCAGTTCCGTGCTGACAGAGCGATATTAATGTTCTCACAAGGGGTGTGTGAGTAAAGCAATCTCTCGCCGGGCTCAGAGAATATCTGTAACTGTCATTCAGGGAGAAGTTTCTTTATTCCTTTCCTCCCTCCCTCTTGAATTGATCTCCTGTTCAAGTAATAGCTTGGCCTACAGTCATAGCAGATATGGGGACCTCAGGTGGCCTGTGGGGAAGCCCCCCATTCCAGATATAAGAACTGTCAGTAATGAGGGCTACAGTGGTCAATGGGTCAATTGGTTAGGTCAGGAGTAGCCAATGAGGTGCTCCCCAGATGTTGCAAACTACAAATCCCATCATCCCTCATCATTGGCCATGCTGGTTGGGGCTGATGGAAGTTTGACTCCAAAAACAACTGGGGAACAGCATGCTGGCTTCCACTGGAGGTTCACTGATGTGCAATGATGTGCAATGCAAGACTATGGCCACATTGATACTTTGCATTTAAAGCACTATGATACCACTTTAAACCTAGGAAGATAAATGTTCTTCCAATCATCCAGAATCCTTCATCACAATCATTGTTATATCCACATTATATGGGCTACTCTATATTTACAATGCTTGTATCAAGGTTCCTGCAGTAGAGATTTTGCAAGATACCCTTGGGTTCTCTTCTGGAAATACAGTTCAGCTTTTTAAAACAGGAAAGGGAAAGCTACACCCTCCGGATGTTGTTGGATTGCATCTCCCATCAACCCTGGCTAGCATGGTCCATGACATTGTAGTCCAAGAACATTGGGTGTCAGTGGGGTGGCACAGCATCTACATACCTGCACTAGGACATGTCCATTAATAATAATAATAATAATAATAATAATAATAATAACAACAACAACAACAACAATAATAATAATAATAATAATAAATTTTATTTATATCCCGCCCTCCCCAGCCGAAGCCGGGCTCAGGGCGGCTAACAACAATCAAATAATCAAACAGTCAAATAATCACACATTCTAAAAATATTTCATTATAAAAATTAATTAAAATCAAATTGATGGCAACCGATTAAGCAAAATTCTGTGCAGGTTGCCAGAGGAGGGAGTCAGGCTGCGCCCTGACCAAAGGCCTGATGGAACAACTCTGTCTTGCAGGCCCTGCGGAAAGATGTCAGGTCCCGCAGGGCCCTAGTCTCTTGTGACAGAGCGTTCCACCAGATCGGAGCCACAGCCGAAAAAGCCCTGGCTCTAGTTGAGGCCAGCCTAACCTCTCTGAGGCCTGGGACCTTGAGGATGTTATTATTTGCAGACCGTAGGTTTCTCTGTGGGGCATACCAGGAGAGGCGATCCCGTAGGTATGAGGGTCCTAGGCCGTATAGGTCTTTAAAGGTTAAAACCAGCACCTTAAACCTGATCCTGTACTCCACCGGGAGCCAGTGCAGCTGGTATAGTACCGGATGAATGTGATCTCGCAGCGAAGACCCCATAAGGAGTCTCGCCGTGGCATTCTGCACCCACTGGAGTTTCTGGGTCAGTCTCAAGGGCAGCCCCACGTAGAGCGAGTTACAGTAATCCAGTCTGGAGGTGACCGTTGCATGGATCACAGTGGCTAGGTCAGGGCGAGAGAGATAAGGGGCCAACTGCTTAGCTTGGCAGAGATGAAAAAATGCCGCCTTTGTTATAGCTGTAATCTGCGCCTCCATAGAGAGGGAGGTATCGAAGATTACACCCAAACTCTTAACGGACGGTGCTGGCACTAATTGCACCCCCGCAAGAGATGGGAGTTGCCCCCTCAATCCCATATTGTCCAGTCCCAGCCAGAGGACCTCTGTCTTTGAAGGATTTAACTTCAACCGGCTCCCACGTAACAATCCAGCCACAGCTTCCAGACATCTGGTCAGTGTGTCTGGGGCCGAGTCAGGATGGCCATCCATCAACAGATAGAGTTGGGTGTCATCAGCATACTGATGGCAACCCAGCCCAAAACTCCGGACAAGCTGGGCGAGGGGGCGCATAAAGATGTTAAAAAGCATCGGGGAGAAAATCACACCCTGAGGTACTCCACACACCAAGGAGTGGCGTGATGACAATTCCCCCCCAAGTGCCACCCTCTGTCCCCAACCAGAGAGAAACGAGCGCAGCCATTGAAGGACTGTGCCCTGGATCCCCACGTCGGCAAGGCGGTGGTCCAGGAGTTCGTGATCAACCATGTAGAAGGCTGCTGACAGGTCTAGAAGAATCAGCAGCCCCGACCCGCCTCGATCCAGCTGCCTGTGGAGATCATCTGTTAGGGCGACCAGAGCCGTCTCGGTCCCATGACCAGCGCGGAAGCCGGAGTGGAATGGATCCAGAGCAGATATTTCATCCAGAAACCTACCAAGCTGTTCAGCAACTGCTCTCTCAATCACCTTACCCAGGAATGGAAGATTCAAGACCAGGCGGTAATTGGATAGATCTAAGGGATCTAATGATGTTTTCTTTAAGAGCGGACGCACCACTGCCTCCTTCAGTTCCCCTGGGAATATCCCGGTGCCAAGGGACAAATTGATGATATCCCCCAGGGGGGCCCGCACCTCGTCTGGACACGCTCTAATCAGCCATGACGGGCACGGGTCAAGAGGACAGGTGGTTGGGATGTTTCTCCTGGTGGAAACTCACCTTCTGTGGGCAGAGGTTTCTTCTCACACATCCTCCAACTTAACAGAAGGAAATATGGGTACTTGGAGCAGTGGAGACAATGCAGGTTCCAGCACGGTGAGAGCAAACTTCTCTTACCACTCTTGGACACAGATGGATGGGAGGTTGCCTGTTCTTGATGGGGTTACACTCCCTCTGGAGGAGTGGGTACGTAGCTTGGGGTGCTCCTGGATCCATTGCTGTTGCTTGAGGCTCAGGCAGCCTCAGTGGAATGAAGTGCCTTCCATCAGCTTTGGCTGGTGGCCCAAATGTGCCCCTATCTAGACACGAATAGCCTCACTTCTGTGATCTATGTTCTGGTAACCTCTAGGTCAGATTACTGCAATGTGTTATGTGTGGGGCTGCCTCTGAAGATGGTTCAGAAACTGCAACTGGTCAGAATCTAGCAGCCAGGTTGCTCACTGGGGCAAGACGGTTTGAAAATATGTTGCCAATCCTGGCCCGACTGCACTGGGCCCAGTTCAAAGAGCTGCCTTTGACCTATAAAGTGTTAAACGGCTCAGGACCGCAATACATCAAGGATCACCTCTTGCCATGTGAACCGACCTGGACTCCTCTGAGGCCCTTCTTTGTGTGTCTTCTCCACAAAAGGTCTGCAGGGTGGCAACACAAGATCACACCATTTCTACAGTGGCTTCCCATTTGTGTAATGTTCTCCCCAGAGAGGCTTGCCTGGTGCTTTTGTTACATATATTTAGGCACCTAGCAAAAATTATTATCTTTAGGCCTTTGGCCAATTAAACAATCTATGGCCATTTAAACTGGGGGGATTATTGTTTTGGTTTGTTATTATGGCATATATTTTTTGGTTTTTTATATTGCAAACCACTCTGCGATCTTTGTAAAGCACCTCAGATGGATGGAGAAGCGGCCTATAATGATTCAGGAAAACAAATATTCTCTAAAGTACAGTGGTACCTCGGGTTAAGAACTTAATTCATTCTGGAGGTCCGTTCTTAACCTGAAACTGTTCTTAACCTGAAGCACCACTTTAGCTAATGGGGCCTCCTGCTGCCGCCCCGCCGCCACTGTGTGATTTCTGTTCTCATCCTGAAGCAAAGTTCTTAACCTGAGGTACTATTTCTGGGTTAGTGGAGTCTGTAACCTGAAACATCTGTAACCCAAAGCGTCTGTAACCCGAGGTCCCACTGTATTCAAAATCGCAGGCCAGGCAGCCTCCCCGCACACAAGGTTGTATTCAATTTTATAAATTCATTGTATTTAAAATGTGTGTATCACCTCAGTCATTAGAGAACATTTCAGGGATGCCAACAACAGACATTTAAGAACAAAAATTATATAAGAAAGCGAGAAGCTGAAATGTTTAACTAAACAGTATTAGATCCATCTCTCTTTTGACATTCACTTATTTGCATATATGCAGTCATGTACACCACAAAGAAAGGATTAGAAGAGCAGAAAGTGCAGGCAGCAATGAAGTAGCAAAGGAAATGTTAAAGAGATTTTCTGCTGGAAGCTTGAGAAAATAAAATTGTCTTCACCTAGTGCAGGGATGGGGATCATCAAGCCTGAAGGCCAAATATGGCCCTTCAGCCCTATCTCTCTGGTCCTGGGGCCACTCCTCAGGCAACACCTCCCCGACCTGCCACCCCTCCCCTAAGCCACACCCCTTACCAAAGGCCTGCTTCACACCCTCCTTGAGTGTTTTTTGCCTGGCTTGGCTGTATCCTTGAACTCTCATCATGCCTCCTGGAGGACAGAGAGCACATGTGTAGAAACTTGCCTGCCACATGAAGTTTACATCCATTGTTCCACCCACTTTGGTCTCTGGCCCCACCCACCACCAACATGCAGCCCTCAGAAGGTTGCCCTGAAGGGAATGTGGCCCTCAGGTCACCCCTGCTGTCAAGGCTCTAAAACAGGCTTCCTCAACCTTGGCCCTCCAGATGTTTTGAGGCTACAATTCCCATCATCCCTGACCACTGGTCCTGCTAGCTAGAGATCATAGGAGTTGTAGGCCAAAAACATCTGGAGGGCCGAGGTTGAGGAAGCCTGCTCTAAAACATCCTTTTAAGAAGTCAAGTTTTCTAGGGTCACCTCTGTGGTTCAGCATGGAGAGGATTTCGCCCACCCTTCCTGTCTATCTTGACAGGAATTTTCCTTCCTCAGTTGCCAACCTCAGAGGCAGGCAGCTGACTTATCCCTGTAGGTTTGGAATGAAACTTTTTTTGTGAGAGAGAAGAGTGATGATGATGATAATAATAATAAAAAATCTTTCACAGTGGAGAGCAGTGTTACATCTCTCCCCCTCCTAGCTTCCCTCTCTGTCATCAGCCCTCGTAGTCTTATTTCATAAAAATGTCGGCTATTAAGTTAACATTATTTAAAGGGCTTTAGGTTGTAGTTACTGAATGCAACCTAAGCTATATCCATAAAGGGCTGACATTGATCCTGGGTTGTATAAAACATGATACAGACAGGCACTAAATAAATTATCTGTATACTGCTTCCAAAGCATCTCTATTTATCACTGCAGTAATGATAAGGATCTGATTTAAAATGAACCCTGGTGTGGGTCAAATCCTAGCACAAACCGTAATATGATCAGCAAGAGAGTGCTGATAACCCTGAAACAATATGAAGAAATCCTGTCAGATAAATAAAACAAACTGGCTTGTCCATTAGAGAGAGAGAAAGAGAGATGGGAGGGGGGAGGGAAGAGAACCAGCAATTTCCCCAGCAAGACCAATACAATTTCTTTTCAAGAAGTAGAAGCATCTTGGAACTCCGGCTGCCATTTCATGCTTCGCAAGAACACAACACGAGCTGCTTAATTATTATTTTCTCCATTTGGGAAAAGCCCTGATGACCATTATTATTATTATTATTTTATGAAACAGCTTTTACAAATACCCCTCGAGGTGATTTACAGATATATCATCAAAACAGCTAAATTTGTTTTAAAACAATACAAAAATCCCTAACAATAGTTTTGAAAACAATACAAAATGAACACCCAAAGCGAAGACCTTTTCATCCAACTGGTTGTTGCAACAAAAATATCTTCAGGGATGCTGGAGAACAGGGGCAACCACACCGAAAGCCATGCCCTAAGTTTCTGTGACTTGGGATCCTGATATTTTTGGGGACTTTTGGTAAAAACTCTCCTGCAGAACACAGAGACATACTGGGTATATCAGAGGTGGAAGGCAGCCTTTCAAGTAAGCTGATCCTATTCAAGTGTTTATTACATTTCTATACTGCCTTTCTCCCAAAGTATTCAGGGAGATTTATGGTTTAAAATAATGGTTAAGAAACACAAAACAACAGGAATCAAAGCTTACTTCCAGAAGACCCGTCTGTTGAGCATTGGGTTGAAGTTTGTCACCTCACCTGCCTTTTAAAAAGCCTGATTATTTCACATTAATCTATTCTAGTCCTTTAGCATGCTCAAGTCCCAGTATAAAAGGTAAAGGACCCCTGACAGTTAAGTCCAGTTGCAGATGACTCTGGAGTTGCAGCACTCATCTTGCTTTACAGGCCGAGGGAGCCAGCGTTTGTCCGCAGACAGTTTTTCTGGGTCATGTGGCCAGCATGACTAAATCGCTTCTGGCGAAACCAGAGCAGTGCACGCAAATGCCGTTTACCTTCCCGCTGGAGTGGTACCTATTTATCTACTTGCACTTTTGGGCATGGTTTCAAACTGCTAGGTTGGCAGGTCCTAGTATACTTCACAGCAATTCTGTAGGGTAGGCCAGTACTGTTATTCCCATACTGCAGCTGGGATGCTGAGGCAATGAGAGAAAGAGTGAGTTTCCAAAGGTCACCAATGAAGCAGTTTTGCATAGGTGAGAGTGGAGGCTAGGGATTTTCAGCTCCCTCTGTTGCAAATGTTTAAAGGGCAGGGAGCACAAGTTCTCATTTCTAACTTTGAAATGATTAGGTCAGACTGTATGATGGAGGAGTGAAAATAAATGGGAGGGCCTTTAGAAGAAAGTGACAGGAAGCAGGTCATAAAGGACGGATTATAGAAACAAAAAGGTGTGAGCCACAAAGGCCATTAGGGGGTTAAATTGGCATCAGTGTTAAGTCAATTAGCAGAGGTTTAGGCAGCAGGCAAGGTATGGTCGGATATCAGTCATGGTTCCAAATGGGATTAGGATCCATGGATACTATGGGAAGTGGCAACAGTGCTGAACAGCACAAAGTGACTGAATGCTGTTGAAATGCCAAAACCTTCACATTCACCACTGGAACGTCCATGCTTCTTAATGTGCATCATGCCAATGGATATTGCTACTACAACAATTAATTTTTTTAAGCACCCTTTAAACCACCATCTCAAAGCAATTTGCACATTGGATAATTAAGAGCAGTTAGAAAGAGAAAACAAGCAAATGCATTTAAAAGCAAGACTAAAACCCTAACACTTGTGGCAAAGCTGGGAAAGTAGGTCAGGAAAAAAATATGTATTGAGCTGTTTTTGGAAAGTGCAGATTGTAAGTGCGTGCCATAGCTCGACAGGGATGCTGTTCCATAGAACAGGAGCAGCCACTCTGAAGGCCCTGTTCTGAGTTCCTGCAGAGTGGCCTACTGAGATCATTGGAACTTGCAAGAGAAACTCCTGTAAACCACAGCAATCTACTGGGTGTATAAGAAATAAGGTGGTCTCTCAAGTAACCTGGCCCTGACTTGAATAGGACCTTATATGTTAGCACCAACACATAAAACCAGTGAACAGGGTGTCAGAGGTGCGGGTGTCAGTATTAATTCTGGTGCAGACATTTGATTCAGTGCACTTTTAAGGCCACCCTGCCTAATTTCCACTTCTTGAAAAAAAAATTCAATCAGCAATACACATCCAACCTTCAAAATTCACACAATTCTGATTTTTGTCAAGTAATATACATTAAATAGAGCCTATATTAGGGTAAAGTGTGCATAAGAATGCATATAAATGTATGTGACAATAAGGTACATAAATGTGTTCTATTAAGGGAGACTGCTTTGCACAGATGTGCATATTGAGCAAACTTAACATACAAAAAATGTTTACACAGGGAGGCAAAGGCTGATGAGTGTTCATGAAGATTTGGTTTTTTTTTTAATCGCAAGCCAATGTAGAAATGGGGAGCATTGAATATTTTTGTAGTCCCTTTTCTAATTCCTCTCTGTAGCCTCTAACATTAATTTAATAATAATAATAATAATAATAATAATAATAATAATAATAATAATGGTCATTTCATTGACAGGTTTTGCCCATCCCATTGTAGTGGCAGGGGAGTGGCCAGCAGATGACGAAGAATGTTCTATGCTACTATTCAGTCCTAAACTGAAGGCCCATATTGTTGGATCCACACTTCTGAAGCCCACCCCATACAACTGTGTTAACCGATCTTTTCATTTTTCTTATAAATTTTTACTCACCCATTATCTATGCTTAATTAGGTATTCTATGTATATGTTTAAATCTACATTTGGTTCTTGCTCCTATTTATTTAATAATTATTCGTTTAGGTTCATACTGTTATGCTATTTATTTAGATGTTTTGCTTATGCTGGTCTATGACCGTAATAAAGTACTTGACTTGACCAGTAGATGATTGTTCTTCTGGAAGGTATGGTGGTGGTTCCTCCTCCAATGACTCTTGGTCCTCTGGTCAATAGCAAAAGCTAGAGGGTGTGCCCCTTATGATGCTGCCTAATGCTGAGCCTAGTCTAGTCAGCATCTTAAAATGCAGAGACATCACCTTGCCAACAAAGGTCCGTATAGTTAAAGCTATGGTTTTCCCAGTAGTGATGTATGGAAGTGAGAGCTGGACCATAAAGAAGGCTGATCGCTGAAGAATTGATGCTTTTGAATTATGGTGCTGGAGGAGACTCTTGAGAGTCCCATGGACTGCAAGAAGATCAAACCTATCAATTCTTAAGGAAATCAGCCCTGAGTGCTCACTGGAAGGACAGATCCTGAAGCTGAGATTCCAATACTTTGGCCACCTCATGAGAAGAGAAGACTCCCTGGAAAAGACCCTGATGTTGGGAAAGATTGAGGGCACAAGGAGAAGGGGACGACAGAGGACGAGATGGTTGGATAGTGTTCTCAAAGCTACCAGCATGAGTTTGACCAAACTGCGGGAGGCAGTGGAAGTCAGGCGTGCCTGGCGTTCTCTGGTCCATGGGGTCCCAGAGAGTCAGACACGACTAAACAACTAAACAACAACAATGCTGAGTCAGACTATTGGTGTATCTAACCCTGTGCTGTCTGCACCAACTAGTAATGACTCTAAGGGATGTCAGGCAGAGGCTGTGGTGGCTTGTGGCCGTTGGGACTGGTGGGGCAGAAGGCAAGGAGGCCAGCAGTAGGTGGAGCCAGAGAGCCAATGACAGGCAAAGACAACTAACTCGTCCCTCAACAATGAAGGGGTAATTTCATCACTTTGTAACGTGCCCTGTACACCACTATGGAATAACTCACACATTTGCAAATTTGCACTGTCTAAGCACTCACCCAGAAAGCTATTTTCCCACCCTGGGATCCCGTGCATTCATTAGCATGTCACTCTTGAAAAGTAAGTCAGGAGTGGATTAAGTCCCATCTGGCCATTTAATTGAGTTAACAAACAGAGGCAGGATAAGAATGCTTACTTAGGCAGCATCAATGGCATGGGGTGGAGAAACATGCATTACGAACTAATGAGGTTCAGAATCTTTCCAGCTCAGGATTCTATTGGCTGCTTCCAGAAGTGCAGAGCATGCACTGCTGGGATTGGAAGTAGTGGGTAGGATTGTCAGTTTTTTCTGAAGATCAAAGGGTGGAGCCTGGAAGAGTAGCATCAGTTAGAACAGAGGGTGTAGCTGGCAGAGGCCATGGCATGTATCCTTCAGTCTAACCTGCTTAGAAGCCCTCTTCAGAACTCTGCACTCAATGGACAAAGGTCCAAGAGGAGCCCACATATGTGGGCTGTGATGGCCGGGGTCCATTGGGCCTAGTAGAGCTGAAGGCAGGAAGCCCAACACAGGGTCGTAACTAGCTGCTCTGGCACACGGAGTGGTGGGGGCGGGCTGATCCGCCCACGGGGGTGCTGCGGCAATCTGCCCATGGAGTCCGCCTGGCGGATGCAAGACCCATGTTACCGTTTCGGACAGTGCAGGGCCCTGAGCCACCGTGTCATTCCCAGGAGAGATGTGTGGCTCGGGCGCACTGCAGGCCAGGTCCCACAGTAAGTGCTGCCCCTCACAGTGTGCCATTTTGTCACGCCCTCAGGGATGACACCCAGGGTGGACCGCACCCCCTGCACCTCCCTTTCTACATCCCTGGCCCAACAGTTCTGGTTTTGTCCCATCCTCCCTCTCCCTGCTGAATTTTACAAGGGCAGCACTGAGCCTAAGGAGAAGGGAGCTGACAGCCAGGGCCACCCCCCCCACCCCCAGGTTGGTAGTAAGTAGGAAGGTGGGCAGGTGGCGGCTGGCTGAGGAATTAAAATAAAATAAATATGAATATGATGCCATGTCACCACAATTAGGTTCCAGGTGGCCTGCTTCCATCCCAATCAAACCAAATGAGTTTTGTTTTGTTTTTTAAAAAGTCCCTTTTCTGCTGAGATATTTTTATGTGAAAGTTCTCAGATATTTCCAGATTGTGTAGGCATATTTGTGGTTTAAAATAACAAGCAAGCTGAAGTGCCCAACAAATATTTCTCAGCTTAATTGCCATGGTTTCCCCTCTCATTTGCACTTTTAATCCATTTTTAATCTTTTAAAGAGGACCTTCTTCAGCCCCAGGAATCTGTGTTCTAAACGGCAGAGGGTGGGACGCTTGTGGCCTGTGAGGGGCTTTGACATGCTGTCTCCTACTCCTTTGCAAACCCTGAGGATTGTGATTAGAAGGTTCAGAGTTTTGTATGGACAGAAATGTTGTTAGAGCGTGGTGCTGATAACGCCAAGGTCACAGGTTTGACCCCATAAGGGACAGCTGCATATTCCTGCATTGCCGGGGGTTGGTCTAGATGACGTTCAGGGTCACTCCCAACTCTATAGTTCTATGAGAGTGAGAGAAGCCCTTTCCAGGGTAGGGCAGAATTAAGACAGCAAGCTCAGCTCAGAAGTTGCACTTTTTCACACAGCACAGAGTTAACCTATGGAACTCACTCTCACAAAAGACAGTGATGGCCGCAAATTTGCATAGCCTTAAAGCTTTGCTGTTTCATGTTGCTCTTATGCTTGTAGCAGCAGCTTAGTTGGATTGGAAAGTTGTCAGCACATGAGATGGTTATTAGTGGCACAGGAGCATGATCCACCATTATTTTCTGGTCAGTTGACAACCCCAAGCGTGGTACTAAATGTTTTTGTCCTTGAAACATTCAGAGCAACAACAACAAAAGTTCCAGGTGTCCTTTCTGACTCTCTATGTTTGGTTCTTCCCCCTTCCCCCCAATTCTCTCTCCCTCCTTTTATTGCCAACCTCCTGTGCCAAAATTCACAGTCCTGTCGAGATGGCTGGATGACAGAAACTCCGAGGAAGACAACCCTTGTTTATTAGCAATTGCCGTGAATGCCCTTCCTGTAATTAACCTCCTTTTCTCGGGTACAACTATTTGCTCATCAGCTCTCTCATAAACAGGAGTTCCATTTCTGTTATTGTTCGGGGAGATGAGTCAGTAGAGGAGAACGCTTATCTCCAGCCACATTTTTCACCATCTTTTGTCTGCGTTGAGTTATTAGTCACTTCTACCTACGAGATGACAAGAGGGCGAAAAAGATTCGGGTCTCTTCCTCCCACCCTCCCCTTCCTTTTCATGTGTCCAGGATGCAAAGAGAACAGAATCAAAGTGGCGAGGAATTGGGGTTGGTGGGGGGGAGAGAGAGAGACCCCTTATAAAATTCCTCCTTCCGTTAGAAATACACTTTGCCTGTATGATCACTGAATCATAACCGAGAATTCCGGGCTCTGCCTGGCTGGCGGGGAGGTCTGTAAAGCTGAATAAGCAGGCTGCTTGGCTTGTAGGCCATCAAGAGACAAAGGCGGAAGGTTTGTTTTAACATTTTTCAAGCATTCAAAGAGAGTTGGGCTACAAGGCTGGTCTTTTGTCCGGGACTTGCAGGGATTGGGGGAGCTGAAGGGGGTGCAGGAGAGGGAAGAATGGTTCCTCCAGGAAAATGCCAGACAATAAAAGCATGCACAGTTTCTCTGCGGGCAGAAATGTTTCATTTAGTGAGAACTAGACTTTTACACTATGCATTGTGGGCAGAGTCGGTGTCAGGACTCAGAACCCCCAGGCACCTACTGAGCTCTGCACATTGAAGCGGGGGCCCCACTGCTGACCCCTAGCACCCCCTGGCTTTGCTCTTCCTCCTGGACATGGCTGGTGTGTAACCCCCCTCCCCCCTCCACCAGAAGGCACACAGCAATCAAAGAAGGAGGAGGAGGATCACTGGTGACATGGATCAGGGCAGAGCTCAATGAACCAGGAGTGGTGTAGTGGTTAGAGCATTGGACCAGGACCTGGGAGACCAGAGTTCAAATCCCCACTCAGCTATGAAACCCACTGGGTGATCTTGGGCTAGTTACTCACTCACAGCCTAAGCTGGGTTGTTGTGAGAAAGAGCCTAAGCTGGGTTGTCTGTGTCAGGAGCTGGAATCAGGAGTAGGTCCGCAATAAAACACCTGGTGTCAACTCTTTATTCAAAGAAACCAAAACAGTGCAGTCCTAGTGATCACAGGTCTTGCCCCAGTGAGGCAGTTGCAAGGACTGAAGGTCCCTGCTTTTCCATCACTCTCTAAGGCTCCTTCCTCAGTTCCTTCCTCAGCAACCTGAAGCTCCTTCGTCTTGTCTCTCTTTGCTCTGCCCTCTTCATTCCTCTTCATGTTCTGGGAGACATGGGGAGAGGGGAACTGGTCACTTCTGGAGGGGGACACACCCTGGATTCTTCAGCATCTTGTCTCATCTCTGTCTCCTGGGCCCCCCTCCTCTCCTGCCTCTGAGTCTGGACTGTTTTCTGCCACATCCTCTTCCTGCTCACTAAATCCTGTTGCCTCTTTAGCATCCGACACCTCCTCCCCCCACTCTGCTCCCTCTTCTCCCTTTGACCACTCATCATCATACCAACACCAATCACTGGACTTCTTCCCATGGGGGGGTTACCTAGGGAGCTCCCCAGATGGTGTCTCCCACCATTCCTTGGCATCCAGCCAGTCCATGACAGTATGTCACCTTGGACATACACAGAATTTGAAGAATAATGATGTTTCAAACTGTGCGTTAATCCAGGAGGTGCAAATTAGGTTGGTTCACTGAAAAATGCAGACTGAATGACATCTTATTTCATATCCAGAGCGTACTCAAGATTTGCCCAAAGCCTTTGCTTCCTCCCGCCCAAAAGAACACCTTTGGACCGAACCCTGATTTCACACATTAGGGTTTTAGGACCCCATTCGCAAACCAAATCTCTTAGCCACCTTAACTGTTGTCAGTCTCCTTGATCAGACTCCTTTGCAACTGCTACCCTGCCATGCTCCCAGTTCACTCTGTCACCAGTTGTAGGCTTAAGATGTATCAGCCTTGGGTTTTTGTTTTGGCTTATTTTCCTTCTCTCAGTGGGAGTGGCAACCAAGTGCCAGAACTCTGCCAGATCAGTCGCTCAATATAGACCATAGTATTTATAGAAACAAGATGGACAGTCCACTAGCATACTATTGCATTTCTTTTTTTAAAAGAAAAACAAAACACCAAACTTTTTAGAATTAAAAGGAGACTGAACCACAATTATAAGCCTGCAACCAACATTAAGGTCAGCACAGACAGAAACAATATGGCACCGCTGTGCTTCTAGTGCTTGCCTAGTCAAATCTAGGTTGTGGCTGAATTTGCCTTCAGGGCATTTGCTCCTAACACTCAGGTCTTAAAATGTTATGCCACAGAAAGGGTGTCTGTATGGAGGGACTCAGACGCAATCTGGTGATGAGCTATAAAATGCCATGGGGTGGTTTTAGACAAGTCATTATTTCACAGCCAATCCTATCTTGCGTGGGTAATTGCCATGAGGCTGGAATCTGCTCTGAGCTCCCTGGAAGAAAGAAATGCAACAGGCAACAAAGAAGTAAATCAAATTGGTTTGGGTGGGTAGGACTTCTCCATGAACTGGCTAAGTTGCGTAGGGATGGAAAGACCTGTCACCTTAGGCTCTCTCAGGGTCTCATTCTTCCAATTTTAAATTTGCTTTTCCACATTTTTTTCAACGTTTTATTTATTTATTTATGAAAATTCTTCAGCGTTTCAGTGTAAATTTCTCCCAATTTTTGTATGTAGTTTTGGCCCATTTTTGCAAACATTTCATCACAATAGAATACATCTTTGTATTTTCTTTTCAATAATATGTTGATTTTATGCACCCTTTTCCTGAATATATGCATTTTTTGCAAACATTGTTTGAGCGGAGAATTGCATCGTGAAATTTGCATATGCACCCATTTTGAAGGATGGCCGGGCTCCAGTTCTCATATTGTTTCAGAAAGTGTGAATTTGATGACTTTGGCTTTAAATACAAACTGAATTTAATCTCTCTCCCCCCTCACTGAACCCATGACAACTAAAATACAGCCAGCTAATAAACAAGCAGGCAAGGATTCTGAATGAGATTTTCTCCCTCTCTCAGAACACTAGAACTTTGATAAACCCTGGAACTCACTCTTGCAAGGAGAAGTGAGGGCCACCAACTTGGAAGGGCTTTAAAAGAGGATTGGACCAATTCATGGAGGATATGGCTACCAATGGCTAGTAGCTACGATGGCTATGTTCTACCACCACACTTGGGGGCAGTATGCTTCTGAATACCAATTCCTGGAAGCCACAGATGAGGGGAGTAATCTTGTGCTCAAATACTGCTTGCAAGCTTCCCACTCGGGTATCTGGTTGACCATTATGAGAACAAGGTGAAGAACTAGATGGGCCATTGGCCTGATCCAGCAGGCTCTTCCTGTATTTTTATTGTGTTTCAGTGAGCTATATGAACAAGTGGGATCTGCAAAAATGTGGGCATATGAAAGCGCAGGTGTGTGCTTGGGTCATCCTTTTCATTCTCCTGCCCTGCCCACCACCATTTCCACCTGTATCTAATCTTTCTTCCCATCTCTCATGGTCTTCTCATCCTTCTCCATCCATCATTCTTCTCAGAAGACATGCATGGCATTGCCAGTTAGAATTGATGGTCTGGAACTTCCCAGACAGCTGCTTGGGAGACCTTTGGCCAGTGGCTTTCTCTCAGCCCCACCTACCTCACAGGCTTGCTGTGAGGATAGAATGTGGAGAGGAAGAACCACATACACCACCCTGAGGTCCTTGGAGGAAAAGCAGCTGCATTGCTGCCTCCAGCAGTGAAGGTAGAATTTACCTATTGCAGATTAGAAACCTGTTAGATGTGCAGAGGCCCATTTGTATGAATATTTTCGGCAGCCCAAGCTGATGCACTTCTGTTGAGAAGAAAGTTTCACTGTGTTCGGTGGTGCTTACTTCCTAGTCAGGTATCTCCATTGTTATGTGGGTGGTATTAGAATAAAATTTAAAAACCCAACTTAAAAGCCTTTAGGCAGAGGGATTACAGATGGAGTCTCTCCCCCACCCCTTCTTTCAGCTTTGTGTTTCTACAGTTTACTTAATTATAGCAAAACAGTCCCTCATTCTGTCAACAAGCTAAGAAGTCCCTTTTTGCTGCTCCAGCCCTTTGCTCCGCTATGATTCTTCTGCTAAGGGGGAGGGCATCGGGTTGAAGATGTGTGCTTCCTGATTTTCATCTGGGGAAAACAAAACCAGCAGCTGGAGAGTGGAATTCCGTTTAAAAAGTCCTGATCTGTGAGTTTTGCCACCCTGAGTGGTGTGAAACTGACCACTTTTTCTCTTCACTGCCCTACCCTGTTCCCAACTCCGTTCCACAGCTGTATTTCTAATCAGCAGAAGATACATCTTTCTTGGAAAGTCAAGCACTCCTCTCTCTCTCTCTCTCTCCCTTCCATTCCCTGCAACATTCTTAACCTTCTATCTTATGTATGGATCACTGGTTAGCTTAGAAATGCACGGACACAAAAGCAGCGACTGACATGTGTGGCTTGACGGCAGTAATGGCCGTTTATAAGCCTAATCCATCACATTTAGTGGACACCTCCATTTTTGTCCCTCTGAAAAGGTATAAAAAATAAAACGGTATGGCTCAGGCTCAGAGGTGCCTTGGTAAATATTTTAACTATTTACAAGATCCCCCACAATAACAAAAGGAGCATCTGTGGCCCATTTACCCAGAGGCCTCTGGATGCTGGAAGGCAACCCAGATGCTGCTCAGAATTCCCTCACAACAATGAGAAACTCTTCACAACTAGGACACGCCTTCTGCGTTCTTTGTCGCAAGATGGTGGTTGACATTCGAAAGGCGTTCCATCGTTCCCACGCATATAGGTTTCGGTGACATGGGCCCAGCCTACAAATATATCCAGTATTCTTCACACATGCACACACAAATGAATTAGCTATAGGAAGAAAAAGCAAAATGTCCACACCAGAACATTGGTAGGGCATGGAGAAAACCTCATCATCATAGGATAACTTTTGTGCTCTGATTAGCAATGTTTTCTTTCTCACCCGTATTTTATCTGAAACAGTTCAAGGTTAGCTTTGCGTCAGAGTCTTAGATAAACTTCAGCTGCTACTTGGCAAGTCCAGCAACTTTGCCTCCTCTCTTCCTCTCTCTGTGCCCTGGATTTTGTTTTCACATCACTTCATCAGAGCAAAAGTTTAGGGCACCAGGTGATAAAACAATGCTATCATTCTTTTTTCCTTATTTGTGTTCAGAAGAAACAACAAAGGCAATGTTTTGGGCCATGTCCACAGCATGGGCTGCATCCAATAAGGTTCAGCTCAGAGAAGACCCATTGAAATTAATGAACCTAAGTTAGCCCAATTCATTCATTTCAGTGATTCTCCTCTGAGTAGAACTAACATTGGCTTCAACTCTATGCACCTCACCCACTATGACACCAAACACTCACAGCTTTCCCCAAAGAATCCTGGGAAGAATCCTAGCCTAGTGGGTAGAGTGTTGGCCTAGGACCTGGGAGACCAGGGTTCAAATTCCCCCTCAGTCATGAAGCACACTAGGTGACCCCAGGCCAGTCACTGCCTCTCAGTCTAACGCTAACTTATCCCACAGGGTTGCTGTGGGGATTAAATGAGGAGGGCGAGGACCATGTATGCCACTTCAAACTCCTTGGAGGAAAAGGTGGGATAGAAATCCAATAAATGCAATAAATAAATAATAGTTGCTGGGGTGCTGAGAGTTGTTGGGAGACCTCTATTCGCCTCATAGCACTACATCCTCAAAGTGGTTTAACCGTCAATTCTTCCCAGGGAACCCTGGGAATGGTAGCTGTGAGGGGAATGGAGAATCTCCTAACAACTCCCAGTACCCTTCACAAACTACACCTCCCAAGAACCTGGAGTTGGAAAAAGCCACAACTCTTTAAAAGTGGCACAAGAGCACTTCAAATGTAAAGTGTGGGTGTATCCTTTATTTAAGCCTAAAATGAACTTGTGCATCACCTGCCAAGCTGCTGGCATTCAGGATGAGGGGTAAAATAATTTCTATAATTCCCATTTTGATAGTCCCAGGCACAAGAAAACCAGGAGGTTTATCAAAGTTCTCATTTGGATTCATGGATCATAAACTGTATGGGTTTCTTTGCTAAAATATAAATAAAAATTGACAAACGTATCCCCACCACCCAAGAACATTCAATCCAAAACAAAACAAAACAAAACAAAACAATACAAAAACAATCCATTTGAAACAATCCATTTGTCCATCCCCAAATTTGATTAACTGCATTACTGATACAAATTTAAATGTTATCAAGCAGCAGACATTGGGGCCTTGCTGAACCTGCCTCCCCCCAAATGTATGCTTAGCACTGAAACCTGAAAAGATTTCCCCTTTGAACTGCCCTTGTGATCAGAGATTTGCTTTCACCTCCTGCATTTTGGATCTCTGTGTTAGTAGCACTGCCATCCGCCAGTGTTTTCTCATTTTCTATGAGTTAGCCTGTAAAATTAACAGCTGCCTTTTGTGTGGAGCATCACACCTTCTTTTTTAAACACCCTCAAGCTGTCACTGTTGTTGTCCAAAGGAATGCATGGTTTACATTTCACAGCCCTTCACCAAAGCAATGAATAGATGGGTGATTGGTAAACAAACTGCTCTCCGCTCACTGTTGTTTCAGTGGCCCTCCAACAACTTGCAGCGGCCACAAAAGGGGAAAATATTTATCAAGCGGGTGCTCGGCTCTGCTTCCACTGGGGCCATCATAAAATGAGGCACCATCCAAACATTTTCACAGCTGAGCTTGCACTTTCATAAACAGACGCAAACAGCCATCCCTGGAGGTCAACAACGAAAAATAAACGGTGCCGAGAGGGTCCTTTTGTGGCGCAGAGGAGAAGATGCTCTGAAGCATTTATGACAGAAGAGGACAATGGGGGCTTTCTTCTCTGATCTTCAGAATCTGTTTGCTTTGAAGAAGAATGACTGAGAGAAGTTCAGGGCTGCCACACATAGGAAAGCCTGAGGATAAATATTTTATTGAATAAATGCAGGCATCAGTCAAACTTGGTTAAACTTCCGCTAGCCTTCTCTAAAACTATGATGAAGGGCTGTAGCTCAGCGGAAGAGTGCTTGCTTTACATGCAGAACTCTGCATGTTCAATCCCTGGCTCCTGCCTGAAACCCTTGCCAGTCAGTGTTGAGAGTTCTGGCCTACATTACTTAAATTACGCAAGTTACGTTGTCAGTGTGTTATTCCACTCCATTTGTTTCAGTGCAAACGAAACCGACCATTTGAAGAATGAAAGCAACAACAACAGCAAACATCAATCATATTTGCGGGATTGAGAACACCAGCAATTTTTGCTTCTTTTCTGCTTTTGTCAGAATTCTCAGACATCCTTCTCAGAGGTTTGCTTCAACAAGTTAATTTGAGTTAAATAATAAATACACTGGGGCTAAAAGAGAAGACTTAGAGGACCCCCACAAGCCTAGGTCAAAAGTTGCGGAGAGCCTCGCTTATTCATTCCAGGATCTGGCGGATCTTGTTCTCTGCTTCAGATCCATTAAGTTCCATATCAAAGCAAAACACATAGAAAAACAATCCTAAAAAGTAACACATTAGCAGATAAGGCAGGGCAGGAAAGGAAGATAGCTTATGAAGTCTACAGCAGAAGAGCAGCTAAAATGGAAGGATCCTAAGAAATTGAATACGGAATGTACAACAATATCCTGGCAGCTGAAAAGTGTTCAACTTCAAGGCTATCACTGTCAGGGAAGAGAAGGGGGGGGGAGAGAGAGGGGGGAACCCAACCCAAAACCAAATACAAATTTGCCCGAGAGCAAAAGAACATTAGTAATATCAGGAAGAGGATAGACAGACAGTAAGTTATGGACATAAAACCCTTTGTAGCCAAACCAATTAACCTTCACCCTAAGGCATCCCTCTTTCCCCTGGCCTTTCATTTAAAGAGTTTTACAATTTACAGCCCTCTGTTTCTCCGGGGAGGTCCTGCATCACTCGGTTTGCACATTTCAGAGCAGCACACATGTGATCCTGGCTGCATCAGAAGCCACACAGCCCAGCCAAGAGCAGGAAATCCACAGGAAGAAAGTTGGCGCTGAGGAGGAGCTGAGCTAAGAACCCAATGAAGGAAGCTTGATCGAAGTGATCTGCTTGGAGGGCCACTGCCACCATTTTTTTTAATGTATCAGCCTGGGGAAAGATGGGCAACAAAGCTGATTCCAAAACAGGCAAGGAATTAAATGCAATAAGTGTTTAGTGTTCACCTGAGTGAATTCTGCCCCAGCTAAAGAATGCCCTCCTCAAGGTACCAGTTTTGCTTTCTTTCACACAGCAGGCGAACCACTTTTTTTGTCTTTCCCAAATATTTTATTGTTTTCATTTATTTATTCAATAAGCAACCATCCGTATTCAGCGACTGCCCTCTGCAGAAGCACCAAATGTTTAACAACCAATCCTTCTTCACAGGGAACTGGGAATGGTAGCTCTGTGATGGGGTAGCTCTGTGATAGAGGCCCCCTAACAACTCTCAGCCCATGACTGTCTGAAGTGGTATCATCGCTTTTAAAATGTATGATGTGAATGTGGTCATAATATTACCAGATTGGGGGAGACCAGTGGGTGGAAAGAGTTACTCTGGAACTTGGCTGGGAGAATCTATGGTCCTCCAGTTGTTGTTGGACTACAACTCCTAGCCTTTTGACCATTGACCATGTTGGCTGGCTTTCTTGGGGTTTGGCATCTAGCAACATCTGGAGGTACACAGGTTCCCCAACTCTGATCAAAAGGTTACCCATTGTGGGCCCCTGACATTACCTTTAAGGCCACAATGCCTTGAATACAAGAGAATAAATCTGACAAAACCCTGATTAGCAACAGCAGAGCACATTTGCATCCGGAAAGTGATGTCCTTCTTTAGATTGGGATTGCTGGATTGATCCCTGTGGAGGAGTGGTGGGCTACTCTTACCCTCCTTAAGCTTACCTGCCTTATCTATCTGCATGGCACATGTTCAGATGCAGTTCAGGAATCTCTTTGGACTGCTGATTTCATTGGGTTGAAGTCAGTGCATGTTTTGCTGGTGACTTCCATAAGAGCCCAGGATGAACTTCCTTTAGAAAACATAGAAACTGACCATTTTGTAAGGGTAAGCAGAAGAAGAGGGCCTTTTTATTATTATTTCCTCCACTTGATCTCTCTTGAAAGATAACTAGACATCCAGGTAACTACTTAAGTGGAACTCTTGGTGTCAGGTTACCAATGCTTCCCTCTTTTTTAGTACCCCCAGGGCAAAGAGCAACTGTTAATGACACACTTACCGGAAAGGAGGTTAAGTCTGTTGACACTGAACTGTTGGCAGCAGAGCACTTCAACACTTGCTCCATCCTGGCTCAATATACCAAAGGCAGCTGAGAAATTGCAGCTTTTCTGGGTACCTAAAACGTCGCTTGGTAAAGGCAACAAAAGGTTCAATTAATATACAGTGTTATTTCCCCCAGTGACAAAATGCAATAATAAAAAGTTGGAAGGATCATCTTATTTCAGTTCTGTGCCATTCTTATGTGCACTCAATTATAGGTCCTGTTTCCTGTGGAAATTTTTTTTTACACACACACACACACACACACACACAAATCACATTTAAATTGTAGGCATTTTAAAATTCAATTTCCCCTAAAAATATAAATGCATTTTATCCCCTTTTCTCTTTATGCATTCTCTTCCTAAAAGACTCTTTTTCCAATAAAATAATATTCATTTTTGAACTGCAAATGCATCATCATAAAATCCAGAGAAGTGTGCAATTTGATTATAAAGTGTGTTCACCTCCACATATAAGTCCAGGAACAGGAAATTAGGTCAGTTCACTTTAAAATGTTGAATAAACTTAATTCTCATGGATTCTGGAAGTTGAAAAAGCATTTTCTATACATTTTCTGTGCATTTCCCTTGGTCTAACCTACCTGACAAGGTTGTTGTTAGGGGAGTATGGGGAAGGGGACAGTCATGTCTTCCAGCTTCTGGGAAGGAAAGTGAGATAGAAATGGAAGTAATAAATAAAATAAAATCTATCAAGTTCAATAGGAAAAAATTAATTTTGTTCTCATGCACTTTGATCACTGTTGTTGTTAAAATTTGTATACCACTGTTCATCCATAGATCTTAGAGCGCTTTGCAGCATAAAAATACAAGATAAAAACACAAAATACAGAATTCATTTTGACATGAGCTTTGCCTGTGAATCCACTCTGCTGGCCAAAGAAAACACCCCAACCCTGGTTGCCATTAGTAGCTGTCAAAATCAATGATCGGTACAGTTATTTGAGGCTTCTGCACAAAATATGCTTCATTAAGAGAAGCTAACATGAAAATCAACCTTTAGGTTCCAAGCCCAGGACCTTGATGCTGTCAGTTTGCATCTAGACGCTCATCTTTTCCCCATATTGCTTTTGCCAAGATTTATTGAGAAAGGCATATTTGTCTCCCTCTCTGTGTGTGTTTGTGTGTGTGTTTCACTTATTTGTACAGAGAGCAAGGTATTTTGTGCACATTTGGCTGCTCATATTACTAATGGCAGCAACAATGTGCACATTGCTTGAGTACACCAACATACAGTAGTACACAATAACAAATTGTTGTAGTAATCCTTTCAACTACTCCAAGCATTTGGATTAAACATGTAGTCAGGTGAAAGTGCTATTCAAACATTCCTTCACAAGTGACGAGATCTTTATTCCAGCAGATGTTCAATAATTTGGAGCCAGTCAAAAGTGGAGGGGGGGGGGGAATGCACTTCTTGTTTTAAAAATAAAAAACCCACCCAGGCACATAGTCTTGCAAATGAATGGTTCAAGTTACACTTAAGGAGTACTTAGTGTGTCAAGGAAAGTTTCCATGTTTGGTTAAGGTAGAATTTATGATGCATAAATCAGTGTTAACACACACACACACACACACATTTTCAATAAGGGTGCAGTTGTGTAACACTTGAAGGGCACATGAAAATACCAGCACCTTTAAAAAAATGTTCAGAAATATGCTTGCAGTTGCTTTCTTTTTATTTGTGAATTTCTACTCTGCCTTTTGATCCACAAAGAATCCTTCAAGTTAGATCGTGGGAATGCAATGTCATATAATTAAAAGAATTGATCCAGTTAAAGCTATGAAAACCATCAAGCTAAACTCAACCAGCCATAACCAGTACAAAGCAAGGATGTGGCCAGTGATGCTACAGAAATTCACATTTCCGGGCTTGGGAACATGAATTGAGGAGGCTCATTTCAACATGAAGCAATAATTACAGCCATCTTCCCCAACTTGGTGCCTTTTCCCAGTTGGTGTTAAAATCGACGTCAGTGAGGAACATTAGCTCTTCCTACCTTCCTTTAACCCACCCACCCTTTTGTCTCAAAGCCCCATCCCATCCTCATTCCCCACTTATATTTCAGAAGTATGGGGAGAGAAGTGTCTGTCCCTCTTCCTTTTTCTCAGTGCCTCAGTGTGTCACTGGGACTGTGTGCCAGATAGAAGGAGCCACGGGAAATGTAGATTTTCCAAGACTACTAACAGACCTCCCTCTTTTGCCCCATTACCTTGATACCACTGAAGGAGTGGTAGTGGAGTGAAGCATGAAGGGGGATGCTGGCAGGCAAGTGGTAAGTTGGAGATCCCCTGTGAGAGATGCTTTGCATGCTCAGTGATACTGCCAGGAAAGCAAGGCATTGATTTAGGTTTAAATGGAGTTTGGAATAAAATAGCACTTATTAAAAAGTTTCGGAAATAATATTTATTTCCTTAAGTTCTATCCCAAACCCAAACACCAGAGTTCTCACCATGGATAAGCTTAACATTTTTAGTGACTCAAGTATCATTTAATTAGTTGGTCCATTTAGGGCTTAAGAGAGAGAAGTAACTTGCTGGACATTCATGGGCAAGTAATTCCACACTGAGAGAGTCACCACTGAGAAGTCCCTGCTTCCTTCCATTGACAATGAGACAGATGCCTCCTATTTACTCTTTCAAATGCCTTCTGAAGACTTTTCTATTTAATCAGGCTTTTGTGAGCTGAACCATTATTAGTTTTGCCCGTGGCTGGGACTTTTACATGAAGGAATTTTACATTTCATTATTACTGCTTAATCATTGTTTTAATGTACTTGATACACAGTCAAATATTTTGTTCTCTGCTTGAATTTTTTATTTATTGAACAAATAGAGATAGATTAGCAACCAAACGTCAAGATTAAGCCTTCTGCCTGGTCTGAGCAAAGAAGAAGATTTGGTCTTGTTGACTACAGATCATCTTTGCTTCATCCATTCTGCAATTATACAGTGGTTTGTTCTGCCTGTAATCTTTCATGTTGATCAAAAAGTTCACTCCAGGCCTGGCACCTGGTGGAACAAGTATGTCTTCAGGCTACTTCATCCCTGGGTAGTTGTCTTGTTCCCATCAACACAATAAGCTGGTGGGCCTTGATGCACGCAGGCTTGCATGCACGATGGAGGAGCTGTCCAGCTGTGAAGGAAAGCCTAACACTGGAGCCAAGATTCAGGATAGGATTGCTGAAACAGCAGGGGAGCTGTCCATCAGGTAGCTAAGGCAAGGGGTAGGGAACGGAGCAGAAAAGGTGGTGCATCAGCACAAACCAGGTTGCAAATGAAAGGTTGTAGAATAGACCTTGCAAACTGACTCCACTGAGGCACTGATTCAAAGAGAACTTGGGGAAGGTGAGTAGCTCAGTGGCAGAAAACGCCTTGTAGGAAACAAGTCCCACATTCCACCTTTGACATCTCTAGGCTGGGAAAGACTCGTTCCTGGAACCCTGGGGAGCCGCTACCAGTCACTGTAGGCCATACTGAGTTAGATGCACCAACAGCCTTCCTCTGGTTGGCCATTATGAGAACACAATGCTGCGCTAGATGGGCCATTGGCCTAATCCTGCAAGCTCCTCTTATGTTCATAGTCCTGACTAGGGCAAGGATGAAGAACCTCAGGCCTGAGGCTTGAATGCAGCCCTCCAGAATACAGAAGGGGCCTCTCTCTCTCTGGCCCTTGGGAATCTCACTAGGGCACATTGTCTCCAACCAGGCAGCATCCCTGGACTAGCTCTGCAACCTCTTTGAGTATTTTTGCCTGGCTAGAGAATGTCCTTATCTGAGAGGGTCCCTTGATTGCCTGGCCAGAAGGTGAGTGTGTAGAAACCTCTGGCTTCTGTGCGGCTGGAATATCATCTAGTGTACAAAGGGAAGCATCACATCCACTGACCCACTGGCTTTTCCTCTGACCCTGCCCACTTTTGCCTCTGACCATGCACATTTCTGGCATGTGGCCCCTGAAGCTTCTGCCTGAGGGAATGAGTCCCCTGGGTTCAAAAGAGATTCCTCAACCCTGCAGTTGGGGGATTCAACTCTCCCTGGTCCAAGCATGTACTAGGAGCTTCATTCCACCCCCTTCCAGAGATGCCCTCTCTGCTTTGAGTCCTGGGAATTGGGCCTTCCTGTTAATGGCAGAATCCAACAGTGCCACCCCAATTTTCCCAATCATCTGAATCAATTGCCATGATTGCCAGGCTTGACTGTGGAGAAAACATCTGTCCAACAAGGATCTTATTGTTTTAAGAATTGATGAAAAATGCTGTCTATGACCCGAGGGGAAAACCTCTTCCCTTATTTATTTATTTTGCCATTGCAGTAACAAAAGCTTTCCTTCTAAATGGATGCACTGCAAATATGCACACATGCGGTTTGTGTGTGTGTGTGTTGCGGGGTGGGCTTCATAAAGTTTCCAACGGAAAAATAGGAATAACCATTTTCTGGAGTATAATTCAGAGCATATGGTCAAAAATATTCTTTGCAGTGGCTCGTGGGCTTATGATGTTTAATTTAAAATAGAATTTCCCTAAATAAAGAACAAAAATGGGTTCTTTATGGCATATGTGCTACTAAAGTGGTTCCATTCTTTTTCTCGGCATTGTTAAACCATAATGCTTTTCAAACATTTCGTACCACCTTGGTTCTTGGGCTGCTTGTCATCAGGAAAGAAAAGCTATATGATTCATCTTTCCTTCAGATGACCCAAGACTCTAAGTTTTCTTGTTGGCATTTTCTGGTTGTTGTTCTTCCATGTGGGTCTTTCGTGTCGTTATTGTCGCGATCACCCCCTGCCTAATTTTAGAGAGGCTGCTCATTTCACGGAGAAAAATGACTCTGCCAAACCAATTCAACCCTCAGGAAAAAGCTTAACAATATACAAGCAGTCAAGGAGCAGCTAGTTGTGAAATGATGGCAGAGAGCTTTCTTGATGATGTCAACCCTTGTTAAAACCGAACAGATTGTTTCCACAGCATGCATCTAACAAGCAGATGTCCAGGTGCTTTCTCATTTTCCACTCGCCCCTTCTTGTGCTCTGAATACCCACTCCCCAATGCCCACCCCCCAAAGCCCCCAATCCTCCCATTGTCTTAAAATGTCCCTGTACTTGAGAAGCACTCTAAACCTAATCACATTTAATCATCCCTAACCTGTGGAAATATAAAATAATCATGGTAAGAAATGGATGAAACTCCAAATCCATGGTTAGGATTGGCACCAGGGATGGGCATTTTTTGTTTTGTTTTTAATAATTTTTTAATTAGTTTTTACACCTATTTTTCAGCATAACATCCTTTTAAACATCATTTCAAAAATTTTGGCTATCACAGCCTAAGACTTCCTTCAACCTCGACTGATGGTTTTCTAAAGTCATTCTATTTTTTCTTTCTAATTTTATGCATTTTGTTACTATAATTATTGCTATAAACTCAAATTTCCAATACATCTATTCTTAACCCTTTTCACAATAATTTATAAATTACTCCTTACAAAACTTCTTTTAACTCTACAAGCGATGTCAAACTGACTACAATTGCTTTCCAAATGTATCAAAAACTTCTTCCATTCCTGAAAGTCTGGTCCTGCTGGTTCTGAATTTTCCCTGATAGTCTTGCCATCTCAGCATAGTTCATCCATTTCTCTTTCCACTCTGCTTTAGTTGGTATTTCTTCTTGTTTCCACCTTTGGGCTAATAGTATCCTTGCTGCAGCAGGGATGGGCATTGTTGGGCACCTGCTAAGGGTCATGCCCTAGCAAGGGCCCTACTACCAACCCCTGAGCCCTAATGGTACTACTACTACTCTTTGCCACCAGTGCCTGTTTACCTGTCATTTTTGAGTAAGGGAGCAGTGACAGGAGTGAGGGAAAGGAACATCAAGTGGGGGCCACTTCTGAGAAGGTCCTATTTTGGGTCCCCACCAGCCTGATTATCTTATCACAATATTAAGCCAAATTAAATACAAAGATGTGTATAGGAGGTCTTCATTTACTAAGGAGTACTGCTTTGCTCCTTAGTAAATAAAGACACGGGTGGCGCTGTGGGTTAAACCACAGAGCCTAGGACTTGCTGATCAGAAGGTCGGCGGTTCAAATCCCCACGACGGGCTGAGCTCCCATTGCTCAGTCCCTGCTCCTGCCAACCTAGAAGTTCGAAAGCACGTCAAAGTGCAAGTAGATAAATAGGTACCGCTCTGGTGGGAAGGTAAACGGTGTTTCCATGTGCTGCTCTGGTTCACCAGAAGTGCCTTAGTCATGCTGGCCACATGACCTGGAAGCTGTACGCCGGCTCCCTCGGCCAATAAAGCGAGATGAGCACCGTAACCCCAGAGTCGGTCACAACTGGACCTAATGGTCAGGGGTCCCTTTACCTTACTGCTGTGCTAAACTACTACTACCTGAGAAGTCAAATGGAAATACAGGATCGGCTTTCTTAGCCCAATGGCCAAATGGTGTTTGAAACCAATTCCATGAAAGCTGGTACTGTGGGCAGGATTTGCAGTCCTGTCATCAAGAAAACAGTTCATCTTAATAGGTGTGAACAGGATGAGAAGAATAGTTTACTCCTGATTGTGCTGGTAACGTGGGCAGGACAGAAGAGGGGTGTGTTACTGCTGAAATTACAGCTGGAGCAAACAGCAGAGGTGTGAACTCTGTTTCATGCATGGTGTGGATGTCCTCTTCTGCATTGTCTACGTTGCCAACAGAGCAGGATGCACAGCTACCTGTGGTTCTACCTATGTGGCTTTCAAGCTGAAGTTTAGCATGGCTCGGTGAGCATCGACACCCCTTCACACTACTTCTTTTCCCCACTCCTTCTTTTGAATGGAAATAAATCCCAGTGATTGTGTAGCCTTAATGTCCTAAGTCAAAAATAGCCATGGGAAAACTGTCTTCGGGCCAGAGAAATGATCGATTACAGCTTTATGGGTTACAAATTGAGCAGGTGTGCTTGGCTCTTGTAAAAGCTCAGATTCATTCAGATGTATTTATAGTAAATTTTTACTCGACATCTGGTTCTCCCATTGTTGGATGTTGGGGATCATGTCAAGAATTCAAGATGGTCTTCAAAAGACATTTGACCACCCTTAATATAATGCTTATGGAAGGCTTGTGGGGGTTCGTAAGAGCCATGAGCTGGAGGTTGTGGAGCAAGGATGGAGGGCTTGTAGCCTTCCAGATGTCCCCATCAGCCCCTGCCTGCCTGGTCAATGATTATGGGAGTTGGAATCCAGCAACACCTGGAGGGACACAGGTTTCCCATTCCTGATACAGAGGATCTAAAAGCAGGTGGAGCTGGGACCAGAGAGAGGAAGGAACTCCAGGCACTGAACTGTTGACCAGACAAGTACAGGAGGGCTGGCTCCTAGTAGCTGTCCAAGTCCAGCCAATCCTAAAATGTTATGCCTGCAAATTACAGGTGCTGATGCTGGATATATCAGTTATCCACCTCGCAAGGCTCTGTTTTGAGCATACATCATTCCAAGTAGCTCTTCAAAGTTGCCTCAGTCTCAGATATCTTAATCTCTAGAATAGGCGTAGGGAACCTCAGGCCTAGGAGATAAATGTGGCCCTCCAGCCTATCTGGCCATTCATACTCTTTCCAAGCCACTCCACCCCCCACCCCACTGGTGCATCACAGCTGGAGTGTTTCTCCCCTGATTGGAATGTTTCCTTGAATTCTGGCCTCTGTAACATGGTGGAGAGCCAGTGTGGTGTAGTGGTTAAGAGCAGTGGACTCGTAATCTGGTGAACCACTCGTCTGCATGCAGCTGCTGGGTGACGTTGGGCTAGTCACACTTCTCTGAAGTCTCTCAGCCTCACTCACTTCACACAGTGTTTGTTGTGGGGGAGGAAGGGAAAGGAGATTGTTAGCCGCTTTGAGACTCCTTAGGATAGTGATAAAGTGGGATATCAAATCCAGACTCCTCCTCCTCCTCCTCCTCCTCCTCTTCTTCTTCTTCTTCTTCTTCTTCTTCTTCTTCACAACTATCAGTGCTCCTTTGGCTGATCTCAGTGATTGTGCTGAGGTATGTTGTTGGACTACAACTTCTATTAGCCCCAGCTGCACAGGCAATGGTCAGGTGTGATTGGAGTTGTAGTCCAACAACATTCAAAAGAAGGAATGTAAGAGTCCTGCTGGATTAAGGCAATGGCCCAACTAGTCCAGCATCTTCCTTCTCAAAGTTGCCACCCAGATGCCACTGAGAAACTCGCAAACAGGACCTGAGCATGAGTCCCAAATGCTGCAACCTGTCCTCCTAGGGGAGTTGCTTCATCCCCTTGATCATTTTAGTTGTCTGTTTCTGGACCTTTCCCAACTTTACAATATCCTTTTTCAGACGAGGGGACCAAAACTCTACATGGAACAGCCACAGGTTTCTAATCTCTGCTCTAAGCCTGCCTCTGGAGGGCAGCACTTCAGAACATAGGAAGTTGCCTTATACAGTCATACCTCAGGTTACAGACGTTTCAGGTTGCGTTTTTTTAGGTTAAGGACCCGCTGAAACCTGGAAGTACCGGAATGGGTTACTTCTGGGTATCGGGGGTCATGCATGCACAAAAGCGCTAAAGCACGCTTTGCACATGCACAGAAGTGCCGAATCGCAACCCGTGTGTGCACAGATGTACCGCTGCGGGTTGCAAACGCTGCGGGTTTGCAAACATGCATCCCACATGGATCACGTTCGCAACCCGAGCGTCCACTGTACTGAATCAGACCATTGGCCCATCTAGCTCAGTATTTCCCACACTGACTGGCAGCAGCTCTCCAGGTTTTCAGGCAGGGGCTATTCCCACCACCAGCTGGAGATAGCCAGGATAGAACCTGGGGCTTTCTGCATGCAAAGCTTTACCACTGAGCCACGGTTATTGGAGAGACTGTCTGAAACTAATTCAGGTCCTTTCCCATTCAGGCTTCCCTCCACCGCCCACCTACCACCATCCCAACTGGATTCCAGCAAATAAGCTGTTTTGGAAATGATTTCCAGGGTGATACCTGTTACCATAGAGATGACATTAGATGAAAAGGACAAAAAATATAGAGGGTGATAAACTCCATGCTTGGATGAGACACTTGACTCCCAAGCTTGTGTTCCAACAAGGCATGCATGCCAAGATTTTTTTATTTCATTTTATGAAAGACGAAATTAAAATGTACTGCTATCAAGCCATAACTGACGAGGTATTGTGTGCTGGGGTGTTAACATAATGTGCCATATATTTATTGTTTGTCATTTTTCTGGCCTCGAGAAGGGTCTCATTGAGTTGTAAATCATGCCATTAAAAATGCCGCTGGAAATGGTGTTTTTCGTGTGGGTTTTTTTTTTTTTTTTGGATAAAAGAAAGAGGAAAGAAAAAAGATGGAACACAATCATTATGTACGGGTTTCTGTTGTGCTACAGACCGTAACTATCACATCAAAAATGACACTTAAGATCTGGTATAATTACAGGTGTTGACTCATGACCTAACAGTAGAGAAAAAGAAGATAAGGAGAGAATAAAACCTCATTTGGTTCTTTCTCTAGAACTTAAAAGTCTTTAATAAAAAATAACTTTGCTTACCACAGCCCAATAGGTTGAGTTCCTGTTTAAAGTTCACATGTTCGTAGTTTACTGAAATGGGTTGTCCGTTCTGGTTTTTCCCCTAGGCCTGCCAATTGGTTCAAGAATTTGTGTTGATGAATTACCTGCTTTTTCAACAAATTGGGAGGAAAATGTGTCATGTGAAGCATTTAATAAAATGCTACCACTTATACAGTTACAAGTTAATTAAAGATGCCTATGGCAAGCTAAAGGAAGCATCATAATTTTTCATATTTTTATTTTGGTCTCTTAACATGCAGACTAAAATACAGCCATTTGTTCTATTGAGTCTCATTTGCACATATTAAAATTATTCCCCCAGGTAATGAAAGGTTGGGTGGTCTCTAAATCGAGGCTGGATCTAATTCTGGCTCTTACGCTATTTGCTTGTGACTCCACCATTGAGTGAGCAACATGGAGTCGTTTGGAGGAATCTGATGCAGCAACCTGATGACATTTAAGAAGGTCTGTGTCTGGTCAAAGTCTTGATGGGAGACCACCTGGTAGGGTGGACATCAGGATTCAGCACTGTTGGGAGTAAGGGAACACATTTTTCCTGTGTTTTTCCTGTGTTTTGAAGACACCTCATGCAACCCAGTCTGCTTTTATCTGTGTAACTGGCACTGTTACAAGTGCCACATACCTGTTCTGCATTTGTAGGAAACCAATCATTTAGTGTGCACTTTGGAACTCCCAGCCTGTTGGCATCAGGCAGGTGCCTTCATTATATTCTTTTCTAAAGAAAAGAAGGAAGCCCTGTTTAAAGAAGTTTTTACTGACTGATGTCTTAGTGTATTTTTAATCTTTTTGGAAGCCTCCCAGACTGGCTGTGGAAACCCAGCCAGATGGGAGGGGTAGAAATAAATTATTATTATTATTATTATTATTATTATTATTATTATTATTATTATTATTATTTCAGCACCTGCTAAATACATTTTTGTTTAGGTAAGCCTACCCAGATACATAGAGTATTGATGTTTATTAGTTTATTGCCAATCTCATTTTTATTTTCTTAGAAATGTTTTAAATAGTTGTTTATATCTGTTTTTACAAGCAATTATATTGTTTTATTCTTTTTGTAAATAGTTTTTAGGGTTCTCCTTTTTATAATTAAGTAGTGTATAAATTTTATATACATTTTATTCCGTTCCTCCTCCTCCTCCTCCTCCTCCTCCTCCTCCTTCTTCTTCTTCTTCTTCTTCTTCTTCTTCTTCTTCTTCTTCTTCTTCTTCTTCTTCTTCTTCTTCTTCTCCTCCTCCTCCTCCTCCTCCTCCTCCTCCTCCTCCTCCTCCTCCTCCTCCTCTTGTCCTTCACCCTAGGGCCCAGGATGAGAAATATAACATTAAAGTGCAATATTAAAAATTGTTTAAAACAATTTACAATGTTGAAATATAATCTTTAACAGACTCATCACACCCTGAAAGAAAAAATTAAACCATTTGCAAATAACATGGAGTATTTGAAAAAGATGACCTCTGAAAGTAAACATGACTAAGAAGTGGAGATTGTTTAGCTCAGGAAATAATGCCAGCTCATTTGTGTCTTCCCACCCCACCCTGTCCGTCCCATAAAATTAGATGTTCATATTTCATACAAAATTCTCTTGACGGAAATCTGTTTTCTGCAAAGTATGCTTTGCAATCGTTTTCAATGAATTGATGAAATCCAATCAGCCGATCACCTGCACTTCCATTTCTTTCCCAGGCTGTTTAGAAAAGGATGTAAAAGATATGGATGTGAATATTCCGTTGTGATATAATCCCAGAGTCAGCTTAAGTGCAATGAATACTGAGTTTTCATTTTTTTTTCTACAATAAGCAAATAAAACCATACACCAAGAGCTTGTGAGCTCCGAGTCGAAAATATTTTCCCCCAACAGTTGTTTCCTTGTTTTACTTATAGAAATGCACTGAAGCAGGTGCTTTAAAAAAAACAACAACAGATGTGGGAATTAAATGTGAAAAAGTGAATATAATAAAGTATTTAGCAGAAACCAGAAGTTGTGATGCATATTTAGCAGTTGTGTGTCACTTGCTATTATTATTATTATTATTATTATTATTATTATTATTATTATTATATAGATTGCAATACAGTCGTACCTTGGTTGTCGAACACCTTGGAACTCAAACGTTTTGGCTCCCGAACACGACAAACCTGGAAGAGAGTGTTCTGGTTTGCAAACGTTTTTTGGAAGCTGAACATCCAACATGGCTTCCGTGGCTTCTGACTGAGTGCAGGAAGCTCCTGCAGCCAATCAGAAGCAACACCTTTTTTAAAAAACCATTTCAGTAGTCGAACGGACTCCCGGAAGCTTGACAACCAAGGTACAACTGTACAGTACAATGGTGCTGTGAATAATTACTGTGCCTTAAACATGTATTACTAGGGCTTTGTAGTCTGGTTCCAAAAGTGCTTTGACCAGCAGTCCCAGGGAAATCTGGAAATTGTTGCTCTGTGAGGTGAATGCAACTCTTTGTGCCTTTAACAAACTATAGTTCCCGGAATTCTTTGTGGGGAGCCATGACTGTTTAGGATATTGCTTTAAATGAATAGTGCAGATGGGACCTCACTAAAAAAATATATCAGCTCTTGAACTGCCTCACTACCACTGCTGTCCTTTCATTTGAAGTCAATAGGCTTGGCCAGTGTGGTGTAGTGGTTAAGAGTGGTGGACTCGTAATCTGGTGAACTGGGTTTGCTTCCCCGCTCCTCCACATGCAACTGCTGGGTGACCTTGGGCTAGTCACACTGAAGTCTCTCAGCCCCACTCACCTCACAGACTGTTTGTTGTGGGGGAGGAAGGGAAAGGAGAATGTTAGCCGCTTTGAGACTCCTTAGGGTAGTGATAAAGCGGGATATCAAATCCAAACTAATCTTGGCCCAATTTGAACGAGTTGAGAAGAAATGAGTGGGAGATTCAAAAGGATACAGGATGCCCCCTCATAGTGGTGATTCCTGGCATCAGTCCTGTACAATAAACTAATCCCCTTTCTCCAACTCTGAGAATTAACCACCAGTTCTAGAATGTAAGAAGAATCCTTCTGGATCAGACCAAAGGCCTATCTAGTCCTCTTTACAAAGCGGCCAAGCAGCTGCATGTGAGAAACCCACAAGCATAGGCGCCAACTTGAACAAAATATGGGGGGCCACAACCCCTTCTTTCTTGCTCCCCACACTTCTGCAGAACAGCTCTTTCTCAGCCATGTGCAACTGAGTGCAAGCCTCCCACCACCTGCTTGCCTGCCTCCCATCTGCACACAAGAAGTTTCTGCCCACTTGCCCACCTCCCATGTCCCACCCCAACCCGCTTGCGCTTCCTTTCAGCCTGCCTACTTCTCTCCAGATGCCCCAGCTTAGATGTACTTGGAAATGGCAACGAAAGCCAGGAGGCAAGCCAGGAAAAGAGGGCAGCACTTGGCTGGGGGTGAGGTGGGTGCTCAAGATAAGGAAGAAGGCATACCTTCCAACACTTCTCTGACGAAAATAGGGAGGTCCCATTCCATAATGATAATTTTACAATTTATACCCCACACATCTTACTGGGTTGCCCCAGCCACTCTGGGCAGTTTCCAAAACATATAAAAACATAATAAAACATTAAACATTTTTTTAAAAAAATCCCTATACAGTATTGCCTTCAGATGGATCAGGGGTTGAATAACTCCATACGCTCCAACATTTCCCCAATGAAAATAGGGACATCCTAAGGAAACGTAGGACATTGTGGGATTAAATAAGAAACTGGGATGGCTTCTCTAAATCAGGGATATCCCTGGAAAATAGGGACAGTTGAAGGGTCTGAGAAGGGAGGGAGGATGGTGCCAACTTGCATAAAGTATGGGGTGGGACCCCCTTAAATATTTAATTGGTGGGTCAGCTTTGGTGCCTATGCCCAAAAGCCAGACCTGTGTGCAACAGCTTGTGATTCTAAACAACCGCTATTCAGAGGCAAACTGTCTTCAGCAGTGGAGGAATATTCTGAAAAGTATCTATGTGAGCTGTGTACTGCTTTCTCCATTAGGTGCCTTAGTATGAATGCAGTAGACTTAATTACTTATTGCATTGATGCTTGCAGATTTCTCTTTAACCTTGACACATGTATATTTTGCTAAGTTTCTTGAGAAGGGGGAAAATATATTTTGTGGGAGAGAGACTGGCCATACTTTGATCTGTATCCAAATTTTGCAGATGGCCTTTATCTCTATATAGGAGAATCCACCACTCTGAAAAACAGCAAAATGTTGTGATGTTTGAAGTCTGAGTTTCTGCCTGGGTAAGAATTTTTTCATCATATTGAGCATAAAAGAAATCAGGTCTAATCTGCTCCTACCTTGTGGGTGTTTCAAGGTTCTGGAAGTATGCCGGATTTTTCTCATTAACAAGATATTGAGCTCGTTAAAAATGCTTATGGTTTTTTTAAAAATAAAAAAACATGCTAGGCCTCCTCTCATTACATTGTGATTTTAAAAAGAGTATTTATATTACACCATTTTCATTCTATGTATTATTTTATCTTATATTAGTATATATAAGCATACCTATTTATTCGTTTCTACCTTTCTGCTAAGGAGTTTAGGGCTGAATTCATGGTTCTTCTTTCTTCTTCCCCACCATTTTATCCTCACAGTAACCCCATGAGGTAGTTTGGGATGAAAGATCCTGACTGGCCTTAGGTCCCTTAGTGAGCTTCATGGCCAAGTAAGGATTTCAACCTGGGCTTCCCTGGTTCCCTTCCTTGGCCTAATTTGATTTGAGTGTCAAGGACAAGTTGGGAGGAAGTAGATAGAGAAACCAACCCAATTCTCATAATGCCAAAACTTGTGGATATCCAATGGAGCCAAATGTTGGAAGATTCATGACAGATCAGAGAAAGTATTTCTTCCTGCAGTGCGTAGTTAAAGGCAGTGATGGCCACCAACGTAGATGGCTTCAAAGGAGGATTGGACAAATTCATGGAGGAGAGGGCTGTGGATGACTACGAGTCATGGCGGCCATGCTCTGCCTCCACCGACAGTCTGCTTCTGAATATCAGTTGCTGGAAACCATAGGAGGGGAGAGTGCTGTTGGTATCCGATTGGCCACTGTGAGAATATGACTAGATGGGCCATTGGCCTAATCCAGCAGGTTCTTCTTATGTTTATATTGCAGTGCATGGTTTCTATATTACAATCTAGTTTAATCATGTGTCTTGTTTTCCATTCAAAAGCACAGGCAATTCATCTAAGCAAGTTCCTAAGGCAGATTTGAACCATAGCAGTACATTTTATACCCTGAATTGCCCAACACAACGCCCATCCCATTGCCAATGCTATTGAACCCTCACAGGTCCAATGAAACAATGCTTGAAAACATTGCATGTTCACATTAGGAGCTGAAAATCATGACTTATACTTATGGCAATACAATGAATTGTTTTTCTGGATGAACACGATTTGGGGACTCCAGGTGCTTCCAGATGAGTTTTTATTATAGAATGGATGCTCCTCATGCATTTAGATTTGGGGCAGCATCCACACATCGTTGCCATCAAAATACATGCCTGCATTTCATCTAATTTAATCTAGATCTTCCTTTTCCAGGGAAAATCCAGTAAGTAAATGCCTGCTGCAACATCATCCTGGTAAGTGGCAGTGATGCCACTATCAAGTGAGGTGGCACAGAGCCACGTTTCACCAATTCTCCATGTTTCTCTGGAGTTCTCTTAGGATAACAGCACCCAAAAACTTGTGCACACTCAGTGGATGAAGCTAGACATGGCTACAGCATCACGCTACAAGCATAGAAAGAAAACTACAGGTGTATGAAATGTCTTTGGGGGATTTCTGAAGGGCCCTTGCAGCTTCCTCTGAAAATTCTCAAATATTTCCAGCTCCACACCTTACACCTTTTTTGCAATGAGAAGATGACATCGCAGCACAGGTTAATTTCAGCAGAAACTCTTGGAAATGTTATTCTTCAGCATGTTAAGGAGATTGATTGGACCACCATATGACTCAAAGTTGAGGGGGTCTTTGGCCACCAAGGCCTCTAATGAATGGAGCCAGGGAAGGTAGCAGTTCTGAGCTTTCCGGCTTCCTACCAACAACAGAAAAAAGGGGTTCCCTTCAAATTTTATGGTCACGGTGTCAAAAGTCTTCCATACACATGGCAGTAAATATTCTAATGAAGTCTGGAAAGAAAGATGTTTGTAATGGCTTGGGGCTGAGCATTAGGACAGGCTGTTTCTAGTTAGTCAGTCATTAGAAAGATCTAACATCCATGCTAAATGGTTTCCTGTTTCTGAGTACTTAAATTTAGTTTTAGTAAAACCCAACTTCCTGAACAATTATTTCCCTTAAACAATTGAGCTCGGGATTTTCTTTTTGTTTGTTTGGGGGTGTGGTTGTTTTTAACAATGACAGCAATGGATTCCTCAGACACTCAATGAGCAATTATCTCAAATTTGTGGGCATGATCCCACTAAAGTTAAGGGTGCTTTTAAGTCCTGTTGATTTCAACTGGAGAGTTGGGGTGGAAGGAACTGTCAGCTTTGATTGCCTCAGTTTCTCATTTTTCCAATCTTATATTTGTTTCTCGACATTTCTGCAGCAATTCTCTCGTTTTCTTTTAAGAAATCCTTGTCAAAACATTTCACACATTTTTGTGTGTACTTTTGAGTAATGTGCACATTTTCTGCATGTGATTTCTCCTTATACAATGCATTTTTGTGTATTAATTTCACTAATATATGCATCTTTATGCACGCTTTGATATATGCATTTTTGTAAACACTGCTTGGTTGGAGAGCTGCATAGTGAATGTTGGCAATGTGCAAACTTCTAAGCATGGTTGTGCTTCAGTGCTCACATTGTTCCAGAAAATGCAGATTTGACAAATCTGACTTTAAAGGCAAACTGAATTGAGTTTTTCCCTTATCCCATGCTGAAATGTCTCTGGCTGAAACTAGTTGGACTTAAAAATGCTTTAGCTTGGCTGTGTTGTGGCCCATTTGTTGATTTATTTAATTTATTTGAAAGAATTTGCATACTGCTTCAATGTAAATTAAAACCTGTAAGCCGTTGTATCTGGCTTGTTAGCTTAGCAAACCAATGCTGCCTCAGACTGTGCACTTCTACATAAAAGGTAAATTATATTGAGTTTCATTGAATTTACCCCCAGGGTGATGTGTATAAACAAACAGCAACCTAAATCCTGGTCCTACAGTCTTTTATAATGCTGTTTGTAATAATGGGTCACCAACTTGACCCAGATCACCAAGTGACATGGCCATGTGCTTATGAGTTGGCCCATTAACCCCTCACCACCCAGTTGTTCATCCTTAAAAATGGGTTTCTTTGCACTCTGGCATCCGTTCAGGTATTATGTTTTTGCAAATAAACAGAAACCAAGTATGTCACAGTCTTTTATCTGGCTCTAGGTTAAGCCCTGATTTTCTGCTGAAAAGACAACCGCAAACATTTGGAGCTTCTTAATTTTCTTTCGTGACATGTGCTAACTATTGCATGTATCTAAATTTTTTGTATCTGCATTATTACTTACCTTTGATTCCTGTACTCAAAGATCCCTAAATAAATATACAGGAAATGAGTGACCTTCTCACTGTGCAATGTTGCAAGAAAGAAGGGCAAGGTTAGACAGGAGCACGAATGATACAAAATGTGTTTATTATGGGACACACCAAAACAGAAAGCCATCAAAGCTGCATGGGTGCCAGTAATCACAGAACACAGATGGAGGAGAAACTTGATTCATTTCATTTTTAAAGGCAAATCTATCCAATTCACACTTTTCAAAAGAATATGTTAACTGAAATGCAGATATCCTATGACATTTGCTCTTCTATTTTTGCAGAACAGTTTTCCAGCCAAATAATGTGTGCAAAAATGCACACACCAGGATGAAGTGTGCATATCAATGCATATTATTAGCTAAAATAGCATATTCAAATGCATTATATGGGAGGGATGTGTATATTGGGCAAAACTGTTGAGGAATTCCACAAACCAATGTGGAAATGTGCAGGACTGAAAACCCCCCTTAACTGACAGGTTCACTCACCCCTACCAGAGCTTTGGTTGAAGATATGACAGCACAGGAGACCTCCTGAGAGGTAGAACAGGTGGCAATGCAGACTTTGCTACTTACTCTGAGGTAGAGCTTCCGTAGGAAATTCAGGCTTACGTTTTCTGCTTCTGAAGGACAGGCCTTTTAACAACACTTTCTTTAAACTCAGTGCAACCAAGCTACTGAGAGCATCATATTGCCTAGGTGTGTGCAAGTAACACCAAATAGCTCACCCACCTCTGGAGTCCAATTAAGCACATTTCTTTAAAAGCCAATCAGAAAGAGAAACTGACATTTAAATATGTTTTTTTCCCTTTTCTTTATTTTCTTGAAAAACAAAACACAGAATTAATTAGCTTTACTTACAAGGAAAGCTCAGTGCTGGATTTATGCATAGGCTAAGTAGGCTGAAGCCTAGGGCCTCTAAATCTAGGGGGCCTCACCAGCCTGCCTGCTCCCTAGCAGGCAGTCTCCCCTTTCCCAAAATTGCAAACCTAAGACTTCATGCGAGGGCAGGACAACTCGGGCGTCTAAATCTATGGGGCCTCCCCAGCCTGCCCTCTCCCCAGTGCCGCAGTCTCCCCTCTCCCAAAATTGCAAACCCAAGACTTCAGACAAGGGCAGGGTAACTCAGGGCCAGCAACTATGAGACTCAGGGCTAGCCAGTGGGGCCCAATTTGAAGCAGTGGGGCACAACTTGATTTTTTATTTTTATTTTTTGGTAGGGCATCAGTTCACAGCCAAAGTCTGCAAAATCTTATAGATATAAATAAAATCCATCTAGATTGCCCTGGTGCAGGGGGCCCCTTAGGAGCGGCATGTGGGGCCCAATTTGGCCAAATTGCTCCAATTGCCTTAAGGTCAGCCCTCATGAGACTGTGTAGGGGTTGGACTGACAAGCCCTGCACCTTCTAGGTCTCTGGTGTCACTATTCAGAGTACAGACTCAAGGACTTTTTATGGAAATAAAGGGGGGCACTTATTGGAAATCTGTTTTGTCAACTCTTCGCCCCACAAAAAAACCAAGACAATGAGCCCAGCCACCTTTTATTCACAGTCACATAAGCACTACACTACAGCACGGTCATAAACCTGTACATTCAATTTCTACACGCAATATGTAGCAATGGAGATTTATGTTACTGTTTATGAATGGACACTGTGTTTTATGAATGGACTCTGTATTTTGTGAATTACCTAACAGCCACCAATAGGGAGCTCTAGAAACTGACATCTAACCAATTGGATACTACCAAACAGCGACCCCTATTGCTGAAAGCAGGTAACCAGCAGGGAATGCTTCAGCTCAGCCTTTGCACTGTTGACTGAACACCCCCTGCTGTGCAGGTAATGGAGAAAGCTTGTAAATTGTATCCCTTCTGGCATCCTGGCCAACTCAGGTGTAAACCCTGGTGCACCAGAAGCCCAGAATAGCAGCAAATATAATCCACTCATACGTCAGTGACTGATAAGACTTGTCAACCAGTTCTTCCAAAGTCTTCCTAAATTGTAAAGCTCCAAAATACAGGCCAAAAGAGAACAGGTCTGAGAAGAGTGAGGCATGCAATGGACACCACCAGTGAAAAGGCCCTGCTCCGTGTAGCTCTTGCCCTGTCATTTGAGGGTCCACTTGCCCTTCTTCTTGACATGGAATGCTATCTATTGGAGTCTCCAAGTCCAATATAAAGACCATAAGAAGGGAGAGCAGGGACCTTAAAGTTCCCAATAGCTGTTAATCAAGCAAGCAAACACACGCTCACACACACACACACACACACACACACAGAGGTCACCTTTGTCACAGTCAGGATGCCTATGTCCTGGCCAGGCCTACACCCAATCTTGTTTTTGTACAATCTTGTTTGTTCTCAGTAACCAAAACTATATTATCAACATATACAAGCAGAAAAATTGTTTCCCTTCATTTGCAAGGAATTGTGCAAAACAACATGGCACTAATAAAGAAAAGTTCCAGGGTGGCAACAGAGAGCAAACTAAAAATGCTTTTGCAGTTCACCAAAACTATCCAGCAATATCAAGTTATAGGAAAACTGGTGCTATCAACAGTAATCCTTCTAGTTGGTTAATTGGTTTGGCAACTTCCATGCACATGATGTGTGATGCTAATTATTTCCCCAAAGAGTTAAATGATAACTAATCAGAGGCAGCTACAGTTGCAAATGGCAACAAAATATATGTGAAAGGAAGAGGAGCAGGTTTGCGCAAATGTGTTGCAGGTAGAAATACTGTTTGTAACGAAGTGAGAGCAGTGGTTTTCTTGCTCAAATTAACAAATAAAAAAGTTCTGAGAAGTTAAATTCTAGATTAAAATTTATTACTTAATTGAGAAGTGGATTGTAACAAAAACACTGAGGCCTAAATTGAATAGTTGAGTGCCTGGTATCTGATGGGCAATCTCATCCTTTATTTCCACACTGTGGCTGCAGACCAAATCACCAACTCATGAGATTCAGGTGAGGGTCAGATGCCTTGTCAATCCCAGCAGGTATATAAGAGGACGACCGCCCCGGCCAGGCCTTTGTCTAGTTTCTCCTATTCCCATTGTGTAAAATTAAAATGGCAGCTATCAGGTACCACTGGAGTGCTGCCAGCCAATGGTAGATAACCCATCAGAGGACATTTTGTCCTCATACCTGGAGCCAGCCTTGACAATACAGTCTCCAACCCTTTTCAGTTTTCATAGTGCTCTCCCAGAGAAATATGGTACATTTTTTAAAAGGCGTGTTTGATGGAACAAATGTCCCATTTTTCATGTTCCCTGACAAAAGGCTATGAATTATTAATTTCTGCCATTGTATTCACCGAATGGCAGTAATTGTAAGTGAATGCCTGAAAGTTAATGAAAAAAAATTGAGGGGGAGGGGGAAGGTAGAAGTGAAAGGCTGAGAAATGATTTTTCATACAAATTAAAAACATTACCACAAATTAATTTGAAAGAGCTCTCAAATCCCCCAAACGCTTTTATGAAATGCTGATTGTGATTTCAAAACACCCAAAATGGTTTTGAAAAGATTTTTTCCCCTTGTTATGCATAAAATAAGTTAAAATAAAGAGGTTTTTAAAAGGCTGAGAGGGTTGCAAATATATATGTTGTCGATTTGCCCTGATGCCACATTAACCTGCAAGTTAAGCAGTATATAAATGTTGATAAAGAATAGAAATGAATTGAGTTACCCTTCATTCTATGATGTGATACCCAAACAAACACTGATCTCAGTGTCTGAAGACTATTCTGGGCCCCTCCACAAACAAACAAACAAACCAAGTACACTAGGGTGGGCATGATGAACAGGGCCTTTTCTGTTGTGGCTCCAAGAACCTGACATTCACTTCTAAAGGAAACTCAACTGGTCTACTTTTCAGTCAGGAAGAGGGACAGGAAAAGTCAGTGACCAGTCCAGTTCCATCAGGCTCAAAGTCAGTGGACCTTTTGGGCACCAATAACCATAGAGTTGTAATAAGGGCAAGAATTATGTTTTTCAAGAGGCTTTTCTGGGTGCTGTCCTCTGAGATGGCTTCTGTCTTTTGCTTTTAAAAAATATTCTGATGGGTGGTTGCACTGTTTGAAGACTACTTTTTATATTTCCTTATAATAATTAAGTCAGTTGTATTTTTTAAATAATAATAATAAAGTGTAAGACATCCTTGAATGAGAAAACTGGCCTGCTTAGAGTGAGGCTTATATTTTAGTGCCTAGCTGTGTCCAGGCCTTTCTGTAGCCAAACAAACATGAGGTTTTTTTCTTCCCTTTGCCATAGCAAATGTATGAAATTACTTTAGCAAAGCTCCCTCTGGACTCATATTTGCCCTCCAAATGTGGAGACTCTGAGCCATTTTATGACTTTCCCTTAGTCTTATTTTGATTATAATGAGTCCTGTAAACTAAGACTTCCAAACAGTTGCTCCAAGTGATGGAGGTTGGTACAAGTCCCGGTCTGGAATAAACATAAAAGGAGTTTGCCAGACTGGAGTCAGGAAACACAGTGACTTCATGTAAGCATAGGAAACTAAGTGTGCAGGGGCATTAACAAAAGGAAACAGAGGAGTGTGCCACAGGCAAGCATTAAAACACTCTAATGTCAAGGGCAGACTCTCCCCCGACTCCTTTGGGATACAATTGTGGGGTAATGGACAGCCAAGAGTTCCTAAGCAAGTAACGGCTTGACACAAAATTAAGCTAAATGTTGTCAAAAACTGCTCAAGATGAAACTCATTGTTGCATTAACTTTGAAATAGCTACAAAAGACTGAGGCAGCCCCATCCCAAACACCAAATATATGGACCGCCCTGTTGGATCAGGGCTAAAGGCCCATCTAGTCAAGTATCCTTATAAAATCATAGAACTGTAGAGTTGGAGAAGGCCCAAATGGTCATCTAGTCCAACCCATCTGCAATGCAGGAATCACAGCTAAAGAACTCTGACAGAAGGCCATTCAGCCTCTGTTTAGAATTCTCAATTGAATAAGACTCCACCACCTTCCACTGTGAAACAACTCATGCCACCAGAAAGTTATTTTTAATGTTTATTTGGACTCTCCTTTCTTGTACAGTGGTACCTTGTGTTACAGACACTTCAGGTTGCAAGCGCTTCATGTTACAGACTCCAATAACCTAGAAATAGTACCTCGGGTTAAGAACTTTGCTTCAGGATGAGAACAGAAATCGTGCGGCAACAGCAGGAGGCCCCATTAGCTAAAGTGGTACCTCAGGTTAAGTACAGTTTCAGGTTAAGAACGGACCTCCGGAACGAATTAAGTTTTTAACCCGAGGTACCACTGTCATTTTAATCCTTGCTCCACTTTGAAGCTGGATCCCAATGGGCAAGGCAGTCAGTTGCCAACTTATTCCAACACAGGTTGAGAGTAGACGAGAGGCCTTCTGAAACCTTTGAAATATAAAATCCCAAAGTCTTTCTCTTCAGTCGTCTTCTTCTATTCTAAGAAATTCACAGTGAGAAGCAGTGGTGATTTGTAGGAAACTGTTTGGTTCAGTTGCTAATTTACTTGAGATGAATCGTAACAATCCGAATATATTCATGCACAACATAACAGAGTTATTTTGTGTTTAAATATGTCAGCAATAGTCACTGTTGCTTGCAGTTATTACTCAAGGACGATCAATGCGATGTTATTGTCATTAATAAAAGTGAGTCAATAGGCACAAACTTTTAATATAAGCCTAATTATGAGCGTCGCTTTGCATAAAACTAAAGATATTGAAAATGTTGACATCAGGGATGTGCCCTTGGACCAAAGCCCATGTGCAAGTCAATAATCTATTATGATTTTCATTTTGCCGAAGCAGCACTATTATTTCAAAAGGTCTGAAAAAATCAATTTAACATTTGGCATATCTGCATAATAACGACATCCTAATTTTAAAAAATCCAAATTTGAGGAGCAGAAAGAATGATGTTTAATCTCTAATCAATGAGAAGCAGTATGCAGAAGTTATCAGTGCAAATAACCTTTTGAAATAAACTTGGCTGCTTTTTTCAAAATATCAGATTTCTCTTTTCTTATTGTAGTTCCCCCTATGGCGATATATCTCTATGTATTACATGCACATTTCACAGCTGGGCATCTGGATTGAATGTTTTACAAATGCAAATAATAATACTATTAATAATCATCATAGAAGAGGAAGAATTCAATTAACATGTGTTGGGACTTATTCAATGTTCAATTTTGTCTCCATATAATGTTCTCGTATGAGTCCCTGGGGATAGATTTAAGTTTTGAGATGAAAATGACATGGTTATATTTAATTTAAATGCATGTTGCATAAAAATGAAACAAGCCTGGGTCAGATGCTACCTTGCAAGCTCATGTTTTTGCATTGTGGAAGAAAGGGTGAAACTTACACCTAAGGTTATAAGGTAGATGTGGACTGTCAGCACAAAGACTTGTGATTGTCTGAGTGACAGGGCCATAACGATCAGGATTGGTCCCAGGCTTGAGTGGGCCTCTGAGCAATATCTTCTCTGCTTGACACTGTCTTACACTGGTAAGCCACCACCTGTGTGGTTAACTGGGGGCACTATTTTAAATTTCACACCATGCCCCTGATGTATTGTCTAGGGCATTGTACGAATCTAAAATGGAGGACACCAATGCAGCCAGAATGGTACTACATCAGGAGCATGGTGAGAAATTTGTAATGGCAGATCACTGGCCCAGCCAATTGGCACTGGAGAGGTGGGGTGGATGTCAGCACTGGTTGGGGCAATATCACCTGCCTGAGAGTACTGGGTGCTGACACTGGGACTGATTAAGTTCTCACCATCAGTGGTGCGGTGGGTGGCAATGGCCTCCATTTCCTAGTCTGTTCTTACAAGCTAGTAACTTCATGATCCTAGTCTCAGGACAGTTGGGCCTGAATATGCATCCTAGGGAATGTCAGACTAGAATTCAATACTGACCAATGCAGGAGTTGACAAAGAGACCAGCCAGCTCACTAAGAAAGCCACCTAACCTCAATAGGACAGATCTGGTTAGGTGATACACTGTGACCCTATGAAGACTTCCAGTTAGGGGTGCCAACTTGAATAAAATATTTTTTTTGGGGGGAGAGAGGTAAGCCATGCCCTGCATAATTGATCACAAGATGTGGTGCTTGTACACCACTTGAATGGCAATGCCCATCAACTTTGGGGGGCTGGACCCAACTAGGAGTTGGTTCCTGTTTCCAGGTGACACTTCTTCTCTCTCTGATCCTGTGAATGGCTACAGACTGCTCTCTGTTGGCAACTTGATGGGACCCTGCCGCAGTTGGAGAGCTGATAAGCAGAGCTCACTCCAACAGCTCTAGTGCTACAGGCCAGCTCCTTGCCCCTGAATTGTGCCAGCTGTGCATTAGAGAAACAACTGTTCAGAAACTGGTGCCTGAGTTTTGATTTCCTCTTCCCTCCCTGTCCCCTTCCCCCTGTATGCCATGGGAGATTTTTTTAGACTGTAAGCCTGTCTTGTTTTGATCGGATGTCCCCTGCCCTCGGCTGAAGAGTGGGGCCCAAATTAAATAAATAAATAAATAAATAAATACTCCTCCCTCTCTTCCTCTCAATGGACAGAAACCAAACCAGCCTCAAATTACCAGTCTGAAGTATGCTATATGTTATTTCAGAAGCCCCTAACCTTGTCATCTCAAATTTCACATCATCTTCTGTTTCCCCAACTATTGTTCCCATTATTGATTTGGTGAATGCATGTGGTGAATGACAGATGAAAGGGAGATGGCTTCCCTTTGCTTGCAAAGCAAAAAGTTCCCTTGCACCATCCAGTCCCTTTGCCTTAGGTGGGCTCATCAGCGCCAAGGAGAGCGGCTCAATTATCTGCATGTCAGATGATTATCTGAGAGCTTAATTTAATCTCCATTACACTCCCCCCTTCATATTTCAATTAAATATGCGATCAGAGTGTTAACACATCTTTGAACCTGCTATTTCTTCAGTTAATTTCCCACTAAGAGTTTGCTGGAGAGAGTAACAGATGTCATAATTATGCAATTATTAAGCATGCTTTATGCTCATTCTCTTGAGCTTTTGTGGCAGGGACCAGGGGGATGCTGGAAAATTAATCAAGTGACAGTCAGCTTCGATGAGTTCTATAATGCTGTGCCAATCTTATTTCATGACTCAGGGGTCCTCACATAAAGACACTTGCATTATTAAAATAAAAGTGAATATGTTTATTATAAAGAAAGAAAGGAGGTAGTTAGTTTAGTAAAGCTGGTGCCAGCAGGAAAAATGTCAGAGGAGAGGGATAGGTCTAGAGGGGTGGATGGGTCTTCATTCCAGATACTTCTGAACTACAGCTCTCATCATTCCTGAAAAATAGCCATGTTGGCCTTGAGCTGATGGAATTTGGAGTTCAACGATATCAGGAGGGCCACAGGTTCCCCATCCCTCCTTTAGAGTGATCAGGAATCGGTGCTGTCCATGGTTCTAAGTCTCCTTCAGGGTTCTTCAGTGGAAGCAATCTAGCATGTGCTTCCAGCTGCAGGACTTCTGGGATTCAGAACACCTTGAGCAACTTTTGCACTTTTTCCCATGGAGTGATGGCTTTTGGGGAAAGAGTGTTGGGTCTTTCCCGGGCCTTTTGTAGCTGGAGAGGCAGCTTTGTTGCTGAACATCTGCAACACTTCCTATTCTCAAGGCAGTGCAAGACAGAAATCTGGAGGAGGCAGGGGACACCTAGCAAGCTTCTTTGCATCATGAAACACAATTGCTTTGTGGCACTCTTTGTAAAAAGAGCCAGCCAGTGGCCAACACGGCTCTTCTTTAAAAGAGGAAGAGGAATCATGGAAGGAAGGAGTTGTAGGCTGGGCAATATGAGTCATCCCAAATTATCAATTTTATTTCCTAGTGTAAAAATGAGGATGATGATGATGATGATACAGAAGGTCATTTTGCCACGTATGCTCTGGAAGTGCAAAACTCCCTAAAAGATTTGCAGAGATACTTGCCATTAGCAGTGGTGACGACTTGGTTTTCTTCCATTTTGCGGGTATGTGTGTTTTTGTGTGTAGCCAGAATGGGCAGCGGCAACAACCACAGAGATTGGAGGCCCAGCCACCGTGCTGTGTCCCACAAGGAGCCCCATACATACCATTGTTATAGGACAGGTGTGGAGAACCTTTGGCCCTATAGATGTTGCTGAACTACAACTCCCATCAGCCCTAGCAAGCATGACCAATCATCAGGGATGAAGAGAGTTATAGTTCACCAACATCCCCACACCTTTTTGTGGCATTTGGGTAGGGGTAGAGCAACTATGAAAGCAACAATAGCAAATTGAATGAATATTCGTCACAGTGATCATCTTTTTCAGAAGGGGGTCTTTTTTTAAAAAAAAAAACACACTCTCAGACAATTTTGCTGGAAAATACCTGAGAAATTTTGTACAGTCCCTATCAAGCATATATAAGTAACTATATAATATGAAATAAGCAAGAGAAACGATCCACAGCCCATGTAATGCTGAGAAGAGATGAATGTGAATAAATGAAACTTACAACTTTGTTCATCATTAATTACCTTTCATTTAACTTTCTTTTTCTTTTCGCTCGTCACTGAATGCCTATTCAGCTGAGTGTGTGTGTGTTTAATGGCAAATATAAAGAAATGGCTGAAAATGTATGATTTGGCGACTTTGGGCCTAATGTAAATAAAAACAGTTATGTTAAACACCCTCTAAAAACTGGTTTTATAATAGAAACGTGACCAGGGTTGTTCCTTAACAGCGGCAGGGCTACCAGCAGATGGTATAAGGTACCGTGGTGTTTACATAAGGTTTTTTTAAAAAATAAAAAATATAAAATGTGACAGGGTATGTGCCTATAAAGATGGATACATGTGCCTGAGGTGTGCTGTGTCTCAAAGGGCCAAAGGCAAAGCCCTACAAGGGTGCACTGTAGCTCTTTATAGCTCCTCACGGGAAGTGCTGTTATTTCTTACATAAACACTATATTATAGCACAGTCTGGCAACACAATCCATGTATAAAATTAATTTTACTGTACATAGTTAAGGCTATATTGCCTCCCGTTACAGATGGCCATTTTCAGATCTTTACATAAAGTTTGATAGATAATTTTCATCTAATGCCTCGGATTAGTTTCTGGCTTTGAGAGGGCAAATAATGAAACGACCTTTTCATTTGAGTGGGGGGTAGCCAGTGGGGGAAAGAGGAGGGAAGCCACACATTTATTTCTCTAGCTTGTTTTGAAGGTGGACAGGAGCTCAAATGCCTGGTGCTGATTTCTTTGGTTCCACCTACCTCCTTCGCAGAGTCGGACTTTTCTTTATGAGTGCCGCCAGAGAGCTGACGGTGTAGTAATTCGACTTGGTGGGGAAGGATTTTGTCCTGATGGAAATCCTTATTGGCGTGGTTAAGGATCAGCTGTGCACAAAAATGTTGAATAATATTTCTGGGTTTTGGGGTTTTGAGCTTTTTTTTTAAAAAAAGTGAAAAGATGTAGAAAAGGATTGAGGCTGCTGTGGAGGCGAAACGGTTCAGCGAAAGTGAAAACTATTTTGTAGAGATACTGCAGTATTTCGAAGAAGGGTCTTTATTTATTTACTTACCGGTGTACTCTCCTCAGTGCAGCCTCATGATCTCAGTGATCTTCACTTTTTCTTTAAGATCATGTTTGTATGAGGAACAGTCAAAGGTCATGTAATCATTAACTTAAACCAATTAATTAATCCCTTTGCCTACATTGTTGAGATATTTGCTTGTTATTTGTTGTTGTTGCTGTTATTTAGATTTGGATATCCAACCAACCCTTCACCATAAATTCCATGAGGTAGAATATGACAATTAAAAAATACAGTATTCAGTTAAGACCGTTTACAATCAGAAGGATAGGGAAGGTACTAAAATAGCTCTCTCTCAGCTGAAAAGAAAGGGATGGGGTCTAAAGCATATGACGAAAGCTATACAATGAGGGGGACAGATTCAGAAAGGAATATCATAGAGAACGCCCTGGAAATGTTCACAGAATTGGATGTGGGATGATGTCTACTCTTTGCTGTTTGCCTGCCTCTGCTCAGTGAAATCCTCTGAGGCTACATCTGTGCCATACAGTTTAAAGCACTATGATACCAGTTTAAACAGTGATGGCTTTCCGCAAAGACTCATGGGAGTTGTAGTTTATTAACAGTGCTGAGAGCTGTTAGGAGGCTACTTTTCCTCGACCAGAGCTACAATTCTCAGATCTCCTGCGAGTGAGGACTTGATTGTTGAACCACTGTGAGAACTGTAGCTCTGGGAGAGGAAAAGGGGGTCTCCTAACAATTCTCAGCACCCTTAACAAAAGGCACTTCCCAGGATCCTCTGGGGGAAGCCATAGCCTTCAGAGTGGTAGAATGGTGCTTAAAATGTATGGTGCAGATGTGACCAAAAAGAGCCTATCTGTATACCACCCAGCCCCTCTGTGTACACAATCAGGAACATTGCCTTTTTAGGGGCCCCAAATAATAGGACAGGGCCTAGACACATATAATTCTTACAACTGTTGGCTTTAAGTTCTAGAGGGTCATTGACCAAAATATCTCCAAGGATCCCCCTCTCTCAATGGGCCTATGTCTTCACTGCCATTATCACCAGCTTCTGCTCTCTCCTCTTGCCAAGGCAGAGAGCCAGTGAGCCTGCAGGCTGTGGCAACTAATGGGAGCTTTAACCATCAATCCTACCCAGGGAATTCTGGGAATTGTAGCTCTCTGAGGGGGATGGGGCTCCATAACAACTGCCAGCACCCATAACAAACGACAGCTCCCATAATTCTTTGGAGAGGAGCTATGAGTGTTGAAAGTGGTGTCATAGTGTTTTACATGTATGGTGTGGATGTGGCCTGTGATTCTGTCAATGAGTATAATAAACTTGTAAAATGAGTATAATACACCTGTTAAACACACACACACACACACACACACACACACACACACCACTTTGGAGGGGCCTTTATCCATATTTAACACTGGCTGAATTTTGTGTTGTCAATATTGTATGTGTGTGTGTGTGTGTGTGTGTGTGTATATATATATATATATGCAGGTTTTGGTGTCCTCGGGTGTCTTCCCGTGTAAAAGTTGGGGTGTCTAGGCGACGTTTCGACGAGGTCTCACTCGTCATCTTCAGGCTGGTGCTTTCGGCTTCTTGTTACTGGAACAGAGCAGGATCTCAGTGTTTGAGTTCCTATAAATACTGTTGAGGGGGTGTGGTGTATAGCCTCCAATGTTCTGGGCAGAGAGGAAGTGTGGGGGTGTGGTGTATAGCCTCCAATGTTCTGGGCAGAGAGGAAAGCACCAGCCTGAAGATGACGAGTGAGACCTCGTCGAAACGTCGCCTAGACACCCCAACTTTTACACGGGAAGACACCCGAGGACACCAAAACCTGCATTCCTGTACCCGTGAAAATCTACGAAAGCATATATATATATATATATATATATATATATATATATATATATATATATATATATATATAATAAAATACGCATTGTATTCCCCCCCCCCTTTCTTTCTTCTTTTTCCTTTTTGGTAAATATGTTTATGATTCAGTTTAAGAAAAAAATGAAATCACTTCCCTGCTTCCTCTAGCCAAGCTGATTTGTTTCCCCCCAATTAATGTCACATTTTTTTATGTTTCAGAATTGCAATCGTATAACTATAGTCATAGGCACACTTCAAAGCCAGAGCTTCAGAGTGTCTTACACCAGGTTGCTGGGATGTATTTTCTTGTTAATTTTTAACATATGTACCCTGTAGGCATGATTCACACAAGGGTCTGGAATTCAGAGGAAACGAAGATCAGGCTCGGAAATGTGTAAAGATGTAAGAGCCTCAGCAATTTTCACTTCAAATGTTGTCAGCGAGTTACTATTATAAAATCACTTTTCACACCAGCTCACTGCTAAGGTGAGGGTATGTGGGGGGGGGGGAATCCTTATACAGTGTAGTTTTGACAGAGTTACACATTTAATGAACTCCACCACCTAAAGGTATATTTCCTCAAATCTGATAACGGAATCACTTGCATGCAGTCTAGGGATGAGGTGTTTAGATGACAGGATTGTTTGGATCAGTGCATACTTCCAGTGTGCTGGAAGAATGTGGACTTGATATCTCACCACTGCCCACAACCAGGAGCTGGATGCTCATTTTGGGGGAGGGGCAATATCTGTGCATGTGAAATTTATTTATTTGAAAGATTTATGCACTACTTATAGTGATGGATGATTCTGCCAATTTCCTTACAAAATCCCATAAGAATTCTCCCAATGCACACATTTTGTGTATAGTTTTGACTAAAATATAGGGGTGGGGTTTTTTTTGCAAGTGATTTCCCCTAATAGAATGCTCTTCTGTATGTTATTTACACAGATATAGGTAATTCTGTGTGCAATTTTCCCATATGTGTGCAGTTTTGTACACATTGGTTGGAGAACTAAAATGCAAAATTCATATAAATGTGCATTTCAAATGATAGCTGTGTTTCAGTTCACATAGTGGTTTGAGAAGTGTGAATTAGGTGGTTTCTCATTAAAATGCACACAAAATTGAATTCCTCCCCCATCCCAAGCCACCAATTAACTGAATTTCCCAAGGTAGCTTTCATTGTACATTTTAAGTACAGTAAAACAGCAACAACAGTAAGTCTATGAGCTTCCCTTCACTAGGCTGCTGCAACAGCTGCCTCTTACAGCTTCTGACTGTTAGCAATGGACACAAGAGACATAGCAGAGAGGTGTTTGCAAGATTCTTCCCAGTCTTCAGAAGTTCCAACTGCCACGCTGATGCTGCATATCGATAGACAGGACCAGTCCTATCATGAAGCGCTGTGAGGCAGGTGCCCCAGGCATCAAATGAAGCCTCTCAGCAGGTACCAGTGATGCCGACCTTTGGTACCAGCATCAGAACAGAACCAATAAGCTTCCCTGTAGTTGGGCATTGTGAAGGAAGAGTGAAGTGGGTGAGCAAGTTGACTTCCAGGGCAACTGATCTTCTCACTGAGGGGAATCCCAACATGAGCTTCTAAGGAACCCCTGGAGTTCTGGTCTGACTCTGAATACGGAATGTTCTTATCTTCCAGAGACACACACTCTCTCTCTCTGTGTGTGTGTGTGTGTGTGTGTGTGTGTGTGTGTGTGTGGAGCTCCATAGAATTCCCCCTCTTAAGCTAGTCTGCCATTTGACCTACTTCTTCCAGATTCTTAAAAAAAATTCCCACAGAATTTGTATACTACTTAATCATTAAAACATTGAAGCAAATGTGGTGGAGGATTGTCAGTGTTGGATTGTCAGTGTTACTCCTGCCCTGTCGCTTCAGTTCATGTAGTCTTCTTCTCCTTCTGAAGGGTATTTTATTCAAAACTCTGAATGAGCTTCCATGCTTTCAGGAGATCTTCCATTAGCCTCCACTGATGAAGCATCAGCCAAGGATTTTGGACTATTAACCAGCATTCTGCCTAAGAAGGGACTAGTAACAACAATTACGGTATACATACATGAAACTGCTGGCTAAGTAGAATGAATAGCCTGCCAGTCTAGAGACAGGCTGTATATTTACCAACAGTCCTATAGAAATTTGTTTAAGTAAACAGTATGGTGCATTTTCAGACTTTGAAAGTCAATGGATCTGTCGAGAGCTGGTAAAAATTAAATGTAATGAGCTCATTTCAATAAACATTTATGAGACTGGTTTCATGCTGGTAAAATGAGTTCTGCAGGCAGTGTATCTTCACCTGCCTAAAAGAGGGAAAACACACAATCTGTTTCCAACACACACACACACACTTAAATATTCCTCTTAGCTAATCCATCTGTAAGTTGCAAAAATGGTAAAGTTTCTGATGAGCTTTGGTAACAACTGCATAACAAAGTTTGCTTCAGATAGGGGTTTTTTTTGTAAAAAAAGAAACCATTTTGTGCAACTTTCTGAGTCATTGTCATGTTAATAGAACACTCTCATACGCCTATATTTGTAATATTTTAAAGTGTTATGATGTAAATGAGAGGCGTCGCAAAGTCACTGAAATATGTTTTCATCTTTCTCTTTAAGAAAAATTAAACTGTAGTTAAGATAGTGCTGTTAAGAAGCAGCAAGATGAACAAAGGCTTTTAAGACAAAGGAAATTAATTTGACAATATTAACAATATTTCATACAAGAGTTTTACTTGCTAAACCCTGAACTCTAACAAGGGGAGACAGCCCCCAACATTGAGAAGCAATTAAGAGGGGAGGGAAGCAGCTTGGAATAAATTAGCAAAATTAATGCTTAGCATTTGTATTCCTTTGGATACTTATGAGGCCCTCCTTGCTTAGTGGCTCCAGCGACTTCCTACTGCCACCACTTTCCATATTCTGGCCCTCTTCTGAATGTGCAGAAAGAGAGGGCAAGGCAAATGTTGTCACTGCTCACACTCTTGGGAAGGGTAGATGGACAAGGCTGAGACACCAAGGAGGAACAAGATCTGGGGCTTTGGGAGCCTGTGGTGGAACCGTGCTGGGGTGTGGATCTCTAAACTGCTTAACAATGTCAAGTTCTGGTTGGAACATAGAATGCAGCCTTATACTGAGTCAGACTATTGGTCCATTTAGAATCAGTTTGGTTGACACTGGATCCAGGATTTCAGGCAGGGGTCTCACATAGCCCAACCTGGAGGTGCCAAGGATTAAACCTGGGACCTTCTGCATGTGAAGGAGATGCTCTGCAACTGACCTACTGACCTTCCTCTAAGAAAGGAAGCTGCCTTGTACCGAGTTAGCCCGTTGGCCCATCCAGTTCATTATTGTCTATGCCAGGTTTTGTCAACCTGGTCCCTACCACCCACTAGTGGGAGTTTCAGGATTCTAGGTGGGCGGTAGGGGGTTCTACGGCACTAGCTGAATCCTCCTTCCACCGAGCACTGGTGGGCGGTAAGGAAATTTTACTATCAAGAAAGATGCATTAGTGGGTGGTAGGTATAAAAAGGTTGACTACCCCTGGTCTATGCTGACTGCTTTATTAATATTCCCTCAATCAGAGGGTCACACCTCAGGTAACCCCTTCTTAAACATAGACATAATCAGTAGGCTGCTAAATACCACAACACAAAGTGTTTGTCTAATTTTAGCTGGTAATTGATTCCAGAGGTTACAAACCCAAGACCACAGTGGCCAAGGCAGCTCAGTCCAAAAACATGAGAAGAGCCTGCTGGGTGGCCCATCAAGGCCAGCATCCTATTCCCACAGTGGCCAACCAGGTGGCTGTGGGAAACTGGCAAGCAAAAGAGCACTCTCCCCTCTTGTGGTTTCCAGCAACTATTATTCCAAAGCAAAAGGCAAAGGTAAAGGGATGCAGGTGTCATTGTGGTCTAAACCACTGGGCCTCTTAGGGTTGCCAATCAGAAGGTCAGCCATTCAAATCTGCATGACGGGGTCCATTTGTCTCAGCTCCTCCCAACCTAGCAGTTCAAAAGCATACCAGTGCAAGAAGATAAATAGGTATCACTGTGGCAGAAAGGGAAACAGCGTTTCTGTGCGCTCTGGCTTCCATCATGCTGTTCAGTTGCGCCAGAAGCAGTTTAGTCATGCTTACCACATGACCCAGAAAGCTCTCTGTGGACAAATGCTAGCTCCCTTGGCTTGAAGCGAGATGAGTGCTGGACCCCATAGTTGCCTTTGACTGCACTTAACCATCCAGGGGTCCCTTACCTTTACTTTTTACCTGTTCAGAAGCATTGCAGTTGCCAACTGTGAAGGCAGAGCATAGCCATCTGGGTTATCAGCCAATGATACTCTTCACATAACGTTATACACTTCTACCATGTCATGCAGTAGGTTTCCTGCCAACCAAAATGGGTAGAAGACACTCCTAGTGACCCAGGTCACCTGTGCCTCAAGTTACAAAGGTATATCCAGGAGCATCCCCCAGATACCACACTTGTTCCTTCAGAGAGTGTGCAACCCCATCCAGAATAGGCATGACCATTGGCCATGTTGGCTGAGGATGCTGGGAGTCAGAGTCCAATGACATCTAGAGGGTACTGTTGGCTACCAAGGGCATCCCTGAGGTCCAGATGCTTCCAGGCATCTCACTTTTCAAAGCACCCAAGAGCATGTGCTGATGTCTAGAGACAATTAACCCTAATGGTTATTATGTAAACAGGTATTACATGAAGCAGTCTTAAAACCCTGTGTTGTAAATCATTATGACTCTCTGTATCTGGAGAATTATGGGCTACTCTTAAAAACCCGAATTCTAAAATTCAGGAGTGTAAACTGAAACTGGGAGGCCTCAGGCATAATTTATACTCAGGCCCCATTAAGAGGCTGCATGTTATATATTAATAAAGTTTTCCTTTAAAAGCTAGTATCTGTGATGGAGTGTTTTTCATTACAGCACAAGAAATGTTCTGAAGATGCACTTCTTACAGGATTTACATGTTGGTTTCTGAAGCGTAGCTTTTCTTAGTTCATTTTACCAATAAAAGGTCCTCAGTCTTCAAACTCTGGGTTATATACATTCTCTGTTTTCATTGAAATTCGCTGCTCACAGCTGATTCCATGAAGACAATACTGAGAGCTTACAGAACCGGTTGCTAACAGATATGACCACAAACATACATGGTTTTTAAAAGGGGCTATAGAAATTCAATCCCTGGGAATTCTGAGTCCAAAATGATGCTCTGTCCCCCCGCCAGCCCCCTCCCAAACATTTTATGAACTGGAATTCAGTGGTGCCCACTGGATTTTGTAATCTCTCAATGCAGGGGCACAGTGCCCAGCTCTTTCCATATATAAAGATACAGATTTCTTTTCCTGTACAAAGAACATCCTTTTTGGTAATCAATGCTATTTCGCTGTTGAAAACTGTAACACTGTTAGTGTCTGTGGCACACTTGCACCGCATTTCAAGGGACACTCCAATTCATGCCAAAGTCCATGGAAGCTTCTCTAGAAATTTAAATAGCTGCTTCATAGAGGAGACAAGGAAATCTTGCATTTGGGCCTTTTTCTTTTAGAGAAAAAGCAAGCCAGAGGTGACAAGACAAAGGAGTATAAAATTATAGAGAAGGTGGATAGAGAAAAGATTTTCTCCCTCTAGAACTTGTGGGCATCCAATGAAGCTGAATGTTGAAAGATTCAGGACAGAAATAAAGTACTTCTTTACAGTTAAACTATTGGAACTCGCTCCCACAGGAGGCACCAATGGCCACCAACTTAGATGGCTTCAAAAGAGGCTTGAACAAATTCACACAGCATAAGACCATCAATTGCTTCTGAATACGAGATGCTGGAAATCACAGAAGGGGAGAGGGCTGTTGAGTTAAGGTCCTGTTAGAGGATTTGCTACAGGGGCCACTGTGGAGAAAAGGATGCTGGGATGGATGGGCCATTGGTCTGATCCAGCAGGTTCTTCTTATGTTTTTCCATTATTGTGGGCCTGTGGAGGAAGAATTAAACTAGCTGCCATCCCAAAGTTGCATAGGGTCATGTCTACTACACATAAGAATATATATTCATACATCAATTGCATTAATGAAATTAACTTGCATCTAGCTTGGCCTTGGGCTGGGACTTGAAGTACCTAGAGATGCCTGGGATTGAATCTGGATACATGCAAAACAATTGCTGTGCTATGAAGCTAGAGGGTCACTGTGACAAAGAATTTCTCAAGCTAATTATACATTGCATAACATCATAAGAACTGTCGCTGCTCCTGATGCATAGCCAAAGCAATTGCTTTCACTGCTTGGCTTTTGGACAGTGTGCTGAACAGAGTTCGTGTGACTGTACCCAGCATAAAAAAAATGCATTGTGTCATGTGTGTCCTTTATTCCAAAGAGGAACACAATCATTCCCATAAATTGTATTGTTTGATTCAAATGTTATTTAATTGTAGCTCAAAGAGCTGTCATATCATCCACTTGTTCAATGAATATTTTATAATATATCATCTATAATGGCCATGTTTAATTGCTCTAAATTCAAAAGCAATATCTGATTCCATGTGTGTATGTGGTGGTGAGGGGGTTGGTTTTTGCTTTTTTAAGAGAGAAAGAGAAAGAAAACCATAATTGTCTTGTGCAAGCTATTGAACAGACAGGAATCTTCAATAACAAAATTACATTAATTGCATGCGCTATTAAATATGATTGATGGCAAAATTGAGACCCTACTGGTTCTTCACTACACAAAGGCATACACTGCTTTCGAAGATGGTGTTCGGGAATGTCATTGATGCCATAGAGAATTAAAGCAGAATGGCGGGCCTAAGGGCTCTCCCTAAAAAGAGGTGGGCTCATAACAACTCTTAATAGAATGACGGGCCTTTACCTGGTGAATGAGGGCCAGCGCGTGCTGTTTCACTGTGTGGGGTGAAACAGGAAGTTCCGCCCTGCCACTGCACTGCCTGCCATGTTGCCTCTGCCACCGGCAGAGAAGCAATACCAACACCAATGCCAATTTTGAGCAAGGTCTTGTGAGTTCTCTCACTGGAAATTGGTGCTGATTCTAGGCCACTTCTCCACCAATGGCAGAGGTGGTGGGTGCCACCTTGGGGGTTTTTGCTGCCCAAGGCGGCTGCTTCACCCTGCCTCTTGGATGAGCCAACCTGTGGTGAATGGAACTTTAATATGTGGAAGAGCAGCCAAGGGTTGCCAGAACAAGGATGAATAAATGTTTTGTCATGCTCTTATGTTTTAGGGTGCACTGTGAGCCAGTATGATGTCAGCAAGAGATTTAAGACTATAAGAAGGGCCATGTTAGATTAGGCCAATGGCTCGTGTAGTCCAGCATCCTATTCTCAGAGTGGCCAACCAAATTGGGAATTCTGAAAGCTGGACCTGAACTCAGCTGTGCTTCCCCCATTTGCCATTCGTGCCGATTGGTATACAAATGGAAATTGCCTCTGACAGTGGAGGGAGGACATAGCCATTCTGGCTGATAGCCTTCTTTGATTTGAACTGGAAAGATCTTAATTCAAATTAGGTCTGTGTGCAGTTTTCCTCTGTAATTATTGTTCCATTAGTTGCAGCAGCAGTAGAGCTATATACGACTTTTCAGCTAGAGTCCTCAAAGCCACTAACAAGATTTATAAAACACAAGAGATGTGCCAAGAGCCGCAAAGATCAATGCAATACAACCAGCTTCATTGATGCAGGAGCCAGCATTAGATGTACCTTCCCATAGAAAAATGACTATAAACTGGCTCTATGAGGCTCAAAGAAGAAGGCAACAGTCCAGCTGGAGAAGGGCCTTATTATGTGTTTGGCTGTCTCCCTCAATCTCTTCTTCCCTTTGCTGGGCCAGTTGGTGCCAGTTGGCCCAACCTGTGTGTGTGTCTATGTGTGAGAGCACCTAAACTGGGGCAGATCCTAATGCTGTCTTGCCTGCCTCCCTCAATCTCTTCTTCATTCCTGCTGGGCAGTTGGTGTCAGTTGACCTGGTGTAGTTGGAAGGAGAGGGGGCAGTCCAACAGGTCATGTTCACACCATGCATTTAACATGCTATGATGCCACTTAAAAGAGTCCTGGCTTCCCCCAAATGATTGTGGTAGCTGTAGTTTGTTAAGGGTCCTGATAGTTTATAGGACAGCCCTATTCCCCTCACAGAGCTACAATTCTCAGAACTCCCTATGAAGAGGGATAGAGTGTTAAACCATTCTGGGTACTGTAACTTCAATTGATCCAAAGCCATGGGTATCTTTGAAATTTCATGTATTGAATTCATCATCTTCATAATTCACCAACATTGAAAGATTATTTCACCAAATTATTCACAAGACCCCAGTTTCTTTGTTCAAGAGTAGTTGTGTGGTTACAAAATATCACCATTGTAATTATAAGACCCCAACCTTTAGCTCAGGCTTCCTCAACCTCGGCCCTCCAGATGTTTTGAGACTATAATTCCCATCATCCCTGACCACTGGTCCTGCTAGCTAGGGATCATGGGAGTTGTAGGCCAAAAACATCTGGAGAGCCAAGGTTGAAGAAGCCTGCTTTAGCTGTCTGGTATACCAACAATTGACCCTTGATATAAGCAGACTGCACACTTACTTTGATTTTTATCCATGTCTTATTCTCTGCAAACAATACTGGGAACTTTAATGAAAATGCAATGACTTCTTTTCTAGTAGGCTTTAGCTACCTGATCCTGAACTACATTTCCCAATATGCCCTAAATGATGGAATGGTTAATAAACCAGTTTAAGTTTGTAGTGTAACTATGCCTTTAGAATGAGCTTCATACCCTCCAACATTTCTCTGATGAAAATAGGGATGGCCAATTCCATAAGGATAATTTTACTATTTATATCCCACACATCTTACTGGCTTGCCCAACCCACTCTGTGCAGCTTCAAACATATATAATAACATAATAAAACATTAAACATTTTTTAAAAATCCCTATACAGGATTGTCTTCAGATGGCTTGGGGGTCAGATAACTCCATACCCTCTAACATTTCTCTAATGAAAATAGGGACATTCTATGGAAAAGTGGGACATTCTGGGATCAAAGCAGAAACCAGTATGGCTTCTCTAAATCAGGGACATCCTTGGAAAATAGGGACACTTGGAGGGTCTGGAGCTGCTGTATCCTGGTGATAACAAAGTGGATATATTTTACCTCTGGATATAACCCAGGGAGGAAAAATTCCATACTGATCATCTTTCAAGCCCCAGCTATTCAGTTTTCTGCAATACAGAAGCAAATCCCATCAATAGCAGACAGCGTACACACACACACATGCCATCAAAGTGTTGAGCAATTAAAGTCATGCTAAATCTCTCCCTTCTCCCTAGAACGCACAGGATCTAACAGCATTAACTTGACCCAATTAAATGGTTATTCTCTGATGACTGGCTGTCTAGACATTTTAAATATTTGTTCTGTGGTGTCCCCTGCAGTTCATAATTAAAGAGTTACATGAAACCTCCAGGATGTTTTACTAACCAGATCAGGAATTATACACATAATAGGTTTCGTGTGTAATAAATGTATAGGCAGTGGATTCATAAAATGTGTATGTAGACGCACACACACACACGCACACATTTTTCTGAGTGGATTGTCTATACATTAAATACAAGGAAAAGATATACAAAAGAAATACAATTTATAAGGGATGATTCTCATGAAAGGAATCAATATTTTGTTTGTTTGTTTGTTTGTTGAATATCTATCCCACCGTTCCCCCCAAAGAATCCCAGAGTGGCAAACAACAAAGCAATATGTGTTTGTTTGTTTGTTTGTTTGTTTGTTTGTGTTTATTAGATTTTCTCACTCACCCTTTCCCATAAAGTAATGGAGTGGGTTACAACAATAAAATATACAATTATGAAGCAAAGAAAACAGTTATAACTATAATTCAAGAAAAGTGTCAAAACTAGGAGTGAGAACCAGGCTTGGTCAAATCCTGAACCCAACTGGGCCACTTCAGTGGGATCTGGATGTGGGCTGAGTTGGGCTGAGACAGCCCCTGATTGGGTCAGGCCACCCCAAGTGATCTGGGGCTGTCAGGGACTGGAGCATCAGGCAGAAAGGCTGCTGGGTCTGTTTCAACCGTCGGCTAGGGCAGACCCCAGAGAAGAAGGGACGAAACACCACAAACAATATCTAATACTAATAATTATCAATACAAACTGAGATTAATACTGTAACAGCAGCAGCAACACCACCATCACCACGCTAAAGTTCATTTTTTGATGATGGTATGGGGAAGTTTGGGATTTGGCTTTTTCCGAGTATCAAATGCAACACCAAAGAGTTCTTAGAGGTCAAACTAAACACGATTATTTTGACAAAGTATGGTCCCCATGTATCAGCTATGTAAACAGAAGCAACGTCAATGTCAGGCCTCCAGCCACTCACACTTACTTATGGAGAGGCTTTGTCATGGATAGCGAAAGCCTTGGTGATGCATTCCACATTTTAGTTACTTGACAGAGTCCCTGCTCCATTTCTCCTATGTCCCTTTCTCCTATGTGACTGATGTGTGCATGTAATACACCATAGGTTTTACTGAAACTAAAACTAGAACTACCCTGAGACCTCCGGGTATAGGGTGGTATATAAATTCAATAATAATAATAATAATAATAATAATAATAATAATAATAATAATAAATTTATTTATTTATACCCCGCCCATCTGGCTGCCCCCCCCCCGCCACTCTGTGTGGCTTCCAACAGAATATTAAAATACAATAGTCTATTAAACATTAAAAGCTTCCCTAAACAGGGCTGCCTTCAGATAATAATAAACTAGGTCACCAGTAAATTTGTGCATTTCACAAAGATTGGTTAATCTGAAATTATTCTGTTTTAGAGACTGAAGCTCCCTGTGATGGGCTATATTGAGAGGCCAGTAACGAGAGCTTCATATGCATCAAGCACAGAGCAGAGGAAAGAGAGAAAATAAATACAAATATCTTTCACAGGGAGGTTTCTCAGTCTTATTTCAGTTGTGACCTGAAGGAGACTTCTGAACTCTGACTTCCAAAAGGTGAGGGAAAATTTGATCCCTTCGGTAACGTAACAAATGTTCTTAATAAGCCCTCCTCCAGCTCTCCTGGGGAAACCGTTGGAAACGGTAATGCTAAAACGTACATCAAATATTAAGGATGCTATAGCATGGCAATAAGCCCCGCCCCTAAGGTGACCATGTCAAATAGGATTGATTGCTGCTTCTGGGCCTCATGAGATAGTTCCCCATGAAAAGACACATTCTCCCCAATGCAATATAAGTTTCAAAGGTTGACTATTTTGAACTCATCTGCAGCAGAACAGTAAGACTAGCTATGTCAGCAAAAACCTCTGAGGAGCAGGTGTTAACAAATGTGATGCCCCATATGTGGTACTTCAGGGTCACAACTGCATTGCAGTAGGTGGCCAGTGTGTGTGTGTGTGTGTGTGTGTGTGTGTGTGTGTGTGTGAGAGAGAGAGAGAGAGAGAGAGAGAGAGAGAGAGAGAGAGAGAGAGAACCCTCCAAAGACCTCTGTTGATCCAGGAGAGTCATGACATTCTCATCCATATCACTGGCAAATCATATTACCTATTCTGTGGGTGCCTTGCTAAAGTTATGTTCTAGAGAGATTTCTAGAGTTGTTCGGTTTTAGACTCAGATCAAGGGTCACCAACATATTTTTTTGGGGGGGGGGATTCTTTTTCCAATCTAAAATTCAGTTTTCCACATTTCAACCCCAATCTACATTTTTTTTAATGTCATGCAAATTCATTAGACATTTACTAGGAACTTTCCCTAGTAAACACATCTTTTTGTATGCACTTTGGAATACCATATACATTGTTGCAAGGCAGTCTTCTCTAATAGCACACAGTTTTGTATGTTGTTTTCACGCTTTTTGGGTACACAATGCTATAAAAATATCCTGTATAATGTAACCTTATTAAAGCATACATCTCATAAAGTTCAACAAAATATTTTTTGAAATATTTTAAAAAGAATGAAGTATTAAATGCAAAGTTCAAAAAGATTACTGTGAAATGTACAAAGGCAAAATAACAGACACCCACTCCACCTCTGAAAACAAAGGGTCTCTCTCATTAAAAAAAGTCATCAAAGGGCTTTCACACCTACCCCCTTGCAATATTGTTATTAATATAGAGGTGACATTGTATTAAACTGCACCATCAATGTGTTTAAACAGGTGTTTATGAGGTTTGTTTCAGTATTCTTAATACCCCAGCAATATTAAAAGATATTTAATGTAATCAGAAACCTTTACTGAGGACATATAAATTGTGCGTTCCTCAAAACACATGACATTGATTTCATATTGGCTGGTGGTCTACAAATAGAAACCGGGTGTCAGCATCTGACTTACCCATAAGTCAGCAGTGGTACTGGTGAAATATTGTTAAGTGTGTATTGCTACTTTAATGCTATTGGCAAACTGTGTGCTATTCTAATACTGGCTTTTCATGGGTTTGGATGGTGAGATGGAATTCTATTTTTTAACCACTTTGTGAGGGTTTTTATGTATATAAATGTGTTCAAATAATATAAATAAAAGGTGTGAAATGGGAATTAATGTCAGTGATGAAAAGAGGCAAAACTCATTGGGCCCAATCCCAACCAAGATTAACCATAAAAAATTAAATATGCTGCTGGTTTCATTGGGAGAGATTTTGAGAAGCAGTCATGCCATCCAGATGACTGGCGTTTCAACATAAAGATAAAGGTAAAGGTACCCCTGACCATTAGGTCCAGTCGCAGATGACTCTGGGGTTGCACACTCATCTCACTTTACTGGCCGAGGGAGCTGCTGTTTGTCCACAGACAGCTTCTGGGCCATGTGGCCAGCATGACTAAGCCATCTCTGGCAAACCAGAGCGGTGACGGAAACGCTGTTTACCTTCCCGCCGGAGCGGTACCTGTTTATCTACTTGCACTTGACGTGCTTTTGAATGGCCAGGTGGGCAGGAGCTGCAACCGAGCAATGGGAGCTCACCCCGTTGCAGGGATTCGAACTGCAGACCTTCTGATCGGCATGCCCTAGGCTCTGTGGTTTAGACCACAGTGCCACCTGCATCCCTGGAATATCAGCATACTTAATCCAATTTTAATCCAAATTAGAGAAGTATTCCAGGTTTTAGAAACTTAACTCTAACTTGGGGTTAGACTTTTAATATCCCCAAACCAAAAGTTTGTCATGGGAGAACAATCACCCCTAGCAGAATCTGGAGCCTAATATCAATTTAGATCCCTAATACTGATTTATCTGGACTGCTCATTTGCATTTCTGAGTGTAACAAGCAGTAACAAAAGAGTTTGTGCTGCTGGCATAAATACGATACTCCATGGGAATGAATTAGCAAACCATTTTTTAGATCAGGAATGGGGGACCTTTGACCCTGTAGATATAGTTTGAACAGAACTCCCAACATCCTGACTATTAGCCATAGTGGCTGGGACAGATGGGAGATGGGAGATGGGAGAATCCAACAGTATGGGGGGGGCAGGTTCCTTATTCCTGGATTTGATGAACCAAGTGGGTAGGGATAGGAAGGGAGGAGGAGGAGGAGGAGGAGGAGGAGGAGGAGGAGGAGGAGGAGGAGAAGAAGAAGAAGAAGAAGAAGAAGAAGAAGAAGAAGAAGAGGAGGAGGAGGAGGAGGAGGAGGAGGAGGAGGAGGAGGAGGAGGAGGAGGAGTTTGGATTTGATATCCCGCTTTATCACTATCCGAAGGAGTCTCAAAGCGGCTAACTTTCCCTCCCTCCCCCACAACAAACACTCTGTGAGGTGAGTGAGGCTGAGAGACTTTAGAGAAGTGTGACCAGCCCAAGGTCACCCAACAGCTGCATGTGGAGGAGCAGGGAAGCAAACCCGGTTCACCAGACTATAAGTCTACCGCTCTTAACCAGTACACCACACTGGCTCTCACAGAGGAGGAATGTTGCACTACTTTCACTGTAGACTGACCTGAGGGTCCCTAATTTGCTCAACACAAGTTCCATCTGGATCAGATTTTTCTTTGTTTTTTCGCCATGCATTTTCAGCGCACAAAATGCATATAAAATGTGTAAATTGGAATGGCCTTCAACGGAACAGGGCAGATTGGCATGCGTTGAGATGAAACAGGTTGGAATGAACCTGTGTTTGAGTACCTGAAAGACTGAAATGGGATGGAATTAGCTGCTCGGCACATGCCCAGGTAGGAAAAGATTGTTGTACAGCAACTGTGGCAAATCCCAATGATCTAAGCTGCTGGTGAAATGTAGAGCTAACATCAAATTAGAGGAAAGATAGAAAACATGCTGGGAACACAAGCATTTGCACATTTTTCTAGAGAGCAAAGTGGGAGCTAATTTGCATGCTTCTTTTTCTTAGCATACAAAGGAGTCAAAACCACTTCATGTTAAGAGATCAGATTGTTTGAAAACCTTGTTTCTAAAGCACAATGAACCTTGGTGAATGTGTCTCCCTAACATTTTTTGATTCAGAAACAGGGGATCCGAAATATGACATGCCTCCTTGTCATTCAGTGATGTCTCTCAGATTGGTGCAAACAGCCTTCCCCAACTTGGTGCCCTCCTCCAGAGTTTTTGAACTGGAACCCCCATCAGCCCCATCCAGCATGGCCATCAGAGATGGTGGGAGGTGTGATCCAATAACATCTGCAAGGCACCAAATCACAGAGCACTGGATGCAAACATATTAAAAAGCAGAGCAATGTCACTTTTGAACGTTTGAACTCACAGTCCTGTCTGCTGGGATCCTAAATGTCCATCACTTCCTTCCTCATTCCCTTTCCCCCTTACATGGCGAACCTACAGCAGTTCCACATTTGAAATGTAACCACATTTGAAATGCTCTGCAAAGTTCTGGTTGCCTCACTTCAAAAAGGATATTGCACAGTTGGAAAAAGTTGATAAAAGGGCAACCAAAATTGTCAAGGGGGTGGAGCAACTCTTCTATGAGGAAAGGTTGCAGTGCAGTGGGAATCACAGGTCAAGAGAGTATAACAGAGTTCATATTCAGCTTGCAGGCTTCCCACAGGAATCTGGTTGGCCACTGAGGATTCAGCTACATTGGCAAAAAAAAGTGCTTTATATGTGTTGTATACGCATTCTAACACTGTGACACCAGATGGCGCTGTGGAGTTCCATTTTTTGCCAACCCAATTTCTCCTATGAAGTTTACATGTTTAACTGAAACGCTTCTTTGATCTGTCTAGATCCACCCTGTGAGAACAGGATTCTGGACTAGATGGGTCTTTGGCCTGATCCAGCAGGGCTCTTGCTATGTTCTTATGTTGTCTTGGCAAAGTAGGGGCCTTAAAATGCAGCATCAAAGCCACCCGACAAGCACAGAGGAGTTCCTCCAGTGAGGTAGCACAGCCAGTTATGTCTTTTGGGTTTCCCCCAGCACACTCACAGTTAGGGCTCCAATGGTCTAACACAGCCCTTGAATTGGGCCTGGAAGTTAACTGGCAATCCTGTGCTTTAAAAAAAGAAAATAACAGACGTGTAAAATGTGATTACATATTTCACATTAACTTTGTGTCTGATGCTAGGTGCATACTTTCTATCTTTTTTAAAGTACAAATCAGCTGTTAGCTCCAGGGTGACCAAGCTAAATTAGCACCTATCAATGAAAAGCGCTCTCAAATGGTTAAAATCGTTCCTGCAAAAGGCTTAGACTGAACCAAACGACACCAGTTGGAGACCTCGTCTCCAAAGAGAGCTGATATTGTACACAAGTTAAGCCACATGTTTGTACGGGAGAATATATTAAAGCCCATCTGTTTGAACCATTTTTAATGTTATAAATTAGGAAAACATCAAAAATGTCAGAAGACAGCAAGCAGTACTTCTCTGTTGTCTTTCAGCTCTATATTTATTAGACAAGTTTGTTATCAAACTATCCCTCCAAACATGAAAAGAACAGCAGGCCTTCTGGAAGACCAGATGTCTGGTGCGGTTTCGAAACATATTCTGGAAGGGTTAGAGAGTTTACATATTTACACCAGCCCCCCCCCCCCCGCCGCCGCCTTCTTCCTTCATAAAAAGAATTGTGTAGGGCATGCAGCTTGATTCCCACAAGCACCAAACCAGTGCTGTTGTTGAAAAATAAATTGGATATAGGGTGGGGGGAAAGTGGGTACTATGAAACAATGGAGAGCAGGAGGGGAAAGCATGTTTTGCATTGGTGGGTGATAAAAGACCTTTCTCCCAAACTGGACTTCGCATAAACTCATCAATTGAACAGACACGGTCAAGCAGCTTGGGCATATAGCACCTCGTCCTTCGTTGTTGCCTCTTATGCTTGGAACTGCCTCCCAAGACCCCTGTGTGAAGTCACCACTCCTATCTGGGAACAGACAAACAGTGCTTTTCATGGCAAAGGTCCCAGAGAGCCACTGCTGGTCAATGTGGACAGTGCAGAGTTGGATGGGCCAGTGGTTTGATCTGCTGCTTCATGTTGTTGTTTAGTCATTTAGTCGTGTCCGACTCTTCGTGACCCCATGGACCAGAGCACGCCAGGCACTTCTGCTGCCTCCCGCAGTTTGGTCAAACTCATGCTGGCAGCTTTGAGAACACTATCCAACCATCTCGTCCTCTGTCGTCCCCTTCTCCTTGTGCCCTCCATCTTTCCCAACATCCTATAAATTTTCCAGGGAGTCTTCTCTTCTCATGAGGTGGCCAAAGTATTGGAGCCTCAGCTTCACAATCTGTCCTTCCAGTGAGCACTCAGGGCTGATTTCCTTAAGAATGGATAGGTTTGATCTTCTTGCAGGCCATGGGACTCTCAAGAGTCTCCTCCAGCACCAGCTGGAGTCTCCTCCAGCACCAGCTGGAGTCTCCTCCAGCTGCTTCATATGATCCTTCAAATTGCTCCTCAAAACCCACCTTTTGTGGGAAGCCACTGGCACAACCCCCTTAGTTCCAATGCCCTACTTCAGGGATAGCCAGCTCCTGCCATCCCTGACCACCATTGGGCATGCTGGATGGGGAATATTTGGGAAGTTGCCTAATCTCCCTCATCCATTGGCCGCACACCACCGTTCACTGGAGCTCAGTTATGGCACTTCTCGCCATTGCCATTATAAGAGAACAAGGGAGGCGTTCATGGTGAGTTCCAGCACCTCTTTTTCTAGAAAAATGGCACTGACTGCTAGTACTCTTGTAGTGTGTTTCTTCTCCATCTTCCCTCTTGGGCAGATCCAGGGCACCTTTTCAGGAAGAATCTTAAAGCCTTCATACATAGCATTGGATCGGCATCCCACAACAAGAAGGCAGTGATGGCCGCCAACTTGGACAGCTTTAAAAGAGGATTAGACAAATTCATGGAGGAGAGGGCTATCAATGGCTGCAAGCTGTAATGGCTATGCTCTGCCTTCATAGTTGCTTATGAATTCCAGTTGCAAGAAACCACTTGAGGGACTGGTGCTCTTGTACTTGGATCCTGCTAGTGGGTTTCCCGATAGAAGCATCTGGTTGGCCACTGTGAGAACAGGTTGCTGGACTAGAGGGGTCACTGGCCTGATCCAGCAGGCTTTTCTTATTCTCTTATGTGGTCTGTACATCACTGTCACATAACTATCTGGGAATTTCTGCCTGGGTCCATTCACAGCCACTCACAATTGTGTGAAAATGTGGGAACCATCACTAGATAGGTGCAGGCAACCCATATCTTTGCCCAGACATTTCAAAGTTTGCCTGTGTGTGTGTGTGTGTGTGCGTGTGTGTGTTATTTTCGTTTATATACATTTCAACAAAAGTTCAGCAATAATTCTATCATTTCAAACCTCGATTCCTTCCTCCTTTTTCTGCAGTTCCTTAGATTTATTTTCATCATTTCCTGCATATTCCAAATTATCTTAATTTATTCATCTGTTTTCATATATGTTTTTGAAACAGCAAGTTATTACAATAATCCTGCCAATGTCTTAATCTGTTTACAATTTGTTTGTAAATATTCAATAAACTATTTTCATTCCCTTATAAAAAGTTTGTTTTCTTGATTTCTTATTCTTCTGGTAAGTATATCTGCATAATCTAGAAGAAGAAGAAGAAGAAGAAGAAGAAGAAGAAGAAGAAGAAGAAGAAGAAGAAGAAGAAGAAGAAGAAGAAGAAGAAGGGGAAGAGTTTGGATTTGAGATCCCACTTTATCACTACCCGAAGGAGTCCCAAAGCAGCTAACATTCTCCTTTCCCTTCTTCCCCCACAACAAGCTGTGAGGTGAGTGGGGCTGAGAGACTTAAGAGAAGTGTGACTAGCCCAAAGTCACCCAGCAGCTGCATGTGGAGGAGCAGATACGCGAACCCGGTTCATCAGATTACGAGTCTATCGCTCTTCACCATGACACCACATTGGCTCTCTAAATTTCTTTAGCCATTCTTTCGTCCGGACTTCTTCTTTCCATTTTTGGGCAAATAACATACTTGCAGCTATTGTTCCATGCATAAATAAATTTCTATACTGTTTAGGTAGTTTTGCTCCTATAATACCCAAAGTTTGCCATTTCAAAGTTGGTTATTTTAGTCTGCTCTGATTTATTGCTTCTTATTCTTTTATGGTGAGGATCTGTCTTATTTAAAGTACTGCACTGTGTACTTCATCGTGACTTTTTCAATTTTCTTTGTACCTAACATTTTGTACCTGGTATCCTTAAGGAATGAAAGACAGTGCAGAAATGTTTTTAACAGGGAATAGATAAATAACTATTTCATCACACTCTTGCAGCTGCACCCTTCTGACATAAAGGAATGCCACTCAGAGAATTATACATCATGCCACAAGACAAAATTAATCAGTATTCCAAGCAAAAAGACCATTGGATTATCATATTTCTACCCAATGACTGTGTCCCTACTCCCATTTGAACATAGAAGGCTCTTCTCATGTTCATAAGAATTAATTAGAACTAAAAAATAAATATCAGGGATGATTCTGCCCCTATGTTCTTTCCCTTAACAACATGGTTTGGCTTTGAAAACCCCAAAGTGAACTTCTTCAGTTTCAAGGTGCTCCTTTTTTATATAAATCCTGTGCTTGTGTCATAGACTTAGCAGTATGTTTTCATGCAGTTGATTTAAGAACATAAAGACATCAGGGCTCTTCATATGTTCTTAACTTCAAACCCACAAATCCACTTTTGTTTTGTTTTGTCTTCTGAGCCAAACCATTTTTATTTATTTATTTTATCGATGCTGTGGCTCGTGATAATGATGCAGGTGAATTTTATCATTCCCTTCACCCTGCTGGTAATGAACAAATTCACTGCTTATTACTTTGGACTTGATCTCTGGCAAAACACCACTGGAACAAACAATTTGATTTGTCAACCCTTTTACAAGGACTCCTCAATCAGTGTCACCCATCCAAATTTAAAAAGCAAAGTGCATTTGACTGCAAGGGCCCGGACCTGATTAGAGCTCCAGGTTCAGCGAATTGCGTGAGACAGGACAGCAATCAGATTATTAACTCCGCTTGAAAATACTCTCTGCTCCTTGGGATTAGCATGCATATTTTGATATAGATCGATAAGCAATCTCCTTTTTATAAGAAATGCCTGCAACATTCATTTGGCTGATCAAAGGTAGACATCAGCCTGCTGTGACAGCCCACTATTGTTTCCTGCTTTCTTTACAGGAGAGTCTCTATTTTAAAAAAATAAATAAGTAAGTAACAAATCTCTGGCTCCTTTTCACCATCATGGGAGCCAAGAAAGAGTCACAAAAATTCCATCTGCTTCTCAAGACAGAAACACAATTAGCGGAGAAACAACTTTGGCTCCTTTGGAGTTTACTGAAACCAATTTCCATCTCTCTCTCTCTCTCTTTCAAAAACAAACAGACAAAGGAAAAAGTTCTCCCACCCCTTCCATGTCATTCACCCTTTTCTTGAATTTGTCTCATGACTATTTCATTAAAAGTAATACACACACAAGCAAATGCTTTTGCCAGGCTTTGGTTGTTTGAACAAAACAGAAATGGGTTTTGAAACTGGTTGAAAATTCAAGGGTGCAGGTAGGGGTGGGTGAATTGATCGATATCAGTTCCTCTCTGTCTCTTATTTTTCCAGTCTTAAAATCAGTTCACCACCACTGTGATTATTTTTTTAAAAAATCTTCAGCTTTTCTATGCACATTTGTCCCCAACATATATTTCTTTGTCATGCAATTTTACCTAACCTGCAAATTTCATATGTTATTTTAATAAATCTAAGCATTTTAACGCACACTTTCCCCTAGAGAAATGTGAATTTTGAAGGAAATCTACATTTCAGTTTGCATCTTATTTCAGGAAGTGGGATTTGTTTATTTTAAAGCATTTTAAAGCAACTTATGCACCAGATTCATTTGAATCCGAAATATTTGAGGCATATTTGAGGGATATGGGTTTGGGCCAAACTGGGTCGAGACAGTCCTGGATTACACTGAGTTGGACTGGGCTGCCTGGAACAACCCAGGGCAGTCGGGGGACAGGATGCCAGGCTGCAGAGGTCTGTTCTGCCAGTGTGTCCCCCCGAGAGATGCTCTAGGGAAGCAGAACCCAAGCCGATGAGCAGACGATTCAATCCTGTGGGTTGCAGGGTCTTCCTTTGCCCTCCTTGCGGCAACCAGCAGGGCTAACCCCTCCTGCTCATGAAGCCTGGTCAGATCGGGTTCCACTATCGGGTTCCACTGCGTGGAAACATCTCCTGTAAAATGTGTGTTGAGATGAACTGGAGTTTCTCAAATCTTCCTTATTTTCAAAGTTCAGTGTTGTGCGTTGGTGTAAAATTCACTCTTGGCGAATTGCGTCTGGAAAAAAGTAATAGCTCAGGTCAAAGTTGAGAATATTATTGAAGCATTGATCTCCTTAGCAATCCAATAATCTTGATAACCATATTAAATTTATTCCATTCAATCCCCTGCTTTACAGAAAGGGGATGCATGAGTTGTCATCAGTACTGTGACTTTGGGAAAATGTTCAGTTGGTGCCACAGATAATATACAGCAAAAGGAAAATTGTTATTGATCAAAGATAAGCAGAGAGATTATTTGCTGAGATGAAGCTTTCTATGCTTATGATAAAATTTTATTCTCTTGATAATTATGCTATTTAACATGAACATGATATATTTGACTTCCTTTAGTAATGTTTTCTTTTGAAATGTTTTAAGACAAAACCTTTTTCTGTTAAATTTGCTGTGTTAAATGTGCATTCTTAGTTGAACTCCCTTGTAATGTTTTATTTTGAAGTCTTCAGGGGAAAAAATATTTCCTGTTAATTATGTTGCTTTGAATATATACTTTATATTTGACTACCTTCAGAAATTGTTTTATTTGATGTTTCAATGTGTTGCAAACTGTTTTGAGATTCCCCCTTAAAAATATGAAGCAGTATAGAAATCAAATTATTATTATTATTATTATTATTATTATTATTATTATTATTATTATTATATCATTATCCCCCCCAACAATTATTATTTGAGAAAACAGACCCCACGGGTGCTATTCCTTCATGTATATCAGCTGTCACCAACCTGGTGCCCCCTAGATGTTTTGGACTACAGTTTCCTTGATGTCTGACCATTGTCCACCATGGCTGAGAGTGATGGGAGTTGCAGTCCAAAACATCTGAAGGGCATTGAGTTGCAGAAGGCTGCTTCAGAGGAGCCTTCCTCAAATGCCATGCTGCCTGGTGTTGATGCTTGTTGTAATCCAGGACATCTGGTAGGTACAAGAGTGGGGAGAGCCAGTTTACAGCAAAGTATTATTACCTTATTCTGTGCCACAAAAAGAGCTTGGAGCACAGCAGAAGGTCCACTCAGGGCCGGATTTAGGTTTGATGAGGCCCTAAGCTACTGAAGGTAATGGGGCCCTTTATATGTGCAGCTGTCCTTTGTCAACAACAAATTGTCACTGTTTTTTGTGTTGAATATATGCTTTATGGTAATTTATGGACCTAATAGGTATCTAAAGCCATTTGCACACATCAAAATATGTATTTTATCAAAGTAATTGTTGAACTGAAATACAATGTAGAAGAAATATATTAATAGTGAAATACAATTAAGAAGTATATTAATAGTGAAATAATTATTAAGCTCTAGCTTAAAATGATTTTTTATTCCTAACAAACTTAGTAATGCAAACACATTGGCACTTGGCAATAGCAAAACTTCCTTTAGAAACACAATATACAAAAACTCATAGTTTAGGGGGCCCCAAGAGCGTGGCGCCCTAAGCTATAGCTTGTTTAGCTTATACGTAAATCCGGCACTGGGTCCACCTGTTCAGCCTTAATTAGTTCTTGCAGCAATACTGTCTTATAGCAGTCTCATTCCAGTCCTATCCTCCATTAATGCCTTAATTAATGGTCCACTTGGGTGACTCAGGCACCTCAGTCTGCCCTCAAAGGTCACTTTCTGCCTGCTGTCTTACTAAGACTAAGAAGTCTGGAGAGTTGCTCTGCCTGTCAGCATTATTAGACCATGTTGCCCTTGTGGAACTCAGCAGGGAAGAGAATGGGGGAAACCTAGAACTAGTTGGCTCTACCTCTCATTGGCATCACTCATCATTGGCTCTGGCCTTCTGTCCTATCAGTTCTAATGGGCACCACTCACCATTGGGTCTAAGCAGTGTCCATATTATTATTTTTAAATAAAGCACAAATAGAATAAAATATATCAACCACCTTGGACCTTACAACCAGCAGCGGAGGCCCAGTTGGTAATTCTACTCCTGGCATTGCCTGCCTGGAAATCACCTGTAAAAGGTAAATGTAAAGGTCCCCAGGATGGTTCAATCCAGTCTAACTTGATTATGGGGTACAGCGCTCATGTCTGCTTTCAGGTCGAGGGAGCCGGCGTTTATCCACATACATCTTTTCCAGGTCATGTGGCCTGAATGACTAAACTCCTTCTGGTGCACAGGACACTGTGACAAGTGCCAGAGCGCACAGAAATGCCATTTACCTTCCCACAGCAATGGTACCTATTTCTCTACTTGCGCTGGTGTGCTTTCGGACTGCTAGGTTGGCAAGAGCTGGGACAGAGCAATGGGAGCTCACCCCATTGCATAGATTCGAATTGCCAGCCTCAAGATCAGCAAGCTCAAGAGGCTCAGTGGTTTAGACCACAGCACCACCCACATCCTAGATCACCCATGACAGGGTCTTTTCAATGTTGGTTCCCTGTTTGTAGAATGCCCTTTCCTGGTGAGGTGTAATGTCTTTCTCATTGTTAACTTACAGAAGAAACTTAAAGCCATTCCTGATTACACAGACATTTGATGGCTGAGAGATACTGGCCATAGCAAGCATGAAATTCATAACTGTATAGGTATATAATTGATTTTTAGTGTTTATAGAAGGTCTAGATATTTTTAGATGGTTTTAAAATGTTTTAAGATAAGTTTCTTTTTGAAATCATGCCATTTTAACAGTCTGATGTTTGCTGACCTAGGCTCCGTTGGGAGGAAAGGCAGGATATAAATGGATATAAATAAAAACAAAACAAAACAAATAACATTCAATAAGACACAGATGCTAAGCTCAAAACTGATAACATTATATTTAGAAACAGCAAAGCATGTGCTTTACAAAATAGAGGCTGGACCATGGCTCTCTTCTGAGTTAAGAATTACTCGCTATGTATGTATGCCGTTCGATCTATATGTTCCCTGATAAAAATATTATCATGTACTCTGCAATTTATTTATTTTTCTAAAGAATAAAGATGCAGGCCTAGGTTTGGCAAATTTATCCCTCTAATATTTCTTCTGGGTGTGCAGGCAAAATTCAAGTGCAAAAGGAGGACCACATGCTGGCACCTCATCTCTTGCCATCTCTTTCCTCATATGGGATTGGTCCTTTAGAAACTGGGCAGCCTTTATTTTGCTGTCATGTACACACGCCTTGTACATGAGACGTGTGGCAGTTGCTGGAAGATTAGTCTTGAGAAACAGCTTCAGTGACCATTTCTACCCCATTTCTCTATGCTTGATTTAAAATATATATTTAAAAATAAAAACGGGAGCTTCAGAACAGGATGCCAAGGGATTAAATGAGGGTATATTTAGACTGTCATTCTGTTAAGAGCTAGATGTACTTAGAGTGAAAATGAGATAACAAGATTAAATAACTAACTGCTTATAGCGAAGAATGAACATAATGGGAAGAGTCTAGATTTGTATGTAACAGGCAGTGGAATACAGTACCTGTGCATATATATGCAGGCAGATAGATAAATAGATAGATAGATATTTCACTGTGGTATAAATGTTAAAAGAAATACCCATGGGGTTTATTGTGCTACAGAGAGGTGGAGGAGAGGGGAATAAAGAAACAGACTTTCATATGATCACCACTAAATGGTGGTTATGTGAGCAGCAAGGTGGGGAGGGGGGTGGAGAGAAGATTTAATCTGCTCAGGACACTAACTCCTTATCATAGCGCATCTTCAAAAAGAGATTTAATTACTTAAGCTTGGATATGTTTGTCAGTATATGGCATGCTCCTATATTGGGATTAATGCCCCGAACCATCTTCTCTTGTCACCTGAGATTTTCTCTGAGTGAATCTCATGTATAGCTAAACACCCTCTTTAGCATGGATCAGCTTGCACAAGCCATTTACCTGCTCCTGGATACACAGCGGCTCTTCAGCTATAAGAAAGAAAGAAAGAAAGAAAGAAAGAAAGAAAGAAAGAAAGAAAGAAAGAAAGAAAGAAAGAAAGAAAGAAAGAAAGAAAGGTGGTCATTTGTCATGACTCCCCTGTAGTTCTCTGGGGGTACCTTGTGTTGCCATTTCTCCTTGTTGGAAGGAAGTCAGGCTGGAAGGTCCTTGGTTACAAAATGGAGCCTTGGGGAGGTACCAAAGCTAAGGTGAAGCTGTGTGTAGCATTTTGCTACACTAAAGCTGTTTGCTAGGGGCTCCCTTATGCAATCTGTAGGATCAAGTGGTAAAGCTCTTCCTAGACTATACCAGTTTAAAATAATAGACTGTACCACTTTAAATGCCTGGAATTTTAAAGTTGGAAAGACCATCAGGTCCGTCCCTTTCACCATGCAGGAAGCTTGCAACTGCAGCACCCCAATAGTTGATTTTTCAGCTTCTGCTTAATCACACCCAAAATCTGAGGAGGAGGAGGAGGGATTAATGTACCCTTTACCCTAAGGTCCCAGGGTGGGTTACAACAATTAAAGCACAATACTAAAAACAGAAATAAGATGGGTTCTAAAAACATACATCTCCAGTGTGAAAACTCCATTTAAAGAGGTGCTTATTCAGCATTCCCTGAAAGCTGTATAATGAAGGTACCAAGCACATCTGTATGTGATGGGAGTTCCACAACATAGTGGCTGCATGGACAATGTCCTTTTTCGGACCACCACCATAACTTTCTGAGGATGGTGGAACAACAAAGATGGCCACATCTGCTGAGTTTAACACCCAATGCAGTCTCCATGGAATCTGTGGCCTCTGCACATAAAGATGCATCTAGATAACATTCACAAATGCATTATATTACAGTAACTTGTATACAAAAATGCATGCATTAGGAGAAATATGTCTGAAAATTCATCAGTGAATTTTTGTGATTATTTTAAAAAAGACAAATGAAAACTTACGTGGAAATATGCTGAACTGAGTTCGAGACTGGAAAACTGAAACTAGGAAACTAAATTGAATTATTTGTCCATATTGCGTGTCCAGGTACAGTGATACCTCATGTTACATACTGTCCCCCTTACTAATGCTGCGGGTTACGCGCTCCGCTAACCCAGAAGTAGATGCCCCTTGTGTTGCAACCTTTGCCCTGGGATGCGAGTGGAAGTTGCATTCCAGCAGCGTGGCAGCAGCGGGAGACGCCATTAGCAAAAGCTAATGTTATGAGCAGTATCCTGTTACGAACGGACCTCCAGAATGGTTTAAGTACGTAACACGAGGTACCACTGTATTCTGGGTGCCTGTTCAATCTGCTACCCAGGTGCTAGTAGCTGATGGGACAATTTGATGGGCCCATGCAAGGTATCATTTCTTAGGGTTTGTTAACTTTGAACCAGACACACAATGGGCAGCCCTTCAAATAGAGGATAGTCCTAGTCACCCTAGTGTGGGAATATCCAACCTGGTCCCCTCTAGATATTGTTGGACCCCAACTCCTAACACCCCTGATCACTGGCCCTGTTGGATGGGGCCAATGAGAACTGGTATCCAACAATATCTGGAGGACACCATGTTGGCTACCCCTGCTTTAGCATGTTGGAGCATAAATGCATGGGTTCATTGCCAACTTGATTGCAGTCATTTTAATGATCAGCTGAGCTTGCATTTAAAATGATAGCAACAAGGATGTTGTTAATTGAGAGTGTGTTTAAGAGCTAAGTATTATGCTGCACTCTGAGTTCAGATAATATTGCTAGTTAAGATCATCCAGCGTTATGTAGCCATGTCAACATTATTCAGGCTGTTTGGCTCATTTTTTACTCCGAAGTCAACTTCCTATGGAAAATCAAAGCTGGATTAATAATCTGAGAGCAAGATTTTTCTTGCAAATGCAATCTGACTTTTAAAAGTCTGAGCGCGGCCCAGCCAGCTGGCCTTTGGCCATCCACCTTCCAGTGGCTGATAGCTAGCTGGCTTGTTGCCTTGTCTTTTCAGTTGGATTCTGATAAAACTCTTTTTTTCCTGTAGGTGGGAAGTTGGAAAGGTGATTTCCTTGACCGCCGAAATACATCATTTATGTGCAAGCCTTCCTTTGAAAAAGAAACATTTTACTTTCTAATACAGAGTTCATTCAGCTTCTGAGGGAAGCTTTGCAGTTCCTCAAGTCCCAGATCAGTTTTCTAATTGAGCATGTTAGCAAAATATATTACCTTCACACACACACACACACACACACACACTGTGTGAGAGAGACCTGAAAAATAATGGGTAGGTTCACACCATCACCAACTGATGGGATTTCTGAGTGCTTAATCCCTCTAGGTATGGTCTGAAGGCAGATTAGGCCAGTGCCTTGCGAAAGCTAAGCAGGTCTGGGTCTGATTGACACCTGGTGGGTGACAGCCTGGGTACCACATGTAAACCACTGAAAGTTCCATGGTGGGAAAGAAAGGCAGAATCTAAATGTTCAAAATGACAAAAACTATTTAATTTTTTTTTTGCTGCCCCAGGAACCCAGAAGCAAGAAAAGTGGAATGAATTTTGATCTCTGCATTAAGACCTTAGAAGAGGTGGCTCTCTGAATAATTATAGTACCGTCACTGTGGTAAATGAGCATACTTTTAAATATCATCCTTATACCAGGGTGCCACCCACTTAATTGCTTCTTTCATAAACTCTGCGCATTCTATCCATCACGGAAAACATCAAAAAGGCTGGGTATGAGAAGTAGGGGTGGGGGAGGGAGGAGGATGTGATGATGTAATGACTCACCTGCTCTAAGTAAAGCATCCCACTAATGTAACCAGAATCCAATACCTTGTCATTTCTGTAGGCAGGTGTGGGTAGTTTTTACTCTCTCTTTTTCTCTTTATGGGGATGTGTGTGTGGATACGGGTGCACTTGTGTGCAGATAATATCATTTGACAAGCTACTTTTCCAGGCTTGCTCCATGGGAACAATCTGCTTTGGAAGCTTAGAGAGGTCTCCTTGCGCCCAGGTCTCCCTGCGGGGGCAGGGGCAGGGGAACAAAAAGCACTGATCTAGAGGAACAAGTAATTTATGATATGGTCACAGAGCTGCTAAAACAGAGCATACAAAAATTAAAAAATAATAAAAAAGCAGGAATATTAAAGCATGTGCTTGTTTAAAATACAACGTGGAGGATAAAACATACATATCTTTATAATACTATATGCTACAGAAGGTTGTAAAAACCCTTAAAAATTCAAATTGCACTTAAAATGGGAGACCTTAATAATAAAAATTTAATAATAATTTTACTATTTATAACCCGCCCATCTGGCTGGATTGCCCCATCTGGCAGAAAAATGTATGAATTCTTCTGGAAATGGTCGACTTATTGCATTTATGGTCCAGACTATGGACCAAACCTCTCCATTGAGAAGAGCTTGCTTTATCTCATTAAGCATTTCTAACAATATACTATGTTTCAAGTAAGGTGTGGGTTGGAGGCTAATTTGACAAAGCCTATTCTTGCCAATAAGGGCATTCACCAGGGTTGTATATCAGCCCCCTAAACTATTTAATCTTTATTTAGACTACTTGCATTGGGAACTTTTTAGCACTTGACTTCCAGGAACTGGAAAACTGGTCCATTTCTTCAAGGACAATAAACAGCATCTAAATCTTCTGACTAGGGATGGGAGAGAAATTCACCAAAGTTCCACTTCTTGAATACACACCAACCCAAAGCTATCCTTTGAAATGCCCACATCTTTTAGGGATAATTGGTATAGAGTTACCCAAAGACTATGTAGGCCACAACAGCAGCCAATATGCTTTACACTCAGAGATGGAATGAAGATTCTGTACCAACCAAGGAGGAGTGGCAGAACAAACTTATGGACTATGCCGAAATGGCAAAATTAACAGGAGCCATAACGAACCAAGAGGAGAAAAACTTTATTAGATACTGGGGAAAATTTGTAGATTATTTGAAATGTTATTATACACACGCAAGTTCCTTAGCAGGACTAATTTAAACCAGTTAAAATAGTACTGAAAAGGAAACCAAGGAGTAATTAATAATTGGCATAACAAAGAAAATGCAGGGTTATAATTTTTCTAAAAAGTTAGAAACTGCAGAAGGGGTGAGGGAAAATCAAACATTTTTTGTAGTTTACTGTAATATTTGATTTGTATTGCTGTCAAAATATTTTTTAAAAAACTTAAGAATAAAATTAATTTTTAAAATAATTAAATGCCCACATCTGTGAATTTTGCATTGCAGTTCTCCAGCCAAGCAATGTGTACAAAAATGCAAGTATTTGGGTAGAGTGTGCCTAAAATACATTGCTTTTGAAAATCGCATACAAAAGGCATTATATTATTAGGAGGAGGGAAAGTGTTTATTGGTGAAAATGTATAGCAGACATTCAAGCTAACATGCAAATGAATTTTGATGAGGACTTTGGGGGAGAAAACACAGATTTCGAAATTTGGAGAACCAAACTTATTTTGGGCAAAATGAGAACAGAGAGAAACTGAAATTGACGGAAAGCGACCCATCCCTAGAAGGGTTTTGCGCAGATGGTTTTGTGTGCATTTTTGCCCTGTTTGTAGATGCTGCCGCTCACCTTGTGTGCACAAACAGTCATAAAAATCTATCACTTAATCATTGACATGTTGTGTAAAACAGCAGTCTCCTCTTAGTTAAGAGCTGCTTTATGTCGTTTTCATTGATACAAATATTGCCCCAGTGATTGTGTGGGAGAATACAAGAACAGACTGCCATAAAATTAAAAATAACTTTCCAAGGAAATAGTATTTGGAAGGATTAATTACAGAAGTTCAAGCCAGAGGCCAGATGCTTTCCCCTACTTTATAGGGGAACATACAGTGTGCTTGCAATAAAAGGGGAGGGGGAGAGAGGGAGAGGGAGAGGGAGAGGGGAGAGAGAGAATATATGCCCATTTGTTAAGCCAAACAATGTTTCCAGTGCCAAATAAATAAGCATGCTGCATGATTATATATGAATCAGCATTAAAGATAGATATGACTATAAATGTGCATTCACAATGAAACAGTAGAAAAGATTTGGGGTGGTGGAATATATAAATATTTTAAGTCTTTGCCACACTTGCATGCTTTTGTCCATCCTTATTTTCCCACCCTCTCTGCAAGAAACCCTTTCAAAAGCCATATTTAAGTACATAGTAGGTACATTCTGATCAAGAGCTTTATCCAGCCATTTTGTACAGTGATACACAAAATCTGATCCCCTGAATCAAACATCCCGAGTGAAAAGCTGGCACCAGAGTTGTCTTACTTTCCTTTTGGAGCAAAATGGTTCATCTACATCTGTGATGTAGCCAGTTGCCACCGATAATCTCATATGCGAGTCCTGATGGAAATAGCCACCTCTTGGTTTTTTCTCCTCAACATCTGGAAGTCGAATGTATAGCTTCAGAATATTCAGCTCCCATTTTGTTCACCATCATGGCTGGCAATCATTGAGACGCTTATCCTCCATCAATTGGCAAGTCCTTGCAAGCCAGCCTTTGCCAACCTACTGCTCTCCAGATGTTTTGCACTACAACACCCATCACTGATGGGTACCAGCCTGACAAAGATGGCTGTAAAACAATGGCAGCCACAAGGCAAGAATCTCAGTAAGGAAGTTTCAGGATTTTGCTTGGTCCAGATTTTTAATCACACCCCTGAGATTTTAATTACACCTCCCAGATGAAAACATGAATTGGAAACCAGACAGGAGTTATCCCATAAGATTTAAGTTTGTTTAAATTGTGCAATACGGTCCTCGTTTTTGTTTTTGTTTTAGGTGCCCCAAAGGCATATATAATGTGTATATTAGGTGCAAATGTGCACAAAAAGGACTGTTTTAGAATCAAAAGTGCACGTTCTAGGATAAATGGCATGGGAAAAATTGTGTATTTTTGTAAAACTAAAAAAATGCAAATGTCCATGCTTTTACTTTTTTTTTCCAGAGTTATGAATGAACAGACTTGATAAGGAAGTGGTGCAAAAGCAATGTGGACTGGAAATAGCCAGATCCATCCACCCCCACAACTTGCTTCAAACTTTGGGACTGTTAGAACATAAGAGGAGCACAGCAAGCTTCTCTGTATTGAGTCTCTCTGCATTGCCCATGGCCAGAAGCAATAACACTGGACAACAATTTTTTACTTTTTGAATGTTGTCTAGATTTCTACAACTGATTTAGGGTATTTTTGCACTGCTGAATCAGGAAATGGCATCCGTTTCTCTCCATCAGGTCAGGTTTTCTGTAAACTGAATGGTGGGCATTGATAAAGGTAAGTACACGTAAATTGCATGTTGCTTCACCATTTTTTCAAACTTCAAGGCTTGAACTTCTGTTTCTTGGAACTCCTGGAATGCTCAGCAGCATGGAGGTCTCTCTTCAGAGTCCAACAGTAGTCAGCCATCATGACTGTGTCCCAGCGACCCTGATACCCGGTCTCCATCTCTTTAATGTCCTGATGGAATCTCTCTCCCTGCTCGTCACTCATTGAACCCAGGTTCTCAGAAAACCGGTCCATATGTGAAAATAGGTAGTGCATCTTGACGCTCATGTTGCAGCCTAGGTTTCTGAAAGCAGTCAGCATGTTGTTGACAAGTTCTGCGTAGTTTCTGGCCTTATTGTTGCCAAGAAAGTTCTTCACTACCAGAACAAATGCCTTCCACGCTTCCAGTTCCACTTCGTTCATTGAGTTCCTGAACTCTGGATCTCTGATGAGCTGACGGATCTGAGGACCGTCAAAGATGCCAGCTTTCAACTTCTCCATGGTCAATCCTGTAAAAGCCTGGCACAAGTAAATGAAGCAGTCACCATCCTTGTCCAGAGCCTTGGTGAACTGCTTGATTAAGCCGAGCTTGATGTGCAGCAGTGGGAAGAGTATTCGTTGATGATGTTCCTTTCTTTGCAAGGCACCAATTCCTCCCGCACAGGCCAGTCCTTCTTCGTGTAATGCTGAGCACGGTCCCTACTATCCCACATGCACAGAAAACATGGGTACTTGGTGAAGCCAGACTGTTGTCCCAACAAAAAGTTCACCATCTTCAGGTCAACACAAATAAACCACTTATGCTGATCATAACCAATTTTTTTCAGCACATAATTCACCGCTTCATAGTTCTCCTTCAGTGTACTCGAGTGAGCCAGGGGTATAGAGGCAAACTGGTTGCCGTTGTGTAGCAGAACACATTTCAGTGATCACTTGCTGTTGTCAATGAACAGTCTCCAATCTTTGGGTTCGTACTGTGGCACTCCAAGCTTGAGCAGAAGCTGCGCAATATCTGCACAGTACACCAAGTCCTTCTCTTCCAAGAAAAAATGGAGGTATTCTTGATGCCTGTTGCGCAAGAAGCTGATGCAAGCACTGTCAGAGAGGAGGTTTTTTTCCTTCAATTTGGATGCCAATAGTTTGGCAGAGTCCTTTGACAAGCTGAGGTCGCGAACTAGATCATTCAACTCCTTTTGGGAAAATGGATGTGGAGCATCATCTTCAAGAACCACTTCTTCTTCATGTCCTTCAACACTGGAGGCATCTTTGTCACTAATGTCAGGAAGTTCTCTGAAGATAGGCACTGGAATTTCATCACAATGAGCTACAGGATGACGTGCTGATTGAAGATCAGGATACTTCGTGGGGCGGCTGCCCCATTAACTTAGTTTTGATCCCCCAACTTTATGCTTTGCTGGACCAATTTATGGAAGATTTCTAGGTTTTATGACTTCAAACTGATCCCTTTTCGACATAATCACCCAGAACTATCGGACCTGAATACTTCTTGTCATTAAAATAATCATTTCCAAACAAAACAATTATTTGACAAGGCATTTTACCCCCACCAACCTCTTCTAAAATGCTCCACACAAGCGTAAGGTAAAGGTAAAGGGACCCCTGACCATTAGGTCCAGTCGTGACCGACTCTGGGGTTGCGGCGCTCATCTCGCTTTATTGGCCGAGGGAGCCGGCATACAGCTTCTGGGTCATGTGGCCAGCATGACTATGCCACTTCTAGCAAACCAGAGCAGCGCACGGAAACGCCGTTTACCTTCCCGCCAGAGCGGTACCTATTTATCTACTTGCACTTTGATGTGCTTTTGAACTGCTAGGTTGGCAGGAGCAGGGAGCGAGCAACGGGAGCTCACCCCTTGGTGGGGATTCGAACCACTGACCTTCTGATCAGCAAGTCCTAGGCTCTGTGGTTTAACCCACAGCGCCACCCGCGTCCCACACAAGCGTACATGTGAACAAAAACGTAAAAAAGACATGTGGCCATAGCTCAAAAACTTGACCTGATTGAGCAAAACCAATGTGATTTTTGGATTCAGCGCATCAGATTCATCCTAAATCAGCTGAAAAAACACAGACAACAAATTTGTTGTTGACCAGTGTAATCCTTCTGAATACCAGTTGCTGGAAACCACAGGAGAAGAGAGCTCTTGTACTTGGATCCTGCTTATGAGTTTCCCACAGACACCAGGTTGACCTCTGTGGGGTGTGGACTAGATGGGCCATTGGCTTGACCCAGGGTCTTCTTATGCTCTTATGTACTTACTGATCGGCAACAGCTCTCCAGAATTGCAGATGGGTGTGTTTTCCAGTCCTAGGATATAGTTCCAAGGACTGAATGTGGGACCTTCTGCATGGAAAGCTTTTGCTCTCATGCTGTCCTACAGCCTTGCTCCATTTGTTTGTTGGCCTTTTTGATATTTTAGAGAAATGATTGGTGGAGAAGGCAAGAGTGGTTCATTTTCTTTTAATGATTTGCTAACTTGGTGCAACTCTAGTCAGACATGTCAGGGTAAAATTGGAGTAGACGTAGCAGCCATAAAAATGAAATTAATCACAAGGTCATCACCTTTGTCCCCAATGTGGCAGATATAAGCTGTTCCCAGGAAGCCAGAAATCCATACAAGAGGGCTTTTAAGAATTTTGTAGGGCAGGGGGGTGTGGGGGGGAGAAGGTAAGGCTTAAGTTTAAGCTTCAATAAAATCCAAATTTACAAGCATCAGATTTATCACCAGCCTTTCATTACTTCAAGCTTTGCTGTCTTCTCATGAAATGAAACAAGATCTAGGTCTGTTGTGTTATTGCACGTTCTCTTTGTTTGCTGTCGTTCACACATATAGTTTTCATAACTGCTGGTAAATCACACAAAGTATATTCCGTATGCCTCTCTCCAACAAATGGCCCCTATGAATGCATGCAAGGAGGACCAATAGCAGAGGTAAGTAGTATCAGGCAATAATATGTTAACACTGCATGACTAAAAATAATCACATTGCAGACGGGCAGAAAATTAAGCACACCTTTGGAACTTATGGCATAACTTGAAAAAAAGAAGGTTCAAAAGCTCAGAGCTCAGCCAAAACTCCTCAGTATTTCATAAACATTTTCAGTAATGCCTCCCTTTTCAGTATTTTATTTTAAAAAATAATTCCTTACAAGGTTGTTTGCTCATTTACTTTGCCCTCACTTGCTCCTAGTGATGTCGTGTTATAGCCAAATCTGACTGGCCAGACACCACTGTGACATCATATTCTCCTGGCTCTTCCTGATTGGGTGGGATCCCCTTTGTGACTCATTCAGGCCAGAAGAAGAAGCAGGGTAAAAATAAAAATAAAAACCTGCAGGGCAATAACAGCAGCAGCAGCAACAATAACAACAATAATTTATATATTTATACCCTACCCATCAGTCTGGGTTTCCCCAGCCACTCTGGGCAGCTTCCAACAAAAGATTAAAAATACATTAAAACATCAGTCATTAAAAACTTCCCTAATCAGGGCTGCCTTCAGATGTCTTCTAAACATCAGATAGTTGTTTACAGTGGTACCTCAGGTTAAGAACTTAATTTGTTCTGGAGGTCTGTTCTTAACCTGAGGTACCACTTTAGCTAATGGGGCCTCCTGCTGCCGCTGCACCATCACCGAGCGATTTCTGTTCTCATCCTGAAGCAAAGTTCTTAACCTGAGGTACTATTTCTGGGTTAGTGGAGTCTGTAACCTGAAATGTCTGTAACCCGATGTACCACTGTATTTCTTTGACATCTGATGGGAGGGTGTTCCACAGGGCGGGTGCCACTGCCAAGAAGGCTCTTTGCCTGGTTCCCTGTAACCTCACTTCTTGCAGTGAGGGAACTGCCAGAAGGCCCTTGGCGCTGGACCTCAGTGTCCGGGTTGAACAATGGGAATGGAGATGCTCCTTCAGGTATACTGGGCCAAACAATGGTGCCCAAAAGGATAGGAGGGGGAAAGTGAATATTCACACAGTGCTTTTAAAGCAATATTTCTACCCCACCCAAATGAGTGGTTCTACCCTAAAATCAAAACTGGGGAAGATTCAATGCAGCTCTGCTAAAATCTGAACAAGAGCATCACACTGAACCTATAAATTAGATGGAAGGGGCTTTGTTAACAAATACAATTGCTCAATACCAAGGTGATTTAATTGTCCTGAATTCCACAGGATGTAATTACTGTTTTAGCAAACATATTCTTAAAGAAACATTAAACTGCAACAAGCTCAACCCGGCACCTGTGCAGCAGTAACAACCAGTCGATAGTGCATTCCATTTTGTATGCATTTAGACAGAAAACTGAGGCGGGAAAGAGGCTCTAGCAACAATATATTTTAACTTACATACCCTGCTTCCTATCCTATCTCTTGGTTTCAGGCTGCATTCTGCAGAATAACATATCGAAGTACTGAAAGTTTTCTACAGTGTAAATCCTTCAAAGCTAACATGAAAAAAGAACCCACTAAGTAAAGCTGGTTTCTATATTGTTTGGACATAATGCAGTGCTCAGCCTAAATCATAAGGGAATAAGGCACTTAAAATAGGGTGTCATGTTTCATGGCAATAAAACAGAAGTTTGATTGAACCTCCCAGTTGATCCTGAAGTTTACTTATACACAAGAAGGAAAATATAGTCCTGAAGCCATTGTGATTTACTCCTTGGAAATGAGACACTCTGTATTAGCTTAAATAATTGCAGGAGCAGCTCTGACAATTTATTTCATGTTTAGACCGACCGTTGTTCAGTTCAGGTCACTGCTCATACCACACATGAATTTTAGTATCGAGCAAGCGCATCACAGGCTGTGAGCATTTATTCATTCCTTGTGCTTTACACAAGGCATCTACTCCAGCAAAGAGGAAATCCTGAATCAATTCTAATTTTAAATGTAGGTGTGTGGCCTGGACCTAGGAATCCATGAGGATGCCCAATCTAGCCACTCCAACGTCGAAAAGAACATGTGCTGTGGTTGCTTTTCACTTAGTTCAAACTCAGTTAGCCTTCTCCCTCTACTTCTCCATACCCTTGTTATATTTTGGCCCAGTTTAGTGGTAGAGCACATGCCTTTATTTATAATCCATTTGTAAAATTATTCATAGGTTGCTTTTAGGCACGCAGCACACTCAAACCAGCTTCCATAGCATAAAAATGTGAGACATTTATAACAACAGCAGCATTTCACAATCATTTAAAAGCACAGGTCAATTAAAACAAGCGACATTACAAAGGAATATGCCTGCAGACATATGGATTCGATCAAACTAAGAGTAGACTCGTTGAAATTGCATTCAGTGGGTCTACCCTGAGTATAACTTAGTCAGATACATATGACAGAGAGCTGTTTTGAAAATGGAAAGCTTTTCTAATAATGAAGTCCATATTATGAGAAGGCGGTCCAAAATAAATGGGTTTTTAAAACCCATTTTAAAATTTGCAGCATTATGATCAAACACACCTCCATAGCGAGTTCAGCAAAAGCAAATTGGACTTCTGTAACTTTAAGCTGTCTTGGTGAAATTGGTGGGAGGGAGAATTCATCCATAATCATGTTTCTTGCTTTTTAATCTTGAATGGCACAACACAATTCCATCCATTACTTGGTGCATGAATGCTGTCAAGATACTGTTTCATTGCTTTAAAATAAATGTAAGAAACCAATCTGGGGCCAACACAGACAAGGCCCATTCTCTTGTGCCTGCCAGCTCTTGTGCAGGTGGTCATTGCTGATGTCCCCTGACGCTTCCAAGATATTGGGCAGTGGATCTGGAATCCCTTTCCAGCCTCAGGGCCACACTTACTTGTGGGCATCCTTCTAAGGGACACATGTTTGGTGAACAGTGCTAGAGGCAAAAAGTGCTTGGAGCAAGGGACTCTTCCTTTTGTGTGATAGGCTATTGTGTTGACATGCAAAAACTGTGGTTTTTACACACACACAAGCACCCCCTCCATCTTCCATCCAGGTGAGCATGAGGCATTCTCCCAGTTCAAGGACACATTTCAGACAAGGGAAAGCACTCAGGAGAGCACAGAGCGGGGCTGGTGAGAGGAATGGCTTGGGAAGGAGGTGTGATCTAGGGAGAGCCCTGAGGATTAGATCAAGAGACTTGGAGGGCCTCTTTTGACTCCTGGACCTGAAATTCCCCACCTCTGCACAAATTGTTGCCACTGGTACCACATGATGTTGTATTTGTTTGTAGATGTTAATGGGAAACTCAAGCATTGAACTCTGGTCATATTTAAGCTTTCTTACATATTGGGTCCCTTTATAAGAATAACTACAAAGAACAGTGATGGGGAAATGGTTGTTTTATGGCCATCCACCAAAAGGTTGGCCTTCAGGTTCACTACAGCATCCAGTTGTCATCTTTTTCTGGACACATTTCTGTAATTGGCCAAGTCAGGTTGGCAGGGTTTTTGAGCACTTCCAGAGACCCTTGTCCCACTTGAGTCCTGTTTCAAGGCAAGATAGCATCCCCTTCTTTTCCTTTCCCCCACAAGGATCATAGAAGATCAGATTATTGATGCATAGAGCCCAGTGTTCTATACTGGGATGAATGTCAGTAATTCATCAGGGCTTCAGGCAGAGGCTGAACCTTGGGCTTTCTAGATGAAATGCATGGATTCCACCACTCTGCCAAGGCTTCTACTGACCTCAACAATCTTTTCTCTGACAGCTTCTTTCTCTTGATGTGAAGTTTCCTGCAGTCTAGAACTTAGTCCTTGCTTTGCGTTTCACAGAAGATTTCCATGTCTTCGTTCCCACCTATCTATTTTCTCTTCAACTTTTATTTTTTTCCTTGATCACCTTTCTCTACACCTGATTCTGGAAGAGCCTACCCATGGTCTCACTTCTTAGCAGTGTTGAAGAACATTGAACATCAGAGATGTTCCATAAATGGAATTCCCAGTAGAGGTGACTTTTATTTACTTCCACATAAGGGCTTTCAGAGCCAGAAGCGGATGGAATAATGGTGTCATCTAGTGCTCACGTAAGCCTATTGCAGCTGGCAAACCCATTACTTTCAAAAGTAAGGAGTCTTTTGAAGATGCCAAAGAAAACAAAGCTAGCTTTGTGCCTTGATTATTCAAGTTCCCTAGTAAACTTTAGGACACCAGCAGAGTTAAGCCACACACACCAGTCTTTTGCCTTCTGCTGCTGAGTACTAGCAGCCTTTTGGCATTCTCATCCTATGACTGAAAGCCAACATTGACAAGTTGGTAGCCCAGTTCATTTTGGAACATGGGCATTTCGGGGTGTTGCATTGCAGGGTTTGAACCAGGAGCTGTGTGGATTGCAGACTCGTGCTCTGCTCCTACATCTGATGAGCTGGAGAAGGTATATCAGGCATATCAAGCTGTCACATCTGCATAAAAGGCTGGAATAGCCCTGTGCCAGGGAATGAAGGACACCACAGTTTAAGAAGGATATTGTCATGAGTCCAATGGAGACATCTTGGCAGGGCTGGTCAGAAAGGGAGAAGGAATGGGATGGAGTTGTGGAATCTGATTCTGGAGAAGGCCCAGTAGTTTCAGAGATGTTGATCTGGAGGCTGGGGCGTGATCAACAGGTTCTTGAGAAAAGGCCCCACCACTGTACCATCAGACATTCCAAGAGCCAAGGAGAAGTCACCTACCTTGTCCTTGGCACCACCTCCCATCATAGTAGCACACGACACCTCCAGTGAGTCGCTTAAGGTTGGATCAGACAGTCATGGCAATTCTACGTCTATCTCCAAAGATGCAACAATGGCTGAGATGACACAAGGAGGTCCAGCCTACTCAGGTTCAACCTCCATCATCTCCAAATAGGGCTGGAAATATCATCTATCTGAAAATCTGGAGAGCTGCTATCAGTCACTGTAGACCTTACAGAGCTAGATGGACCAATGCTCTTCATCAATATAAGATAATTTATAGTCTGATGTAGGCAAGTACTGATTGGAGAGGGCCTTTTATGTGGTGGGTCCTCATTTCTGGAGTTCCTTCCATGCAGAGGCTTACTAGGTCTTATTGCTGTCTTTTATACATCAGGCACAAAGATCTTTGATTATCCCAGGTCTCTTACCTTTTAATGTTGACCATTACAACTTATTGCTTTTAAGTAGGGTATACCCCCTCCTCTTCCATTCTACCTTATGTTACTTTATAGAATTTTTGTTGTGAATCATTTTTAAAAATCAATCAACCAAATATGACTTGTTTGCCAGCATATAATGAAGGCTATACAACACAAAAGCTCGTATTTAAAAATCCCCAAATCCCAGATGTTAAGGGTTAGGGAGAGGGGAGTCACTGCTTTAATCTATTAAACTTTTGCTTCTAAACAATCCATCATCTAGCCCTAAGTATAGTGTGTGTGTATTTTTAATGGGTGCATTATAACTTTATACACTACAAGGGAAGGTACTGTACATATCTCTGAAGCCATAAAATCTAGTTGATCCAAACATCAAAGGGTTTACTAGAGAGGGTAAACTTCTAAGAAAAGATTAGATAATGACCACACAGAACAGGTGCAATTTAAGAATGGTAAATTAGCTTACAGGAAACTAAGAACTGCCAGAAGATGAAGGGGGTTGCAGGACACACACTAGAGAAGAATTTGTCCACTTTCGCACAAAGCTGCTGTGCCTTAGAACCAGATGAGAATCTCATTCTGTTCTTGAAAGGGAAATTATTCTGTCGTAGTCTCTGTTTGAAGTGTGATTTCTGTCGGGAACTTGAGGTGGCCACCAACAGATTAGGGTGTTTGATTCAGAAAACACAAATGGTTCCTTCCATTGTGGTGAGAACAAAACAAGAAAGTAACAGTGCAATTCCATACATGTCTGCTTAGGAGTAAGGACAACTGAGTTCTACTCCTTTAGGGGTAACCCAAAGTCAGCAACTTGGAACAATCTACCCCTTCAGTCTGACAGTAGTGAAGAATTTCTAAACTAAATTGTTGACCAAGAGATGTTTGCAGAAAATCCTGCAGAACCAGAGTGTTATGCATTTTAAAACTGGTTTTGTGTGTGTTGTAAAAAACAAACAAAGAAAGAAACATGCTATCCATTAAAGCCATCTATACAAATGCATTATCACATGCAAGTGCTGTTCAGGTTTATGTCCTCTTCCTATTCTTGGTGCAGAATTGCCCGCCTTACCTCTTGACAAGGCGAAATATCAAAATTGACATCTTTGGCAGGATCCCACCTTTTGTCAGGATGCCCCAGAGGGAAGGCAATTAAGCGACCTTCAAAAGGAAACCGCTGAAATACCAATTAAAACATATGCATGCCTATTTGAAAATCTATCCCCTTTGCTGAAACCTTTCCAAAGGAGATGGCTATATATTTTGGCACAATATTTCAGAGAACCGTCCTACACAATTTTCATTTCCACCCCCCTCGCTCTGCAGAAGACGATGGAATATATCATATCAAACAGGACAACATCATTATGCATGTGGTGGGGTTTCCTTCTGTACGGAATAAACCCAGGAATCAAATCCATTTCCGTTGTAAACCAAGAGCCAAGGAAACATTTATTTTAAATATTTTACAGTAGCTGACATATGCAATATTTCACTCCACTCCTGTTTTAAGTGGCGTTGCAAGCAACCCCTGGTATGAAGCGAAGTCTCTGATCATGCTTACAGCTGTAGACAGATTTGATTATATTTTGTCCCTTTGATGTTTAGCCTTCCTGGCGATTTTTGCATATGAACGTCACCCTCCTCGGAAATGAGCTATCAATTGCAGGAACCAGAGATGGTCCAAAGCATCACTGAGCCCTGGCGCAGAAAATCCAAATGGAGCCTCCAGCTGTGCTAAAAATACATATATATTATAATAAGTGGAATAATTACCATTTTAAAGCCCTCTTTAGTGGTAGCACTATCAAAGGTAGGCCAGATCCACCCAGTTGAATTATAGGGCCAGTCCCATCTGGAATGGAAATCACACATCCAGTTTTAATTTGGTAATGGGTTTGCTATGTTCCTATGGGGAAGGGCCATAGCTCAGTGGCAGAGAATTTGCTTTGCATACAGAAGACCCCAGTTTCAATCTCTAGCATCTCGAAGTATCCCCCTAGTTTGAAAAAGCCTGGAGTGAGGCTGCCTGTTAGTGTAGAAAATACCAAACTAGATAGGCCAGTGTTCTAACTCAGTAGGCAGAATCCTATTTAATTCTGCTACTGTTTAATGGTTTCTTAAAGATGTTTTTCTCTCCAATGTTTTTAGCTGTTCTTCTTTTATTCTGTAAGTGACCTTGTGTCCCTGTCAGGCATGGTATAAACAACAACTACAGCAACGTGTGTTGAACAGTATATTACACACAAACACAATTTGTATCCCGCCCTTTATCAGTAGATTTCAGGGCTGTTCACAACATAAAAATACAACAACAACAACAACACAAAGATAAAAACACAAAATACATACAGTGGTACCTCGTCGAGTGTCTGGGATCCATTCCAGACACTCAACGAAAGAGACGCTCGACAGAGCATTGCTCTGCACGTGCGTGTGGAGTGGTTTAGTGCTTCTGCGCATGCATGAAGCACGATTTAGTGCTTCTGCGCATGCACAAAATGACAAACCCAGAAGTAACCCATTTCGGTACTTCCAGGTTTGTGTGGATGTCTGCCGAAATGGACGATCGAGGGGGTGGACGTTCATGGAGGTATGCCTGTAATGAAAACAGAACCAATAAACCCCAGCAACAACCCACAAACCAATAACCTCTCTCCCCCACACAAACCCATTAAAAACGGTATAGGTTGCTAATCAGCCAAAAGCAGGGTTGAAGAGGAATGTTTTCACCTGGCATCTAAAAGTGTATAATGAAGGCACTAGGCAAACCTCCCTGGGGAGAGCATTCCACAAATGGGGAGCCACTGCAGAAAAGGCCCATTCTCGTGTTGCCACACTCCAGACCTCTTGTAGAGGAGGCACACAAAGAAGTACAGCAGTTTTGCTGCTATATAGATAGTAAATATTGGTAAGGATGGTTGCCACCTTTTCAATTGCCTTTTGGGAAGGCCTTGTTAAATTTTTGTTAGTGTTAGTGTAATGGGGGGGGGGCAAAAGCCCCTGTTCGTTAGGTTCTACAGTCACAGCAAGTGCATCCCTGAGCTCATTTGGGAGAAAGGGCGAGATACAGATTTAATAATAAATAAATGGCCCTTCTTTAGAGCCAACATCCTCACTAAAAAGCCTGAGACCCCTGCTTCCATCGCACACATAAACATGCATAAGTGAAGATTAACATAAGATCTAGTCCAGCATCACAAGAGCCCTCTCCCCTCCTGATTTTCCCAACAACTACCATTTGGAAGCATTTCTGCCTCTGGCCAGAAGGCAGAGCATAGCCATCATGGCTAGCAAAAATGAGATGCAGTGTACAATGTAGCGTAGCCCATGCTGATACAATCCATTCTGAACTGCCAACAACAAAGCATAGGCCAATTATTCCGCCCTCCACCCCAGTACATCTTTAATCTAAGTGTGCTTTCAGCATATTACACCCCTGTTCCAAGATCTCCACTAGCTGCCAATTTGTTACTGGGCCAACTTCAGGGTGTTACCATTAGTACATAAAGCCCTCAACAGCTTGAGATCAGTTTACTTGAGGAATGATTGCCTTATCTCCTGCATGCCCACTCAAGCGCCGCAATCTGCAGAACTAGCACTTTCCCACGGGCCACCTCATGTTTGTTTCACCACTTTGAGAAATCAACCTTAGTGTTAGCAGCGCTTATTTTCTGACACTCTCTGCCTATTAATATTAGGGCTGGGACTTTCATTCCATTGCTTTTGATGCCTACTAAAAATAAAGTTTTTGTTTGTTTAGACAAGCCCACCCAGACATGTAATTTTATCATGTCCATTTGTGGGTAAAACTGTTGATTTTTCTCTGTATCTTGATAATTTTATCGGCTGCTGTTTTTAAAGTCTGGTTTTTTAAAATCATTATTTTTAAAGGGAAGGCAGATTGTCAAGAAAATGGGATGAGGTGGATTTATGGAGGAAAAGGTGCAAGATCGACATGGGCCACATTCGCACCATACATTCAGAGCACTATGATACCACTTTAAACAGCCTTCGCTTCCCCCAAAGAACTCTGGGAGATGAAGTTTGCTACGGGTGCTGAGTTGCTAGGAGACCAATCTTGCCCTCTCAGATCAGCGATTTCCAGAGTGGTTTAACAATCAATCCCTCTTCCCAGGGAACTCTGGGAATTGTAAATCTGGGAGGGCAGTAGGGGGTCTCTGAACAATTCTCAGCATCCTTAATCAACTGCAGCTCTCAGAATTCTTTGGAGAAAGCCATGACTGTTTAAAGTAGTGCCCTAGTACTTTAAAAGTGTACTATGAATGTGGCCTTAGATACTTTCAAGGTTGGATTTTCATCAGGTTTTCTTTTTTAAGAAAGTTGCAGACTCATGTGAAAATGTAGAAGATTGGAAGACTAGAAATAGACAGGTGTGTATATCCCCATAGTGACAGTGGACTGGACACCACACAAGGATGGGATTCTGCTAAGATGCATCTTGGCCAAGGTGGCTGGAATCCATTGGAACTGGTAGGGCAGAAGGCAGAGATGCCAACAGTAGGTGGTGCCAGAGCCAGCAACAGGCGGAACCTACCAAAGAAGGGAATGATGGAGGCAAGGCAAAAAGAACATCAGGGGCTGGACTGTCCCCTCCCTCCCCCTCTGGCCATCTTTAAATTTCTTGTACTTTGTTTTAGTACATAAACATTGTGAACCGCCTTGGGTGCTTTGGCAGACAGGTGGCATATAAATGCAATGAACAAACAAACTCTAATTCTATTTTTTTGCCCTCATCCTCTTCCCTCTTCTACAGGAGCAACACTAAAGAAGGATGGGGGTAGCCAGTGTCACCCCCTAGACTATATGTAAGTAGGGACTTGTGGAAGGCGGACTGCATTTGGTGGGGCTGTGCCCCCATTTGGCCAAATGGACTTGCCTCCACTGGCCCCAAACGATTCCAATCTCTGGTGCAAACGTAGCCTGAAATTGTGACATTCTATCCCTGTCTACTCAGAGATAAGCCCCATTAACTTCAGTGGGGCTTTTTCCTCCCTTGATAAGTGTTATAGGATTGCAAACAAAGTGGTAAATCTCTTACCCAGATATCCTGAAGATGGGGGAGCGGGGGAAGCATATTGGGATTTCTTAGAAACCTGAGCCCTGTGTGACAAGGAAAGCTTTTTCTTAAGCAACATAAGAACATTTATTTAGGCCACGGAGGTCATTAGTGGCACTGCAATCATAACCAGATTTGTCAGATGATGTCAGTGCATTAGCTAAAGTGGGTATTAAAACTTGCTTTACCTTTTAAACCTCTTGTATAACCATCTCTTCTTCTTCTTCTTCTTCTTCTTCTTCTTCTTCTTCTTCTTCTTCTTCTTCTTCTTCTTCTTCTTCTTCTTAAATTTATTCCCACCCCTTTCACTTGGACTCCCCTCCACAAGGCCTGGGATGGGTGAAAACAATGTCAAACGGCCACACATGTAAAAATCCATGGAAGCAATTTTGCCAGAAATGGCCAGCGCACAATCTAAGTTAATGAATAGAGAAGGGGATTTGAAGTCACAAAGGTGGCCAAGTCAAATCAGTCGAGAAGGATGTTGTTTCACATCCCAGAGCTCATCAAGATTTAGCACAGGTAGCAAAATGCAATATTTAGAGCGCTGATCTGTACAGCCAACCCTATTTGCCACACTGGGAAATTCCTTGCCCTCCAGCAGTTTTTGTTGTTATTTAGTTGTTTAGTCATGTCCGACTCTTCGTGACCCCATGGACCAGAGCACGCCAGGCACTCATGTCTTCCACTGCCTCCCACAGCTTGGTCAAACTCATGTTAGTGGACTAAAACTCCCATAACACAGCTCCAAGGATATACTATCCACAGCCATAAAAACTAAATCTAAAAACTAAACTGTGTAAGAATTTAAAAAGTGACATGCTTCTCAATGTCATAGGATGATGTTCAACTTCAATCAAAATATATAAAGATTTGTTCAAAATAGATAAATTGCAAAGATGATACAGTAACAAAAATTGTCAGAAGTCAAAATAGATACAAAGATGATATACCATAATTAAAATTGCCTTGTCTATTCAGATCAAAGTCTGATCAGCATCCTGGTACAATGAAAACAGATTACTAGATGAGAACAAATGAGGACCATACTTGTCAAAGAGAGCCCACATTTGATCCAATTGGTCTTCTTCAACGATCAGAAGAAAATGACTGTGTACAACTTGGTCACAGAGAATTGGTCCATTAGTTTAACCTGTCTGAATCAGAGGCAGAGAACGTTTGGCCCACAGGCCAGTTTCAGCCCCCCCCCACATCCCTATTTAGCCTGTAAGCAAGCCACATTCACCTTACAACGTCACAAGGTAAGGGTGGGGTCTTGCCAAAAGAGCTACAAATTCCAGAGTTCCTTGGGAAGAGGGACAGATTGTTAAACCCTCTGTGAGAAATATAGCTCTGACAGGGAAATAGGGGTCTCCTGTCAACTCTCAGTACCCTTAACAGACCACACCTCCCAGGATACCTTGGGAGGGGGGGAGTCATGACTCTTTCAAGTAGTATGAGACTGCTTTAAATATATTGTACAGATGAGGCCCTTCTTTCGGAAACCCGCTAGTTGGAGTAGACAATACTGGGTCAAACAGAACAATGGTCTAATCTTGTACAGTGGTACCTCAGGTTAAGTACTTAATTCGTTCTGGAGGTCTGTTCTTAACCTGAAACTGTTCTGAACCTGAAGCACCACTTTAGCTAATGGGGCCTCCCGCTGCTGCTGTGCCGCCGGAGCACGATTTCTGTTCTCATCCTGAAGCAAAGTTCCTAACCCGAGGTAATATTTCTGGGTTAGTGGAGTCTGTAACCTGAAGTGTATGTAACCTGAAGCGTATGTAACCTGAGGTACCACTGTATAGTGCACCATCCTATTGTCCAATTGCTTTTATAGTGTTCCAGTCATTTGATTCCATTTTGAGTTTTAAAATGTGTTTATTATAATTTTGATTGCTTTAAATATTGCCTGTAAGCCACTCTCAAATCTGTAAGCAGAAGGTGAGAGCATTAGACATTTTAAACAAATGAGATAAATAAATAGCCACTGCAATTGTGTGTGTGTGTGTGTGTATGCATATGTGTACACCAGCACACCAGCAGTCCACTGTGTGGGCTTGCCTTGCACCCCTTTCTCCCCTAGCTCTCTTACAGAGAAGTCCTTTCCCTGTCCTGCAGAATCTCTTAGAGGTGCCTCCATCATAAATACACTGATTAAAATGTAAATTCAGCCCAGCTATCAGCTTCCCATTAAGAGGACTCTTTAAAAACACACACACAACATCATTAATCAGCTGAGAGATACGTAGTGAAGCTCCACTCATCAATTGTAACTATTTATGACAGTTAACAAAGCTTTATATTTGCCCCAAACATGTGCTGATCTATCAATTATGCCAGAGTTCAGCCTCACGCTAATTGTACATTTTCCTCTCTAATGCATTTTTTGCTGTTATCTCATAGGCTAATGAAAGCTAGGAAATCAATAAATATAAATTATACATGCAAAGAAGGACTGCTGTGAACATAAAGTTTCTAATTAATTGCACTTGATTAATTTATATCCTTTAATTATCTTGCTAAGCCACAAACAGCATAAATATCTTTGCAATCGGGTTATTGCTATGTCAGTCATAAAAAAAAAAGAGCAGACACAGTAAATCTATGAAATCTTGCAAACTGTAATGCCAGAAAAACATGGTATGGAAATGCACATAAAATACAAGTGGGCTTACTCGAGACACCTATGAATAATTTTAGGGTGACAAATCACCACTAAATATGGTATATTGCCATTTGACTAAGGTTATAATGATGTTATTGCTTTAAATGTAGCATATGGAGTAAGCAAAAGCACATAAAAAATAAAAGGCCAACCCCATTGGTTTAATCGAGAGGGTAAGAGAAGCCTGGTTGGAGAGACCGGTTCATTTCTGAATGAAAATATTTGGGTATCTTGTGGAAACTGAGCATGGCAAACAGCAAATTGCATAATGATATTCTGGTTTAATGAGGTGTGCATTTACCATTTCCTGGGTATCCAGGAGGAACAGTATAATTGACAGGCCAAAATCACATGAAAGCTGGATGTTCTCATGGACTGGGGGGTCAGATCCATTATGGCCAGGAGACTTGTCCTAGGGCACTGATGAAGAGAAAGACTGTGGTGGTGGTGGGGGAGTTGTCCCCACAAGTGACTATGAAATGCACCACTCTGCCAGAACTCTCTATGGAAGAACTCTTCTAGGAAAAGGTCTTTCCTATCACCTCCTGCTAGCGATAGGTAAGGGATTCAATTCAGTTCTCATTTAAAGGGAAACCTACCAAACACATTGAGGGACGCGGGTGGCGCTGTGGGTTAAACCACAGAGCCTAGGACTTGCCAATCAGAAGGTCAGCGGTTCAAATCCCCGCAACGGGGTGAGCTCCTGTTGCTCGGTCCCTACTCCTGTCAACCTAGCCGTTCAAAAGCATGTCAAAGTGCAAATAGATAAATAGGTACCACTCCGGCAGGAAGGTAAACGGCGTTTCTGTGCGCTGCTCTGGTTCGCCAGAAGCGGCTTAGTCATGCTGGCCACATGACCCGGAATCTGTACGCCGGCTCCCTCGGCCAATAAAGTGAGATGAGCGCCGCAACCCCAGAGTCGGTCATGACTGGACCTAATGGTCAGGGGTCCCTTTACCTTTACCTTACCAAACACATTCACCCACAGGTTGGTCATTCCAGAGGAACAGAAAGAGGAAATTGTAATTGGGACACCTCTAAATCAGTTGGGTCTGAGAACAAGGTGGACTTTGGGCCAATCTCTCTAGTATTTCAAAGATACTAAAATTGAAGACAACAGAAATGGACATTTGTCAAGTAGAGAAGACAGTGACTGAGCTGGAAACTCTCTGCATGCAAAGCATGAATTCTACCACTGAACCATGGATCATCCACTACAGTGGTACCTTGGTTTAAAACCATAATCCATTCCGGAGGTCCGTTTGTAAACCAAAACAGGTTGTAACCCAAGGCACGCTTTTGCCAATGGAGCCTCCAAAATTTTTTGCTCGTAATCGGGGGGTGGGGGGATGGGTTGTAATCCAAAAAAAGATTGCAAACCGGGACACGCACCTCTGGGTTTGATGTGTTTGTAATCCAAAATGTATGCAAACCAAGACATATGCAAACCAAAGTACCATTATATTATATATTGTTGTTGTTGTTGTTGTTGTTGTTGTTTCCACCTTGCCTTCCTCCCCAAGCAGTACAAGCTGGCAAGCAGACACCCTATTTATAAGCAAAGTTAAAACATTCTAAAAACAATTAAAAACATCTAGAAGCAGTTTCAATTAAGTACACTCTAAATGCAATTGCAGTTAAAAACATTCTTCCATCCAGCCATCACGAGGTTGCCAGGAATAGTATTCGTCAGTCACCAAATGCCTGGAATGAAAAGAGGAATGCTTTTAAATTCCTCCTGAATGTCAATAATGGTGGAGGCAGGTGCACCTCACTAAGGAGGGCATTCCACAACCAAAGAGCTACCACTGAAAAGGCCCTGCCATGGTCTAGCACCAGTCAGGCTACACCCTAGCGGTGACACCACCAACAAGGCCTCACTAAACACCCTCCCCCCCCCTCCATGCAGGAAATTTCTGATAGCCAGACTCACTCAGATATCTTAGCACCTCTGGGCATGTGGAGGGCTCAGGAACTCTCACTGTGAGCGTCCTGGGCTCTTTAACATCACATGATGTGTGAATGGGCAAACTCATGCTTAACCATCTGCGCCTGCCGCTGTTATGTGCAATTGAGGCTACCAGTGTTTCAATTCAAGGGGGGGGGGTGTTCCAGCCTTACGCAGCCTTCCCTCGTGCGATGAACTGCTAACTTTAACATGTAAACAGTTCCCCAAATTATATATCCCTTTGTTAAATCAGCCATCTGTCAGTGATCAGAAATCTAATCCATTCAGTCTGGCCAACTTGCTGTTGGCTCCTCCATCTTTTGTTAAGGAATATTCTTCAATATGTATAACTACAACTTTCATAAATGTGTAAAAAGAAACGGTATCTGTCTACAGAGAGACTCAGACAGAGGCCATCTGTCAGGAACTAAAGCTATTCTTTTCGTCCTTTCTTTTTCGTCCTTTTTTGTTTTTTGTTTTAAATGAAAACATTCATCTGGGATTTGCCCTTTACAGAGTAAACCCACTTAACCTTCCAATAAGATTAACCGTTATTTGTTTCCATTAAATAAAAATGAGCGTGCTAATATACATTTAATAGTTCCATAACAATGAAAGAAATGCACACTTTGACATTTTCAGATGCTTTGTGGAATCATAAAATTATGGGATTTAAAAATATATATATTTTAATGAGAGTTTCTGGGTGTCTTGTCATGCAGAAGAAAGCATGGTTTTTACTTGCTATTGTAGATTTGAGATGCTCAGTGGTGTAGGGCAGGAGGAATGCAGAGGACTGCAACTCAAACACCTTTTCTTTTTTCAGAGCAAATGTGATGATGTCTTCTGCCAGGGCACCAAGGTAATTGGAAGGCTCTCCTTGATCTGACAATTGCATGGGGTGATAATGAGGCTTTCAAGTTTGTTTGTGACACATTAGCTTATTGGAAGATAAGCAGGGTCTGTGTTCTTTCCTTTCCCTTCATGGGGTTCCTACTTCGCACTAGCAGTTTAAAGCGGAATATACTTTCGCTGACTTATTCTGAGTCAGGTCATTCGTTTAGCTAGCTCAATTTTGCCTACCCTGACAGGCAACCACTGTCCAGGGTTTCAAGCAGAGAGTCTCAGTCTGGAGATTCTGGGTATTGGACCTGGAACCTGGCCACCTGTCAGGGAATCTTTAGCTGTGATACCAGCATGGGGTGGTTGCACTATATGACCCTGGACATTCCTTCCAGATCTGCAATTCTGTGAGTCTGTGGCCCTATGCTCCTTATCGTTTCACTTTGAAAGAAAAAAAAAAATTCCCCTTCAATAGGAAGTTAAACAATGGAGGAAAGAGAAGACAAAATTCTATCCTGCCCCCACCCCAATCAATTCCTTGCACCTTGTTTATGGTAAAGGAGTGGACAGGGGAATGCATCCCACAATGATTAATAGAATACTGTGGCTATTTGTATTTCCAGCCGTAAAGGAGGTTTCATCATTTGAGAGTGCTCTGGAAATTCTGGCACCCATTGTGAACTTTTGCTGCAGAGCAGAAAGTCTCCCCCCTACGCCCCATATACTTGCTCTTGGGCAGCTGTTGACACAGAGTTTGCCAGAGCCTGGAACACAAGAGAGGGGAGAGAAGGACACACACATGCAAAGCATTAAACTCACATCCCTTCTGTATTCTGGTTTGGAGACTCAGGCAGCAGACCGTGGGGAGAGAGCAAACCCCAAGGTGCCCGCTAAATAGTTATAACACTGATGTCCTCTCACCTGTAACAAAACAAAACAAAAGATGGAGATATTCTTAAGGGACCCGCTTTCATAAACTTTCCTTTCTTAGGTTTATACTGGGATAATTGCTCCCCAATTAAACATCTGTTTAGAGCATCAAGCCTGAAAGCAAGACTGTCCAGGAGGGGATATTTCAGCCTCCCCCCCAACCTTTTGCCCCCTTCAGAAGTTATTGGACTACAAATCCCATCAACCCTATTAGCCCTGCTGGTTAGGGGTGATGGGAGTTGGAGTCAAACAATATTGATGGGAGAGTCCTCCAGTGACTACATCTCTAAGAAGAAGAAGATGGATCCATTCTTTGGTCCTGCCCATGTGGGTCTGTGGGGAGCTCCTTGCCACCTGATTCAGACAAGTTGGTCCATAGACCAGGTTATGAGTTTCCATCATCATCCCACATCCATGCTTCTGCCAGACACTCATGAATGGAGATTCCTCATGCAACTGAGGCAAGTCCTGTAAAGAACACTTGCAAGGAAAGTGTCCACTTAAAAGGGTTGCTTAGCTCTCAGAGGTGCATCCAGAGAAAATTATATCTTCTATTAAGTGACAGTGCTCGTTGTTTAATTCACAGTGAACAGAACAAGGTCAAATTAAATTATGGAAGTCACCACTCCGATTATGACATAGCTGATTTCTTTCCCCAAAGAAATCAGCGAGGAGAGATGGGCTGCAGGGTATGGAGCAGCTCCAAAATGTTCTTATCCAAACCAGACTAGTCATTTTTACAAAATGTAAATTGGCATATTGTTTGGCACCTGTCGCTGGCTAGCTGAATTAATTCCTCTCTCCAGGGAAAAAAAAAGCATTTCCGTTTGGAGGGATTGCAAAAAAAGTTTGCTCTTTTATAAGTATACTGCAAACAAATTCCATGTGGATTCACCTTCTGCTGCCTCTTTATGTTTGCATTCTTGAAGATCGGGAAGGAAACTACCTGCTTTACAACATCCAGGAGACAACGTGTGTGGTGTGTGTGTGTGTGTGTGTGTGTATTTTCAATCTGGGAAAGACACTGCCCTACACACCCACCCCAATGCCTGAACCCCTCACACAGAACTATATTAGGAATTTTAGCACAGGTGCTCCTGCTTTGGAACATATCCTTAGAATCCTTCTTGCACCAGCAGCCTTCCTGCTGATCCCCACCTATTTTCCTGTCCTGTCACCAAGGTGTGAGGCAAAGACTGCTAGACCTGACAGGCAGGGATGTAAGACGGCATCTTTGTCAGCTCTGCCCTGTATTTGTCACATGTAGCACTGTTTACATTCTGCTGCAGTCCATCTTCCACCAAAACCTATGTCATCCATTTCGCTGTCCGCTTCAGAACATTACATAATTAAATTCATGCAAGCTGGGATAGCTCAGTTGGTGGGACATGAGACTTTTAATCTCAGGGTTGTGGGTTCGAGCCCCATGTTGGGCAAAAGATTCCTGCATTGCAGGGGGTTGGACTAGATGACCCTCACGGTCTCTTCCAAATCTATGGTTCTATGATTTACATAATTAACTGTGGCAATTATGACAATTGCATGATGATGTTGTTTTTCCGTTATTCCACCCCATTCATTTCCGTGCAAAGGAAACACAATGCACATGGGGGATACATAATCAATTGTGTATAGTTCGTAGACTGAAAGCAGCAGCAGCAGCAGCAGCAAATACCCATCTCATTCTGTGGATTGATTTCCTTTCTAGACATGGAATGAATAAGCGAACATTGGCAATTTCCATTTTCTGTGGTATTCTCTGACATCCTCACTGACAGGCAAACAGTCAGAGGATTGCTGAAGGTGTCAGGAGGTGGGCACTGCCAGCTGGATGACTGTCTGGAAACCCTAGTGAGTGATGGGGCAGAAGCAAAGAATCCCAGGGGCAGAGCTGGCCCAGAGCATTTTTTTGCGGCCAAAAATGCAGTGCAAAATGGCACCACTTCCCATTCCACATATAGAAGGCAATTAGGCTGTTGATTGAATCTTAATTCAACACTGAAGATGGGCAGGGTAGTGGTTAGAGAGTTGGACTAGGACTTGGGAGACCAGGGTTCAAATTCCCACTAGGCCATGAAGCTCACTGGGTCACTATGGACCACTCACTGTCCCTTGGCCTAACCCAAGGGTCTTCAACTGGCCTAAACCTGAGATCTACCTGACTCCCAAGCTGCAAAGTTGGGTCCCACTTTCACATTTTATTTATGCTTACTAGTGCTAATAAGGCATGTTATTAATCCCAAAATGGAAATTGACACAACATCATACAGAGAGTTCCCTCAGTATTACTGCTAAATGCAAAGCAGAACTGCAATGTAACAGGAGAAAGACATGAGCATGTACTTGGCCAGAAATATGCATCTAATGGCTTGCGTCTTTCTCCTGCCACATTGCAGGACTCATGGAAATTGCTAAAATGAGCATCTCATCAGAAGAACATCTCCTAGTCCAAACATGCATCCTTTGTTTTGGTCAGCCATAGCTTGAATCCAAGATGGCGGCAACAGCTTTGATGTATCCCACCTCATGACCAACTGGTTGCAAGGCTATGGCCTACTTTACAGTATTGTTTTGTCAGGGCTGTGAAATCTCAGTTGATTCACTCAATCCTATTAGTTCAAGGAAGCTTCTCTGGCTGGTGCTAATCACCTTGTTGTTCCCAGCTTTGGAGACAGCTGAGTGGGTGGCAGCACAGAGCTCATTTTTTTCTGGTCACTGGTTCAAGACTAGCTGTGGGCTTCTATCCTGGCAATCTCACTCACAAATAAGGAAACATTTGTTTCTTCCCCAGGACAATGAAGGTGAGCTTAATAAAAAGTTTTGACCAGCTGGGGTGGGAATGCAAAACCACCAAGCTTACACGATTGGTGGTGAAGTTCACAATCTTTGTCACTTTTGTTATAAAGGCACCTCGATAGAAAAGTCAGAGAGAGCAAGGCTTCAAGTGCAATTACTTTCTCCCTGCCTATTTTTAGTGACAGGATCAGATTATTTTAAGTGCATTTTATAGAAAACCCTTCTTTACTGAAATATAAAGACTGTAATAAAGACAATACAATGTTTTGAAACTGTTTTAAACCCTTCACTCAGCGTTGCTTCTACAGATTTAACATGTAGGGGTTCTAATCTTGCCGCTACTAATTAGTGCCTTGGTATAATTGTGCCAACGGGGTGCTTGGCACCATAATTACTATCGAGAGATTCTGGTGGGGCTGTAACATGCCCACATTTATATGGATATGTCTACGATTACAGAGCAGTCACCTTTGTACGCTGGCTCTTCCACTGGATATTAACCAAGTAAGGGGTTGTTTTGCTTGAATGTAAGAGTTCAAAAGGCACACACATATGTGCAACAGAGGGATTCATCTCTCGCCTTCCACGCCACTCCCCCACCCCTAAGAAGAACATATAGGACAAGTTACGAAATGCATTTCTACTAGTTTGGTCAAAAGGTAATCCGAGCAAAAGTAAATAAGATGATATTGAAATTATAGGCTGGCCTTTAATCAGAGGTTTAGCTAGTTATTTCAAACACCACTTCCTCCTCCTCTCTACAGCTTCTCACCCCAGCCGCATTCATACCATACACTTATTTTTGTTTTTTTTTATTTCTCTTTATTAGAATTGTTATGAAAATCAAATTAAATAATATTTTATAAAAAAGGGGTAAATTAACATAACAGACCTAAGGCGCCTCAACAACAACACGTACTAATAATTGTTAATACCTTCATATATAGAGGAGAGAGAGAGAGAGAGAGAGAGAGAGAGAGAGCGCCTTACAAAAAATTCTTCTTTACACAGAAAACTCAAATGGTCCCTAGCCTGGACTATATCAAGGGTGGGGAGCTGGCATTATTCTTTCCATTTGTAGGATCAATAAACACTTTATATATTTTCTCAAATGGGTCCTTTATCCCCCCCCCCCAGTTGCCCTTAGTTTTTCTGTTAATTTCTCTAAGCACATTGTCTAACTTTTTGAGCGTGTTTTAACTCACAGTCTCTCTCCCCATGGAACTCTGGCAATGGTAGCTGTGAGGGGATTGGAGGCCTCCTAAAAACTCTCAGCAAACCTGAGGAAACCCCAGCTCCCAGAATTCTTTGAGTGAAGCCAGGGCTTTTTAAAATGGTACCACAGTGCTTTAAAATGTGATGTGAGAATGCCATTCATGTCAACCGCTCCATCCTTCCCATTGATTTGAACCATCTCCTTTCCGTCTCCTCCTCTTAGGGTCATCACATGCTCAGCTTCACAAAGTGCAGTCCTCTGTTTGAAGGAGACCTGCATCGGGTGGACTGTCCAGACCAAGTCCAGTCTAAAAGACTGAAGGCGGCCACAGCTGAGTGGGAAGACCATCTGCCTGGCTTGCAGATAGACCTGTGCCGGGGGTGGGGGCAGCACAGCCACTTGCCCCAGGCCTTGGAGGGCTAAGCCAAGGACCGGCTGCTTTTTTTCTTTGAGTTTATACCTTTTTTCTAACAAGACTCCCACCCAGGGCCTTGGACAAGCTCTGCACAGACCTGAAGCAGATGGTCCTGGGTTCAATGAACATCCTTGAAGGGTCCCTCCATGTAAGGTTGGAAGAGACTGTCCCACTTTCTGTTTTCAGCAGACCCATGTGCAGAATGTCAGACTGTGCCCGGCATGCCCTGTGTTCACCTTAGCTTTTTATTTATATCCCACCTACTCAAAGAGACTGTGCGTATTGGTACTGAGGTCCATTAACAACAAGATGTCTTTTGCCCCTCAGAGTTCCAACTGCTACAGATATGAGGACTGAGCCCTGAAGAACGAGGTGCTTATGGAAGCAAACCATGTTAACAAAATCTTCACAAAGCCCGTCCCAAAGAAAAGGGGTGGGCAACTCCTCAATCTCTTGACCCATAGCGGGATGCCCACCTGTCAATCACTCGGCATCACAATGACTTGCCAGTTTACTTTTTCTCTCACCTTCTCCTGCTTGCTTTTTGTAGTAACCAGAAAATGCCTGCTGATACTAAGTAAAGGCTCCAGGTCAAGCTTACATTCGTGTCTGTCTTCCTTGTGGTAAGACAAAGCCTATTCTGTAGCAAGGGGAACAAGAGAGATGTGGTACGATAAACTATGATTTTTTGCAATGTCTACAAAGTGGGGGGGGGGAGGTCCCAGCTAGTGAGGAGGTAAACCAAACAAGACATTTCCTTTTTGGAAATGGGTAGATTTCATTGTGTGTGTAAAGCAAATGAACATCCCAACCAAATATTTGAGCTTGTGGAACACTTGAAAATCCCCACTCCCCCACCCTACAATTTTTTCTTGGATTGAGCGTGCTTTGTGATAAAGGAACCATTTACGTTTCAGCAATTGTCTTCAATGCACAATTATTCTATCATTGTCATTTGAGTTATATTGAGTTTTATGGACATGTCTCCTATCTCCTCCACCTGTCTGTTTAATAAAGAAAAGAGGGAAGAGAGGGAGTGAAGGAGAAAATAATACGAACCACATTTCCAGAAAAGTGCAGTCCAGAAAAGATGATTGGATCTCCCTGCATTTTAATAAACAGGATATTTCCAGTGGGAAAGTAAGTCCAGAAAAGAAAAGTGATTTCCTCCTGCATTTTAATAAACAGGATATTTCCGGGGGGCAGGGAACTGAGCCCAGAAAAGTGGTGTGGTTCTTTAATAAGAACCCTTTTTCCATAAAAGAAGACTGGTTCCTCTACATTTTAGTCTCTTGAACCTAGCAAGCCATCTTCTGTATTATCATATTATCCTACACTGCAGACATCCATTCTTTATGAGTTGGAGCCTCACGTTGCTTCTTTTTCCTTACCCAAGTTACCTTATCTGCTAGAAATAAATTAAACAGAAGCTTTTTTCTGCAGGGAAAGGGGATGGTCTGATTCTATCACATGCAACAAAACCCAGCTTTGGATCCATTTCAATTGAACAGCGTAAGGTGTTACCACACGTGGCTTGTATGTCTTTCCAAAAGGTCTCTGCCTTAGGGACATTCCCACCAGGAATGAATGCTGTGCCAAAACGGTTCCAAGAAACGTTGTCTTCCCTGGAAAAAGAGGCCTTTGCTTTTCTGCTTTAGAAATGTCACAGCATTTTGGTGGATGCAGAGTTGAGTGAAGAAGTACTTCCATGTACAGTATCTGTCCTGAATGGTCCGACATTTGGCTTCATTGGATATCCATAGGGTGGTGCTGGTGCCATTTTGCCTTTTGCTTAAGACAGGAAAGTGCCTCTGGATGCACCTTATTGAGAAAAAGTTGGATCCTGCAACCAGTTTCAAATTATGCATGTTTGTGAGATATTTCTTTCTTCCTTTTTTCACTCATTTGGAAATGAGAGTTTGATTTCCACTAGTCATAAGGAGGACAAGAGTTCTACTGTGTCCTTAAAACCCACCCTCTAACTCAGGCATAGTCCTTGTGGTGCCCTCCAAATGAACAATAATTTCCATGACCATTAGCCATGGCAGCTGGGGCTGATGGGTGTTGTGATCCAAAACATCTGGAGGGCACTTCGTTGGCTATGCCTGCTGTAACTGCTGCAAACCTGATCCTGTCAGTGCAATCATATACATGCCAGATGTAAGTTCATTGAGCTCAGTGGGTCTTTCTCACAAGTAAGTTTGCGTAGGGTCATATGCCACAGCTCCTCTGGTTGCTGGTGACACCAGACTTGCAGACTTTCAAATACGTCTTTTTAGTCATGAAGTCCAGAGGCTTGAATCTGTAAAAGAGGGAATGAGGGAGATTCATCTTGAGAAGCTAAATAAATTCTGTGGCTTTTCCGTTCTGTGCTTCTTCATAAGTTTTTAAGCACGCGCAGAGATCTGCATGTGGCTCAAATGAGAGAGAGAGCCTTTGTTAAGGAAATAAGCTTACCTTTTAAAAACCAAAACCACGCTTTAGTGCTTCAATCAATTTGAAAGTGACAGGAAACCAATATCTGATTACCGATCGATGGGGTTAGGATGTCATCTCCAGCCTCCAAACAGGGTGGTGATGGTTGCCATTCTGCAGCAATAGAGTGCATTGGAAGAAAACAGCCTCTCCTTCTGCTAACCCTGCTTATCAGACAGTCCCTGTTTTCAGATCTGTCCCAATTTCTTTTCCCTGTCGATGCTTAGAGGATGGCTTCTTGCTAGAGATGTAATCTAGAGACTCAAGATGCTAAAGACTCAGCTCCTTCTCCGTGGTGTCTAGAAGCTAATATATCCCTGTGCATCTCTACTCAGAAGTAAGCCTCACTGAGTTCAAAGGGACTGCCTCCCTGGGAAGTGTGTACGGGACTGCAGCCTAACAGTGGAATCCTAGCCAGGTCTACTCAGAAGTAAGTCCTATTGAATTCAATGGGGTGTGCTCCCAGGTAAATAGGGTTAGGAATACAATCCAGGGCACATTTACCTAGCAGTAAGCCTCTTTGAAATTTAATCCATCTGTCAATCTCTATTATGGTCAATGACTTTGTACAAATATATAAAATGACACCAAAGAAAACCAAGTCGAGAACCATAGCAAAAAAATTACTAAGAACTGTATCATGCTATAGAATGCCAGGCACTGGAAACAAAAATGATAAATTTGCTAAAATCAATCCATGCTGAGTTTTGCATGCAGCGGTACAATGTTTAGCCACATTGAAAGAGGTCGATGAAAGGTGTAGAAAAAGCACAACATGCTTTGGATCGCCCTGAAAATCGCTGTAAATAGGATCCTCACTGGAAACAATGGGACTCGCTTCTGAGTAGACCTGCACAGAACATAAGAACACAAGAAGAGGCTGCTAGGCCAGGCCAAGGGACGATGTAGTCCAGCTTCCTGTTCTCACAGTGGTCAAACAGATGCTTGTGGGATACCCACAAGTGGAATCCAAGCGTGAGATCCCTCTCCCCTCCAGTGCCTGGTATTCAGATGCATTGCTGCCTCTGGCTGTGGAAGTGGTGGGTGGGGGTGTGGCGGATGCACATGTATGCGCATGAGCAGAAAGGCACCAAGCTGTCTATGCCTTACCGCTTCTGTTTTGTATGTGTTGAAGTGTTGGCAACAGATGGAAGGACTGTTCTGCTTTCGTAGTATATCGTTAACGAGAGAAGCAGCATCTCCTCGGCTATTAAACTAGTGCAATCCGCAGAGCAAATGAACAGAGGAGGTGGGAAAGAGCATTCTTCAGCAAAGGGTAATTGGGAGAGGGTCTCAGGCAGGGCAAGGATCCTCAATAGCAAAAGGGAGATGCCACAAGAGTGTCCCCTAGCTTCGTGCATGAAGTGCTGGAAGGCATGCAACAGAACACTGCAGTCTCTGTGCAACTTGTTTTCAGAGGGAAAGTTGAAGCCAGGGGAATAAATGCTCTTGGTGCTGTGCCCCATGGCCCCATTGATGCAACATTCATCCATTGTGTACTCAGTTCTTTACACATTGTGTTAAAGCCACAAGCTGCTATTCTTCTTGATACCTGTTGCAAAGGGTGATGGAATTGCGAATGAATTTTGATATCTGAGCAATAACTGGGTTGGTTTGCATTTTTTGTTATTATAAGTTTTCAAACTGTTTGTAAAGTTGCATTTTATATTGTGGTAACCTGCCCTGGGACTTTAGGGGGAAGGGTGGGTAATAAAAAGTAGCAGCAGCAACAACAACTATTGACTTGATCCCAAATCTTGTTCCTATGTTTACACACTGTAAACTAGCCTTCTGAGCAGAGATTGTAGAATTTATCAATTTTGGTTTCTTGTTTTTTTGTTTTCTGTATATTCACATCAGTTTGCATCTGTACTTCAGTTTTCTGTATATTCACATCAGTTTGCATTTTATTAACAGTACTCATGAAAATTTGTTAGAATTTTAGTACAAATTTCTCTTAATAAGCACATTTTTGTGTGCAATTTCCCCATGTACACGTTTGGTTCACAATTTTCTCTAATACGGTGCATTTTTGTATGTTGTTTTCACAAGTATATGAATTTTCATGCTTGCTTTGCAGGACGATATGCACTCTTGTACATATTACTTGGCTGGTGAACAGACCTGCAAAATTCAGAGAAGTGAAAAATTCAAATGATGATTCAGTGTATGCAATGTTTCAGGAAGTGTGAATTAGGTGTGTTTTACCTTTAAATGTGAACCCATTTTCTCCCATCATCCTTATTTCTGACAAATACAAGTTGTGCTATTATTGCATTAACGATTTTGTAAAATAAAAATTAAAAAATAGACTTATTGCCCTTATTGTAATAAGAGCTCTCTGGGCCAGTTTCATGTAGTTAGAGTGGAGGAAGCATGAAAAAGATGCAGGGTGGTTTACAATTAAAGGTAAAAGATGAGCTGAAAATTCAGCCTTTCCCCCTTTTGCTGGACCATTAGTTATTTACAAACGTAGTGAAGATTTTCAACTGCTTTTGGGGGTTCAGAGAAGTTTTCATTTTGGGTTGAGTTTACTTTCCGGACTTTGGAAAGTGAGGGGGTCAGCCAAAAGTCTGTTGGAAGTGCCAGGATATAACTCAACATGTACTGAAGGGTGTTGGGTTTGCATGGGGAGAGAGTAGATTTGACTGTCCATTAGCATGCGGTGAACTTTCCTTGGGTGTGAGCTTGATATCTTCAGAGTTGTTGACCTCACTTTGTCCTTCCTATTTCTTCTTCCTCCCACCTTGGGAGAGGAGACCTCTCTCTTACAGAGATGAAAGAGTAGGCATGGCTCTTTGCATCTCCACCTTAGTTAGCTAGAGCTAGGATCTTTCCTGTCCAAACACTTATTTACTTTAATAAACCTAGCTTTCTTATTCTCCTTATTCAAAAATCTCAGCTTGATTGCATCAAGGGTAAGGTGTGCTTATCTAAGGAGGGATTTTAATGCATAGTTCAACTGCCATCAGGATCCTTCTCACCACACTCGTGTTTTTTACTTTTTACTTTCAGCCACTCACACATAGTCCACAGTGAGGTTCTCTGTTCTGCAACCACCAGCTGAATTTCCTGGAGCAGTGAGCAAGAGAAACGAATGTGGTATCCTTTCCATTGTTTTCTGGTGCAGAAAACCCAGCTTGAGCCTAAGAACGGGAGAGAACTATCACTATATGGGCTCCTCGAAGCATCTCATCTTTTTAAAATTTGGTAAGCACTTACTTTTCTCACACTCACAAAAAAAAACCCTTTGAGGTTTTACTTTACTTACCTTTGAGGTTTTATTTACCACCTGAAAACATCTGAAAAACCCCTTCTCCCATTTGCAGAAGAAATGAATAGTTCTGCGGCGGGCGGGGGGGGGAATGGGGGCGGGATTTTTGGCCCACCTTTCTCCTTGAATCGCAAGCCACCCTGTGTTTTTAAAGGGTTGTGGATAAAGCCACAAACACGAGCCACAAACATCTCCTAAGAATGGCAGATCAGACTTAAGATCTATGAAGCTCGGTTTTCTGCTTCCAAAAACAGTCAGTTGAATATCCCAGGAAAATTCGCTAACTGGATATTGGGGGAGGGGAGGCATCCCTTGTTATCTGTGGGCTGCTGATAGCTAGAAATTAGAGGTACATGTCTTGTGAACATCTAGCTATCAAGGCTGAAAGAAGTTCATAGGCTTATTCACCACTGAGGCTTCTGGAAAGGATTTGGTGAAGAAGTCGGTAGCAGCGGGCGGCAGGGGAGATTTCTCTGCTTTATCTGTACGGTGCGCTTCTTTGCTAACAAAACAGACTGCAACTGTGTGTATGTGTATGTGTGTGCGCGCCTGCGCCTGCGTGTGAATGTGTACATATGCACCTGTCATGGAAGATATTCTTTTGATGAGACCCCGTTTTCCCCTCCCCTTTTAAGCTTTTAAGATAATCTCTGAGAAATCATCAAACTATCAAAAGAAATCGATGGATCAGAAAAGGTTCCCGTCATCCCTAACAAAAATCCATAACGTTTGCATTTTAATAGAGATACTACAAGACTGTACTAGTCATTTTCCTTCTGATGTGTTCCTTTGATTTCACTCTTATCTCACCGAACTCTTGACTTCCCTGAGAAAAGGGATTATTGAATTGTATGTCTCCCTCAGATGCTCTTGATCATTCAAGTAGCCTGTACTTAAGGATGTTACAGACTCCACTCGGCTCCAGGCTCCTGGCGAACTCATCAGGGACTGTCATCTTAATATTAATTGGGTCTTGTGCAGGAATCTCAGCGCTGCAAGGAGGGGGAGCTTTTGGAAAGAGAGAGAGAAGATTATGCCCAAAGCCAGATGTAAAGACAAACATATTTAGCACAACAATTATGATAATTGCAGAAACACTCTGTTGAGAAATAAGTTGATCTGATTAAGGAGCACTTCTACGTGATCAAATATTAATCTGCTGTCTTCTCTCTAACCTGGCTTGCACATAAGAGGCTTCTTATGGCTTTATGTATTTAGTAGATTGGAGGGTGCTGAACTCATTGTACCTAGTAATATGGTACATCCATGTCAATACAGTAGAAGGATCTTGAAAGAATGTAATCCACTTAAATTAAAAATAGACACAGGCTGAATCATAAAACTTCAATTGAAATGAAAATAGAGTCAATCAATCAGCGTTCTTTTAAACACTGGGAAGCTCAGCGAAGAGGAGGCTAGCTGAAGCCAATTTTTCCTTCCACTTTGCTACATAAGAATTATAAATATTTCTCCTTGGTTAATAACATCTTAATCTCTTAAACCATCATCCTCATAACTAAAACATCCGGACAGGGACTTACAAGAGTTCCAGACAGGCTTAATGCTCAGCCCAGATAGATTAGAGAATGATATATGTATAGATCAGGCTAAGTATGAAATTTAATTTTGCTCCAAAATTTAAATACATTCAGAGTGGCTTTAAAGCACATGATTAAACTGTTTTGTTCAACTCGAAAAGAAACTCGGCAATTTCTTGCACAGTTACTGAAGTGCAAGCTTCGCATCAGATAAGTAACCTGTAGCCACAGATATGCTATCAAAAAGCATTAGGAGACGAGAAATGGCTCTTTTTGATAAAACATCTCACCCTGCAAGAAACGCTAACCTGGGTGTTCAAGCAAATCTTTATTGCAACATAATACCCCCAAGTCCAGACTGTTTATGTTTAAACATCACTTAATTGCATGCATGATAACATGTAATGGTTATGCAATGTAAGTACAAACAAGTTCAGTTAAACACAGAGTTCAGCATAGACTTGGACAATATCTGAATGTATTTTGAAGTCGAAGGAGAAAGCCAGGACTTTGCAAACAAATGCCAGCTATCTTGTACTGCAATCCAGGCTCCTAAAAATAAATGGAAGCTCCTTGATTTCAACTGGATATGAATGCTACCATTATACATGTACAAAGAACATATAGCACATGTAAAGCACATTCACGAGGAAACATGAACGTGAAATCATACCGATCTTTCTTTCTCCAGCTGTATTTTCCAATGCTCAACTGACATTTGAATTATCATTTATTTTGTAGGTATAGTTATCTATCAGCACATTTTGTTAAGATTTCAAATATGCGCACACATTTTGCATGTGTGTCTACAGAGAGAGACAGAGAGAAGGGGTGTGCTAAGGCTGCAGTCTTAATCACTGTTAACTTGCAAGTAAGTTTCTTTGAAATCAGCATGATTTATTCAGAAATACCTTATTAAAGCTTTGCGTATTAGTGTCAGACTTTGTGTGTGTGTGTGTGTGTGTGTACACACACACACACTGCTCTGACCTTCTAACCACTGTTTTTGCGCATCTTATTTATTAAGAAGAATTAACCACACGTAAACTTTTCAGAAGGTAAATCTTGCCAATGTGGCTTATCTCCCGGAGTAATTAGGCTGGCGTTTCTGCTTTATTAACTCTGATACAACAGAGTCCTGCCCTCTGTCAGCAGAGGTACTAATAGATGATAATCAGGACAATTTGGAAACCATACAAATTAAATGATGAAGTGAGAGGAACTAAAGCTAAAGGACAAATAGGTCACAATCATTTAAATACGCATTTTCCAAGTTCCTACGTAGGAACAAGCCTCTTTAAGGTGGAGGATCAAGTTTATTATCAGGATTTTAACGTTTTCTATTTTACATGACATTGAAAGTTAATTTTTAGTTTTGAAAGAGACACGGAATCATTTTCTCCTACATTGTTTTTCATAAGGTAAAAGCTGCAGACACAGCAGCGAATCTGACAAAGCCAAGAGAATGCTGTTCGGTTTTGCATCTGAGATTTGATTTTTGTGTTAAGAAGTGTGGGGGGTCTTAGTTTTCAAAAGAAATCTCAGTGTGTGTGTTTACTGACATTAGTGCTTTGTTTGGAAGTGAGGAAAAAATGAAATTCAATTCCACAAATTTTAAATATCCCTCCCCCTGAGTAACACACACACACTACAGAATCTGCCTCATCTATATTACTTTACTTAGCGACTAACATGCATTTTAAATAAGATATTGTTTATGCATGTAATTTGATGTTTTGAACTTAAAAGCTGTTCTACCCTCTATGCTGCCCACCCCTGTTTTACCACACACACATACTCCCAAGAAGGGAATAAGTGAAAAACTCACTTTTCCTTTTAGGTAATTTGTTGAAGTGCGTTTATATAACCATATTGGCAAACCATATTAGATATTAATGATTTCCAGTGATTTTTGTAGCTGAAAACATCCAAGGCTGGAACCATATTTTAGACAAGAAGAAAAAGAAGGAATTATAAACATTCTGCAAAGCTGTTTCCTGTCTTTATCTCAAATTTAAATAAAGCTTAATATAAAAGCTATTTTACCGCAAAGAATCCAGATAAGGCCTACAAAATACTTTATTCTTTTACCATTGTTAATCATTTCACTTTTAATAAAGAGGAACTACCCAATAACCAAAGCTCTCTAACTTTGAGCCTCAGTTCTGTAGAAGGTTTCCCTCTTAACTAAAAATATTAGCTCTTATTCTATAATTTGGCCATACCAGTTGGCTGATTTCCTTTAAAAGGCCCCCTTCATCCATTTTGAAAACAAATGCCATGGTGATCATTTGTAGTTGCTACAGTAACGTCCCCCAAGACCAAGAGTTTACGTATTGTTTGTGTAGGGGCAATAAAACTCTTTAATTGTCCATTATCTGCAATATTTGTAATGCTAGAGTTTGCGTGTTTGTGGGGGGCGTGAGGGGAGAGAGAAATTCACAGTATAACATCCCAAATACCCATTAGGAAGCCTTCCTATGGAATGCATGTCCACATGAATACACTGCAAAATACACTTCTGTTTACTGCTAGAAGCCAGAGAGTTTTCAGAAAGGGTGAAAAAACTTCCCTGGTCGGAGAAGAAAAACTTGAGCAACAGGCAACTACAGCTTATCAGCCAATTTAATTCTGATCTGATATAAAGAATTATTTTCAATCCTGGCTCGTTCTGTTTATTCCACCCTGGCTGAAGATTTTGGCAATTAAATGTTTCTCTGCCTGGGATCCATTTAATGTACACTGTTTTCCTTTATAGGGGCCCTGAATCCATTATTCTAAACAAAGCTGTATACATATAGCCCTAACCAGTTGCTGGAGAGGCTTACAGACAACTGCTTGTTTACTATGAGAAACCCTTGTCCTATGGCACACATTTAAAACGTTGTACTTGTCACAGGCTAATACAGGCAAATTGAAAACCTTGGAACGATCTGATCTACAGTTCAGATGATTTGCATTTTCATCCTTGCAGCAGTGGTTGTTTTTTTTGTTTTGGTTTTTAAGAAAACATTTTCTTTAAAGCATTGCAAAATTTAGTTGAGGATCTTTGCAGTGCAACCCAATTGCAGTAATGAAAAAATAAACAAATCAAGCATAACATAGTCATTTACCCAGCAGGCTTACTTATTCACAGTTATTTTTATGATTTATTTTTCATGCAGCTTTGTTATTAATTCAAAATACATGAAACCATCTCATACATCAATTTTTTTATTTTTTATTTTAAAACCCTATAAAAGTTCCTCCTCCCTCCTTGTTCAAAGATGAAAGTTTAGCTGCTGCTACTACTTACAGTTCTGAGTATTTCTGTCTCTTACAACTCCCCCACCCCACCCACACACTTTTGATTTGGAGTGAGAAATCGTCTCCCTTATTGTAAGTGAACTGGATAGCAATATAAGCTTAAGTGGACACTCTTTCTCATTCCGGGGTGTGTGGACCGTGGAGAGAGAGAGAGAGAGAGAGAGAGAGAGAGAGAATTCAGGGCACATGTTAACATCTAAAGACTGAAAACATAGCCAGTAAAATAGTCTTCCCGATCCAAAGAAATCACTAGTTAATTCCACAAACATTTGTTTCAGCTCAGAGATTGCATTAGAAACTTGGAGACCCAGTGGTCTTGTTCGATCATACACTGCTGGCTATATAGTTTATAACATGCTGTGCAACGCCATCTGCTGGTTTAAACAATGGGGTCAGGGGACAGCAGCGGCAGGAAAACAGAACCTGTTATTGTATCTGATGTCGGAAATCTAAAATCAGGCGTCCAACTTAAAATGAAACTGTGTCCAGTTTCTTGGGACTTCGGCATGGTCTCCTGGACAAAAACCGTGCACAAAGGCTGATTCAAGTCATGTGTTTTAGCAATGCTGGGAAATATCCCCAAAGAAATGAAATTTCACCACAGATGGAAGATTTCTGTTGTAGTCCTTCCAGTGCTCCAATAATTTTGAAAATATCCTTGAAAGGAGGGGTGCTGGGAGAATTGGTGGTTTGAAGATTCTGCTATGAACTCGTCTGATTGACACTTCCCTGATTAATGTGAGGACTGGAATTTTGTTCTCTGCTTGTTTTCACATTTCCCAGGTACTTCAGTCTGGTGCAATTATCAAAAAAGTATAGATATACTTATATATTTCAAAATGCATTGGAATGCATATTTTGAGGTGTATATGCTGGCATTTTGAGTAGAAATAAGTTTAAAGCTGCACATTCTGAGCAAAAATACATTTAGAAATTGTTGAGAAAAGGGGCACACTTACCTGTGACTATCCATGTAATTTTTTCTTTCTTTCCTAAGTCACAGTTCAGAAATGTGGTGGGACAGATGTCCAAGTGAAAATGTGTAAAAGTGGCATTGACCAGGGTAGTGGAGATCGGTTCATCCCTCTGCACTTAACGCAAATCAGGAGACATGTTGCAACTGTCCCTATGTACCAAGTACAATCCATATTTTGGGAGTACCTGTTCTTGACATAAACCATGTCCCATGGTATCTTGCTCCAGGGTGACATTATGTTGTTCTGTTCCATTTGAAATGATTTTACTCACTTAATAATGACAACTGCCTTATCTCTTTTTATAATCATGTATCATATAGTTCTCACTCTTTCCAACATCTTACAGTGAAAGGCAAGTAAGAAATCTTACAAATAAATACACTGGTGTTTAGGGGTGCCTCTTTGAAAAAGGAGACTACATTCACTTCTTTTTTTTAGATGCTGATGCTGAGTGAATTTGTACCCCATTCTCCTTCCCAAGAGGGAGACCAGAGTGACCAGCAACTTTAAAAGCAATATAAAACAACAGCAAAAAACCCATAGAACTTTTTGCAAATGTTTAGTTGGAGAACTGCATTGCAAAATTCAGATATGTGTGGATTTTTAAGGAGGACTATATTTTGGTTCCAGAAAGTGCAAACTTGATAATTTGCTTTTACAGTCATACCTTGGTTTTTGAACAGCTTAGTTCTTGAATGCTTTAGCTCCTGAACACTGCAAACCCAGAAGTGAATATTCTGGTTTGTGAACTATTTTTGGAAGCCGAACGTCCGGCAGGGCTTCCACGGCTTCTGATTAGCTGCAGGAGCTTCCTGCAGCCAATCAGAAGCCATGCTTTGGTTTTGGAAGTCAAACAGACTTCCTTAATGAATTCCATTTGACTTCCAAGGTACGACTGTACATGTGAACTGAATCAAATTTCTTCCCATTTTATTCTGAGAAAAGTGTGTCCACGATTGCTTCATGTAGTACTTGACCTTCTATATGCCATTATGTTAGTGGGATGATTCAGTTGAAACCATGCCATCTATGACCAATATATTTTAAGGGCATTTGTTTAAGTGTATGAGCCTTCAGAAATGTGTAAGAGGGATACTTGCAAACCCCGGGTTGGGAGGTGGTGAGAAAACTGTTTCTTTAAAAGTGGAAAAAAGTAAATCTATATAAACATATTCTGCTTCCATCTCAGAGTTTAAAGAGAAATGTTTTGGCACGATAATCGAAGCTCCACCGACTGGGCAGAGAAACCGTTATCCCCAATAATTCCATTAGAGGGCTTTGGTGGCTGCAACATCTGGAAGGGGTTTGGTTTTAATGACTGCTTAAATACAAATCTCTGTTTAAAAATAGATTTGGTGTCCAGAACAATGCTGGTTCTTGACTCACCCTTTCTCAGAGATCACTTTCAAACAGTTTCAAACAAAGTTGGCTGTTCAATGAACATACATAACAAGATGACCTTTAATGAATAGCCATCTTCCCCCACCATTGAGAAAATTAGTCTCTTTCATACCTTCAGATAATTCAGCATTCACATCTTAGTAGGTATGGATGTTCCTTATGAATTCACTGGGAGCTGGGTCATTAGGGCAAATGGGTTGCAGTCCCAACAGCCTCCTTTTGCCCTCACTCAACTCCCACCTGCCTGTCTCCTTAATTATGGTCAGCCCAGGGGTGGCCTTTGCTGCCAGCTTCTACTTCCTTAATCTCAGCATTGCTGCTTGTAGAACTCAGAAGGGAGAGAGAAGAGCACAAAACTAGAATTCATTGTTTTTTGCCTGTGGTTGTCTCTGGCACCACCTACTGTTGGGCTCTCTGCCTTCCTCCCTACCAATCACAATAGACACCAGGCACCACTGTAATAGACATTATAATTATTATCCTATGCCTTGTCTAAGGAGCACAGAGTAGCACATATGGTTTCCAAACCCCCACTTTATCCTAATAATGATCCTGCAAAGAAGGTTAGGGACTGAGCTGCAGCCATAACCTCCCGGACCGCCATCATTGCCACATACTTGGAAGGGGACTGATGAGGTGGTGGCAAGTTTGGGGCTGTATGGGTTCACTGCCAAAGTCAACTTGACACTCCCACTGGTTTGCTCACACGACCCTGACCTCACCACCACCTTGCCTCGTAAGTCTGCTGGGAGGCTATTGCTGTGGCTCCACTCCATCGGATGAGCTGCTCCTGTTAGGCTGAAAGAATGTGAGTGGTTGAACATAGGAAAGCTGTCTTCTATCTAGTCAGACCATTGGTGCATTGAGATCCATACTGTCTCCACTGACTATTAGGGTTTTAGGCCTTTCCCACCCAACCTGAAGATATTGGTGATAGAGCCAAGGATATTTTCAACTATCAAACTAGCAGATGTTATTATCATGTGAGAGTCAGTGTGGTTAGAACATCAAGCTGTGATTGGGGGTATTGACCTGGTTTCACATACCTACACAGCCTTGAAGTGCCATAGCTCAGTGGCAAAACATTTGCTTTGCATGCAGAAGGTCTCAGGTTCTACCCCCAGCATAACCCAACAAGGAGAGGTTACACAGTCATCTGAGGGAGAAGGATAGAGAGATAAGGATTGCAGCAAGAACTGCACATCAGACTTTGCTACGTTTGGGCCTACTTGTGGGATGGCAGTAATAATCAACAAGGTCTTCAGATTCTGTTGCACACCAGTCTTTGACCCAAGTGCCGTGGGGTCCTCCAAGGTGCTGGCAGTTTAAATTTCCTCCAGGCTCATGACAAATCTGGTAAGTTCACCAAAGCCATGTTTCAGATGGATGAAAATTATTAGTACAGCCAATTGTCCACTTAACTCTGTGTTCCTCAAGTTAGACGGTCCTACCACCTCTGAAAGGGACATGGCAAAAAACCTATGATGCTTGAAACAGTCATCCACTGTTAATCACACTCAAGTGTAGATCCGTTCATATGACTAGTTTAAGTACATTCATTCCAATGAAGCTACTCTGAGTAAGTATTAATTGAAAACAATCCCTTAAAATTCACACCATAATGGGCTCAACACCTCAGCAAGCAGGAAATTGCAGCACCAGGTGGAGAGTTTAGAGAAGGAGAAGGAGAAGGAGAAGGAGAAGGAGAAGGAGAAGGAGAAGGAGAAGAAGAAGAAGAAGAAGAAGAAGAAGAAGAAGAAGAAGAAGAAGAAGAAGAAGTGGTACTAATACAATAATTCTGAAACATGAAAGTTAGTGAAAATCCTGCCATTGGTGTTCTGAGGCAGTAAACTATTTAGGGCAGTTCAATGTAATTGTCACCAAATAAATATATCCACAATACAATAATTGGATGAGTTTCACTCCAGTATATATTTGAAAGAAAAAACATTGAATTAACTTTGCTTTTAACTTTTAATCACTCAGTGGTTGGTAGTTATTAACTGTAATTTTGTTTGTCACAATGGGGAGATGTAATTTTCCAGGCTGATGTGGTGTGACATGAATGTTGCCATATCTTAATGTAGGCGTGTAGAAGAAATCAGTATTTGTAGTATCAAACAATCTGTGACCATCAGCAAAAAGAAGAAAAGCCTTTTACCTACTGAGAAAAAGAGGAAAAAAGCAGAAAGTTGTCATACCATCTTAATGGAAGATGTATAAAGGATTCATTCCTTTTCTTACTGATTTACAGCAGGGATAACCAAGATTGGTGCCTTCCAGATGTAGTTGGACTCCAACTCCCATCAGCTCCCACCATCACAGCCAGTTGGTTTGGGATGATGGGTGATGCAGTCTGGCGACATCCAGGGCAGCCTTCTTAACCTGAACTGAGATGGAAGCAGAATATGTTTTGAACTGCAACTACTGTCATGCCTGACTCTTGGCCATGCTAACAGGGTATGATGGGGGCTGGAGCCCAACAACATCAAGCTGGACATCAAGTTAGAGAGCATCAAGTTGCTGAAAGTTGATCTAGAGGTCACTATGTCAGCTATCCCTGATCTACAAGGACGTGTGTTCTAACTATCCTTATTTTTCTAATATCTGCCTCTCGCCACTACATTTCCTCCCCTTTTCTTTTTAGGAAGATACTGAGTTTATAGGAGCTGGACATCTGATTTGTGTACTTTTCCACACACAAAAATCAGCCCTCCCTGGCTTATCTGTTTCCAACTTTAAGATTTATTCCAGCAACATCAAATTTATATATCACTCAATGCCAAAATGGGCTTCTAAGTGATTTACAGGGCATTTCAACCATTTACATAAATATTAACATCCACAATGAAAATGCACAACCAAACAACCCCATCAAAACATTAAAATAGTAATACCCATAATTAAAATGAGTAACAGAACAATCCCATGAACACAGAAATTAAAACATGAGACTCCAGTCAAGAGATCAAGAGTAATGCCTTTGTAAACAACAGGTGTGTCTTCAAAAGCCAGCAGAATGCCCATACAGATGGGGCCTCTCTTGCATTGCAATAGGGAAGGCATTCTGCAACACTGGTGCCGCCAGCGAAGAAGCCATGCTCTTGTTGGCTGCGATGCTCCCTGACATGGTGGTGGTTGGCAGATGCCATTTTATAATCTTGGCAGACAGTGGAGGATGGAAAGACTGCAAGAGTAATGCCTTTGTAAACAACAGGTGTGTCTTCAAAAGCCAGCAGAATGCCCATACAGATGGGGCCTCTCTTGCATTGCAATAGGGAAGGCATTCTGCAACACTGGTGCCGCCAGCGAAGAAGCCATGCTCTTGGTGGCTGCGATGCTCCCTGACATGGTGGTGGTTGGCAGATGCCATTTTATAATCTTGGCAGACAGTGGAGGATGGAAAGACTGCAGGCTGCCCTCTTACTGGGAAATAAAAGATAGCTGCCAACCACCAGGATACCAGGCAGTGCCATAGTCGTGGGCAGTAAGTCCACTCATGCCTTGCCTTCCCTTTCTCTCTCTTCCTTTGAAAAAAGAAACCAACCAAGTTATACCACACACCCCTTTGCCACCTTCAAATGAGTGGCAGGGTGGAGATGGTGCTGATGGATACATTTCTGCTTGTCCCTAACTTGACAAATGCTACTGCTGGTCGTTGGCGCTGAGGTGCTGTGTGCCATGCTCTTTCCAGAGGCTTCTATTCAGGGGCTGTGACCTTTAAAGCAGCCCCAGGAAAACCTGCTCATGCTCTTTCCCCCGGCCTCTGACTTTTTTCCTGCAAGGAAGCTCTCCAAAACTGCTTTGCGCAACCCTCTTTAAAATGCTCCGGGCATGTTGGAAATTCACTCTGACTCACGGCCACTTGTCTTCTGGTTTCTGACCTTCCAACTGAGATCAGGTTCAAATGGCTGTGGTTAATGAGATAATTAATTCAAAGTCAAGGCTCATAGATTGCTCTTTGGCAGTTAACGTAGCCGATAGCATGTTTGCTCCTTCCATAGGTCATTATGACGGTTATTTAGTCTGGGGCTATTCCCAATGTAGTGCCTGTGTGCGCGGTGGGGGTGGGGGAGGGATGCTATGTGCTAATCTGAAAACAGGCCTTCCTGGAGAGAGATGGGGAAGTTGTCTTCCTTGTGGCTTTTTGTGTTGTTTGCCAGGTTCCATATGTACAAGGACAAATATTTCACCCTGTATTTGGGAAAGCCATGCACATTATCTGAGGAGTGGGCAGCTACAGGCCTGGGCACAGAATGAGGCCCCCCACAGAACCCGGCCCAGGCAGCACTCCTCCCTGGTCCTGTTTCACTCCCTGAGTGTTTTTGCCCAGATGGAATGTGTCCTGGAACTCTGGTCATGTATCTTGCCTGCCTGGATGTTAGTCATTTATAGAATTACGCATAACATGGAGAAAGTGGTTGGAGCACTTTCCCTCTCTCATAACACTAGGACTCATGGAAATCCAATGAAGCTGAATGTTGGGAGATTCAGGATAGATAAAAGAATGTACTTCATTACACAGCACACAGTTAAACTATGGAACTCGCTCCTGCAGGAGGCAGTGGCTATTGATGGCTACGCTCTGCCTCTACAGTTGCTGAATACCAGTTGCTGGGAGCCACAGGAGGGGATAAGGCCAGTGCTTTTTTCCCTTAAGAATGTTGAGGGGTACTCTCATTTTCCTACTCATATTGAAATACTGCTCCTCAATGAGGCCAAACTTAGATTCACAAAATGTTTAGGGGTATGTGTTCCCCTGCGTCCCCCCAGAAAAAAAGCACTGGATAAGGCTCTTGTGCTTGTGGGTTTCCTGCAGGCATCTGGTTGGACACTGTGAGAACAAGATGCTTTTGTTGCATTCCCACCAGCCTGCAAGAAAGACAGAATCAAGAGGAGGAGGAGTCCCCTTGCTCCTTTCCTCCTGGGCAGTGCAGCAGATTGGGCTCAGAGAGAGAGGTTAAGTAAATGGGCAGCGGTGATAGTGGCAAAGCAGGAAGGAGGGCATTGGGAATATACTACCTGAGTCCATCTCCTCCCCTGCCCCCCCCCAATTTGGATTATACATTGGATGACGTGTTTCCTCTATGTTCCATATACTTGGCGCTGTTCAGAGAGATAGGCTAATGGCTTCCATCACCAGGAAGGCACTCAACATCTTTGGGTGTCATAACACAATGGTGCAGAGCCTTTTTGCAGCCCGAGGGAAACATTTTGAGGGTTACATGCCAGTGGTGGGTGGGGCCAGAGGCTAAAGTAGCTGGAGCAACAAATGCAAATTTTGTTTGTTGAGTCACTGGAATATACCAGAAGAGAGTCCAGAGAGAAAAGAGAATGCTGGTGATACTTTTGGGATAACAAACAAGAATAGTATGTAACTTGAGCAGAATCATTTTTACAGGCCTTGAGACATATCCAACATAACATACTAAGGTAGACCTCCTTCCGAGCAACTTTCTCCTCCAGCTGCCCAATCTCAGCAGTCTTCCTCGCTGACAGTTAACTCTCAACTGAGAAGAATCTCCTGCCAGAGTCTGCTGTCATCCAGGCCAATAACACAATTAACCCTTCAGTCACACATGGAATGATACCTGCTGTTGCACTTTTACCTTTGTACAGTAGACTGGTTTCTATACACAATCACAACACACCCTTCTAGCTTTCATTCTGGCAAGCACAAAGCATTACCAGAGTTCAAGGGCACTTTCCAGCCATGGGGAAAAACACCTCAAGGGGAAGGAGGGTTGTGACTAGGGAGGGAGTCTGAAAGCCAAATTGCAGGGCTGTATTTGGATTCTGTCTTCTGCTCCCCATTGTAACAGGCCCCGGAGTTCTATTGGGTGAGAAATTTTGGGAGCAATCCTTGGGAACTGACTCCTGATGTAACAGGATGCAGAGCTCTGTTCAGTGTGAGATCTCGGAAGTAACACTTAGTAGTTTGACTCTAGTCTCATTCTCATTCCCATTCTACTCCCTTCCTGTTATTTCGCTTATGAATGCCACCTCAGTTTGGGCTGTTGGATAGCCACCTCTGTTGGGCACATCTAGTGTAGGAAAGAGTGGTGTCATCCCCCCCAAACTCTTGATTCTCAGCCAAGAGGGATAATGGTGTCTATCAATTTTGCTGCAGTTCTCTCCATTTTGACATGCTTTTGCAAAGGCAGCCGCAAGATGAATATCAAAGTATCATCGTAATCCACATTGGGAAGCCTGTCAGGAAATTGTTGGGAAAATAAAGTGAATCAATAACATGTCAAGAGAACCAAAAGAGGGAGGGGGGTGAAATTGAATATTCATTTTCTTGGTTTCAGAGGGCCAGGGATTTAGAAGAAGTAAAAGAGCTTGTGGGATTTTCAGCATTCTTGGAAAGATTCAAATAATTTTTTTATGCTGTGCATTGGATTTGTATTTAATTAGCTCCTTTAAAATTATACCATGTGCCTTCACACCATGTAACTAATGCAGGTAGAGATCATCAGCTTATAATGCACAACAGCTGACAAGGTGTGCTGCCAGCTGTGTCTGCAAAAACCAGGTACTAGCATATGGCTGGCTGTTGTTTTTCTGTAAAGTTTACTTATTTCAAGTCAATTTCTCCTCTCCCCTCTAATCTAGACTTCCACCACACCTCCATTTAGCCACTGGATCTTGCCTTCTTCCTTTTGATGTTACTTCCTCTTGTTGTTTTCAAGCCCAGTATGTTCTTCCATATTGGAAGAACACCTGCCAGATCGCATTGTGGGACTTGTAGGCTTGAGGTCACAAGGGTTTTTCAAACAGTAACTTTTCCCACACAGTGCTTAGTTAAATTGTGGAACTCTCTCCAACAGGAGGCAACAAACCTGGATGGCTGTCACAGAATCATAGAGTTGGAAACCCTGAGGGTCATTTAGCCCAACCCCCCTGCAATGCAGATATCTCAACTAAAGCATCCATGACAGGTGGTCATCCAACCTCTGCTTAAAAACCTCCAAGGAAGGAGAGCCCATCACCTCTTGTGGGAGTCCATTCCACTGTCAAACAGTTTGTACTGTCAGAAAGTTCTTCCTGATGTTTAGCTGGGATCTCCTTTCTTGTAACTTGAATTGGGTCCTACCCTCCAGAGCAGGAGAAAACAAGCTTGTTCCAATTTCCGCGCGACAGACCTTTAGATATTTGAAGATGGCTATCTTGGAGAAGCAAGCTATCAGTGACTACCAACCGCAATGAATATACTCTACCTTGTGGTCAGAGGCAGTAATGCTTCTGAATACCTGTTGCTGGAAGCCACAGGAGAGCAGATTGCTCCTGTGATTTGGTCTTGCTTGAAGGTTTCCCACAGGCATCCTGGTGGCTACTGTGAGAACAGGATGCTGGAATAGATGGGCCATTGACCTGATCAAGCAGGCTCTTCTGACGTTCTTATGAGATACCCATCACAGACAAAAGATCTCTTTCCTAGATAGTCATAGACACACATTGCAGTCCCCCCAATTTCCCCCAGTGGATTCCTCTGTGTTGAGTGCCTGTGCTCACCAAAAAGATTACAGTATGTGTGCAAATGGTGCCAAGATGTGTCAAAAATGAAATACAACATGGTAGATTATTTTTGACATTTGATCTGAACTACAGCCTGTATGATATCTCATTTTCAAAACACTGGGAAATACGATATGCTGCCCTAAGCGGCCCTTAATGGAGAAATCATGTACGATCCTTAGTGTGTGGAGTGGTGTGCATTTGCCTCTTGCAATTTACAGAGCAAATCAAACATATGCCCCACACAGTGCAATCCCATGCCTGCCTGCTCAGAAGTAAGCCCCCCCCAAAAAAGCTCAGGACTGCAGCCTAACAGTGCAATTCTAACCATGTCTGCTCAGGAGTAAGTCATGTTGAATTCATTGGGCCTTATTCCCAGGTAAGTGTGGTTAGGATTGCAACCTAATGGATAACAAACATTGATGGACAGACTTCTTTAGTCTGTCTGATTTGTAGATCCACTGAAATTAATGGACATGATTCTGAGTAGAATGTAATTGGAGACACACCATAGTTGCATTTTCATTTCATTTTATTGCGAGCTTATTGAATTTCCATATGGACTAGTGTGTTATGTTGGTATATGAAATATATCCTTGATCCTCAGATCTTTGAGCAATGGGTGCAAAGGAAGGGATGAATGACTCAGTCAATTCTGGTTTCTCACAGTTTCTAATTTTTCCTGACTTAAGCTTAATTCTTGACATTTTCATATCAGTTTGCATTTTTTTTTTTTAAAAAAAACCCTCATAAAATTCATAAACATTTTAAAGTGAATTTCTTCTAATGCACAGTTTAATGAAACATTTTGTCTAATATACAAAATTTTGCTAAGCCATTCTCCACAACACAATGTGTTTGTGTACAGTATTTCCACACACACCTGCATTTTTGTACAAATTACTTGACTGGAAAAACCACATTGCAAAATTCAGAGAAGTGTGACTTTTGAAGGATGTCTGTATTGCAGCTTACAATTTTTGGGCTACTGGTATCTAAAAGCTCAGAAAGCCTATTGAAAGCATATTCCGAGTTCGGAAAGCTGGGGTGCTTGCTGGCACAGGAAACTGAGGCAGGCATCGTGCTCCCCTTCTGAGGAATCGCCCCCACTTTGTCTTCACATTAGTGCTGCAAGACTTAATTGTTCCACCCAATTAAAAGCACTCTTTTCTTCCTGCTTCCCTCCCCATTGCCTTTCTCCTTGTATTCACACAATTATGAAACTATCATGTAACAATTTAACTGGGTTAACTACTTTTGATAGTGTGGCGGGGGGAACACAGGACACCTCGCTCCCACAAGGAACACCAACTTTCTCACCATTCTTAAGTAACAGCATAAATAATTGAGGAGAAATCTGAAGGTACGAACAACAACAACACAATTTCATTTGGATTTAAAAACTCACCTTACCTTGGCTTTAGAAGATTGGCTTTCAAAGAGATGGGGAACTTTCTGATCCCTACCAGCCCGCCCCACTGAAGTTAAAGGAATTGCTAAATTGTGACATTTGTTCCTTGAAGCATCCCGAAAATGGAAAAAGTTGACCCATTTCCTAAATCATAAGATTTTACCCTGTTCCCTTTCATCTAGTATTTTTTGTAATCCCTTTTTAATTAGAAGAATAGCTAACCAGATGACTCTAGGAAGCCCACAAGCAGGTCCTGTGAACAGTACTACTTTCCCCACTTATTCAGAGACATATTGCCTCCCATGGTGGAGGGGCAATGTAGCCATTGCCTCCACAGCCTGGTCTATTATGAAATACTGATGTGAAACGTAGTTGAAGCAAAAGCTGCACCTCCAGTTAGTGAAGTAAAATCCACAATGAGCTTTCTTTAATTTTTAAAATATCACTTAATAATATATTTTTTCATGCATGACTATGCTTTTTGCTAAAAAAAAAAAGAGACACAAATTGGGTGTCGTCTTATACACAATAGTGAATGCAGAGGGGGGACATGTGATTAATGGCAGCAGGAAATTGGCAGCAGTGATTGGGCAGGTGATTAGTGGCTGCAGCAAGGCCTGCTGGTGATTGGCTGTGGCTGCGGCAATTGGGCAGGTGATTGGCGGCTGCGGCAAGTGGGTGGGTAGGCTGTTGGTCTCATCCACCTCAGTCAGTATCATCAATGGGAAGGGATGATGGGAATCATAGCCAACAACTTCTGGAGGGCACCAGTTCCCCTCTCTATTTCTGTTTGGTCATGATGTCCTAATTAATTAAATGTAGAATATTAGTTGAGTGTGGATAAGTCAAGTGATTACCTGCCTGTGTCTGTCTTGTCCTGATGGCGCCTTTCCACCTATGGTCCCAAACAATAGTCATTTCCCCTGTGAAAAATACTTTGCTTCCAAAATGGCTGCCCTGCCGAGTGAAGTTGCGTCCCACTGAGGTGGCCACGTGTATGGTACAGAAGCAAATATTTTACCGCTGGGGTCACCGCTGGAGTAAATTCCCACCGTCTGACTGTGTAGGGCACATCCTACAACTGGGAATGTATTGAACATGGTTGAGTTTGCACAAGTTTTCAGAGTCTGTTGGACGCTGCAGTCAAGCAGGCAGTTTTCAAAAAATAAAAGCATCCTTGAGCCGCAAACAGTAAAAGCATCATTTAAACATCATTTCCTGTACTAAATTTCACCCGCATTAAGCAGATTTGGGGAGGAGGGGGAAGTATCAGCCGCAAACATGCTAGCGATAGAAATTTCCTACTGCAAGCAAGTCTTTATAGATTCCTGCTTTTCAGTGTACATGTCTCTAAGGGCCATTTGAATCCATATTAATTTCCTTTCTGGCAGTTATGCGGCTGAGTATGAACTGCATTATTTCACTTTTAATCTGTCAGTAATTTAGTAATGTGTAAACTAATTATGCACAGATATTAATGTAATCGGTTTGGGGAGCTATAAAATCAATGTGTTTTTACAGAGTACATTACAAAGAAGTGCCTTATTATAATCATATGTCAGTTACTGATAATATTGTGGGATTAGGCCTGGATGTCATTGGCATGTCAATATAAACACGGTCATCCATCCTTCTCAATGGCACATTCATTACACTTTTAAAAAAAGAAAGAAAGATTCTGACTAGCACTTTTCAGAAAGTCTGTTTGTTTTCTGATACTTCTCCAACTTATTCCCAATTTGTTCCTCTCTTTTATTTTCATCAACGTTCAGTCCCAAATCCATCAAGACTTAAAATAATTAAGATTTAAAATAATGAAACCACCTGCTCAGGCTTCTCCACAAGTAGCATCACTGAATACGTGGACTGATAACAAGAAATTTGGTCACTCAAAGAACATTTAACATGAATGCTAGCTGCACCTTGATATTCAGTAGCCCAGAAATTGAAAACTTTGAAAAATCTATATTTAAGAACCTATGAACGTATAAGAACCTATGGACTTTGGCTATTAAAAAGAGTTTTTATTTGCACTAAAATGCTGACAATTTTTTATGAGAACAGTTTGTTAGTTTCAATTCTAGATGGACCAGTGTTCTGACCTGACCTGGTATGAGACAGCTTTCTGTGCAATGGAGCACAGTGTTTAAAATACTGCAAAAGTGAGATCTAAACTGGAGCCATCATTCCTGGTCCAGAAAGCATGAGACTGAGGGTAAGTGCGGTATACAAATTTTAATAATAATAATAATAACTTGCTAATGATCTCTGCTAACTCTGTGCTCCAGAATTCCACCTTTTCATGCTGAGGATGTGACTGCATTTACACAATCAGTAGTTGAAAGAAAAGAAAGACAGTATACACACTTGGCTCTGGCTGGGGGCTGAATGACGTCAATTGCAATGTTTCGGTTCAGATGCTTGACAAATCTCCTTAAAGTGTACATGCTGTAGGTTCAAAACTCCATATTAAGTTTATGAGGTGCTTAACTGCACTGGATTGTAGTGAATTATCTAGTTGTAGTAAGAACCTGACCAGCTTCAAATGAAAACCAGAAGGAGCCAGCCTTTCGATTCCATAGATTACATGTTCCCTGCTATGTGCACATGCTGTTCTAAGCACTAGATCTTCCAGCACAGGCTTATTTTTTAAAAAGAAAACATTTCACTAGGGCTGCAATGCTTAGTCAACTCATTGATTAGTCCTATCAGTTAAAAACATTTTGATAGGCTAAGGAGGTGCTCCCAATTAAGTGGCCTGGGGTTGTTGCTTTTTAATGCTTTAACAGACATGCTTAAAACATTTGACAAGTTCTATCTTAAAAGAGGCATCCATCCCGTGAAAAGGAAAAGAACAGGGCAACGTTCTCTAAGGCAGTGTCTGCTCCCATGCATCATAAAACCAAGGCTACATGATTTTCTTAGAACTATTGCTTTTTTCATACGCAAATACATACAGAATCATAGAACTGGATTGAAGTTGGATTCAGTAGAATGAGCCATGTAATCGATTCACAGTTGTACTGATTAGGTCTATCAGTGAATGCTGGATTTGATGGGCCTTTGGCCTGGCCCAGCAGGGCTCTTATCTTCTTAAATCTATCCATTCTCCGCCCTACTAACTTGCCTGTATGTAAGTCCCAGTCGCCCTACAGCTACCAGGCCAGTTGCTAAATGCAAGGCTGCTCCACACCAGAGTCCAGTCTATAACTCTTTGAGAGTATGGCTGCATCTGCACCCTACATTTAAAGCATCATTATACCACTTGAACAGGGGTTCACCAATCAATCCCTCTTCCTAGGGGATTCTGGGAATCGCAGCTCTTCAAGGACAAAAGGGCTCTCCTATAAGCACCTTTAACAAACTACCATTCCTAGGATTCTTTGGGGAATGCCATGCCTGTTCAAGGTGGCATGTCAGTGCAGACATGCATATGCTGCCTATAAAATTGTGGGAAGGCAGCATAAAGGAGGCCCTGTTGACAGTCAACAGCATCTTGAGCGGTGAGCAGCGGATGAAATATATAATTTTAGAAACCTAAACAGGCACGATTTCATGAGCGTAGGGCAAGCAGGGTTTCTGAAGAGCTGGTATTGATCCAGCTATGAAGCTGTGACAATAACACTGTATGCTATTGACCACCGCTGCAGGGGGCTCCAAATATTATTTATTGAGGCAAAGAGGAACACCACTGAGATGGTGCTGCCCCTGTAATCAGAGGTAATTGCGGGGAAGTGAGGCGTGGCACTCCCCGTTGACCCTTGCATGCTGAAACAGCCATGGGTTATATTTAACTCTATTAGGACTGACGTTATCAAATTACATAATGGCATCATAGAACAAGCAGCCTCCGTCTGAATCATTGATTTTCTATTACTGCTGATCTTCTGCACTCTGCAGATGGAGCTCCTGTTAGCGGCCATACAATATCTCTGCATGAGGGAAACTGGGAGGAGGAAGACACAGAATCATAGCCTGTTGTTAATTAAACAACACTCAAACAACTTGCAAATTTTGTGTATGTTTCAAGAACGCCTCGGAAATTTCCATCGTTGGCCTTTTGGAAATGGGTCATTCCAAAGGCACCGCAGCCTTCATAAAATCCATGCAAGGAACGGAACAACAAGATGATCAGTCCTGGGCTTCCAGAGAGACAGTATGGTGCAGTGGTTAGTGTGTTGGACTAGAACCTGGAAGAGCAGGGCACCGATTCCCACTCAACCTTGAAGTTCACTGGGTAGCATTAGGGTTGTCACAGTTGCTAAGCCTAACCTACCTCACAGGGTTGTTGTGTGGGTAAAATGGGATGGAGAGTAAGGTTGGGAAGGTCCAGGCTCACTTCCCGACTCCCTGCCCTATTAGGAAGGGAATGGCTTATTCCACTTCTTGTTTGTCACATTAACATACTGCAGAAGCATCAAAGGATGCCAGCCAGTTCTCTCAAGTGCAATATTAAATATATTAATAGTTAACACAGTATCAATAATGAGTCAACAGTTCTAAAACAAGGTATAGTAATGTGAAATATCAACAGAAGAGCTTAAGGTAAAAGGTAAAGGTACCCCTGCCCGTACGGGCCAGTCTTGACAGACTCTGGGGTTGTGCGCCCATCTCACTTAAGAGGCCAGGGGCCAGCGCTGTCCGGAGACACTTCCGGGTCACGTGGCCAGCGTGACATCGCTGCTCTGGCGAGCCAGAGCCGCACACAGAAACGCCGTTTACCTTCCCGCTGGTAAGCGGTCCCTATTTATCTACTTGCACCTGGAGGTGCTTTCGAACTGCTAGGTTGGCAGGCGCTGGGACCGAGCAGCGGGAGTGCACCCCGCAGCAGGGATTCGAACCGCCGACCTTTCGATCGGCAAGTCCTAGGCGCTGAGGCTTTAACCCACAGCGCCACCTGCGTCCCCACAGAAGAGCTTAGTCCCTGTCAAAATTGCTGTTGTCTATTTTTATGAACTGCAAGTAAAAGAGTGTTGGCAATGAAATGGATTTTGAGTTTGTTTGTTTTTAGTATCTTTGCACAGAGATTGACCCAAGACCCCACCATGTTCTCAGGCTTTCAATTGATTTGGGTGTCCCCCAACTGGAATATCCTCTTTCTGTTTCTCTAGGATGGCCAGTCTATAGTTGAGAAGGGATGGGCGAATCTGTCCATTTCAGTTTCTCTCAGTTCCTCATTTCTCCAGTAATAAATTTAGTTCTGCACATTTCTGCACTGGTTTGCACTTTTTAAAAAATCATCATGAAAATATACCCAGCATTTTGCTGTCAAGTTTTTCTAATATAAAAATGATGACCCCTATATCTACATGTTTGCAAAGGGTTCTTATTCACACTTTACTCTAACATACGCATTTTTGTCTACGATGCTTGGCTGGAGAACTACATTAAGAGAAATGCAAACTTTAAAGGTTGTCTGAGTTCCAGTTTGCATATGTTTCAGGAAGTGCAAATTGAGTGAATACACTATTCTTTATTTAGTTAGCTATTTAAATTGTCAGTTGCATTATCTTGCCCAAGGCAACTCAAAGTGACTTACCACCAAAACAAAATACGTAGATATATGAGAAGAGTTACTGGAATCACCAGGCCTGCGCAGTTTTGGTTTCTTTTTATTGCTGACCTACACCTGACTCCAGCACCTGACAGTGTAAGGGTAGTGGTCTGGGGCAAGGGGCTACAGCCTGGAGTCTTCAGAACATATAGTCTTCAGAACATATAGGCCATGAATTCAGCCCCCCCCCCCCCCCCGCGCGCAACTGGCCTGAATATTCTTACCCGGATCCCCATATCTGACAAGAGATCTGGTGGACATGATGTGCTATCATAGTTCTGAGGTGAATCTGCCCCAGTGATTGGCAGTGGCTGTCCAGAATATCATAGAAACATGGGAAGCTGACGTATACTGAGCCATACCAGTCCACATTAACTAGCAAAATCCCAGGGCTGCCAAATTGTGGGCTTTGTTAACTAAGAACACCAAAATCTGGGATCCTCTCGAAACTGGTGCCAAAGTTTCGCAGTCGGTTTGCAGCATTTTGCAGAGCAAACCCAGCATTTTGCAGCGCCCCACAAACAGAGTAATTGATATGGCAAACCTGTGCCCCAAAACACACTGTTCTCCAATTTACTCCAAACTGGCACCAAACTTTGGCAAAGGTTTTGCAGCGAAAACTCCACGTTTTGCAGTGCCCCACAAATGGAGCGATAGCCACTCAAACGTGGGGGTCAAAGGGTAACCAAAACCCCAACATTTTCTGACTCCAAACCAGCACCAAACTTTGGTAAAAGTTTTGCAGTATTTTGCAGCGAAAACCCCACATTTTGCAACACGACAGAAACGAAGCGATAGCCACTCAAACCTGGGGCTCAAAAGCTCACCCAAAAACCCCAAACACGAGGTATCCTATTCATATTAAGGTGAAGGCAAGAACAAGCCCGTGTAAATACTACCTATATGGATAGGCTTGTCTAAGCAAAAAAATTGTAAGCAAATTCCAGAAAGAGAACAATAATGGTGCCTACTTAATGTTAATAAAGAGGGAGTTCCAATAATGCTGGCCTGGCCATGATGGCTTTCCTTTTATATCTTGCACATTCATTGCAGCAACTGGGCTTGCTGAGCCATGTGACCTGTCCTGAGACTACTGTAGCTGAGGAATCACATACCTCCTCCCTGAGCTAGCGAGCCCCATCTGGGTTGTGGGTCCTTGCCTGCCTTAGCTTCTAGAGCATACCTCCTGCAATCAGAATACTTCTGCCAAAATAACCAAAACCAATGAAGTCCAAGCCATGAGGTGAATTGATGGGGGGATTTCAACTCTCCCATCTCCTGTGCCAGCTGCCAGCCACACACTGTGATCATGGTACAAGCCAGGGTTGCCATATTTTGAAGACCAAAAAAAGAAGACACATTTGCCATTTTCCCAATCTTAAATTCATTGTGTTCTTCCATTAATCCATGTATATGATACACTTTCTGTATGCCAATAAAGGAGATTGATTGATTGATTGATTGATTGACTGATTGATTGACTAGCAGTGGCTCTCTGGGGTTTTCAGACAAAGGTCTTTCCTGGTCTTACTTGGCAATTCCTGAGATTGATCTTGGGACCTTCTGCATATACACATGTGCTTTGCCCCCAAGCTATGGCCTTGCTCTCTGTATATGGAGCAAGGAGGATTGCATACCCTGCAACATTTCTCTAATGAAAATAGGGACACGGGTGGCGCTGTGGGTAAAACCACAGAGCCTAGAACTTGCCGATCCGAAGGTTGGCAGTTCGAATTCCCGCGACGGGGTGAGCTCCCGTTGCTCGGTCTCTGCTCCTGCCAACCTAGCAGTTCGAAAGCACGTCAAAGTGCAAGTAGATAAATAGGTACCGCTCTGGCAGGAAGGTAAATGGCATTTCTGTGCACTGCTCTGGTTTGCCAGAAGTGGCTTAGTCATGACCCGGAAGCTGTGCGCCGGCTCCCTTGGCCAATAAAGCGAGATGAGCGCCGCAACCCCAGAGTTGGCCACAACTGGACCTAATGGTCAGGGGTCCCTTTACCTTTACCTTTAAGGAAAAGCAGTGCATTCCAGGATCAAATAAGAAACTGGGATGGCTTCTCTAAATCTGGGACATCCCTGGAAAATAGGGGCGCTTTGAGGGTCTGGGATTGTGCCTGCTGTGCATGAATTTCACAAACCACCATTTCAAAAGGTGTACTGCACAGCAGATGAAAATGTCAAGGAAGCCACAGCACACAGGCTTCCTGTTTCAGGATAAATGGCTCTCCCCTGCCACCTCTGCCTCTGAGCTGGCTGTCTTCAATTTTGCATTAGACGTACAAAATAGGTCATAAGCCATCATGGTAATGACTCCAATATTATAACATCTTTCCCCTCCTAGGTTGTAGCTAATAATTAACACTAAATGTCATACAGAAATATGTCACACTTTGGTGTCCTGGGGAATGTTTTTTCTTCTTCTTCTTTTCCATTCTTTCATGGCATTTGAAAATGATCACACTCTAAAAATAAGGGTGTGAAATTGAGGACTAGAAGAGTATAGAGCATGCTAGGGAAATGTGTGGCTTAATCATTTATAACGAAATGAGCATTTGGTAAAGGAATCTGCCTCCAACATCTCAGATCCTCCCCTCTTCCTTACAATAACCCTCTCAGTTCTAAAATGTGAAATTACATAAAATCTATCCGAATGAGTGAGGGAAGTTGTTGTTGTTGTTGGTTTGGGGTTTTTTTTTAATGGAGGTTAAGTTTGGTTTGGGGTTTTTTTTTAATGGAGGTTAAGTTTGGAAGGAAGCTAAGCAGGGCTGGCCCAAGAAATTTTGGCACCTGAGATGATCCATGAAATAGTGTGCCCATCCCCACCAGGGAAGAAAGGGTGAATGAAGAGTTACATCAGGAACAAGAGAAATGGGAATAAAGATCTTCATCAGGATCTGCTGGCCCTCTGGATCTTGTTGCCTGAGGTGGTCACCTCAACTTGCCCATGGGTGGGCCAGCCCTGAAGCTAAGCATCTCATTTTAACAAAAGAGCATGACTGAAATAAATAGGTGAAAAAGAGAATCACTGCAAATAAGGAGGAGCCAACTGTACATGAACCACTGAATAACCACTAGTCATGTTCAGTGGAAGTGCTGGAACATCTCTCTTGTATACAGAAAAACTCCAGGTTCAATGCCTGGTGTCTTCAGGTTGGGCTGAAATGCTGGGGATCCACTAAACAAAATGGACGGTTGTGTTATAATGTAGCTTCTTATGTTCAGTGCAGCAGGAGCTTCTCCTGCACAACCCCCTTTCTAGTGAATTGGAGCCATGCAAAGACCAGTGATGGGGAACCTGTGGCTCTCCAAAGGTTGTTGGGCTCAGCTCCCATTATCCCTGACCATGATGACTGCAAGTAATGGGAAACCAACACTGTCTGCAGGGCCAGATATTATCTTGTCCTCGGTTATAGGTAACACTGAGTAAAACTGATAGATGGTCTGACTTAGTATGAGTTAACATCATGATAAGATGTCAGGGACTGGCTGGATGAGGGGGAGTAGTGGAAGCTGTCTGACCAAGAATCCCCCAGGGAGAGAATTTGGTTCCTGGCTCCTGGTGGTGGGAAACCAGCCACACCCCAGAGGAGGGATGAACTGGCAAGTATTGAAGGTAGGGAGCTTGAGGGATAGTGAAGAAGCAGAAACAGTCGGGTGCCCCAGCACATGCTGCAGCAACAGCAGTTTCTGGGCCAAGCCCTAGGAAAGTCCCACACAGAGTGCTGCAATGCAGTAACCCAATCTTGAAGTCACCAATGCCTGAATTTAGCATCTGAAGATGTAGGTTGTCATCTGTGAATGCTAATGCTGGGGTTTTGTTTTGGGGTTTTTTTTGTAATAAATAGCCTGCAAATAGCAAGATTCAAGGTGCTATCTGTCACAATTCTCTTTCTCATGGAAAAATAATTCAGCATGCATGTAGATGTGCGCACCCACACACCCACAAACACACAATTCTAAAAGCACCAGACCACACTTCAGACAAGTTTTCTCTTGATCTTGGAATGGCATAATTAGTCCCTAAAGCCATACATTTATTACAGACTAATAAAACAGCAATACTAAATTCATAGAAAACAGTTCTGCTTCTGTCTCCTCCATCTTCACTTCAGAGCAGTTACAGAAGGAAGGCTTCAATGCATCTTGCTACAAAGCTTAAACATCTCTGTTTTGTTAGTCACTGTAGGATAGATAGAATTTGCCTTTCCTTAGTGTGATGAAAGATATTTTGTTGCAGAGAAAGCAGTCTCTTAGAGAATACTTTAAAAAACAAAACAAAACTACAGAATCTTCTTTCTGAGGGGAGGGAGGAGAGTGTTTCACCATATTCTATGGACCACCATGGCATGAATTGCCATTAATATGCTATTTCCTTTTCCTGCTATCACAATATAAAAGACCTTTGCTCTGACCTTTCTATGAAAACATCCTTTGTTTGGAATGAAAGCGACTCACTGTTAGACCCTTATCTATAGAGCTTAGCCAGCAGATCAAATCCAAAAGGGCAGAATTCATTTACTTTGTATTAAATGAGCTCAGTTAAGAAGTTTCAATTTTGGCAGAAAGGTGTATTAATCACAAGGCAAAAGAACCGATCTCACTTTTCACAGCTTCTGGTTTGCTTTCAATACAGTTCCACAGTGAAGCTTTTGTTCCTCATTTTTTTGGAGAGAGAGAAAAAAGTAGCGCTTTATTTAAATACAGTAAATATAACAAAATGAACCTTCTTAAAATTACACCAGAGTTCCTACAGTACAGGATGTCCATAATGACCTCAGTGTTGCATGACTAACTTTACAGCTTCAGAAAGAAAAAGAAAAAGAAAACCCAAAAAGGTTCTAAATTAGTTTGGACAGATGGGTTTTATCCAGACGAAATCAATGAGTTTTTTGTGAGCTGCCTTAATTTTTATGCAGCCAGTACTTTTGAGATGAAATTAAAATATGGATGAAAAACATATTAAAGTTTCCCTTGGGCACAGATATGTTTTTATGTTTACAAGGTGTTAAAGAGATGATTTAAAAACTAGCTCTATGAGAGATCAATTGCAAGCAGGGCTTGATTTATGAACCTTCATGAAGTTTTTGTGCAACCTCTGGTCTTAATGCCCTATATGTTTTGAACCACTAATTATCCTTTAATTCATAAGGGTTTCATAGGATGTTACAAGTGTAATGCAGTTATATTAGGAGCTGGTATTTAAAAAGAGTACTTTACAAGTCGCGCCGAGTAGGTTAACAATTCTGAATAAAGATATACAGACCCATTAAACTATCACGTACGTGCATGAACACAACACCTTTCAATGGGGGTCAATAGGACTGGCAACAAGCATTTAACTGACAGCACAGGGCATACTAAGGTTAACATCTGAATAGTATTTATGCAAACTGAGTGGATTTGGGGGATGAGAAATAGGGCAAGGATAGGTTTGAATCACATAAATTACTGCTGGTTGATGTACACAGAAGCTGAGTAAGTAGGGAGGATGCTGGCAGGCACAACTGGAGGGGGGAAATGGTCCTATGCTTGAATCCTACTTGTGGGTTGCCCACAGGAATCTGGTTGGCCACTGTGGGCACAGGATGCTGGACCAAAGGGGTCGCTGGCCTAATCCAGGAGGCTCTTCTAATGTTCTCATGGCTGATCATTGTGAGAGCAGGATGCCGGATGAAGATGGGTCTGGTCCAACAGTGCTACTCTGATGCAGGATCTCATGGTGAGGTTTTATACATATTTACTCAGAAGCAAGGGTATGGGAGATATTCAGTTCAGCTAACATGTAAAGGCACTTTCTGAAACAATATATAAACCAAAACGCAGCCAACCTTTGACATTGTGCACCTCTCTGAATTTTGCAGGGCAGTTTTACCTTCAAGGAATTGGGGCGAGAATGCACAGACTAGGGTAAATGTGCATTTTTTTTAAAAAAAAAATGATGATCACAGTATCCTGGCACAACCTTTGCCACCTGGGCCCTACTCCCATCATTCTCAGCTAGCACAGCCAATGGTCAGGGATGGTGGGATTTGAAGTCCAGGAATTTATGGAGGGCACCAGGTTAGGAGTACTATGGTTGATGCTTCTATTGGGAATCAATGTTTGGAAGCAAAAATCCTAGCTGAGTATTCACTGTAATTTGGAAGTGTTTGGAAGGGTGGCAACACAAGGTGGTGGCTCCCCACTTGTGGAATGCTCTCCCCAGGAAGGTTTGGCTGGCGCCATCATTACCTATCTTTAGACGCCAGGTGAAAACCTGGCATTTGGCTGATTAACATTCTAGGGCCTTTTAAATGTGTTGTTGTTGTTTTTTGTGTTAGAGGGAAGTTATTGGTTTGTTTTCATTTTATCATGTCTTTTGTGTTCTCCTTTTGTATTTTTATGTTGTGAACCACCTTGTGATCTTCAGCTGAATTAAACAATAATACAATGAAAATAATATTTAAAAGATTGAAAAGACAGAACAACAACAAGAAAAAACCTCACAGCACCAGCCCTTTCCTAGAAACCAGGCCTGTGGGAATAAAAAGGTATTCACCTGCCGGCCAAAGGATAGTAAGGAGGGAGGCAGTCTAACATCTCTAGGGAGGGAGTTTGAAAGTCTGGGAGCAGCCACAGAAACATCACATTGACTCATGTATGACAGCCGTGGGGCTTAGATAAAAACAACAGTAAACAAAACTGTGCTTTTAAACTATAGTGTATTATAACTTTTGTTGTCGGGGAAGGAGACAATAACATCCGCAATGTGCCCCCTCCTCCATGGAAAGAGTTAAAATTCTAATAAAATATGAAGAAAACCACCCTCTGGACACAGCTTTTTTTTTAGCAACAAGCTACAGGCGAAAACTTTAGTATCTCTAATAAATCACATACCTGACCTGTGTAGCTTGGTTACCTTCCAAGAAAATGAATCCCATCACTGTTAATCAGAAACTGTACAGAGAAAGCAGTGTGTGTGTGTGTGTGTGTGTGTGTGTTCAAAAAAAGAAAGAAAGAAAAAGATTTGGATACATAGGTATAAAATACCAATTAGGTGATAAATTGTTACCTGGAAAGTGTTAATAATCTTGCAAAAACGCAGCCTCAAATGCATTACTTTCGGTCAGGAAGAAAACACTCTGGTACTAATACTTACCCAGATTCACAGAATTGTAGAGTTGGAAGGGACTCCCAAAGGTCATCTAGTCCAACCCCCAGCAATGGAAGAATCACAGCTAAAGAATCCCTGGCAGATGGCCTTCCAACCTCTGCTTAAAAGCCTTTCAATGAAGGTGATGACCCCTGGGATGATTCTTATATGATGACATGCTCATTCTCTCTCATTCCCATAGTGGGTTAATTCATGAATTATATTTATAGCCAGCCTGACAACATTTAAAAACACAACATTATAAAATACAAAGTAATAACAACAAACTAGTTAAACACAGTAATGAAGATACATCAAAGCACATTTAAAAGCAACAGTTAAAAACAGTTTTGCCCTGACAACACTCCAGTGATCAACAGGAGAGAAGCAGCGGAATGAGACAGCGCAAGGGATTCCCATCTTATATAAGCACACACAGAGAGTCACAGAATTGGAGAAGACTTGCAAGACCCTTCCTCCAAAACCTTTCTTTGCTGCATGCAATCCAGAGCCAGAACATCCCGAGCTGTTTCTGTGCTAGCTGGCCATTATAAGATCACTATTTAAGAACCGGCCCGTGAGTTTGCCTTTTTCTTCCCTGTCCCTTTTTCTTTGTGCGTCATGTATTTTCAGATCATAAACCTGAGGTTAGGGACTGTTTTGATTTCCTTAGGCCATGCTTGGAGGCTTCTGGACTGAAGAGCATATGCTCCAAATTAGGGTTTCCCAAACTTGAGTCTCCAGCTGCTTTTGGACTACAACTCCCATCACCCCTAGCTAGCAGGACCAGTGGTCAGGGATGATGGGAGTTGTAGTCCAAAAAAGCAGCTGGAGACTCAAGTTTGGGAAATCCAGCTCTAAACAAAGAGACACTTTTGGCTGTGCTACATCAATAGTACCTACAGTCGAAAATTAATAATGACTGGGATAGGGAAGATGATAAGCTGCCTTATACTGAGTTAGACCTTTGGTCCATTTAGCTCGGCATTGTCTGTACTGACACTGTAATTTCAGGTAAGGAACCTTGTGCTACCTGGAGATGCCAGGGATTCAACCTGCAATGCAGATGCTCTGTCATGACGCTACAGTAGTATAGGATCCTGCTGGACTCCAACTTTTGTCAGCCCCAGGCATTGTAGTCAATGGTGGGAGATGATGTCCAACAACGACTGAAGGGCCACAGATTCCCTGTACCTGACAGTTTACTTACAAGGCATGAGGGTCTCCCCCTGTCCATTTTCTCCTTCTCTCAGTTGCAGCAAGCTGAAGAGGAACTATTGAGAGAAACTGCTTTTGCTGCCCACTCTTGACTTACACACAAGGGGTAAAGAGGTCAATACACTGAGCTATTTCAGCTGTTGAGCACTAGCTGCCATGTGAGCCCGAACAATTTAGCCAGTGTTGCAGCCTATATAGAAGGACGGGGGCAATGGAGAGAGGGGCGGGGGAATTGAGAATTGACAAACTTTTTTTAAAAAAGTAAAACACCCAAGCAAAAATAAACGTCACTTGAGTTCCTTATCCAAGCACTTAGTGATGTTTAAATACACCCCAGGAGGCTCTGGGACAAATTAGGGTGTATTTCATCACTGTATTTTCTGCCTGCTTGTTGGAAGGAGGTTTTAACAGCAAGTCTGGTCCATTGATAACAGTTTTAAGAGAGCAAATTCACTGGCTGCTGCCACTTAGACAGCTTCATCTTGAGGCCTAGTCTCACCAAGACTGAGCAAAACGACAACACACAGCTGCAGTTGTGTGATGTGGAAAGAGGGCTTTGTGGCTGGGGTATTTTTTTGGGGGGTGACTGTAAAACTGAGAATGGAAGATCATAGCTCAGTAGCAGGCAAAACCTTCTGGTTTCAATTCCTGGGACTTATAGGGAAGCCACAGAGACCTGCTGCTAGCCAGTGTCAACTTTGCTAAGCTAGATTGACAAATGGCCTGACTTAGTACCTGTAATTTTTAATACGCCATTTTTAATATCCATCTCCCCAATGCCTTAGAATGATACCAATGTCACATTATTCGGAGTTCCATTCTGAGCAGGGTGAAAGAAAGATCTCTGGTAATAATGAGGAGCTGTCCAAAAGAGTTTGAAAGAGAGGAGGTGCCCCTCTTGAAAGTTTGGTCTTGCCCTAGTTCTTACTGCTAAATCTGTGTTTGGACTGTGTAGTTTCAGAGTGCAGGTGGGGGCTCGCATAACTGAGTGTCCCTGAATACAGAACATAGCAAAACCAGCCTCTCAGAGGAAAGGCCCCATTCTGCCTTCCAGCTTGTGGTTGTTGTTGTTTAGTCGGTTAGTCATGTCCGACTCTTCGTGACCCCATGGACCAGAGCATGCCAGGCGCTCCTGTCTTCCACTGCCTCCCACAGTTTGGTCAAACTCATGCTGGTAGCTTCGAGAACACTGTCCAACCATATCGTCCTCTGCCGTCCCCTTCTCCTTGTGCCCTCCATCTTTCCCAGCATCAGGGTCTTTTCCAGGGAGTTCTCTCTTCTCATGAGGTGGCCAAAGTACTGGAGCCTCAGCTTCACGATCTGTCCTTCCAGGGAGCACTCAGGGCTGATTTCCTTAAGAATGGAGAGGTTTGATCTTCTTGCAGTCCATGGGACTCTCAAGAGTCTCCTGCAGCACCATAATTCAAAAGCATCAATTCTTCAGTGATCAGCCTTCTTTATGGTCCAGCTCTCACTTCCATGCATCACTACTGGGAAAACCATAGCTTTAACTATATGGACCTTTGTTGGCAAAGTGATGTCTCTGCTTTTTCAGATGCTGTCTAGGTTTGTCATTGCTTTCCTCCCAAGAAGCAGGCGTCTTTTAATTTTGTGGCTGCTGTCACCATCTGTAGTGATCATGGAGCCCAAGAAAGTAAAATCCCAGCTTGTGGTAGCAATGTCTTAACCAGGGAAAGTCTTCACCATCTTGAAGGTTTCAGGCTCCGTCTTGGAGGTGAGGAGCTGGGATCCTGCAACAAGGCCAAGGAAAGACTGACTAAACCCAGGGTGAGTTTAATCACCTCTGACACTGAGGCCCAAGCCTGAGGGAAAGGCCTTAAACACCAGATGGAAACCCAGACCATTTAGAGAAGGGCCAGACCACATGAAAATTCATCACCATTTTAGTCAGAATTTCTCTTAATAAACACATTTTTGCAAATGAATTCTCCCTAATGTAATGCATTTTTAAAATATTATTTTCACTAATATAGATAATCATTTCTAGGCACACACTATCCTAATACATGAGCTTTTGGCTGGAGAACTGCACTGCAAAATTTGGAGTGGCATGGATTTTGAAAGGTTGGCTGTGTTTCAGTTCATGTATTGTGCTGGAAAGTGTGAATTGGGAAGGTTCGCCTACAAACGTGACCTGAATTGAATTGCTCCCCCAGTCAGAGGTAAGGATTGTGCCCCATCTCCCTAACTGATAAGCCGCATTTGTCCTCAAATTTATGTACCGAAAGAATATTATATACTTCAGTCTGATGTTGCTGTTGAAAACTAAAAGGCATGGTGAAAAAAGAAAAGGCGGACTTGTAAACGGGTGGAGATGGGGTAACATTAAGCTGCCATAATTACTAGTCAGCAGGATATCTTCACTTTGATGTAAAGTATCTCCTGTGTCTTAGAGAGGAAGAAACTTCAAACGCTTTCATTTCAAGGCAATAAACCCCGACTTGGATGTATCTGAAAAATAAAAACTGCTTTTCAGAAGCTCCAGCCCAGGAAGACACAAAGGGGGTGGGGAGGCAATGCTGAGGGTGAATGTGAAGTAGAGAAGGGACCAATCCATCCATTTTGGTTTCTCTCCGTTTCTCATTTTTCCAGGCTTAACTTCACTTCTCCACATTTACGCATTTGTTTGTGAACTTTTCCTATATAAAACAATTTTCTTGGGTAACGAAAGGATATACAGCACCTCTGTTTTCAGATCACATGGTCCTTCTTACAGGTCAGTTACATTCACTTAGGGTGATAGTGATCGGCCAGGCACAAGGATAAAAAAAATAGGGACTCCTTCCTGGTAAAGGTAAAGGACCCCTGACAGTTAAGTCCAGTCGTGAACGACTCTGGGGTTGCAGCGCTCATCTCACTTTACTGGCCGAGGGAGCCAGTGTTTGTCCGCAGACAGTTTTTCTGGGTCATGTGGCCAGAATGACTAAGCCGCTTCTGGCGAAACCAGAGCAGCGCACGGAAATGCCATTTTCCTTCCCGCCAGAGTGGTAACTATTTATCTACTTGCACTTTGACGTGCTTTCGAACTGCTAGGTTGGCAGGAGCAGGGAGCGAGCAACGGGAGCTCACCCCATCGTGGGGATTTGAACCGCCACCCGTGTCCCCCTCCTTCCTGGTAAAGAGGGACAATTTGAGTATTAAGACAAAAATATTACATAATGTAGGCCACCTGCAGAAGATTGTAGAATCATAAGCCTGCTGGGTTAAGCAATGTCCTATTTAGTCCAGCATCCTGTTCTTACAGTGGCCAATCATGTGATGGTGGTGATCTGAATCAGTTCCCATGAGGCATCAGACCAGGAAGTCCAAAAGTAGGAGCCCAGTGTAACAGTGTTCTCCTCACTTGTGGTTCCCCATAATGGCATTCACAAGCCCCTGACAGTCGAGGCAGAGCCCAGCAGCCATTGTGGCTAGTAGCAATTGATAGCTTTATCCTCTATGAATTTGTCTTTTTTTTTTAAAGCGGCTCCCACTTTTTAACTATGTACTGCATGAAGAAGCACTTTCCTTTGCGTGTCCTGAATCTTCCAACATTCAGCTTCCTTGGATGTCTGTGAATTGTAGTGTTATGAGAGAGAGAAAAGTTTTTCCACATTGGAGACAAAGGGTCAGGGTCTCACTCACTCAATGCATCGAAAGAGGGCCATTTCTCTCTCTCTCTCTCTCTCTCAGAAAGACTTGAAGGATTTGACCCGTAATATTTGAAACTTAATATACATGTTTGGATTGCAACATGTGTTAAGATTTATGGTTTGTCTGTTAAAAAAGAAAGAAAAGAATAGGAGTCCTTGTCATGGGCGGGAGAATTAGTGGCAAGTTTTGAGAAGCTCTTTAATTGTGGACTAGGCTTTTTTTTCTCCCCTTTTCTTTTCTGTGCCAGCTGTTGTTTCAAAACTATAAATGGAAGACAACAGGATCAGGGTGAACACTTAATTCCTTTTTTCTCCGATAGCAAACATTAACCACTGGGCTGGCAATTGGACCACCTGCAATGTGTTAGTCATTAGAAAGGTCACTGTTACTGAGCATTTTAAAACGGTGAATAGCTTCAGATTAAATTAGGTGTAAAAAAAGTCATTTCCTCTCTGTGATAAACTAAAAACACCTGCAGCACAGCTCAAGTTTACCGGGAGATACACAAAGGCTCTCCCAAGCATCTGCCAACCTTGAGAAAAAGGTTGCCAACATTTGGGGGAGGGGAAGTGCTCCCATGCCTTTTAGCAACTGTGCAACAAATTAGAATTTGGAAGCTGGTGCGGACCCTTTACATCTTGGGAGTCCTTGTAGCATAGCATCAAGGACTACAGCTCTCATTACCCCTAACCATTGATCATGCTGGCTGAAGGTCATTCAGAGTTGCAATCCAACAACAGTTGGAAAGGCTTCTGATTCAGCATCTATTGCTTAGAGATAGAAGAGTAAAAATCCACCAGTAGAAAGTAGATAGAACGCATCTTAGCCACATTCACAGGGCAGGTAATTCTGTTTCCCTGACTGTTAATTTCTGGATTTCATTTGAGCTTTCCTAAGACGTAGAAGGCACTTCTGAAAATCTGGTGGAATATAGTGGAAGTTTAGTGCTCATTTCCTTGCTAATTGGTTTCAGAAATGATCTGTGTACAACCCCATCAACTCAGAAAATTCATTGCAGGAGCAAAGCGATGAAATTTGGGGCAGCATACAAGCATACAGTTCTTCCCTATTGTTTTCATTGGGGAACAGAAGCAGGCATGTGACAAAAGTGCAAGGGAGTAGTGACATTATCCAATGACGTTCATTGTTGTGTTGCAGCATGCCCACTGGTGTGAATGAAATTTAGCACAACATGCCAGTATCTCGGCTAAAAAGCCACAATTCCATAACGCAACAGGTACTGCAGTGTGAAAGGAACGTTTGAAAATGAGACAGGAAGAGGAAAGCAATATTCCCCACGTCTGAATGCAGCCCTTGTCTCTCTCCATCTCACATTTTTTTACATACAAACACATCCATCTATTCCCACAAAGATGCACAAGCACACAATGTCTTTCCATTTATCCCTTATCCATCTGTTCTCAATCATTCATTCATCTTTTTCTTTCTCCATGTTTGGTAAGCTGCTCCTGTGGTATAGACTAGATTTAGGTAGGTCAGGGATGGGGAACCTGTGTCCCTTCAGATCTTTTGAGGCTCCATTTCTCAACATCCCCAGCCTGCATAGCCTATGGTAAGGGATGATGGGAATTGTAGTCTAGCAACATCTAGAAGGCCACACTAACCCTTGGCTAGGTGGCCTCAAATTCTCAATCCTTATATGGCATCTTTCTATGTTCCTGCATTGAGTGCAAAATACTTTATTATTTTATTTATTAAATTTGCATACTGCTCTTCATCTGAAGATCACAGGGTGGTTCACAACAGAAAAATACAAATTTCAATCACATTTTGAGTGTGTAACATCTGAGACCTTTGCCAAGCAACAGTCTGGACACAATAGGTTAAAATTTGACATGACTGCTTACAATCCTATACTTACTTACCTGGGAGTAAATACCACTGAGCACAGTGAGGCCTGCTTCCAAGTCGATGTGCATAGGATCTGTCTGTAATTCCCATGGATGGGATGGAATGGGAAGGGTAACTCTAAAAAATGTTTACTCAGTTGTAGGACTTTCTGATTTTAGTCAGACTTACTCCCATGGAAGTATGCAGAGGACCAAAGCTTTAGTGTTGACCAACTTAAAACTTAAATCTCAGTGAGATCTATAATCTGATCATATGCATGTTTACACAGAAGTAAGTCCCACTTAGTCCAATGGGATTCATGTCCAGGTTGTTGTTGTTTTTGCATAAGAGATAGCCAGAATTCCTGGTATTTTCTTCTTCTCTACTTCGTATGTTTAGAGATTTGGTATTTATCCCATTATGTCTCCTCTCTCTCTCTCTCTCTCTCTCTCTCTCTCTCTCTCTCTCTCTCTCTCTCTCTCTCTCTCTCCCCTCCTTCCCTCCCTCCCACCTCTCTTCTCTGGGGGAGGTGGAAAATCAGCTGATTATCTGAAAACAAACACCCCATCACAATGCTTACCCCACCTTTTCTGTGGTCTCTGCAGTAGACGGATGGATAGTAATGGAAGCATTGAACAGCACTTTAGACAAGTTTGTTCTGGATCCTGGTAAGATGCAATTTAATCACTAAATGTTAATCACTGATGAAGGTGGAAGGCTAAACATTTTGCAGTAAGAATTTAACAAGAATTTCTGTTTTGGGAGTAATATATCTATCTATATCTATTTATATCTATATATCTATGTCTATGTCTATATCAATATATATCTATATATATATGTATATATCTAGATAGATAGATGATAGATAGATAGATAGATATCGATATCTGTATCATCTATCATCTGTATATATCAGCATTCCTTAGATAATAGCTTCTGTCAGTACCTTCCATTACCATTTTTCTCACCTTAAATTTAATGCTCCCATGAGCCTCTTTACATACTTTGATTAAGATGAGTTGCAGCCTCTTGTCCAATAAGGCACTTCACTGGCATTTGCACAACTATGTTTTTCTTTACATAACATCACAACCTGTTGTGGTTTTGCTCTCTTCCCTGTGATTCCATATTTGTATCTCTCTCCCTCCTCCCTCCTGCTCCATTAAGGCGTTATATCGGCATTTCATTTTCTAACGTGCAGCAGTTATTGCTCTTGAAGCTACAGCCTCGTTTCTACTGCAACTTCTAATTTTCAAAATGTTGTAAAATAAAGTGGACTTTACACATCTCACAGGCAGACAAATACGAGCACGTAAGGAACACATGTAGAAATCCAGGGATAGCTGGTGTTTGCTCATTTGCTGTTATTACAGGATCTTCCCCAGGATTGGGGACATGAGGCACTGGAGTGGGGATTGGAGTCAGGTCTCATTTAAAGGCAAATTTATCAATTTTTTCACTATTTGAAACCATCTGGGAAGCAAAACTCAGCCATCCTTCAGAATCTGCACTTTTCAATTTTTTGCAAAATTGAAAGGCTAAAGTGGGCATTAAGAAACAGCATACAAAGCATGCATTATAGTAGGAAAAATGACTTAGCAAAAGTTGGACGGAGAATTGCACACAAAAATGAGTACAGTGGTACCTTGTTTTGCAACCGTTTTGGATTACAACCGTTTTGGATTACAACCACGTCAAACCCGGAAGTGCATGTCCCTTTTTTTTTGGATTACAACCCATTTTTATTTTTTTTTGGAGGCCCCATTGGCAAAAGCGTGCCTTAAGTTACAACTTGTTTTGGTTTACAACCGGACCTCCGGAACAGATTATGGTTGTAAACCAAGGTACCACTGTATAGCAGGAAAATGTTGCACTAAAATGCTGGTGAATTTTCTGAAGTGGAAATTTGGAGAAGAAACTGACAGAAACTGAAACTGACATATTCCCCCATCTCTACTCAGGATGTTCAACAGTGCTGGGGTAATTTTTTTTGCTTCCTACCTTCAGGGACTGCTTTGTACATTGATGTGCTGACAATGGGTCTCTAAAGCAAATTGCAGAGGATTCTGGGATATATTCTGAGGCACATCCTACGTTGATGGGTCCATGGTAGTTCCTCCTTCCGTAGTCACAGCACTCACCATAGGAGTGGATATTCTTGTTGCTGTTGGGACATCACCACGCCTGGCGGGATGGCCTCCGTACAGCTCCGCAGATTTCCCTGTCTATAAAGGGAACAGAGATCAGATTGCCAGCTGGTGTACATTAGCACAGTTCCACAGGCCTAGATCGAACTCTGGTCCTGATGTCAGCTGGGGATTTGGTTCATGGGCTAAAGCTCAATTACTTCTTACCTAGGATTTCCATCAGACGCTTTCCTCTGCAACTTCTCATATTCTGCTGAGCCAGCTAGCGAGAACAGCAGGCAACCTCTTGGCTCAGACAGATTATTGAATGGGCTGGGAAACTTCCAGCGTGTGATATGCTTAACTCTTTGGAGAGGTCACAGAGCCAAAGCAGAGTGGCTTCCATTGTCTTTAGCCATGCCCCAGAAACTCCTTGCTGTGTGAGTAGTTCCCATTCATGTCGAACACTGTTGAAGGAATCCTGCTGTCTGCAAGCCACACACACTTGTCTGCTTTCTCAACTGCCCTGGCTGTCATCTTCCTTTTCCTCGTACTCCTTGTCTTCCACCCTACCAGTCTCAATGGGCACCAGTCACCACTGGCCATAAAAACAAAAACTAAAAACAAAATGAACAGACTCTGCTGTTTTCTGGTCCACTGGAAACCCTAATGTAGCTGTATAAGGGCAACAGGGGTCTCCTGAAAGCACTCAGGACTCCTAACCTGCTATATTTCCCGGAATTCACAACAGTTTAAAGTGGTAGCATAAATACATGGTGTGAATGTGGCCTGTGTGTGCAGGGAATGGGTTTCATTCACAAACCTGATATGGAAATATAGCAAAATTTTAAAAAGAGAGAAGCCAAAATGGACAGATTTGCCTATTCCAAGCCCTTCTCATTTGATGTATTTTGTTATCAACCAAGTTACAAATAACAAGTCAATGGGAATCCAAGGGATTTTCCATGAAGTGTTGGCTTGATAACATATCTTCCAACTTTTTCTGATGCAAAACTGGGACATGCATCTTCTGGGACACACTCCTGGGGGAGTCACATGACTTGTGCCTTGCTCTCACCCACCAAAAGCACTTTTTTTCAGGGGGAGAGCACTGCACAAGAGAGTGCAAGATTTCAGCCCCTGAAATGGCCACTGAGATCTTATGATAAAAATGGGATGACCCATTTTTCCAGGGCACTTGGAAGGTATGTGATAAGGGACATAGCACTTTCAGAACATCTAGCATATCACAACTAAGAGGTTAAGGGCCTTGCTGAAAAAGACAAATTTGATATTGTGTGGTAGCCATTTATAACATCAACATCAGTGAACCTTTGCCGAGGCCCCCGTCAGGTCAGATAATGTTATGGTATACTTAACTTCACCAGACAGTCCCAGAGTAAATGTATCTGCTGATAATTGATGATACCACTGTAATCTTTCCCCTGTATTTTGTGCTTGCTGTATCTTCCCTTTCTTTTCCAACTGAAGAGTCTCACAGCATTGTACTCAACACGTATGTAAACATTGTCTTTATTGCATCTTGTCGATATTGCTGTTGTTGTTTATTGTAAATGAAAAAATATGATAAAAAGCAGCAGTAGCAATGGTTTCATTGTGAGTGGCTTCCAAAATGTAGTTTGTAAAGTGGTATGTTTGTGTGTACACATAACGGGGCCCAGATTATCTGTAGATATAAATATATGCAACTAAGGCAACTTGTAAATAAGAAAAGTCAAACTATTTGCTGAGCTGTGCTTTCTTAGGGCTTTCTCCAACCCAAATGAGCACCGGCAGGTCTTTGCCGTGTGAAACTCGGCACACTTCCTGTGTTGTGAATTCCTACCAAACCAGACTCCACCTTTGCCGTTGAAACCTGCTCTTATGTAGCAGAGTCGTAGCTGGTGGATTAACCTGACTTTATGGGAATGACCTCAGAAGAGGGGGAGAGATTCATTTGGGCTGCTGAATAATAAAAAGGCAGTCATTGAAAACCAGAAAGAAAGAAAGAAAGCGAATTTAAAAAAAAATAAAAAACAGCAAACAACTATAAATGAAACCAAAATAAACCCAACACCATTTCTTTTCAGAAATGCTGCACATTTAATTTGTTTACTGTAGCTGTGGGAATACATACATACTTTTAACAAAAATTATAAATGTGCCATTTTGCCTATTGCATATAAAACCACGCTATGGATAATCCTGAGGGGAAACTATCCAAAGATCACATCTAAGATAAATATATCCCAAGTGAACAGAGGTGGTTGAACTGCCTATGAGGATCTACCAAGCGGGAAAGGCAGTTGGGGGAGGGATTCCTCACAAGTCAACTAAAGGAACAAGCTTGTGTTGCTTCACTGTAGAGAAGGAGTGGGGAAACCTTTGCAGCCCAAGGACCACATTCCTTTATGGGAAATCCTCCAGGAGCCACATTCCATTGTCAGGCAGAACTGGAGATGGGAGATATGGTTCTTATCTTTGTGCAGTAAGGTGCCATCTGCACTCTACATTTAAAGAGTTATGGTATCACTTGAAACAGTCATTGCTTCCTCCAAATAATCCTGGGAGCTGTGGCTTGTTAAGGGTGCTGAGAGTTGTTAGGAGACCCTTATTCGCCCTCATGCAGCTACAATTCCCAGAGTTCCCTGGGAGGAAAAATTGGCTGTTAAACCACTCTGGAACTGTAGCTTGGTGGTGTGAATAGGGGTGTCCTAACCACTTGTAGCACTACACTCCCCATGATTCCTTGGGGGAAAGTCTGTTTATAGTGGTATAATATCTGCACAGAGAAAGAGAAGGTAGTCTCCTATGCTGGTCCCACAGAGTAAGGCAGCTAGGTGGTTCAGTTGCCACAGCAGCAAGGAGACCTCATTGTGAGTAACTTGCTTCAACGAAGCTTGAAAGTGAACTGAGGCCTCAAGTATCTGGAAGGATTGAAATAATGCTGGGCTTCAGCTGAAAGCTGCTATGATTCTGGAGAGCTGAAGGGCAGCACCTTCTAGATTCTAACATTGGTCAGGGGACTGAGGCCCACTGGGTCAATGCTTTCCTTGCCTCTCAGAAAGATTCAGGTGGCAAGGGGGAGACCAATATGGCCCATTCCATTTGCCAAAGAAGGAGCTCCTGCAGGGAGCTTCCTTTCTCCTTTTTTTGTGGCAGAAAGAGTACTGGTAGGTAGGAGCTTTGAAACTACGAATGGGTGCTTGAGTTGGCTTTCATTTCCTCTTCTTCTTCTTCCTCCTCCTCCCTCTCGATCCTTTTTCCTTTTGTGTCATGTCTTTTAGTTGGTAAACCTGAAAACTGGGGAATGTCTTATTACTGATCACTGCAAGTTGTTCTGGGAGCCTTTGGGGTTGAAGAGTGGAATAAAAAGACTCCACCTGAATAATGATGATGATGATGATAATTTAATAAAATAAATACATAAGCATCATAAAAATGTCCCCTCCCCCAAAATATAAAAAAACCTGGAAGAGGAATGAAAAAGTAACAAGTCAGAGACACCAAGAGGTTGAGGACGGTGACATTGGAGAAAATGTACACCCCCCCCCCCCGCAAATTGTTTCACTTTAGCTCTTTAAAATGCTTTTGCTTTCCCAAATTCAAATATTGGGAAGCGGTTTTTTAATGCTCTCTTCCCACCACAATTACTGTAGCTCAATTATGCAGTTGCATATGTCAGGTACACTACGGTCTAATTTAATCTTCATTACACATTGCCATATTGCAATTATATATGCTATCAGAGTGTTAACACATATTTAAACCTGTTATTCCTTTGTCACTGATTTACAAAGAGCTACCTGAAAAGAAACAGATGTCATAATTATAAGCTTATTCAGCTCAATTTTAATACTGGGACCTCTGAGTAAATTACAGATGAACTTGTCTGTGTCCTGAAATTAATGTAGTGATACGACCACACTAATACTGTAATTCATTATGGATCGCTGGTGTGCTTCCTTCTCTCCCCCCTCCAAATTCAGGATTAGCGATAAAATTATATTAATACCACACAGTAATGAGATTAATGAATTTCTACACGGAGGACAGAAAAGAATAGTTTCTTTTGTAAGACAATTGGGGGGCTGGGGGTGGGAAATCACATGGATGTAATTAAAAAGAATTACTCAACCCTCGTACAACTTCATTTATATGAAATTAATTTGTCCGGTGTCGTTTCCAATAATTGATCACTCTTGGCAAATTATAAAGGGCTTCTTCACCCATGTGAACTGCATCTATAGGGGTACAGATCCCAAGGTATTATGTGAACTATTGAGGTGGTCCCGGTGGGTTCATATTAATTAAGGTTTAACAGTTTGGAAAATTGTAGCAATATTTTATGATTCATGTAATTAAACTCTAACGAAATGTCACAACTGCTAGTTATTTCCCTGCCAGCAATTTATATCACGTCCTTATTTCAAAGGAAGTTGAAAGTAATGAAATATTCTTAAGTACACAGACAATCAAAGTGAACTGGGGGGGGGGGATTTCTATGTTGGTTTCACTGATCAAAGGTAATTATATTACCATTCACCTTCCTCCACTAAATCAAAAAGGAAGTCCATCAGATGATGCAAAGGCTACTTGGTATCATATGGCCTCACTGTTAAAGACATGAAAACAGGCTCTAAATCCTGTTTTTACATCACTATGCATGTAAAGAGAAACCATCCTGGTTTCTGATTTGATTCTGGAATGTCCCAATTTTTCTTTTTCCTCCCCTACACATCTTGGAGAACAATTAGAAGTTGTGGAGATCTCAGACCGTCCCCCTCCTGTTCTTTTTGGAAATAGGAGCCTTTGCTCTGTGTGGGGGTGGGGGGTGGAGTCCTGCTTATACAGAAAATAAAATACCTGCACCAAATGAAGGAAATGGTGAAGCCAACATGAGAAGCCCTTCCCATAATGTTAAAGGGAAATGTAACCAATCCACTTCAATTGCATTGCTTCAGCAGCCAGCAATTTTTGAGGAAATGCATGGAGTGTTTATTCCTTTATTGTAAATGGAGCCTGATACTGCAAGCCTTTACCTGTCTACTCAGAAGTTAGTCCCACTGTATTCAATGGATCTTACTCCTAGGTAACTGGGTAAAGACTGTGCAGCCTTACACTGCAATCAAAAGTAAGTTCCATTGAATTACTCCCAGGAATGTTCCTGATCATTCTCACAGTTTCTATATTATTATTATTATTATTATTATTATTATTATTATTATTATTATTATTATTTCTTCCCACCTTTTCCCATGACAGGGGCTCAAGGCAGCTTACAGCTTAAAATTTTATTTCATTCCATTTATCTGTTGAATGTGTTGTACATGAGCCCTTTCCTCGCACATTTTTTTCTTTGCAACTCTCCTGTGTTAGGCAGGAAGGTTGTAATTGGCTCAAGGTGACATAAGTATATGTGTATATGACAGCGCAGGAGATCAGACGTGGGGGAAGCTTCCTGGTGCAGAATAGAATGTCCCTATTTTCATCTGAGAAATGTTGGAGGGTATGGACTAATTCAACTAAGTCTTCCTCAGAGTGAACCTGTTCAAATTCATGAACACAACTAAGTTAGATTCATTAATTTCAGGAAGTCTACTGAGTAAAACATAGTGCGATCACACAAATTATTTATTCAGAGTGTGCAGAGGACAGTGAGCAAGATGGTAAAGGGTCTGGAAACCAAGCCTTGTGAGGAATGGTTGAGGGAGTTGGGTATGTTTAGCCTAGAGAAGGGAAGACTGAGAAGTGATATGATGGCAACTTTCAACTATCCAAAGGCGCAGCAAGATTTTCTTCTGCTGCTGTAGACGGGAGGACCTGAACCAATGGTTTCAAATGACACAGAATGTGATTCCAGCTAAACATTTGAAAGAACTTTCTGACAGTAAGAGTTGTTTGACAGTGGAATGGACTACCTCAAAAATGGGTAAGCTTTCCTTCACTGGAAGTTTTAAAATTGGGGTTGGATGGCTGTCAGGGAACACGCTGTTCCCAGTAATCTTGATGTTATTGGCTGTGAGGATGTCTCACTGCTTTTAATTTATTTACTTGTTAGATAAATTGTGTCATTTTGATGCTTTGCAGTGTGCTGCTCTGAGTTCATTTGGAAGGAAGGGTAGGATAGAAATGTTGACAATAACAAGGGGTTAAGGGCTTGTGGTTCAACCATGTTCTTAAGAACATAAGAAGAGCTCTGCTGGATCAGGTCAATGGCCCATCTAGTCCAGCATCTTCTTCTCACAATAGTCACCCAGAAGCCTGTTGGAAAACCTGAAGCACGACCTGAGAAAAACAGGACTCTCCCCTCTTGCAATTTCCAGCAACTGGTATTCAGAAACATTACTGCTTCCAACCATGGAAGTATTCTTCCATGTTCTCTGACCTGGAGCCATATTGACTGGGATTCATGGGAGCTGAAGTCCAGCATAAGGAGAGCCACAGGTTTTCTCTCTCTGGAACTTGAATCTGTCACAGGTATGTTGTAGAGTTGTTTTGGTCTTCCATAGATCTCTGTGTTCCTTTGGAAGGGAGATATAGACATTCTTAAAGTAGATAAAGAAGTCTGATTTACCTCCCTCAAGCATCTGTTGCTACTGCCCATCATGTAGTATATCTCATTGTCGTTTTAGTGGGGGAGGGGGACAAAAACCTGCCACTTTAAAAACAACAACAGCAATAATAAATCCTTGATCTCCCCTGTAAAGTGGATAGCTATTCTATCCTGCAGTGAGTTATGACAGATTTAATATTAATAGGGAAAAGAGGGATTTATGCTTCTTGACAAATGATGATAAATTGAAATCTTTAAGCATATATACGTATCTACACCCCACACAAATATGTCACCTCTTTCCACCAGTCGTTCAAAAGTGACAAGCAGGAAGTCATCGCTGAGACAGCATCCAAGCATGCACACATCACATTTATGATTTAATTCCCTTTCTAGCATCAGTCAAAGCAGATTAATAACTGCAGTCAATGAAAAAAATGAATTCCTGAGTGCATTTCCTTCTCAGGAGCATGTTATGATTGAAATGGACAGGCCCAATTAAATCATTAAACTGGTGATATGTTTTACACATGTAACACCTGTAACACATTCAGCCTTCCAAACGGGCCCCCGGTGGCTTTTCATCATAAAACAGGACTGACAAAGCTTTGTGGTGTCAGCTGCAGGCTTGATGAACACAGACGTTTCCCTTCTTGTGAAGGTTCCTGTGAATCAAGGAGCCCAACACCACAGAGATGCCTTCTGGAAGTTGTTGGACACCAACTCCCATCAGCCCTAGCTGACAAGACCAATGGTCAGGGATGATGGGAGTTGTAGTCCAGCAACATCTGGAGGACGCCATACTGTGGACAGCTGCTTTACTGGAATGGAAAGCCCTCTTAACCCTGCTGGGCTTGTCGGTAAGCAGCATACAACTTTAGGGTAAAAAACACAGGACCCCCTTATACTGTGGCAGTCTAAGTCAGAAGACCTAGGTCACATTCACACCATACTATCCTGGCTGTGAGTTCTGGAAGACCTGTTCCCTGCCTTGCAGACCTTTCCCCACTTGGCCTGGGTTGGGGGTGGGGACAGGGCCCTGACTGACTCCAGCTACAAAAGCAGAGGCTGATGAACAGACTAGGGGGATGGGGGCTGTTGTTGGGTTGTTGTATTTTTATTTTAGATTTTGTGATTTGTGTGAAAATTGTTCCATTTGGTTGTATATTTTTTAATGTTTTGTTTATTGTTCATGGCTACTTTTGTGTTGTGGTTATCTATTTTTTCAGGTTGTAAGCTGCCTTGAGCAAAGTTTGAACTTTGGGAAGGTGGAATACAAATAACATTATATATGTATACATTTATATTGCTACCATACCACTTTGAGCAGTCATGGTTGTTCCTTGGCAGAGTTCCGTGGGAAGAGGAATTAATTGTTAAATCTCTCTGAGAACTGGAGCTCTGAGACAGGATTATAAGGGCCTCCTAACAACTCTCAGAAACCCTAACAAACTTTATCTCCCATAATTATTTGACGGAAGCCATGATTGTTGAAAATGGCATCAAGTATGGTGTGGATATGCCCTTTCACCAGGATAAATCCATCACTTTACTCAGTGTCAATAGTGACTTTTAGAGAGGTACATTTGTGGGGATCACGGCAAATGGTTTCCTTAATTAGAGGTTCCTAGAATCTCCTGCTGGGATAATTACAACTCCCCATTTCAGGCAATATGTATGTCCACATACCGAGCTCCATAATGTTTTGCTTTGGGTTTGCTTGCTCATTTGCTCTTGTGGTTTGCCAACCCCTGTTAAAAATGACAAGCCTACACTTTGTAACCCGCCCGACTGCCGATTTCATTTCTTTTCACCCGTTTGAGCTATCATGTGTCATAGGGTCTTATAACATGCAAGTTTGTTATTAAAGATTCCGTTGAATTATTCAGAGTTAAATCAAGAGGCGAAGACACCTTTCTTGAGAGAGAGAGAAAGAAAACTAAATTGACAAATACTCCAAGATGCCTCGCAGTCAAAGAGAACTTGCCGCAGCTGTTGTATTTACTATAAATTGGAAGCTATAAATATTGTTATCCGAATACAGTTTAAATGCATTTTCTTTATCCTTCCACCTTTGAAGAGCAAGGCTTGTTCTCTACTCCTTTAAAAGATTTTTTAATTGATTTTTCATCTCTAAACAAGCAAATACATAACATGCAAGTATAGCAAAATAAAATTTGGTAGTTGCCCTGAAAAGAAAAACAAAACCCTTCAACAAATCATGGAAAGTGAAGTACAGATTGTAACACATGTGATTTAAACAAACAAGTCTCTCCATTAGAGCCCCATGAGTCTGTGGGGTGGGACTGGGTCACCTTGTTTGATCCTCCAGGCGCATATTGGGGATGAATGGGTACCAGGATAAAGGATTTGTTTTTTCCATTTGGCTTCATGTACTTGGCAAAGTTAAGCGTGTTTTTTTCTGCTAAGGCAACAGACTGAATATGAATCTACCAAGAATCAAAGGATAATCCTCCAGCCATGAGCCAACATATCACAATTTCCAAAAGTGCTGCCATGATGAAATAGGTCAATGATTCCTTATAACTTGTCTGATGGTTAGAATCATCCATAATCCCAACCATAGCAAGTGACGCTGACTGATTTCTGAAATGTCTGGCTGTGCAGCTGCTGAGGGTCAGGCTCAAAGGTGATATGACATTGGAGGTTTATGATCAGTACCCACAGATTTCTTCTTTAAAACAAATTAGGGAATTAAGCCTAAGAAGGGAGTGGGGAAGGGGCACTGAGCCAGATAGTATAAGGACCATGAAATCAGGGCTCTGAGGGCACACTCTGAGGAGCTCCAGATCGTCTCTGCCCCACCCATGTCCAACCCAGGCAAATGGTGGTGCCTGGTTGAAGTTTGTGTGCAACTCATCTTGCAGCAGAGGGGTTTTCCTGGATTGAGGGCAGACAGAGTGAAGGACATTGACATTCCCAGATTTCCCAGTAACTATCAGCTTACCTCTCCATCTCCTTGTTGTTTAGGTTGCATCTTATTTACAGCTTGTTTCTCCTCACACTTCAGACCTCAAGATGAGAAGTCATCTTTACTTATCCTCTGAGAAAACAAAAGAGCAAGCTTGGCTGCCTTGTTCTTCTTAGAAACTTTTAAAATCCAAGTTATGTCTTTCCTACAATGAACTGCTTTCTTATTTTTCTTGCTCTACAAACATTTCTCTGTGTGTGATTGTAACATGTAAAGTCTGTTCTTTAACCAGATTCACTAGTCTAGCAATGCTCGCTATGCATACCAAAAGGGTTTCAATAGGCAATTGATCCACTTATCCCAATAGTGACATGACTGTCAGGAAGCATCACATCTCCGCATTATGGTGGCCAGCACTGCCCCCAACTATAACCCCCCTCCAGGATACTTTAAGTCACAGGTTTTCAACCTTTTTGAGTCCACTGCTCCCTTGACCAACTACATTCTTTTTGTGGCACCCCTGTGGGGCTCAGGATCCCAGTTATTTCACCCTTTGCCTGCAGAGCTAGCAGCCCCCCCCTTTTTGAACACCCTCCCTTGTGGGGTGTTCCCTCAGCCTCCTCTCCTTTCCCCTCTCCTTGGAAGTCCTCTGGGCTGCTGCTGCCACTGCCCCTGGTCTCTGAGGTGCCTCTTCACACTGCCCCTTGGGCCTGAGAAGAGGATGTCCCTAGCCTTAGTGGCCCAACGGAGACTGGCCAAAGGTGAACGTAAGGCTAGCACCTCACCTTGGGAGGCAGCAGTGGCAGCAGCAGGAGCTGGCAGGCCTGCATGGCAGAAAGGCTTCCCTTCAGTAACAGACGTGCAGCTCTCAGGCGGGCCTTACACACAGCAAGCACAAGAAAGGCCAGCACAGTGCCAGCCTGCCCAGCCTCCCACTTGTCTGTCCATTCCCAACAGCAAGGGCTGGCGGACTGACTGACTGGGCTCCCTTGCCCACTTGCTTGCTTACTCTGAGGCCACCTCTGCTCCTGGCAACCAGCACCCCCTGGCCAGCCCCAGAGGAACCATTTGCCCCAGAGGAACCATCAGAGAAGAGAGGGAAGGAAAGAGGAACAGAGGCCAGTGTTGTCCATGGCACCCCTGACCACCATTCAAGGCACCCCAGGGTGCTATGGCACACTGGTTAGAAACCACTGCTTTAAGGGGTTTGATCACACCCATTCCTTCTTCTCTTTGCTTCCATTTTCAACACACACCAATTCCGAAAGCTCAGAGAAGTGATACAGGGTATTTGCCACCTCTGCTGAGAAGCTACTCCATTGCTGGAGCTGAAAGAGTGGTGACTTTTGGCTTTTTGACCTTGAACTTTTCCACTGCAGCTGGTCACCAAAATAACTTGTGACCAGAGTTTGCTTCTTTCCTCTTCCCTCCCAATCCATTCCCCCCTTTTGTGCCATATAACTTGTGCCATGTAGCTTTTATGTGTGTGTTTTCACAGTTTTGCTTATTTGTTTCCCCTTGCATTAAACCCCCCCACACCCTTAAATGCAAAATGTTTCCCCTCAGGGACAAAAAGGATAAGCTAATTTGTGGCTTGCATGTCACTCACAGATTACATATGTGCATTTCAGCAGGCTAATCCAGACTTTTATGTATTGTGGCCCTGACCCCAGCGCAGCACTTGCTTTGAGCTTCTGTACAGTAAATGATTTGGAAGCCTTGACCAATTTATGGAAAGGAAAGGGGAATATGATGCTCACTTATCACTTCCTTATCACTTGTTGACAGATGGGTAGCTGTGAACACTCTGGTTTCCATCTCCTTTTATGTGTAATACAATCTCCCAGCAAACTGGATTGCACAGAGGCATCCCGAGCAGGTCACTATAATTCACAGGGCTGGAATCCCCTGACGAAACATTTTTCATGCTTCATGAAATGTTGACACAGACCTCAAGTAAATCTGTCCGCTGGGTGCAGTTATAGGAAATTATGACAGAAGCAACGCGTGGCAGGCGAGAGAGAAGCTACTCGTGGCCTCGCTGTGGAATTGATGGAGGCTTCTCTTCACCCCTTGAAATGGCTGAATTGCAAGAGAGACTAAGAACTGGTTTGCACACATCTGCAGCCCCCATGTGACGTCTGCTGACATCAAGTGAAAATTTCTTCATCAGCAGCAATATTTATATACCACTTAATATGCAAAATATCTTAGTGGTTCGCATAAAATACAGTAAGATTAAATATATATATATGCATATGCAACTTTTAAAACCAAAATTACAAAGAAATGCATCAGTAAAAGCAGAGAAGCCATAACTAAAACATGTAGTTAAATATCAATAACCTCACAGCAGGACTTCAGAAGATGAGCAAATTATTCCTAGTCACATGGGCGACTGGTCACAGCCAATTGGGGGATAACAGAATGAGGTGGATGATGCCATAGAAAGAGTGTTCACATGCTGCAGTAAACAAGTGTGCAATCTGTGTACGTGTGGACGCAAATGGTTGAGATATACATGCATAAAGTTATCCTCATCTAATGTTTGTTCAGTATACACCTTGGTTACAGAAGAGCTGAGCTGAACAGATCGACAAATGTACACAAATACTTGTACATGTGTAGAAACAGCTTGTACCTGTGTTCAGCATAATGTGTGAAGAAGCCAACCTGGCAAATCTGATTTGGATATGTAACGAAGGTCTTGAAGGAACCCAAGAGTGAAGGCAATATAAATGAACAAATGTTTTCATAAGGGAATTGCCAGAAATGAGAGGCTTTTCCCACCCCCTTTTGGCACAGTTGAAATATTTTTTTGGGGGTAGTTTCAGTTCAGCTTTAGTTGGCTATGGAATAAAAAAGCCATCTGGTTAATACCGTATTTTTTGCTCTATAAAACACACTTTTCCCCTCCTAAAAAGTGAGGGGAAATGTGTGTGCGTCTTAAGGAGCAAATGCAGGCTCCATGGCTTCAGCGAAAGCAACGCGAAGCCTCCGGAACGCAGCAGGAGTGCTCTCGCTGCACTTTGGAGACTTTGGGCGGCTATCCCTGAAGCCAGGAGACCAAGAGGGATTGGTGCGCACCGACCCCTCTTGCTCTCCTGGCTTCAGCAAAATCAACGCAAAGCCTCCGGAGCACAACGGGAGCTCCCGCTGTGCTCTGGAGGCTTCGGGCAGCTATTCCTGAAGCCAGGAGAGCAAGAGGGGTCGGTGGGAGAGGGAGAGCTGCACAGCGCCCCTTTAGCGAAGCGGGAGGAGAAATGGAAGGGGCTCTGTTTCTCCTGCTGCTTCACTGAAGGGGCGCTGCCCAAAGATGGAGAGCTGCACATGGTTGGTGTGTCTTATAGAGCAAAAAATACGGTAATATATTTGCCAGGAGGTGGGACCATGGAAGGTTGATAGATCTTATCAACTTTCCACAGACCAACCTACACAATTCATTGCTCATTGACACAGTCAGTAGTTGTCCTGCTTAAAGCTCTTTGTGGAGTTAACTCTGGAAGGACCTTCCATACTTGGCTGTAGGGAGTGACACAGACATAGCAATGGGGCAAAGAAAAAGGAACAGCCTTGTGGGCTCTGTTGGAGAAATTGCCTTGTATCTTCAACTGGAATGACCTTATTTTATAGACATGTGGAAACTCAGCAAATTCACTGGAACAAACTTTTATAATCCAGGCTTTTGGAAATAAATCGGAGAGAAGATGATTTGTCCTATATTCCAGGAAAAAAAATAATTCTGGTATACACACACATGTCTAATGAGCATCAGCCATAGGCTGCTAGCTAATGCTGTTTATCATATTCTGTATAACAGAATCCCTGGGGTTAGTTGCTGAGTGAAAGATTTAATTCGAGGGGGGAAAGCACAGCAGCAAAAATGTAACTAGCTGTAAACAATAGTATTTAAAATCCAGCTGAATCTATCAATATAAAAACAGAAGTTAACCTCATCCTTCCATTACTGTAAACATATTAGATGCTATTTATTGTGATTACATGTGTGTGGCCAAGGAAGGAGCATTTTCGTGACTAAGAGATCTAAACATCAGATTGCTCCATCTTCATTATTTCAACTAGGCGGATCTAAAAAACCAAATATTAATTTGAAAAGAAAGGTTAGCAAATCAGCCAACAACACACAGGAAAACAATTGCAATAACATTCACTGCTGCCACAGGGAAGCTTTTCAAGGAAATCAAAAGGCTAGGTGGGCCTCAGTCGTGTCCTATGGCAAATCCTGATTGATATCATGAACAATCATTTTACACAAAGACAAGTAATACAGATTTTAATTTTTTTAAAAAAAAAAGATGAAAAAGAAAGAGATGTGTTCAACATCGGGTAAAGATAGGGATTTATTTTTGTAGAAGGAGTAAAATTTATCATAGTTAATGGAGCAGAGTTGAAATGAAATCCATTCCGCTTCATTGGATATTCTGGGTTGTGACCAGTGTTTATCCTATACAGAATTGGATTAAAATAAATGGACAAAACTGACTTAGATACATTGACTTTGAGCATAATGCAGCGGGGAAAAAAAGCTTTCTCTCTAATATTCTCTGTTTTAATAGGTTTTAAAAGTCTGTGAGCATCCCAACACCACGGTTTGCATTGCCTTTTATATCATGGAACTTTAATATCATTTTAACCACTCAGGGTAAAACTGTCTGCCATAGAATGGTACAGATGATCAATTTTGGTAGGAAAAACATCATGTAGAGCCAGGGGCAGAAGAGGGGGGGGTGCAGGGGGTGGGCCGACCCAGGTGTCACCACTGGGGAGGGGGACAAAATGCCGAGTGTCACTCACTGTGGGGCCTGTAGTGCACTCAAGACATGGGTCTTTCATGGAAGTGACGTGGTGGCTTGGGCACCCGCAGGCTCCACACTGCCCCAAATGGTCCGCCTGCTGCCTCCCCCTCAGCTGTAGGGCGACTGAGTGGGAAGAGGCAAGCAGACTCCTCAAAGGCCCCACGGAGCATCCTGCCCCAGCTCACCCCACCCCTGGGCGCAGGACACACACACGACCCCAGGCTCCCGGTCGGCTTGCTCTGTTGCTCTGTAGAGCTTGGGGCAAGAGGATGATGGAATATTGGCAGGGAAGGCAGAAGAGAATCACAGAGGACAAGGAGTAGAGATTTGATTAAGAAATATACCCAGACTAAGGTGAGTGAAGGAATCCAGAGAGTATAGACCAGGGTAGCTGACATGGTGTGCTCCAGGTGTAGATGGAGTCCAGCTCCCCTCAACCCCAGCCAGCAAAGGGAAATATGATGGGAGTTGCAGTATTTGGAGGGCACCATGTTGGCTACCCTGAAGTAGACTGGATTGAGGGAGGCACTGAGGGCTTTCAGAAGGACAACCTGAGAAGGGAGATGTCTGAGAGACACATTGTGTTATGGCATTATGCATCATATCTATGATTATGAAGGTATTCTGTTGATTTTGGCTTTGCTCCTCTTAGTTCTGTGATCCACAGCCAGGATCCCTCAGCATTTCATGGATGGAGGCTTCAACGTACTGGAGAATGTCAGAGCCCAGTGTGAAAACACAGCGGGATAAAGAAGCTGAGATAAAAATCAGAAGTATTCAGAAGACCACAGCGCAGCAAGCCACGGACTCGAATTCAACATCAAGGCAGCACGGGACAGCCCTGCGCGTGTTTACCTTGCATAATAATTGTTGAGCCACATATGTTTTTAATATCCAAGTGGAAAGATTAACATAGGGACGCAAAAAAAAAAAAAAAATCCCACTATGATTTTCAGCCTAAATGTTTAGCTATTCACCACTAACTAGACCAAAGATCTGGGCTGATGTCAACTGATTCTTAACAGCAAAGATTTATGCTTAGGTCCCTGATTATTTAGAAGGTGCCAGTAATTACTTGCACTATCATTAAGAGCTGCAAAGTATTTTATCAGTCAGCTGCTTCGCTGAGTCCTTCTAACTGTCATAAAGCCGTATGGCTGTCTGGATCTATGGCATAATTAATAATTATTATTATGTGTGCGAATGATGTATTTATTTGTGGGGTGGGGGGAGGACATGCAGGAAGAGGTAACTAAACTTGGAGCTGACTTCCCCACTTAATGTGGAAAGGGAAAATGAGCATCAGTAATCACTGTCAACAGTTTCTTGTAACTAAGAATTGAATCATTTATCTGTCTGCATGTATAAATTATCATCATTTCCCATTCCAGAAAGAAGCCTAATGGCAGTTTATGGCACGCACCCCCACACACACACACTAATAGGCTCAGGGAATTTCATAGAAATTATTTCTTTTCTTTATGCTTCCATTTGAGAGGAGTAGCAAGGTCATGTGAGTTTACTGGGAACACACTCTGGGAACTGCAGCTCTGTGAGGGGAATAGAAGTCTTCTAACAACTCTCAGCACCCATAACAAACTGCAGTTCCCAGGATTATTTGGGGGAAGCCATAACTATTTCAAGTCATAACATAGAACTTCAAATATATAATGTGAATGTGGCCTACAGAAGGTTTTAGTATACAGTAAACATGAGGAGGGGGAATGAATGAATGCTGCTGCTGAGCTTGACATTTACACACACACACACACACACACACACACACACACACACACACTGCATTTATATCCCACCTTTTTCTCCAAGGAGCTCAAGGTGATGTACTTGATTTTCTTCCTCCCCATTTAATACTCACAACAACCATGTAAAGTAGTTTAGGTTGAGAGGCAATGGACTAGACCAAGGTCACCCAGTGAGCTCGATGGGCTAGTAAGGATTTGAACCCTGATCTCCCAGGTCCTAGTCCAACACTCTAACCACTGGCTCCCTGTTGGATCCATCTATCAGCATCCATATGTCCAGCACGATGACTGAAAAGAGGAAACTCTGCTTGGAAACCTGAGTAATATGCGAAACTCATGGTCACAAGATATGATGGCCCTAACTTAAATGGCTGTTGGATGAGATTAGTGTATGGAGGAAGATTCTTTATCAATAACTACTGATCCTGGTAGTACCCAAGGTTCAGAGGCACACCTTATATACTTCATTTATTTAAAATATTGACATCCCTCCTTTATGTCTAATAAAAGTCTCCCAGAGTGGTTGACACTAAGTAAACAAAATGCACAGTAAAGGTAAAATGATTTTTTTCAGAAGGCAACAGTGACTTGTGATGGTTCTGGTGAGGGATGGTGATGGCAAATATTTATTCCTGCTTGTGGTTTCCCCATAGGCATCTGGTTCACCCGTGGGAGAATAGGATGCTGTACTAAATGGGCCTTTGGTAAGATCCAGCATGGCTTTCCAATTCTTAGGCCTTGGGAACTGGGTTGAGGGGCATGGCATGCATCCTGCAAATAAATGAAATGCCCAGGCTGTTGTATTATGTGCCTGAATACCAGCTGCTGAGGTTTTCTTAACCGTGCTTCAGACCAGACATATTTTTCATCAGGCTTGGGGCGGAAAGTCCATGATCCTATATGTATCCAATACGTATCCAATACCTATACATTAAGGCTACAGCAACCTTATATAAATTGCCTGGTTGTATGTTCCATGGAACTCAGTGAAGATAAGCATACACAGAAAGATCTTCAGTGCAGGGCATCTAGCAGGTATTCTTAGCATCTGTGTGGCAAGTAGCTACCAAACAGGGACTTCTCAGTGATGCTGTCCTGGTAATGAACCATTCTACCCACCCCCCAAGGTTCACCTGGTGCCATCCGTATAGTCTTTTTAGTGCCAGGCAAAGGGGGGTGCACGCGCGTGCTTTTTAGATGTAGTTCTAACCTTGTTGGCTTTATAATTTTGTGGCTCTTTGCAGATTTTTTGTTTTTGTATTTACATTTTAAAATTTTAATGTGTTAGATTTTTGTGGGGGGAGCAGGGACTGCCCTGGGAATGTGCTTGAAGGGCATTATCCAAATATTTGTGGTAAACAAAACAAATTAATAAGCCCCTGCTTACCAGCTGCTAAGGATTTGTGAACAGGGACTCAGATTAATCTAATTGTCACACACCATCTCCAAGAAAGGGCATGGGGATGGAGTATAGGGTCAAAACAGGGACAGTGATTGACCATGGATGGGTGTGAATTGAGACTGTCCCTGAGAAACATCTGAAGTCTTGTGGACTAGTTGCCCAGTGCTTTTTGAATGCAGTGATTTCTCCTGATGCTAAAAAAGACAAAAGCTACTTCTAAACTATGTTTTGTCGCCTTGAAAATCCAATCTAATCAAATGCCTGTGAACAGCGTCTGCTTCAAAGCATTATTTGGCAGAGCTTTGGAAAGTGAGCTTGAATGAACAGGTAATTCTGTTGAAGTGAGATGGGGAAATATTAATGGTGAGAAAGGCTGTTGTTTTTTAAAAAGTGTGTGTGTGTGTAGAATGTCCGTGGAAGAAATGCCTCTGTGGCTATTGATTCTGAAACAATCTTGCACATGATAAATGGGAGCGCGTTTAGCAGAGGATTCAGTCATGAGAGCTCGCAGATCAATCAGCTTGTCAACAGGAAGGCTAAATTCAATTTTTTGTTTGTACTAAACTCTTATTTGGTAGTAGGCTATCATTCCCTTTGAAAGTGCCCTGCACAGGGAACAAAAACACACAACAAAAAAGCAGATAATCTTTCAAAAGCATATTAGAAGCAGAAGGCTTGGCTATGGGACCGAGCTTGAGAAACGCTGATTATTTGATTTATAGGGTTGGGGGAGGACCTTTTATTTGATGCACAAATATAAGGGACCAGAATGAAGTCTTCATAGAGCTTCTTAAAATTAGGGCTGCTTCTGAATTATTTCTCCTCTGATTTTGACACTCCAAATTGCTTAATTTTTTTCCCCAAGCTAGAACTAGGAACTATTAGGAGTCTTCTGCAGTTTCAGGGTTTTTTAATTGCCAAATTCTGTCCAGTTCAGGGCTGGCCCTTCCAATGGGCAGACTGAAGGAATGGCTTCAGGCAGCAGATGTTGGGAGTAGCACTGGAGACCCAGGATGGTGTTGTGGTTAGAGTACTGGACTAGGAACTGGGAGACCGGGTTGAAAACCCCACTCAGCCCCAAAGCCTCTCAGCCTAACCTGCCTCATGGGGTTGTTGTGGGGAATAAACCAGGAAGGAGAAAACTGTTGTGTCACCCTAAGCACCTTGTAGAAAAAGATGGTAAATAAATAAAGAAAAGAAAAGCGTCAATCCACCCTATTTCTCTTGATCCCCCTTGTTCCTTTCTGCTGGAGAGCAGAGTTGTGTCTCTAGATCTGTATGCATTTGTGCCTAATATAAAGCATTGATGTATTATATTTTCACTAATATATGTATGCACTTTTATGCACAGTTCCCCCAAATGTACATCATTGTGCACAATTATTTTTTTTATTTTGTAGGAGAGCAAATCACAAAATTTGGGAAGTTTGAAGGATAGCTGTGTTTCAGTTTGTGTATGGCTTCAGCAATTTCAAATTAAGTAGGTTCACCAAAATGAATTTCTCCTACATTGTGTGCACTGTATGTTTAAGGCACTGCCACATCACTTTAAATAATTATGCTTCCCCCAAGGAATCCTGGAACGGGAACTTGTCAGAGTGCTGAGAGTTGTTAGGAGACCCCCATTCCCCCTCACAGAGCCCTCCAACCAGAGTTCTCTAGGAAGAGAGACTGACTGTTAAATCAGATTGCTCTTGTATTCGTGTCATAAAATTATAGGATCATAGAGATGGAAAAGACCCTGAGTGTCATCTGGTTCAAACTCCTGTAATGCAGGGTCCTGATTGCATGTTTCCCACATGCATTTGAGTGGCCACTGTAGGAACAGGATGCTGGACCAATGGTCCATAGGCCTGATCCAAAAGGCTCTTTTCATGTCCGTATCCCTTCAAAGCTGTACAGTGAAGAAGACAGATGCAGCTTTGTGGAATATGCACTGAAGCGATAAAGGGATGGGATGGGGTGTGTTTGAGAAATCCTATTTTCCATACCAAAAATGAACTGCAATACCCAAATCCCTCAAGAAAAATCAGCAAGTCTCAGTTTCCATCTGTGATCTCCCCTTTTGCCTTCACCAAAACATTATACGTTCTGCTTTCAAATTGAATGTATGGCACCTCAGCACACACCAGCTTCTAAATTTTAGACTCTAAAAGATGGTCAACAACATCAGCAGGGAGAGGGTGGAGAAGACAGTTCCAGTTTCATTCTGGGCACCCTCTCCACCCCCACCCCCACTGCATGGTAACCTAACATGTGATCAGTTCTGTCAGAGCTAATAATGGGGCGGGGGCTGAGGTGTCACAAGTGCAGCTGTGGACATGTGGCCTCCCGCTGTTCCACTGGATTGGGGCCAACATTGTTGTGATATTTTACACCACAGAGCCTCCTCTTTTACCTCCCGGTATGTCAGGCTTAGGTAGACACTAAAATTAGGGATAATTACAGAGGATAACATTCGGTGCAAATCTTCTGATTTGTCGTCGAGGGACTCTGTGTAGAGATTTACAAATTTCCTCTCTCTTTCTTTTTTATTATTATGCCTGTTCAAGTGCATTTTTACCACCCCCTATTTTCTCGGGGGTCTCCTTGTCATTTCAAGCCCCTGCCACTGTGTTGGCCCAATCAGTTTGAAATTCAGTGATTAAAGGGGGGTGAAGGGATGAAATCCAAGTGTAGAATGTGTGCTTGTGTACACAAAGAGTTGAGCTGTATGCTCAACACAGTGATTCACACGCAACCTTCACAGAGCATATTGTCTGTGTACCTGTATACGCAATAGATTAGCTGCACAAGTCAAACACACTCTTTCACATGAATGCTTTTCATGTGTAGAGATGATCTGTACTAGGTTTAGTGAAGTGGGTGAATAAGGCCAAAGTTACACGTGGTTATTTTTTCTGATGTAGTTTGAACGTATGAATTCGTAGGCAGTACAAGTGGTGAGAGGAACACAGGAAGCTGCCTTATATTGAATCATTTTGTTTGGTATTGTCTGACTGGCAGTAGCTCTCCAGGGTTTCAAATGAGGGACAGCCACAGCCTTACCTGGATATGCTGGGAGTTGAACTTGGGACCTTTTGCATGCAGAGCTGTGAGAGCCCTTGCTCACAACCACCTTCTTTCAAAGCATGGAGAGGGTCATGCAAACCCCTCTTCTCTTTCTTCCTTGTCCCAGTTCTTACCATATCAGATTAAAGGCCCAGATTCGTTGTGCAAAGCAGCATATTGAATTACTTACTGGAATATTTAAAATATATATATATATATAAATATGCAGGTTTTGGTGTCCTCGGGTGTCTTCCCGTGTAAAAGTTGGGGTGTCTAGGCGACGTTTCGACGAGGTCTCACTCGTCATCTTCAGGCTGGTGCTTTCGGCTTCTTGTTACTGGAACAGAGCAGGATCTCAGTGTTTGAGTTCCTATAAATACTGTTGAGGGGGTGTGGTGTATAGCCTCCAATGTTCTGGGCAGAGAGGAAGTTCCCAGGCTAGTGTGCCTTTTCTTCTTTTGTTCCTTAATTACTTGAGGGATATCTTGGGTGATTTCTTGAGTGATATCCTGAGTACCACTTAGGTGGGTCATTAGGTGTGGATTAGTTGCTAAAGTCTTTGTGTCTTGACCTCTTGAACTTTGTGAAGAGTTTTTCTGAGAAGATGGCTGTACTGCACTTAGTTGTGCTCTGGCTTGGCTTCGTGTATAGGGGCGAGCTGTGGTTTTGTGGCCTGTGTCAGCCAGATCTGTGTAGGGATTGCAGGGGGGTGCAGCATCCGGAGGTGCCACCATGGTTTGGCTACTGGATGGTGTCTGTAATTTATCTGTGGAGAGGGTCTGGGTTTGGGTCTGGTGTGGTTGATTGGTGATAGCGTTTCGTGTGCCTCTGGATCTGGTGTCAGTTTTTGTGGGGAGGGCTAATTTCCAGATGTCTGGCAAGCGGGATGTGTCGTCACGCTTGTTCATGTTGTGAGGGTGTTTCTCTATCTCGATGGCTTCCATGATTATTCTCTTGTGGTGATGTTCCATGTTAAAGAGCAATTTGGAATCTGCAAAATTAATTTCGTGTCCTGTTTCTTTCATGTGTTGGAAAAGAGAGGAAGTTTTTTCTTCTTTTTTGACGGCATTCTTGTGTTCTGCGATACGTGCATTTATTCGTCTGTTTGTTTGTCCAATGTACGTGGCTGGGCAGACTTTGCAGGGTATTTCATAGACCCCTTGGTTTTCCAACTGGATTTTATCCTTGGGGTTTCTGAGGATATTGGCTATTTTTTGGTTGGTGCAAAAGGCTGTTTTGATATTGTGTTTATGGAGGATTTTGCTTCCTCACACATCTCAACAGCCTACACCCCAAAATACAATTCACTATGGAAATAGAAGCCAACAACCAACTTCCCTTCCTTGACGTCCTAATCTACAAAAAACCTGATGGCTCCCTAGGACACACTATCTACCGGAAAAAAACACACACCAACCGCTACTTACATGCACAATCACACCACCACCCTGCACAAATAAACTCCGTAGCCAAGACTCTCATCTCCAGAACCAAACGCCTGGCTGACAAAGACCACTTGACAACTGAGTTACAGAATCTCTCAAATGTGTTAATTGCCAATGGATACCAGCAAAACAGGGTTACGAAGCTAATCCAAAAAGAAACACCCCCCAAAAACCAAGACACAGAAGAAAACAATGGCATGGCCCTCCTTCCTTATATCAAGGGCACTACAGATAAAATTAGCAAAATCCTCCATAAACACAATATCAAAACAGCCTTTTGCACCAACCAAAAAATAGCCAATATCCTCAGAAACCCCAAGGATAAAATCCAGTTGGAAAACCAAGGGGTCTATGAAATACCCTGCAAAGTCTGCCCAGCCACGTACATTGGACAAACAAACAGACGAATAAATGCACGTATCGCAGAACACAAGAATGCCGTCAAAAAAGAAGAAAAAACTTCCTCTCTTTTCCAACACATGAAAGAAACAGGACACGAAATTAATTTTGCAGATTCCAAATTGCTCTTTAACATGGAACATCACCACAAGAGAATAATCATGGAAGCCATCGAGATAGAGAAACACCCTCACAACATGAACAAGCGTGACGACACATCCCGCTTGCCAGACATCTGGAAATTAGCCCTCCCCACAAAAACTGACACCAGATCCAGAGGCACACGAAACGCTATCACCAATCAACCACACCAGACCCAAACCCAGACCCTCTCCACAGATAAATTACAGACACCATCCAGTAGCCAAACCATGGTGGCACCTCCGGATGCTGCACACCCCTGCAATCCCTACACAGATCTGGCTGACACAGGCCACAAAACCACAGCTCGCCCCTATACACGAAGCCAAGCCAGAGCACAACTAAGTGCAGTACAGCCATCTTCTCAGAAAAACTCTTCACAAAGTTCAAGAGGTCAAGACACAAAGACTTTAGCAACTAATCCACACCTAATGACCCACCTAAGTGGTACTCAGGATATCACTCAAGAAATCACCCAAGATATCCCTCAAGTAATTAAGGAACAAAAGAAGAAAAGGCACACTAGCCTGGGAACTTCCTCTCTGCCCAGAACATTGGAGGCTATACACCACACCCCCTCAACAGTATTTATAGGAACTCAAACACTGAGATCCTGCTCTGTTCCAGTAACAAGAAGCCGAAAGCACCAGCCTGAAGATGACGAGTGAGACCTCGTCGAAACGTCGCCTAGACACCCCAACTTTTACACGGGAAGACACCCGAGGACACCAAAACCTGCATTCCTGTACCCGTGAAAATCTACGAAAGCATATATAAATATGTATCTATATTTTTTTTTCTAAGCTGCATGCACATCTGGTATATTTTAACAGTAGGATACTGAATCCCTCTCCTCTTCACAAACATTGCCTACTGTAAACCAAGTCTGAACAAGTTTAGGAAATGTCCTGTGAAACCCAGGCAGCATGGTCTGCACATAGCATGTTTGTAAAACTGCGTGCAGGATGTTTGTGCAATTAAGAAATTGTTATTTAAAATGTTGCATGATTTTTTAAAAAAAATATGGAAGGAGTTACTGCTCTAGGCTTGAGGAATCTGTTTGTATATAGCTTCTTTTGGAGGTGGTCAATTCAAGAGTGGGTGAGGGTCTGATCCACACGTGCATGACTGTAACATCAGACTATGCCATGTAAGGGGCCATGACACATATAACACCAAAAACAGAAGCTTCAGAAAACCTCCCATCACTACCATTACTATGCCTTTCAACAATCAAGTTACACATTCATCACCAGCAGTCAAGTATGCAGTAATCAAGCCCATAATCAAATTATGTGCATGTGTGTGTGAACCAGACCAGGGTTCAAATTTGATATACAAGCATTTTGATTTCAGTATTAGTCTATGGTTCTTTTCTGAGTACAGAATTTCTACTTTGGAAAAATAAATCTTAAGCCCAAAGTTATGTGTTGCCAAGGAAAGAGAAATGATGAGATGTAGAAATAGGGCTGCCATACCTCCAGATTTTCCCAGACATTAACAGGATTTCAAAGGCAGAACTGACATCTGGGGTGGAGGTGGGATTTCCGAAAGGTGGTATTTTGTCCTGGATCTTAAGCAAGTCAATTAAAAACCTGCATTTTGGGGGGCCTGTGTGTGTGTGTGTGTGCGTTTGTGTGTGTAAATAAAAATAAATTTGGGGGACTTCCTGGTTTTTACTTTTTGAAATATGGCAACCCTATGTAGAATTTGCATTGCCTGGAGGCCAGAGCATTGATGGTTTGTCTGCACATTACCAGTTACACCATCAGTCAATTCTTCATGGTACAATCCTTGAACCATGTGCAAATTATCGACTGAAAACATGTGGGAAAATCAGGTCTGCTCCAATTGACCTCGTTCTCTCTACTACATCAGTCCCCACAAATGGCATGTGAACATTGGATAGCACATTGATATAGGGGCTAAACATTGTACCTTACATGTAAACAGAGCCTTGTAACTGGCACGTTATAAAGTCAGAGTGCACAGATTGTGTGTTGTGGGTATTGATGTGTAACATGGTGCAAAAGAACACACAGAATTGGGCAAGGTAAGCCATGATAGTCCTGATATTTAAGCCTTGAAATAAATTCCGTCATAATAACTTTGAGTAAAAGTGAGATGAGCGCCGCAACCCCAGAGTCATCAGCGACTGGACCTAATGGTCAGAGATCCCTTTACCTTTAAACTTGTTTTAGGTTAAGGGTGTTTTACTGGTAGATTGATGCATCTTGGACACAAGATCACCTAACAATGTTTATGTACTGAAGTTGAAATTAACATTTAGAATGTCGATCATCGTAATTTGAAAACCAGGATCACAACACTGTCTTCAGTAATTCAGCTGAGCAAGTAAAAATAAATTTTGGCCCTTGTCCTGTCGCCTGAGAATTCCCAGGATCATACACAGTCAAGGACAGGAAAGGGAAGGGATCCATTATTCCATCTTCTGGACCACAATGGACTCAATGCACAGAAAGGGGAAAGTGCATTTATTGATGACCTGGGGATTGGAACTAGCTCTTGGATAGCTCCCACCAACGCTACTGTTCTTTCAATGCATTAAGTGCTCTTCCTATTACAAAGGAACTAATAAGGTTTCTGAACGTCTCAGCATTCCCTCTCCACAACAACTGCCCGCAATTAACAAAAAGTCTCCAAGTGGAAGACAAACGGATCAGGTGAACAGAGAGGAGAGAAGCAACTGGGGTATCATTAAGACTGCACATAAAGCAAGCTCCATTTAGGGTCCCAGCTAATGTTCATGGAAAAGATTGTGCAATGAAGTGCAATGCAATTCTGTACACAAGCCAGAGGGATTGTTTGGAAACAGAACTTTCTCTGTTTATGGATACGTTTTAAGAGGCATTATTGTAAGCCTAAAGGGAAAGGGAAAATTTGGAAGCCTGTTGCTTTTGCTTAAATCTTCGTTCCGTCCCTCCAGCCCTCTGGATAGCCAGCCATAAACTTGATTTTCTGCAGATGAATTATTAAAATGTTAACTACAGGGCTGTACATTACATCGGCTGGCTACATTATAATTTCTGTTCCTCCCAGCAGCTCCTTAAAATGCATATTTAACTAATTCTTCCTGCACTTTTTGCACCTCTGTAGCCCCGGAAGGCTGAGCTGCATCGCTCATCAGAAATATTAACATTAGCTGTTTATCAAGACATTTGCAAAACAGACAAGCAATAAAGACGGGGCTGTGTGTGCACTCAATTACCAACGGAATGAATATCACAAAAATTATTCAGTGTCAGAAATCTCATTTTGTATGATCTTTTTATATATTTGGGGGGTTATTTTTTGTCGGTATGAGCGAATTAATATGCTTTGAGTACCCTTGAGCCACAGTGGAAAAATGGACCAACAGACTTATTTAGCACCGCTACCCAAATCCATTAGACAAATTTCTTTTACAGCCAACACATTGATGAATGAAATGTCCTATGCTAATGTAAGAATAATCAATTTAGAATGCTTATGACAATTAACAAAGCTGGAGATAAGCCTTGGAAGAACCATGCTTTGTCAGTCCTGATTTGGATTAAACTTGCACTAATGGGATCATTTTTCTTCCAAAAGGTATTCTTTTTGGGGGCCAACGTATCAATTAATATGAATTATGCATGTATAAAAGGACTAATGTCATTAATTAGACAAATTAATTTTATGATGCAGTGAATAGACTAACACTAGATTATAGGAGATATCCTTCCTTCAGTTCACACGTGTTGGAAATAAATGAATAGTTTTACATTTGCATAGTTATTACAGGCTCAATCAGTGTTAATCTGTCATACAGCAGCCGGCTGCCTACTTTAACTTGGTCACACGGCATTCGCAGCTCACACTTCTGGGGACAGACATATGCATTGTCATAAATGCATTTTAGACTTTCATAGGCACCACAATGAATGCCAGGGGGTGAAAGACATATATAAGAAGTGCTGTATTATTCATTTGGTTGGTGGATTAGTAACAGGGAAAACAGAAATAACATAGGAAAAATACATTTCCCAAACATACGGTTTTAAACAAGCTGGATGCATAATCTATATAGCTGCATTTCAATTGACCAGACCCATTGCAACACCCCCCAAAAGGCACAACATCCTAAACCTGTGATCCCTGTATAGACCCAGACTTGGGGTGCAGTCAGCAAAGGTTGTGTATTAAAAGTCCACCCCCAACAGCTCATCTGAGCAGCAGTAAGACTATGCAGGACTAGAGTGTACACAGAGAAGGAGAAGCCTGTGACCTTTTGGAACGACTTGGGTTTCATCTAGTTCAACCCCCTGGAATGCAGGAATCACAGCTTGAAGGATCCCTGACAGATGACAATCCAACTCTATCACCTGACTCAGTATAATACAGCCTCCTATGTTCCTAAATTGCAATTTCAGCTGAATTTGGGGAAACCACTTGAAGCATCCGTTGTGTTGAGCTATGTCAATTGCTTAGGTTTGATTTGCTCACCACAAACAGCTGAAAGTCTGCAAATTTTGATAATAAACCTGATTGGCAAAAGGGGTTAGATGATTTCTTGGCATTTTGGCTAAGATCAAGTGTTGTAACTGTACTCCAGCATGTGTGATGTTTGAGATTCACCATGCTCTGGATATTTGGGGCGGGGGAATCTGTGATCTAGGGATAAGCAAGAGCATGGACAAGAAGAAATATCAGTGATGATTGTGAGGCTAGGGGTGGGGATGGACCTTTTAGATGTGGTTTATAAGCCCTCCCTGTAACCAAGTGATGCAAGCCCTCAACTTCTCCTCTTTTTCAAATCAAAATCTAAATGGGAGAAGAATTCCTGGCTTTCCTCCATCAATTTCCAACTTCCCCTCACCAGTTTGTGTGTGTGTGTGCACTATAATAAAAGTATTTCCCACCCCAAAGAGTTCCTGCAATTTTTGACAGGGTAGGTCAGGTGACTGAATGGTTCCCAAGGATAATCTCTCTCTCTCTCTCTCTCTCTCTCTCTCACACACACACACACACACCTCCCCCCCCCCCAAATCTTATTCTCATATCCATTTTGTGTGGGAATAATTTTTGATGTGTGTATGTGTATGTCTGATTTTTATTATTATGTGTAATCTCAACCTGTGCAGAAAACATCAAGCTGTTTATTTTCTTTAAATGGACATTATAACGTGCTTTTCCTTAGAAAAACATACAGGAAAGTACACAAGACAGAGGAGCCTTGTTCTTTGTACAAGCCCCTTCCAAGTAATTAACACTCTCTCTCTCTCTCTCTCTCTCTCTCTCTATATATATATATATATATGGACAAGTATGAACAGATGTTGCAAACAAATTAGGATATAGGCTACATCCACAGCATGTTATACAAATCTGAGTGTACATGGGACAGCTGGCTACATATAATGCCTTCCTTTAAAAAAGAAAAAAAAAGATAGTTATAGCATCTGGTCTTCCATTTTTTCTGCCCTGAATGTTTGGAAAAGCATACCATGGATTTCTTCAAAAGAAAGGGAGCTTCTACCTTAGCACAGTTTTCTTCTTCTTCTTCTTCTTCTTCTTCTTCTTCTTCTTCTTCTTCTTCTTCTTCTTCTTCTTCTTCTCTCTCTCTCTCTCTCTCTCTCTCTCTCTCTCTCTCTCTCTCTCTGCAAGACTTTCCAGTGGAGAAAATGCAATAGATTTCCTTTTTTAAATGAATTTGCAAAACAAACAAACAAAAAAACTGAATTGGAGACAAGCTGGAGTAAGAGCCAAAGTTCCCTTCCATGAATGGAATGCTTTTTTCCTCTAATGGCTATCAGTGGCTACTAGTCATGATGGCTAGGCTCTGTCTCCCACAGTTGGAGGCAGTAATGCTTCTGAATATCAGTTGCATGTGAGGAGAGGGTTCTTGTACTTGGGTCCTACTTGCAGGTTTTCCGTGGGCATCCATTTGGCCACTGTGAGAACAGGATACTGGACTAGTTGGGCCATTGGCCTCATCCAGCAGGTTCTTCTTATGTTCTTAGGATCTTTGTCCATTAGAGGAAGAATGCTAATGATTGCGCTTGATAGGATTGTGGTTCTGACATAATTTATGTCTTTAATTTATATCTATATCTGAATGACATTATCCTGTTGCTGTTTTCCATAACAATACTCAAAATGTATTCTGATATTTAAAAATAGACTGTGAAAAGCAGGGGTAGTATGTTTCCCATCAATGGTGCTCTGCTCAGCAGTTGATAGCTGCCAACACACACACACACACACACACACACAATTCTCTTTGGAACGATGTTCTATGATTATATTGCAAGGTTCTGTGGAAAGCTGCAGGAGGAAAAAGATGACAACTTCCAGCTGCTGAGAGAAATGCAATATCAGCTGGTAAGGCCCCCATTTCAGCCCTTGTCACTAAAATGTCTCCTCCAATTTCAATTGGAATGACAAAATGACAGGAGGAGGGACATGTCAACTCAGACCCAGACACTAGCCATGATGGTTTTCCTCTGCCTACATGGTCAGTGGCAAGAATACTTTTGAATGCCAGCTGGAAGCCATAGGAAGGGAGAGTGTGGATGTGCCCAAGTCCTCCTTGCTGGTTTCCCAAAGACATCTGTGAGAGCAGGATGGTAGACTAGATGGGCCATTGGCCTGATCTAGAATGCTCTTCTTCTGTTCTTGTGCCATGTAGCTCCCAGCTTTCGAGGTGCCATTTGTCTTTAAGCCAAAGTACCACTTTCCCTGCTCAGCATAGCTATGGTTTTTCCAGTAGTGATGTATGGAAGTGAAAGCTGGACCATAAAGAAGGCTGATCGCCAAAGAATTGATGCTTTTGAATTATGGTGCTGGAGGAGACTCTTGAGAGTCCCATGGACTGCAAGAAGATCAAACCTATCCATTCTGAAGGAAATCAGCACTGAGTGCTCAGCTGAGACTCCAATACTTTGGCCACCTCATGAGAAGAGAAGACTCCCTGGAAAAGACCCTGATGTTGGGAAAGATGGAGGGCACAAGGAGAAGGGGACGACAGAGGACGAGATGGTTGGATAGTGTTCTCGGAGCTACCAGCATGAGTTTGACCAAACTGTGGGAGGCAGTGGAAGACAGGAGTGCCTGGCGTGCTCTGGTCCATGGGGTCAAGAAGAGTCGGACACGACTAAATAACAGCAGCAACAACAACACCCCTTTCCCAGGTAAGCATGTGCCAACCAAACCTATATGACTCATCCTTCCTGAGCTAAGCACATAGGCTTTTCTCACCCACTATCAACAGTGGTGGTTTCTCCCTACACACTCTATTACCCCAGTGGCTGCTGCTGATCTTCAGTGCAACAGTGGCCATCTGTGGAGGGTTATTGCAGCAATGTATCTTTTCCCCCTCCCCCCTCCAAAAGCAAAGCACTGAATAATAATCTTTCCTCTCATTTTGTATGGTTGATTAGATGGCATTTAGGCAATACCATCATAACATTTGCACAGAATCAAATCTATGGAGAATATATTTCTCCCAAACCACATCACGTGACTTCCCGCATTTCTTCAGAATTAATATTCTTCAAGACTTTTCCAGAGTATCAAATTATATGGTTGTATTAGGTTAATGGATATATAAAACATTATAAAAGCATGCACGGGCTTTCTGTTTTGTTTTCTTATGGGTTTAGTCAAATTAATATTTTGTTTCAGGGACATAAAAAGCCCCGAATGAAAACACAATCACCGTCAACGTTTATCACCTGTTTAATATCTCTAGGGTGTCCGTACGTCGTGCCGCTGTACACGGAGGGAATTTAGAAGGGAAAAACATATATACCGGATACTTTTATGTAATTTGGTATGATAAGGGGGGGGAAGAAATGAGTTTAAAGGTTCCCTGTCAGTGAGTTATAAGGAGTAATAGAGGCCTAAACATTCTATAGTAATGTACCAATGCCTCATAAATAATGTATAAACCCTTTACACCGCAATATGTAAAAACCACTTAAAGGGCCATCGGCCCTCCATTTCCATTCCATTATAAATAGTTTGGCAGGGCTTATAAAATAAAATACTAATCCTTTTCTAATGAAAAAAGGTAAAGCTTTTTTAAAAACAATAATAATAATAAATACTCGTTTTAAACTCGAAGCAGCTTCTCAACAAGCCATTTTAAAATATGGAGCAGATCCCTTCAGCCGTTTCATTCTAGGGTTGCTTGACCTGCGTGACTTGTAATGAAATCCACATATACTCAAATTATTTCCTTAGCACAGAAGTGTTGCCTCCCTTGAGCTTGTCATTGCGCTGTCCATGGTGAAGACCGCTGCACCCTAACTACAACTATTTGGTGTGGAATATGTAGCCCTAAATAGCTTGGGACCCAAGTATGGTACCTAAAATAATGCCTTCCCCAATAGTAACCATACCACCTCCAGGGGCTGCCCAGTGGGCAATGGCCAGTGGCAGGGCCTTTTCGGTGGTGGTTCACCAGCTGTGAGGTGTGCCTGTCTCCATCAACTTTCAGGAGGAATTTTAAAAAGATCCTATTTACACAGGCATTTGATGGCATGGCTAAAACATACTGTTCCTAGCAACCTCAAGATCATTGGATAGAGGTTTTCAGTTGTAACTGTTTCGGTGTTTTAGAATATTTTTGCATTGCTTTCTTTTGAAGTTGTATGTTTGTTTGCATCTTCATGCTTCCTGCTCTCCTTAAACTGAAGAGGGAAATCTTCACTTTTTCTCTGGCATCTGTTTTCTATCAATTTATTATAGTAAAACAAGATAATTCTCTGTCAAGGATGGCCCTACCTTTGGGCACAGTCAAGAGCCAGGCTGCATGTGCCACTGAGGGGGCATAAAATCATAGTTTTGTCATTTATCATTGTGCGCCTCATACGAAGATAACTTGGAATTATATTTTTACTGCCAGGAGAGGGTCTCAGATGCTTTGGTCTGCCAAAAATTCAACAGAAGGTGTCAGAGAAACAGTATACATGTAGGCTCTTATTCAGCACAACAGCAAATCCTGCTTTCATTGAACATCTTTTGAAGCTTTGAACGGGGTTACAGAGCCGAACTTCATCTGCCTGAAGGGAGGAAGCCTTCCAATAACCGTGAAAGTTACGGGGTCAACTGAATGGCATTCCAGGTGCAAAATGTAACATGTAGCATGCTTCTTAGAGAAACACGATCCGAAGGCCAGTGGAAAGGCCTAACAAGGCCAGCGATTCTCCATTAAAAAGTAAGCTTATTTCAGGTCAACATTTCTTCAGTTGGAGATTTACTGTATGTTTACATAATATACAGTAATTGCTAAGAGACATGCTGAAAATATATTATTAGCATTATTTGCTTCCCAGAATCCAGTTAGAGAAACCAAAATATAACATGCATTTTTAATATTTTTCATTGGACAATGGCTCTCTTATTGCTTTGCTTCTACGGACTGAAAAGAGAAGGGCATTGAAGTGGAAACAGTAGAGGTACTTGTGGTGCTTGCTTTGCGTGGGCCAACATCTCAATGGCTTATGGAGACTTGAAATATTTTTTCTTAGAGGAACAAGACAAGTTTGAGTACTATTTAAGGCGTTGTTGTCAGGGCCGTCTTTAGCATACGTGCCGCCGGGGTGCAAAGATCTGCCCAGAGCCCCCATTTTGTTGAGCTTTTTTTAGGAGCGTAAGTCTAAGTTGTTGAGCTTTCAAGGAGGGGAACAGCGAAAACTGCTAACATGAAAAAATAAAAAAGTTGCAGCGATAGCTCCAACTTCTATTTTTGCGATCATGTGAAAATAAAAGACACCACTAGGGGCAGTGCCAGATACATTGATTCTGCAGCTCTTCCACAAAAGACAATGGAAATGACCAGTTCACAGTCAACGGGTTGGACATCCCTGAGGTAGATAGTTAAGAGCTTAGGCGGTTTCAGTGGTGGGCACCTGGTGCCCCCCAGAATATGGCACCCGGGTGCCCTGCACCCCTGGGTAAAAATTGCTCTGGCTGTAGTAGAAGTGGAACACCAAGGAATCTAAATAGTTTTGTCATGTCAATAACAAAAATGAGTGTTAAGAACCTAAGAACCTAGAGCTCTGCCGAAATCTGTACTCCAGTTTCTCAGAATCTTAGACTTGTAGAGCTGGAAGGGTCCACAAGGGTAATCTAGTCCAACCCCCTGCAATGCAGGAATACTTTCTCTCAACATGGGGTTCAAACCCATCACCGTGAGATCAAGAGACTCATGCTCTACTGACTGAGCTATCCCAGCAGGATACAAGTTTGTTTCCTCTGAGAAAGTAACTTCTGCTTTTCTGCCACATTTTCAGGGCACAGAGAAATTTTTAAATATGATTTCAGGAGGTTTGGGGTTTTGAGCTTCCCTTTTGATCCCATGGTGCCCCAAAATTTTGCATGCCGGTATTTCCTGGGTTGCATTCATAGAGCAGTTTATTCCATTTCCCTGACTTTCCCCTGTTAATATCTGCATTGTATTCCACCTTTCACATGACATCAAATCCACTTCTGGAAAACTAGTGGGATGTGGTGTGCTTTTCATGCTCTTTTCCATGTTATCTGACCCCAGAAAAAAAATCCATCCTCATTCACCTCAACTCAAAAAATTGTGAGAGAAAGTGACAAAATTTGGCATACTGTTCTTTCCTGCCATTTTCTTGGAGGAATCATTGGGAAAGAGAAGCACGCATGTGCAGAAAGGGTAAGAGAATTGTCACATTGTCCAATGATGTTCATCATTGTGCCATTCTACACCCTCTGGTGTAAATGAAATTTAGGGTGACCTGCTGATACCTTAGTCAAACAGCCACAGCTACATAACACAACGGGTACTGCATTGTGAAAGGAACATTAGAAGACTGGACAGAAGGCCTAGCATTATAATCAGGAACATTAACACAATATTGCTGGCATTTGAATGCTCCCTTGGTCTGAAAAAAGTTCCATAAAGAAGTGGCCACACATTGTCTTTCCCTAGGCTTTAACTGGAGCACAGGCACTTGAGAAGTGTGGACCACTGGTCAGATGATTTGTAGAATGAAAGGTAGGGTGCTTGCCCATCAAGCTGTAGTCTAGCAACATTGGAAGGACCATATGATGGCTACCTCAACTTGACAAGACCCAAAGGTGCATTTAGAGGTGCATTTCAATGATGACAGATCTGGGTAGGGGACTGCCTTTCCAGTTTCTAAAGGCCAGGGGGGAGGAACCTGTGGCCCTCCAGATGTTGATGGACTTGTATCCATCTCAGCCAGCATGGGAGGATACAAAGGATTAGGATAGGGAGGATTCAGGGAGGATAGGAGTTGTAATACACTTCTGGAAGTCACCATGTTTGCTACCCAGTGTACACAAGCTAGATGGACCAATGGTGTCACTCAGAAGAAGACTACTTCCCAAGGACTTGGCACTTAAGGAAGTCTACTGATGGTCTGTTACTAGCTGCCCCCCTAAAAAAGAAAAGTCCTGAAGCCATCCCTATAAGGAACCCAGCCATTGTTTTTTATTCAAAATGGTCACACTATAGATCACATTTTTATTTATCTCTATTGGTATCTTTGTATCATCTCTGTATATACTGGAAGGTAAATGGCTGTGTTGGTGGGGTGGAATCTCACGCTCAGCTTTCTCATCAGCCTTCTGCAGAATATGTTGTTATATGGATTTCAGTACCTCTGGAAAAAGCAAATGCATTAAACAATAATTAAGCAATTCACAAGGTTTTGGTGGGATAGGCGGCATGGCGCTATCATTTAGTTAACTTTAATGTATTTGGCAATCTTGCCAGAGTGCTTTTAAATCTTGTGGGTCAGACAACAGCAAAGTAGGGTAATAGCTTTAAATGATAGAACGGTGACCCTGTTGGGTATGTCTCACTGACTTATGGAAGGAAGACCCTGCAACATTCAAGACATTACATGATGCAAATTTTTCTTTTTATTGTTTTTTTTGTGTGCAAAATCATTGTAGGGTGGTATTATATAAATGGTTTCAGAAAGCAAGATAAATGATGTGGCCATGCTTTTCTTAATATGGATAACACATTTAAGGGCACACAAAACAAAGTGTCTGAATAATGTTGGTATATTTGTATAATTTAGGGGGGGGAAATAACAGGGAAATATAAGAGCACATTAGAAATGATCAAATTAATGCGACTCCAAAGGCACGAATTTGTGAAATATTAGAGAAGGCCTGATTTAATGATTTAGTCTCCTGGAAGCCCAATGATTGGACTGTTTGACATGTGGATCACAGGGTGGAAATACATTTAAATTTTATACTAGGGTCAGGATTCAAACATAACAACATGAGAATAGCTCTGCTGGAACAGGCCAAATGCCTACCTAGTCTGTCATCCTGTTCTCACAGTGACCAACCAGAAGTCCATTATTATTATTATTATTACTATTATTATTATTATTATTATTATTATTATTATTATTATTATTTTGTTCTTGTTATTGTTCTTAAATAGGATGTCCCTAATTTCATCAGAGAAATGTTGGAGGATATGATAACAAAGAAAGAGAGGTATCCTCATGCTTCCAATAAAAACAGCGACTATTACTAAAGGAACTTAACTTGTAATATAAAGCACAACTGAAGTCTAGCAATTTTAACTACTGACAGCCATCTTATCAAAGGACTGCCAGAATCTTCTTTTTCCCATGCTGCCTCTGGGAGGAAGTTGAGCCCTCCTTGAGTTATTAACTCTGCACACTCCAGGTAATGCTACATGCATGTATATATGTAGTGTGAAGTATGTCTGCCTTCCTCATTAACATTCCAGAGAAGAAACTGGGGGGGGGGGAATCTGGTCCACCTAGGGCTTTGATGGCTGAAAGATACTTTCCCTTGCACCTTGGATTTATTAGTTGTGAAGACATGTGATTCTTTTTAACTAGTCTGAGATTATCTTAGATGCTTTTAATTTAATTTATTTTTACTCACATTGTTTCAAATTTTTCGTGCTTACTGCCCTGGGCTACTTCAGGAGGAAGGGTGGGATATAACTAATATATTTAGAAAGAATAAAATACGCACAGAGTTACAGACACTGAATGAGAGGGACCAAGTGGGAAAAATATGTTTTTCATCCTATGTATAAACCAAGCAGACTCCCTGTCATTCAAATTTAGTTTACAAATGCAATTTTCAGCTTCCGGGTCTTATAGCATCTGGGTTTTATTATCATTGTCAATAATTCCATTTGGCACAAGACGGCTAATTCTCTTCGTGTACTAATGATTAATCAGACAAGCCTATTTACTAATGTATCAGAATGTGTTAGAAACACAAGCTAATGGGGGACAGATCATCAATTCAGATATAAATGAACTACACTTACATTGGATATCTATTGACTCGTGTCAAGGAATGAAGAGAGGAAATGCAATCAGCTTGTAAAAAATCATTAGAATGGATGAAAATAGAATTTCAAACCCCACCTTAATACATAATTTTTATTGACTTTGCTGTATGCCTAAAGAGATAGGACAACCAGAGCCTTAGAACAAACAAACGAAAATCGCAAGATTTCTCTGACACATGTTTAACAAACCTCTGATATCAATGTGTTGCTGTAACAGCTTATTTTAGGAGAAATGGCATTCCATAAAAGTTACAAGCTTGTGTTACAAGATAGGAAATGATTATATATATCTGCTTGCATTGAATTTTGAAATAAGGACTAGCCAGTTGGTGGGAGGAGAATGAGAGCTCACAGGAGAATGGGGTTGGGATTTGCACCAGGATATTTTTAAAAATGGGATAATCAAGAATTCCTAAGACAGCCTTCCCTGACCTGTGGGGCTCCAGAAATTGATGGACGTCCCATCAGCCCCATCCATTTTGGCCAGTTGTCAGGGATGGTGAGAGCTAAGTCCAACAAATCTGAGGGGCGTGAGGATGAGAAAGCCTGCCCTAAAATGTTGATTTCCCATTGATCTATCTCAAAAATTACACTGCTTAATATAACAAACCAATCTCCAAGCAGTTTGCTGAGGGGGGGTGGGACAACAACCCCACAACAACAGCATGAAAACAGGATAGAAACACAGCCAAATTGTTCATCACAAATGAAACTGAGCACTTTGGAAATAAGGCCAGGTAATGTGCAGCTCCAGAATCTGGGGAGATTGATCTTTTTCCTTGACCCCCTGGTAGTCTTTTGACCACTGGCCAGCTGGTCAGTCCTGCTCCATTCTGACAGATTTCATCTCTTGTGGAACTGATGGGGAATTAAGGGATGTTTCCAAATTCTACATTTAAATATAAAGAGAGGGAGGAGTCAACCATAGAAAGGGTGTGATTTGGATTGGCTGAGCCTCTGAGCTTAGGTATTCTTCACCCCTACATCACAGCTTGACTGAATGCAGGAGCCTCTGTTGACAGCAAAAAGGGACAAGAGGACAAGGGGTCTCAGGCTTAGACTTTTGGATGTGGGCCAAAAGCTGCCATGGAAGCTATTAAGGCTGGAAGGGAAATCTAAAATAATGACATGGTGCATGAACCTGCTGAAGTTAGAGTGCACCCCAGGATTTAAAAAAACACACACAAATCCATTGAATTTGATGGTGCAAGTAAACGTACATAGGATCTTGGATAGACTGACTATTGAGCCAATGTTGTCTAGTGATTAGGGTGTTGGTCTAGGACCTGGGAGAAGCTCATTGGGTGACTATGGGCCAGTCACTGTCTCTTAGCTTAACCTTCTGTACAGGGTTGGTGTGAGGATAAAGTAGAGAGGGGGGAAAACCCTGTATTCTACCACCTTGAGCTCCTTAGAGAAAGAGTAGGATTGAAATCTAGTGAATAAGACAACAACAACAACAACAACAACAATGCACATGACCATTCAAGAACTCATTCAAGAACATCCAAGCATTTTTATTGCATTCAGAGTAAACACCCAACACTCTAGTGCCACAATGTTCAACTTAAAACACTTTTGGTACTTTTCAGAAAGATACAATGCAAAGTCAAAACAACGGTATTAATAATGTACATGGAGGGCGGAATTAAGTGCAGCTTTAATCCTTAGTTCTACCCCCCAAAATAAATAAACAGAATTTGACAACCTTTTCCCATTCCCCCTGGTAAAGACTCTTCATCCCAAATGGCTAATGCTGTTTCTTAGTTGGTGTTCAATAGAAGCCAGTCTATAATGCAGCGCCGTGCCTTTATGTGATGTTCAGATATGAGATTGATCTCAGAGGACACCCTGCAGTTCTGAAAGTAGGATTATTGGATTTTGTGGCTTTCTCAGATGTCAAAGATCTTTAAACAGTGTCTTGCAAACTTGCTACATCCCGCCAGTCTGAGAACAGCTTATGAACTCATCAGAGAAGGCAGACTCCATGCTAATTAGGGGAATGGTATGTGAAAGCAGAGTGGGGGGGAGTAACTTCCCCCATCTTTAACAACAACAAGATGCAAAATGATTTTAAAATGTTAGAAATCATGTCTCTATTTTAATTTTTCCTTTCGAAATGTTTTGAGAATGTTTTTCCAAGAATATTCAGAGAGTTTCATTTTCCACTACCACCCTGAGAGAAAGGCCACTTTGCAACAATTTCTCCAAATACTTCCCACCATCATTTTTGTGCTGGCTGTCATCACGCCCCACTGCCTTCACATACCCCCTGCTAGGTCTGGGCAGTTGTGGAGGGTGCAAAATGGTGGGCCAAGCTGCTCAGACAGTTGCTACTGCTACCACTTGTAGTGTAAGCCAATAAAAGCCTCCTCCCGCTTCCCTCCTCCCCCACTCGATTTCCTCTACATTCTGATATTACATTTATCTTTGCATTCTGCAGACTTCTCAATTCATATATGTATTCTAATTGTCCTTCCTTACTAACTTACATTCCCTCAGATACTTTATATTTTAATCTAGGCATATTAGCATATCTTTTTTTAGCAATATTTTTCCATATGTTCATCAAAACATTTCCACTCCTTTTTAAATTTTTGATTTGATTGATAATAGCTTATAATAGCTGTTAGTTTTGCCAAAGCTAAGCATTCATTTAATTTACAAATCCATTCCTCCCTTGAAGGTAGAGTTTGTGATTTCCATTTAGCAGCAATCACTACTCTAGCTAAAGGTTGCCAGACATCCCCATTTCCCGGGGACAGTCCCCGGATTTACAAATCAGTCGCCATACAAAATCCATTTAAGTTGAAAAGTGTCCCTGGATTCATTGAAAACAATCTGGTGACCTTATTCTAGCTGCTGTGCTTGCATATACTGTAAGAAGATTCTCTCCCCCTACCCATGGTATCTCTTCCCCTGTCAATCCAAGGAGATATATCTCTGTTTTTTTAATTATTGATATTTTTAGAATCTTCTTTCATTCTTCATGTATTACTGTCCAGAATTTCTTACTTTCCTCATATCTCCACCACATATGTATTGTTGTTCCTATTTCTTTATCACATCTCCAACAAATGTTGGATTTCAATTTATATATCTTTGCCAACCTAGCTGGTGTCAGACACCACCTGTGGAATATCTTAACAAAATTTTCTTTGATTGTGTATGAGGCGGTAAATCGAATATCTTCTCGCCAGAGTTTCTCTCATTGCTCTAGATAAATAGTATGTCTGACATCTTGGGCCCATTTAATCATCGTTTCTTTCACTTCTTAATCCATCAATTCCTAGTCCAGTAAGAGATTATATGTTTTAGATAACAATTTCTTATTATTCTGAATTATTATAATATTGAATTTTGAGTCCTCTTTTCCAAAGCCTTTCTTTTGATAAAAATTAAATATACTTCTTAGTTGTATATAATACCGTCTCTCAATTTCATATTGCTGCATCTTCTCAAAGGGTTTTAATCTGAGTTTCCCTTGTTCCTCTTCCAATAGTTGTCTATATGTTGGCCAATTTGTTCTCATATTGAGTTTTTTCACAGCATAATCTGCAGGTTATTGTGCTGTTGTCCTATGCAGGGGAGTCATCGGGATTAGAGCCTGGAGTGTTCTCTGTAGGAATCCTGGGCTCCGGGGTAACTCCACCCACTCAGGTTGGTGATTGGCTCCCCCCTGACCAGATAGGGCTATAAAGGCTTCCTGCTCAAGCTAGGTCTTTGTTTTGGCAGCAACTTTATTCTGTGCTAATAAGCTTTGGCTTGGGTTGTCTGACTCCTGACTCCTTGTTTTCAAGTTAAAACACATTAAGCATCTATACGGTTACAGCTCATGTTGCAAACATGACCAAAACTAAATTGTCAAATTAATGGCAAGTTCCACATTCCTTTCAACTGGACCTTAGGGTTGTTGTTATTGTTGTTGTTGTTTCAATTTCAAGTTTTGAAAGTGGCTCAGAAGTGGGGTCCTGGGAAATGCTGTGTGCATGTCGTGGGTGGGTGGGTTAAGAAATAGTTAATCTTAAATCAGATTGGTCCAAACCTTTCCCCTTTTCATGAACTGAAAAGGGATAAAAGGATTGCCCTCACTCTGAACTGACTTCATTGTATTGTCAACATGTTCATTGCATAATTCCTAGCTGGTTGGGTTCTTAATCCTTAAAAAAATGAAATGTATTATTATTATTATTATTATTCATCAAAGCAACAACAGGGGAAACCAGATCAGAGGAGCAGATTTGGTATCAAACAGGCAACAAAGAAGATAGCAGATGAATTTTGGGAAAGCCTTCCTTCCACACCCCCCCCCAATGAAATGCAAAAACATTTGGCATTGCCCTAGTCCAGAGTTTGCACATGCAGTGGAATTGTATGTGTGCACTTGGCACTTCTGGCTCATAGCTTGCTCCCCTATAAAATCTATAAGGCTGATACTAGATGCCGACAATCTTCTGAAATATTCCTTGATCAATGCCCCCCACTTCCCAACATGGACCGAGGGCAAAAGAAAAAGTAGTTAAGAAATGTCCTCGTCTATCTCTGTGGTCACCATGCTATCTCACCAAAAAAAAAAAAAAAAAAATGAAAGAGAGAGAGAAAGAGAGAAGGGGGAAAAAACTCCAAACTGCAATTCAGCATGACTGGCAACCATCCATCAAACAGGTCGAAAATTGAATGAACTCAGAATGCAATTATTCCCCCGTTGAAAGTGTGTAGCATTCCTGCAGCTTGTGGTAAGACAATTCTGCCTGGTGCCTGCTAGCCAAGCACCGGAGCCGCCTGACCTTCAGTCCCGCTTCTCCGACTCCCTGAGCTTTCATAAACACTTAACATTTCATAAAAGTTACAGCTTTGCACAGGATTTCGGAGCAGCCAAAAAAATGTACAGAGTGCATCGCCCTCTTTGCTTCCAGCATGTTTTATAAACATAGCAAGCTGTAACACTGACCCAGATGTTCTCACTACCTTTTCTCCCCCTCATAATTTAAAATCTGTTCAGTTTCATGGGCTGGGGTTATTTTCGTTGTTTCCTTTTCCTTACTCCATGCAAGCTTCAACATTTTTCGAGAGAACGAGAGAACCAAACAAAACGTCAACCCACCCGCCCCCTCACAAAAAAAAAGAAAACTGAAATATATTCATGGGGTGTTATACCGTTGCACTTAATTTCTTCTCAAGCTCACGCTAAACTGAAATGTCTCTTGGAAGCTTGCTTTTTCTCCCCCTTGTTTCTTCTCTTTTAAAGGCAGCAGGAGAGAAAAGGGAGGAAGGATGTTAGGATCCTGTAAATAAACAGCTGGCTTGCAACATATGCATTTTTGCCTATATTTTTCAGGTGCTGCGTCCCCCGATCCATATCTGCCAGCCCTTGTAGCGCACGGCATAATTTAACTGTTATTGATAATGTAAGGGCAGATGGAAAGAAGTGTGAGCTCCTGCGTGTGTCCTCTGGGGATGCTGGAGAAATCAAAGCAGATGGCCCAATTGCTTCTTATTTATGTGTTGCTTCTAGCTCCCCGGCTTGTGGGATAATGGATCATTATTGCCTGCTGTGCGCAAGCACCAATATGCTTTTAAATCTGGTTCCCAAAGCTTATGAAAAAGCACCATGCTTCATATTAGATTGGGGATCTGCACTTAACAAACCCTGCTAATGTGCAGTTACGGTTCCTAGAAGAGGAAAGGGTTGTTTGCTTATTATTACATAATAACAACAGCAGCAGCAAAGATAGTAGTATTTTCCTCTGTTCAGAAGTTAGAAGCTGGCAAGATTTTGAGTGTATCCACACCATACATTTAAAGCCCTATGATACCACTTTAAACAGTCATGGCATCCCCCCAAGAATTCTAGGAGTGTGAGCTGTCATCTGTTAAGGGTGCTGAGAGACATTAGGAGACCCCTTATTTCCCTCGCTAAGCTACGATTCCCAGAGTGCTTTAACAATCAATTCTTCTTCAAAAGGAACTTTGGGAATTGTAGCTCTGCGTGGGGAATGTGAGTCTCCTAAATTCACAAACAGATATGGAGAACTGAACTGTAGACTGGGAAAATGAGAAATAACACTGATTTCAGTTTCTCTAGGCTACAATTCCTAGAGTTGTCTGGAATGAGGGATTGATTGTTAAGCTGTTCTGAGCTCTGTTGCTCTGGGAGAGGAACTCTCAGCACCCTCAATAAACCAAAACTCCCAGGATTCTTTGAGGGATGCCACACCTGTTTTTAAAGTGGTATCATAGTACTATATATGAATGGTATGGCTGTCGCCTTAGGCTGCAAATGCACTATACATTGAAGCACATTTAAAACACACGACATCCCCCAAGAATCCTAGGAACTGTCATTTGCTAAGTTTCCTGGGAATTGTGACTCTGGGAGAGGTAGACTACAGTTCCCAAGATTCTTTGGGGGAAGCCATGTGCTTTAAGTGTATGGTGTGTATGTAAACTTAAAAGGAAGCAGAGGCACTGAGGCTGGATTGATGCTTCAAGGCTGTTGTGGTTTTGTTGATTTTTAAAAATAAAGGGTACTAAAAAGAGACGTAAAGTGTGACACATAGCACAGATGTAGTGCGCTGTCCTCTTCGCAGTCAGCGTGTTGCTCTCCTCTTCATTAAAAAAGGCAGAAGTGAGTGAAGGTTAGAGAATATAGCATTGTTTCACCAGCATTCCTTGAGTGCAGGAAAGCATGTGACAGCCAGCAGTGAGATCAAGCTGCTACTAAGTATAGTAGCCATTAACTCAGGCTGTGAACAAATAAATCTTAACACCGCCATAGTCAGAACCTCTTTTAGTCAAACTCTTTCACTCCATGTGCATAACAGCCTAGGTGGCTGGAGTGTTCTTCCAGGGCTCTAAAAAAATGAAAAGAAAGAAATTGAAACTGATATCCTGAGCACATAATAATGATCTACTAATACAGATACTAATACAGAAATATACTAATACAGATGCAGGAAACCATATTTAGCCTGAGGTCCACGTTCCCCTCTGGGCAACAGACCTGGAGCCACATGTCAGTTTTGGGTGGGGCCACATGCAAGACTTGGCAGGGCGCCAAATGTAACCTTTTCCCAGGTTCTCCACACTGGCCACATTCACACAATGCATTTAAATCCCTATGATACAGCTTGAAACTGTCTTGGCTCATTGCCCCCAAGAATCCTGGGAGCTGCGGTTTTTTAGGGGCGCTGAGAGTTGTTAGGAGACCCCTATTTCCCTTCTAGAGCTCTCAGAGTTCCCTGGGAAGAGGGTTTGATTGTTAAACTACTCTGGAATTGTAGCTCTGAGAAAGATAGAGAGAACGGGTGTCAGGAAGAAAGAGGTGTGTGTGTTAGAAACAGTGGGAGAAAGAGTATCAGAAAGATAAACGGAGAAGGGACAATTGAAAAGCTGAGAGAGAATGGACCGCAGAAACACACACAGAGAGAAATTAGACATCGCAACTGGCTTTTGGCTCCGACCTCCGCAGCACCAATAGGTGGCCCCCAATAGATTACTTCTGAGGGAATGCAGCCCTTAAAAAGGTTCTCCCATGTACCGACAAGAACCAAGGGTGAGGCAGCTTAGGAAAATGAATGCAGCATGCTAGTAGTATCATGGATGATGCTGGAGAGCAGCTCTGAATTGTGTGCCATCACCCCTGCAGTGCATAGCCCAAGACTTGCACCTCTGGATCCTTTGAAAATTGCAACATTGCAGATTACACTGAAACCCAAGTTGCACAACAGGAAATGCGTCTGGCCAACACAGCATGTCAGAAACAATCACAAAACTTTCCTCCCTGCCCCCATACACAAGCAGTGGGAGACCAAGACATATGTGGGACTCAGGATAACCATCCCTGTATCGTATGAGAGTAACTCATCACATCCCAGCTTCTTGTAAGAGAAGTCTAGAGTTTTTGTTTTATTTTCCCCACACAATTTATGTACTGCTTGATAGTAAAGAACAACAAAAAGAATAAAGGAATGAAATTATCAGTAAAACAGTTGGTGAAACATTCAGAAAATAATGAAAATAAGCATATGCCAAAACTAGATTAAAACCTATGTTGACATTCTGTATGTCCAGATAAGCTTCCCTGAACAAAAGTGTTTTTAGCAGGTGCTGAAAAGAGTTCAGTGAAGGCCCTTGCCCGATGTCAATAGGCAGGGGGTTACAAAGTGTGGGTCCTGCTCTGCCACACTAAAATACCAAGTTCTTACAAATGCAAAAAGGGTATTGTGTGGCACCTGTATCAGTGCCAGTTTCCTCAGATCGAATTGGTTGAGTAGGTAAGGCAGGTAAATTGGTCCCAAGTGGTTAATGTCTTTATATACTAATGGGGATGCCTTAAACTTTGCCTGGTAGCAAGCTGGGAACCAGGGCAGATCTCCAAGCAAGTAAACTGGTACCAGTCTATTAAGGGCATTATAAGCCAGAAGTAACACTGTTAGTAACTTTGCTGTTAGTAACTTTACTGTTAGTAAATGGTCTGTAGTAGCAGACCATTTGGCAAAGGATCACATTGGAAACAATTGCTTCTGACTTTTGTCTCAAGAGCAATCATAGGTACTGATCTCTTGGTACTAGTTTCTCACATTCCACCCACCCAGGAGGTGTAGGCAGTGGCTCTTATCTACCATGCAACTCTGACTGTGAACTAATGCCCTGTGTAATCACACTGTATGATTACTAGCAGTCAAGTTGAATTCCTGACAGTTTTTCTTTCGTGGCAAATTTGTAGAGGTAATCACACACACGGCTCTCAGAGCGTCACCCAAATTCTTCTCACCCAAGTCATTTTAATATGATTAGCAGTAAACAACACATTGAGCTAATAGGCATTAGAGAGAGTTGTGAAAGTTACATTTGACTTCCACTGTCATCAAATTGCTTCCAAATTGGTGTGGACCTACAAGGTCTCAGAAATGATCTGAACTTCTAAACAAGCTTTAGTATATCTATTGCCTGAGCTATTAGTTGTGTATCATTTGATTGTGAAACGGTATTGGCATTTATTTATTTATTTGCTTGCTTGTTTGCAAAACACATGTTGCATTTCATTAAAAAAAAATCTCAGTGGTTTACATAAGATATAATTTCTAATCATTTCTGTGGGGTTTGTTTGTTTTTTAAAAAGTTGGCATAAGGTCAAAGTTTTCTGCGGTTCTCTTGGTTTGGCAGATTGAGAGGGGTATGTAAACCATTGCTGCTAAAAAGCTTCTAGGCCAGTAGATGTGCATTCAAGCAGGCAATGGTGCAGTGGCAAATTCCAAAGTGCAGGAGGTCATCATGATGGTCCCCATCACCACAACTCCATGCAGAGTCTAAAATTGCTAGCAGTGTGTTGAACCATGTAGATGTCAACCCAGTATACCTGAAGGAGTGTCTCCACCCCCATCATTCAGCCCAGACACTTAGGTCCAGCACCGAGGGCCTTCTGGCGGTTCCCTCACTGCGAGAAGTGAGGTTACAGGGAACCAGGCAGAGGTCCTTCTCGATAGTGATGCCTGCCCTGTGGAACACCCTCCCATCAGATGTCAAGGAAATAAAACAACTATCTGACTTTTAGAAGACATCTGAAGGCAGCCCTATTTAGGGAAGTTTTTTTAATGTTTGAAGTTTTTTTGTGTTCTGTTGGGAGCCGCCCAACCAGATGAGCAAGGTATAAATATTATTATTATTATTATTATTATTGCATAAAACCCATTTTTTTGACTCAGCAGACATATAATTGATTGTAATAGAACAGATTGAACCATAGAATCATGAGTTTTAGCAAAAGTTATTTAGTCAGCTGAAATGTGACTTTCAACCTTTTATTGGAAATGCAAGCCATCTTGCAAAACAGTGTTGTCATATAGATTGCTAGCATGAAGTAGTAACCCCATCGAAGAAAAGGAACGGTATATACAGCCTTTGTTTGATTATTTTGTTCATCCACCGACTTCCTCTAAAATACTATTATCACAATTGATAGGAAAACTTGCCAGAACAAAGAGAGTCAATCAGTTCCACTGGTGCTCTAGCAGATGCTGTCATTGCTCCTATTCTGAAAAGGTCTCCCATGTTCCCTCTTCACTACGCCACTTCAAACAATGCAGGGGGGATGGGACAAATTGAGCACATAGGAAGTTGCCTTGTACTGAGTCAGTTCATCAGTCCATCTAGCTCAGTATTGTCAACACTGACTAGTGGTGACTCTTTAGGCCTCTCCAGGTTCTTCTTACAGCCCTCCCTAAAGATACTGGGGGTTGAACCTGAAACCTCCTGCATGCAAATCAGATAGGGTTGCTTGGTCATGTTCATTCCAGACCCTGAGACCCAGGAACAGGCCCTGGTGATGTCACAAGGGTAGGCCTTGGAGATGGAGGTTAATTGGGAGAGGGAAGTGAAGGAGGGTACACATACATACACACATACATACAGAGTGTCTATACTGTATTTTGCAGCCAGCTCCTGCCAGGCTGAAGCTTGCAAGCTGCATGCAAATTATTATTATTATTATTATTATTATTATTATTATTATTATTATTATTATTATTACTATTATTATTACTGCTATACTTTCCTCTACAGAATGCAGCTCTTTGAAAAACAGAACCATTTGTATTTCTTACCATTTTGATTTGTTAATGCTACACTTCAGTGCAAGAGCAGAAGAAAAGAATATCTTAACCCCCCCCCCGACTTTTCAGTCCATATCATCGTCAAGTCACTTTCACGTTTTGCCACCACGTTACCAAAAAACAAACAAAAAACCTGCCCATGTTGTGCAAGTTGCAATTTAATGTCAACTCTTTTTTTGAAGGATCTCATTTTATGATACCGGCAGCTCGCCAAAAGGAAATCATTTGCATACTTGGCTCCATACACCTGGAATTCCTTAATTTTCAGGATTAGCAAAATGAGCCTAATAAAATGCATAGGGTCTCGTTAACCACCCTTCATTAGCTATTACTTGCTACCAACATGAGGACGCACTTCAGGAAATGTACATTGTGCGGGTCAGTTATTACTCTTTTATGAACTGATTTCTAATTTTATGTGACACAATTTGTGTTTTTTAGGGTCCCTACACGTTAAATAGGGTTGTTGTTGTTATTTTCTTTAGCCTTTTCAGTGGTTGCCATTGTGGAACTGTGCGTTAGATCCTTGTCGCTACAGGTCCACAAATGCCATTCTGCGCTTCAAGTAAGCATCCTCTGCCTTAGTGTGGGACCGTAACAATGAACAACGGCCAGTCGTGTGTTGGGGATGTTCTGTCTCTGGATTTCCTTCATTGAACCTACTGTTGCACTAGAAGGTCTAAAGGCTCTGTCCCACTCTTGGATCCAGAACCAGTTGCACTTGGAGTTGACATAAGCCAGTGGAGGCTGGTCCATTAGGACAAACAAGGTACTGTCTCACCAGCCTCTCTCAGACAGCCCCCACTTCTTGTTTACAGTGATGTATTCTTTTACCCACCCTGAATATTGCAATGTTCAGCTTCATTGGGTGGCTCCAGGTTCTGGTGTCATGCCTAGACCCAAACGTCTCCCTGTCCACTTCCCCCATGCAGTCTCTACCATGTGGCCACCTATCAAAAGCTCCCAGAGATGGCTTCATCTTAGAAAATGTTCTTCTATGCAGCTGCTATCTGCCCGGTCTCCGAAAGTGGGAGGCACCGAGGAAAGGGCCTCTGGCAAAGATCTCTGGGAGTAAGCAAGCTCATATGGAGAGAAGCAGACCTTCAAGCACCCAAGCCATTGAAGGTTTTAGAGCTCAAAAACCATCACTTTGAATTGCGCCTGAAAAGATACTGGTAAGCCATGATAGCCAGTGTAGTGGTGGTGGTAGTGATGATAGAATCATGGAATTGTAGAGTTGGAAGGGATCCCAGTGATCATCTAGTCCAACCCCCTGCAATACAGGCAGCCCTGGATGGGCATGAACCACCAACATTCTGGTCAACAGCCAGATGCACTGACCCATTACTATCAAGCTCTTCCTCCAACAAGAAGCCCAGGGCAGCAACTATTTGGGACTATATTATTTGTCAGTGGGGATGGGGAAAAAATTCAGTTCACATTTGAAGGTGAACGTACCTGTTTTGCACTTTCTGATACAAAACGTGAACGGAAACACAGAGCTAGAAATTCTTCTCTGAATTTTGGAACGCACATCTCCAGTCAAATAATGTGTATAAAAATGTGTATCATGGAGTAAAGCGCACATAGAAATATGTATGGATGTGTGAATGTATGTTTATTGATGAAAATAATGTACCACAAGTGCATTATATTCAGGGAAATTGATTTGCAAAAATATGGATATTCGGTCAAATTGCAAGAAGAAAATATGTATACATGGAGAAATTTGCTTTAAAATTGTGATGGGTTTTTATGAGGATTTTTTTAAAAAAGCAATATGCAAAATGATTTGGCAGTATGGAGGAATGAGATGAAGAATGGAAAAGTAGAGAAGAGAGAAAAACTGAAATTGCCAGATTTGCCCATCACTCACTGCATGGATATGGAACAACTGATTGGTTCAAAATTGGGAAAGGAGTAAGGCAAGGCTGTATATTGTCTCCCTGCTTATTTAACTTATATGCAGAATTCATCATGCGAAAGGCTGGGCTGGATGAATCCCAAGCCAGAATTAAGATCGCCGGAAGAAATATCAACAACCTCAGATATGCAGATGACACAACCTTGATGGCAGAAAGTGAGGAGGAATTAAAGAACCTTTTAATGAGGGTGAAAGAGGAGAGCGCAAAATATGGTCTGAAGCTCAGCATCAAAAAAACTAAGATCATGGCCACTGGTCCCACCACCTCCTGGCAATTAGAAGGGGAAGAAATGGAGGCAGTGAGAGATTTTACTTTCTTGGGCTCCATGATCACTGCAGATGGTGACAGCAGTCACAAAATTGAAAGACGCCTGCTCCTTGGGAGAAAGGCGATGGCAAACCTAGACAGAATCATTAAAAGCAGAGACATCACCTTACCAACGAAGGTCAGTGTAGTTAAAGCCATGGTTTTCCCAGTAGTGATGTATGGAAGTGAGAGCTGGACCATAAAGAAGGCTGATCGCCGAAGAATTGATGCTTTTGAATTATGGTGCTGGAGGAAACTCTTGAGAGTCCCATGGACTGCAAGAAGATCAAACGTATCCATTCTTAAGGAAATCAGCCCTGAGTGCTCCCTGGAAGGACAGATCGTGAAGCTGAGGCTCCAGTACTTTGGCCACCTCATGAGAAGAGAAGACTCCCTGGAAGACCCTGATGCTGGGAAAGATTGAGGGCACAAGGAGAAGGGGACGACAGAGGACGAGATGGTTGGGCAGTGTTCTCGAAGCTACAAACATGAGTCTGACCAAAATATGGGAAGTAGTGGAAGATAGGAGTGCCTGGTGTGCTCTGGTCCATGGGGTCACGAAGAGTCGGACATGACTAAATGACTAAACAACACACTGCATGCTGGTTGGTTGCGGAGTTGGGGGGGGCATATTTGTGTATGTGTTAAAATCTATTTCTTTCCTAATAAGTAAGGATAGCCAAGTTTCAAACATCTAAGCTCTCACATATCTTAAAAGCAACCGAACTTTCTTCCTTTCTTCCCTTTTTCTTTTTAGCAAATCAGGTAATACAACACCTCAGCTTTGATATCCAACGGGGTGCCACAAAAGGGGAGACCATTTTTCCACCCACCCATATTTTTGTTTTCCAAAATTGTCTTCAGCTTGAACAATTGGTTCCAGGCACATATGTGATGATCATCTAAGACAAATTATTCGTTGTGAATTATTCACCCTATTTTAACAGCCTTACTTACCTAACTTACGGGGGTGTCGTGAGGATTAATTAATGTTTATAAAGCACTTTGAAGATGAAAAGTGCTATGTAGGTGATAAATATTATTATAGTATGCACAAAAAATAACTATGCCTCAGCAGGCCTGCCCATTATATATTTGCACATAGGGGAAAAGAAACTCATGTGGTTTATGCTCTCAGTCTGCATGTATCAGTTTCAGAACTTGCTAAGTACCTCTCCAGGACTTTTTCTACCATAACATTCAAAACTATACACATATTCCAGCCATGTTACTTTGAAACAAAACTCACATTCAGCTAACTTGAAATGATATAGAAATTCAAAAACTTAGCTGGCACTGTGGCCAAGTTGCTGTGCATACAAACCCTAAACTAGTTGCGATCAGTTTACATACTTATATACTCCCATCAGGACATGGGTGGCGCTGTAGGTTAAACCACTGAGCCTAGGACTTGCTGATCAGAAGGTCGGCGGTTCAAATCCCTGCGACGGGGTGAGCTCCCGTTGCTCAGACACTGCTCCTGCCAACCTAGCAGTTTGAAAGCACATCAAAATGCAAGTAAATAAATAGGTACCGCTCTGGCAGGAAGGTAAACGGCATTTCCGTGCACTGCTCTGGTTCACCAGAAGCAGCTTAGTCATGCTGGCCACATGACCCGGAAGCTGTACGCCAGCTCCCTCGGCCAATAAAGCAAGATGAGCCCTGCAACCCCAGAGTCGGTCACGACTGGACCTAATGGTCAGGGATCCCTTTACCTTTATACTCCCATCCGACTGCTTCGATCAGTGGAACTGGTATTCTTACAGGTGCTACCTAATACCCATTCCACACTTTGAATACCCATTCCACACTTTGAAACTCCCTGCCTGTTGATATCAGGCAGGCACCTCCACTTTTGTATAGACAAGCTTACCTAGATATTCAGAAAGCTGATGCAAATTTTAATCTTAATTAATCTTTTTGAAAGGCTGGAATAATTGTTGTTAAATCTTCTTACTGATGTCACTGGCTCTTTCTTTCTTTCTTTCTTTCTATCTTTCTTTCTTTCTCATAAAACACTTGGAGGTTGTTGATTATAAATTTTTGCAGTCAGGTGGTGTATAAATTTTATGAAATAAATAAATTAATAAAATAAGGGTTGTTAGCTGAACTTCTCACCCTTGCTTAGCTGTTATTATTATTCCTTGAAAGCTATATAAGAACATAAGGCTTGCTTTGCTGAATCAAACCAAGGTCCCCAGAGCTCAGTCTCCAACAAAATCAAGCCAGATGCCCCAGAAATCTCTCAGATAGGCTATACAGTCGTAGAATCATAGAATCATAGAGTTGGAAGAGACCACAAGGGCCATCGAGTCCAACCCCCTGCCAAGCAGGAAACACTATCAGAGCACTCCTGACATATGGTTGTCAAGCCTCTGCTTAAAGACCTCCAAAGAAGGAGACTCCACCACACTCCTTGGCAGCAAATTCCACTGTCGTACCTTGGAAGTCAAACAGAATCCGTTCTGGAAGTCCGTTCGACTTTCAGAACATTCAAAAACCAAAGCACGGCTTCTGATTCACTGCAGGAAGCTCCTGCAGCCAATCGGAAGCCACAGAAGCCCCGTTGGACGTTCAGCTTCCAAAAATAGTTTGCAAACTGGAACAGTCACTTCCGGGTTTGCGATGTTCAGGAGCCAAAACGTTCAGGAACTAAGCTGTTCAACTTCCAAGGTATGACTGTAATGAAAGAGTAATATGTCAAACATTTTACACTCAGTACTCAACTATAAAAGGGATTCTACCTATAATATGGAGGTAGTGGTGCAATTAGATGATTTTAGACCCTGGTCTTAATGGTCTGAAGAGTGCACTCATTTTTCAGTGACAAGGTGAGTACCACATTAAAGGTAAAGGGACCCCTGACCGTTAGGTCCAGTTGCGGATGACTCTGGGGTTGTGGTGCTCATCTCGCTTTATTGGCTGAGGGAGCCAGCATGACTAAGCCGCTTCTGGTGAACCAGAGCAGCACACGGAAATGTCGTTTACCTTCCCACCGGAGCGGTACCTATTTATCTACTTGCACTTGAAGTGCTTTTGAACTGCTAGGTTGGTAGGAGCAGGGACAGAGCAATGGGAGGTCACCCTGGCACGGGGATTTGAACTGCCGACCTTCTGATTGGCAAACCCTAGGCTCTGTGTTTTAGACCACAGCACCACCCGCATCCCTTGTTATGTGCCTCAAAATGTGGTGAGCCAGCCCTTTTACCTTAGGGAGAAGGAACTGCTCATGTAGCTGAGTGGGATTCTGGACATCTGCCCCAAAGGTCTGAAGGGACAATTTGCCAAATCTGTTTTCTGTAGCTTTGTCTATTAACCAGAAAAATATATCTCAATAGGTTGTATCTAACTAAGTTCTACTCAGAGTAGACCCATTTAAATTAATGAACCTATGTTAGGTCCCATCTGCACTATGCATTTAAAACAGGCACGGCTTCCCCCAAATAATATTGGGAACTGTAGTTTGTTAAGGCTGCTGAGAGTTGTTAAGAAGCCACTATTTCCCTCTCTGAGCTACAATTCCCAGAAGCCCTGGGAAGACAGATGGACTGTTAAGCTGCTCTGGGAGGGCAAGCGGAGCCTCCGAACAACTCAGCATTTGTGTGGGTAAAACGTAGGCAAAATTTGTAAAAGTGTAGGTATAATTTCTGTAGGTAAAATAAGGCTATACTTTGCAGGTACTTCCATCATTCAAGCAACTGCCCTTTATGAAAATGATTTATGGCCATATTTTACTTCTGCCCCTCCTTGTACATCCTATAAAAATGATGGCATTACTAATGAAATCAAGAAATGCTTCTGTTTCAAAAGGAAATTTATTAGAGGTAAACGCTAATAGTGCCATTTTCCGAGTGGGTTTTTTTTTCCAAGAGGTTAGCTCGCTTGCGCGAACAAGATGCCATAGTGCCCGAACTAGAATAAACATCAGAGAGAAGAAATGCGTCTTAGAAATCTTGAGCAACTGAAGACTTACTGTGCCATGACCCAGCAAAACGACTTCAGACTAGTTATCTGAAACTTTTTTAAAAACGCAACCAAATTAATGGGCCGAGCATTTAGCATCCGTCCCCCATTTAAGATGAATAACCTGCTTTATGTCACTACAAAACTTACTGGACAGAGCTTTTGCTTTGGGTCTGATCCGAAGAAATATGGTGATATTTCTAAAAATGATGATAAATGACTGGGCCAGGAACTGGCTGATCTCTTCAACCTGTGCACTTATTTTTAATGAGGGCAGCCAGAACCAACATGCAGCTGGACAAAGGATGTTTTATTGCGTGGATACTTCTTTCATTCATTTTGTGTATTGTTTGCTATATTCTTACTTGTTGCTTTTTGGATAATCAGACTCTGCAGGGGGAAAGTATCGCCCCATAGGTAGAATGTTAGGGGGTGGGAATTATTTGGGTTCAGTGTTGCTTTTTTAAAAAAGTGGGTTCTGCAACAAAATGTGGCAATTCAGCATTCAGTACTCCAGCCTGCCAGACATGTCCTTATTTAGGACACTTCGTTCCAGCCACCCAACTGCCAATTCGACTCTCCCCTCCTGCCTCCGGGACAATCAAAATTTTGTTACCAACCAGCATGCTTAATATTCATTGGGCTGTTATTTTTTGGGGGTGCAATATGCAAAAGAAACAAACATCCCCCAAAAATATAATTCTCAGTTTGGGGGATACAGATGTCGCAGCTCAGCACCTGAATTCACAATTAGTATGTATCAGGAATGGGTAACATTTGCAGCAGTGTTGTCATGAGTGGGCCTTGGGGCAATTTTCAGTTGGGCCACAGTGGCCCAACTTGCCCAGTACCTCCTCATCTGCCTGTCCCATCCTCTGTCCATTCAATAGCCTTTCGTTCAGTAGAGTAGTGGCAAATTCAGAAGTGCATAATTCATTTATGATAATCACAGCCACGACCCCTCACAGGCACACCGCCTCCTTGGATTCTACAACTTTCAAGGATTCTACAGTAATCTTATAAGATTGTAATAAGATTACAATAATTATAATTAGGGGTGCATTGCAATGATCACTGCAGATCCTTGTATGACCTTTCAACAAGATCTACCATTTTCTGTGCGTGTACATGGGGAAATGATTTGGAGTGTTCTAATATCTTCTTTTGGAGTTGTTTAAGTTGTGTTTTCCTTCTGTTTCCATTGCACAGAACACAACTTGAATGCAATTTTCTTGAAACTGAAGCGCCTTGTGTCTTCAAGGATCCTAAATGCTTGGCTTTGGAGCATACAGAACAGCACCTTGGTGTTCTTCCTGCGCACCTCCAATGAGTGACCCTGGGAGCAGAGTGAGTAAAATAACCAAAGAACCAAGAACAAAAAGTTACGCCTCCTTCAAGTGATCTTAATTGAATCTATTTACTTGCTGGGAAGACTGTGGAATGATGATGGTGGTGGTGGTGGTGGTGGCGGTGATGGTGATGATACCACGTAAACTTAATTTATTCCACGATGAGGTTGAGATAGGGTCTCTGTAGAAGACCACAATCTTATAGCACACTTTTTGAATGCAAATGGCACAATCCACTTCAAGGTTTGGGTGAAGGATCATGGGGGGGGGGTAGCTTAAGTTCAATTCCCAGCATCTCCACGTAGGGCTGAGGATGTCCCCTGTCTGAAATCCTGGAGAGTCACTGCCAGTGATTATAGATAATGCTGGGCTACAGCAGAGACTGGTCCATTAGGGCAAAGGGGACACTTCCCCACCAACCTTGGCCAGAGCCACCTGTTTGCTTACAACCAGTCGAGCAGGAGGCACACCACCTGTCAGCTTCCTCCTAAGTGTTGGCTTTGCAGAACTTAGCAGGAAATAGCCTGGGGAGAAAACATACCCTTCAAATATGCCTATTTTCCAGGAACAGTCCCGGAATTACAAAAGCCATCCCAGCATCTGATTTGATCCCTGAATGTCACCCCCCCCCCCCACGAATGTCAAAAGCCAGCATAAAGAGTTGTGTCTTCAGCATTCTCCACAGCTGAGGGGCCACCACAGAAAAGGCCCTTTCCCAGGCCAACCACCACCCCTGTGCCTCTGAGGGAGGAGGAATTACTGATAGGTCTTCCTCTGCCAATCTCAACACCTGAGAGGATATCTAGGAAAGGAGGCGGCCTTTCAGATGCAAATGTGAGCTGTGCAAACCTAGCACAAAACTATTGTTGCCAACACCCCCCCCCTTCCAACAGGCTTATGCTCCTCTCTGCCAGGGGGCTGTTGCTGTCCATCCCTAAGGCAAACACGAGCCTTCTAGGAAGCAGCGTCATTGTCAGTGCTGGCTGGTAGCCTTAAAAACTGGCAATAATTGCAAACAGCACAAAATGTCCATTATCAGCTCTTTCCCTGGCGAAGAGCCCATAATAAACAGCTGTGACGATAAAAGGCGGCAAGAGGAATGAAGCGCAGAGAGACTGTGCGTGTGTCTGTCTGTTTCTGGGGGGAGAACCCTCACCACTTGGTATCAATGAAATGAGAATGAGCAAGTTGACAGGGACCCAAAGTTGTGAATGGGAAGGGAAGGCTGCTCTTACTGGGATTCATTACCAAACGGGGGGAGGGGAGAGAATGAGAGATAGAGATAGAGATAGAGAGATAGAGAGATAGAGAGAGAGAGAGAGAGAGAGAGAGAGAGAGAGAGAGAGAGAGAGAGAGATTTGGAGGAAGGATTAAGAGTTGGTGCTTAAAGCCCCACATGGCTTAGAAATGGGGCACAGAGATTCTGTGATTCTAAGTCCATATTCTAAAATTACCTATCTGTTCTACTTCTTGGTGGAAGACACAGGAATAGCAGTCGGAAGGGATTTGAAGGAAGTAAGACAAACAAGAAATAGTATAGATTGGTTGTCAGGCCATCATTCACCAATGATTGATGGAATACGTTGAATTGGCAAATTATGAGAATTGGAGATCAAGAAGAGGTAGGTTTTAAGGAGGATTGGAAATCTTTTGTAGAATAAAGTGGTACCTCAGGTTACATACACTTCAGGTTACAGATGCTTCAGGTTACAGACTCCGCTAACCCAGAAATAGTACCTCAGGTTAAGAACTTTGCTTCAGGATGAGAACAGAAATCGTGCTCCGGCGGCGCGGCGGCAGTGGGAGGCCCCATTAACTAAAGTGGTGCTTCAGGTTAAGAACAGTTTCAGGTTAACGGACCTCCGGAACAAATTACGTACTTAACCTGAGGTACCACTTTATCTAAAAAGCTATTGTCAACATATTAGAATTCAAGTAGGATTCAAACAGAGGATGAGATGGTTGGGCAGTGTTCTCGAAGCTACCAGCATGAGTCTGACCAAACTGTGGGAGGCAGTGGAAGACAGGAGTGCCTGGCCTTCTCTGGTCCATGGAGTTACGAAGAGTCGGACACGACTAAATGACTAAACAACAACAACAAGGATTCAAACAGCAATAAATTATTTTTTGGAATAATATGGAGATGATAGGCTGTAGAATAAGTTATAATATGCAGCAATATTAGGAATTTTGGGGAAACCACAGAGGGATGGAGGGGAAGTCAGATGTTAGTTGAAAATTATGGAGGAATTTAATATGTATATGTTATCAGGCTGCCTCCGGATATTGCCAGACTACAGCTCCCATCATCTCTGACCAGGAGCCATGCTGGCTGGGGCAGATGGGAATTGGAGTCCAGCAACAATTGGAGGTAAAAGGTAAATGACCCCTGGATCGTTATGTCCAGTCAAATTCGACTATGGGGTGTGGCACTCATCTCCACTTTCAGGTTGAGGGAGCCAGCATTTGTCCACAGACAGCTTTCTGGGTCCTGTGGCCAGCATGACTAAACTGCTTCCGGCACAACAAAACACCGTGACAGAAACCAGAATGCAAGGAAACACCGTTTACCTTCCCGTCACAGCAGTACCTATTGATCTACTTGCACTGGCTGCTTTTGAATTGTTAGGTTGGCAGGAGCTGGGACAGAGCAATGGAAGCTCAGCTTCTCTGCTCCGTAGCCCAGATGCTAACATTACACAACCCACCACACCTTCAAAGCACACTTAAAAATACATGACTTCCACCCAAGAATCATGAGAACCATAGTTTCATATAGGTGCTGGGAATTGTAGTTCCATGGGGGTTGAACTAAAGTCCCCCTGGGACTCTTTGGGGAAAGTCATGTGTTTTTGATGATTGACGTGCACACAGCAGAGAACCAAGTTTCAGATCCGAATGTGGCCATGATACTCGCTGGGCCACTCTCCCACCCCATCAGTTTAACCTACACTCCTGGGTTGATGTGAGGCTAAAATGGTCAGAGACAGAGTTATGTAGAAAGCTATAAAAGAAGAACAGATGTTAAAAACAATGTAATAAAGAAAAGAAAGAAGAAAGCAAAGGATGCTGAATTTTGTGTGACACGTTAAATTCTGTGGGTATTCCGTGCTGGTGTGGAATCTAGACAGCCCTTGTGCAGTGCCCCAGATGCACAGATTGTGGGCATTCTTTGTATTTCCAAATCTTTTTGCTTTGCATTCCCTATTCCTAATTAGCAGCGCCTGAAGATTAAGTGGATGCAGGGCTCACATTCTGAAAGTGAGGAAAACACTTAATCATTTAAGTAGGGGTTCTTTTACGGATTGCTTCATTCCACCTCTGTAAATTTTACGCTGAATTTTAACAGTTTATAAATTTGCACTATATAGCTTGGCAACGGGATGCAGAAGAGGTGGGGAAGGAATGGATATTTTTTAAGAGAGAGAGAGAGAGAAGAATTCAAACCTGAAGCACTTTACCACACAGACACTGAAAAATAAAGACCATTAACAACAAAAAGTATAATTAAATTAAAATGCCAGCTTGCCAAAGGAAAGTGGCAAATGGGAAATATATCAAACGGTGATAATACAAATGGGCTATTTCTCAAGGTGTGAGAAAGTCAATGAAACAAACTTGGATAATTTGCTGACTTTTTATGCAGGGAAAAGTAATGGCTTAAAAGGGAATTGCTACAGTGACGATATATTATGAATGCCTTTGCTATTCATATTAATAGCATCACCACGGGTAAGTGCAGTGATACCTAAAGCTGAAGCAAACATTTAAAAAATGCTCTCTTTTTTTGCATACAAGAAGCAACTGAAAAAAGACGGCTCTCCACAAAGCTGGTTCACAAAACTCTTCCATTCTTTATCATCAGCATTTATCCTCGGCCTTGTTAGACTGATTTGCTTTTTAAAAATAAATAAATAAAATTGTGTCCATACATGTGGTGGCTTAAATGCAAGCGTTGTTTGTGATCGGTGTAGGTGTATACACAGACAGTATCTGACAAAGAACAGGGTAACCGTCACTGTACAATATTCAAAATTACTTTTGGCATGGAAGGACATTTTGCTAATTCCCATTTTAGTGCGTAAATAACCTTTGAAAACCCAGCTCAAAGGTGTTTATGTGTCAGAACAATCTCAAAATGTATCCAGTTGTTGCCAAGTTGCATGTCGCTGCCCCCAATGGAAAACAGAGAGAACGTATGTGCATATCCATTACGTTGCTGCCCCCTACTGCTAAAAACCTGATCATTCACATTCTCTCTCTAAAAAAAGAAAAGAATGTCATAGAATTGCCAGTTGAAATTTACAGTGGTACCTCGGGTTACATACGCTTCAGGTTACATATGCTTCAGGTTACAGACTCCGCTAACCCAGAAATATTACCTCGGGTTAAGAACTTTGCTTCAGGATGAGAACAGAAATCGTGCTCCGGCAGCGCAGCAGCAGTGGGAGGCCCCATTAGCTAAAGTGGTGCTTCAGGTTAAGAACAGTTTCAGGTTAAGAACGGACCTCTGGAACAAATTAAGTACTTAACCTGAGGTACCACTTTACTACCAAGCCAAGTTCAGGATCCTTGTATCCATTTAGAAAACCCTGAACAAGTTAGGTCCAGGCTACCTTAGAAATCGCCTGAACCCTTATATCACAGCTCCATCGTTGAACATCGTTGGTGATGCCCTGAAGTGGCAAGGCCCACATAATAAAAATAATAAAGAAAGCCTTTAGTGTCATTGACTCTGAACTGTGGAATATTTGGCCAACAGAGATTCAGCAGGTGCCTTCTATTTAAACTTTTAAATGCCTGCTGAAAACATTTCTATTCCCCTACGCCTATACAGACAATTAAGATTACATCTTTTCACAATGGTTAACTGATGCCTGTTTTTAACTTTCTTACATGGTTTTTACTAGATGGTTTTATGGATTTTTGTTGTAAACCACACTGATGTGTGTGGTGTGTGTTTTTTTAAAAGCAGTAAAATATTGTTTTGATAAATATAATAATAATTAAATAAAATACACAGAGGTAGCGTTTTGCACATAGACCTTCACACAGACTGCCCCAGTCATTCTTGAAAGTATCCTCTGATACTTTCAGTATGGGCATCACCATGTTGCAAATGGGATAGTGCGGCGATGGCTTCCCCTAAGATTTCTTAGTGAATTTTGGGCAGAGGTGAGATTCAAAGTGGGGTGTCCTGGCCCTTCCTGCTACTGATGGGGAAACTCTATTCTGCTTGATTCAGAAGGCCACAGTCCCTTCTGGGCAATATTCGGGGGGGGGGGGCACATGACCAGGGTGAGCAGGACCAGAGGCAAAAGTAAGTGGTGCAACTGATGTGAGTTGTACCTCTGTACAATAGGCTATCTTCTGCATGCTCTCATTCCTCTCTCTTCTCCTTCCACGGAAGCAAGTTGTGAAACAGGACCATAGGGAACACCAGAGCCTCAGATGGCCTTTTTAGCATTATTAGCCTATAGCTAATGAAAACTCTTCCAATTCCCATGATTCAAGTAGCCAAAAAGTTGTTCTCACCTTCCTTTTTACAAGTGTGGCCACTTGTGCAACTGTGCTGTCTGCTTGTTCTATTCCGATACCCATAGTGTCTCCTCAAGCACTATTATAGATAGTTGCAAAAGTCCTGTGCTTGTGGGTTATTGATTCCTTGGAGCACTAATATCTCCAACTGCCCCTTGATCTATCATGTTAATCCAACAGCTGCACTTGGAAGTCCTGAAAATATTTTGATTGGTTATATGTATAAAGGTAAAGGGACCCCTGACCATTAGGTCCAGTCATGACCGACTCTGAGTTGCGGTGCTCATCTCGCTTTATTGGCTGAGGGAGCCGGCATACAGCTTCCGGGTCATGTGGCCAGCATGACTAAGCCGCTTCTGGCCAACCAGAGCAGCGCATGTGTCAGAGCCACCCGTCTGGTCCCAGCTCACAAGAGACCCAACTCCAATCCGGTTTATTTACAGAAAGTCTTTATTGAAGATCATGGTTGCGTTTACATTCCATCTTTGTGACTCTACGTCTGTAACGTTAGACCGCTGAAGTACCCTCTGAATCTGTACCGCCTCGGCACCAATTTAAGAGGCTTGTACTGGACCACCTCTTCCTCTCTTTCCTTTTCCGCAGGGTCTTTCTGCCCCCCTGGGTTCCCCCTCGCCGGGACTCGCCCGAGGCTGAATCCTCTGACGCCTCCGCCCCCCTCCTTCTCGCTTTGGGGCCGGGCTCCTCCCCAGGGCTCTCCTCACTTCCGCGCGCCTCTACATTTGAACTTGGCGCGCGTACGTTGCTTCTGACCTTTCTCTCGACCGCTACACTGCTCCCGGTGCTACTCTCCACCCCCTCCGGCTGAGCGTCCTGCTCCGATCTCCTCCCCCTGTCTCCTTCTCGCTCTGCTCCCTCTGACACACTGGCAACTCCACCCCCTTCACTCCGTTCCGGCTGAGAAGCCGGCTCCTGTGTCCAACTCCTACTGGGGCTTCTCCCTTCGCTCCCCTGCTCCTCACTGTTTCCCCCTTGGCCTCCCTTTGGTCTGACCAGGGGGGCTCCCTTCTGGGAGTCCTCTGACTCACTGGACAGACTCATGGACGACCTTTGGTCATCGTCATCCTCCTCCTCATCTCTCTGGGATTCTTCCCCCTCGCTCTCTGTCTCCTCCCCCATCTGCTCTTCTCTCCCTGAAACCCTGACATCCATCCCCCCCTCGAAGCCCCCCCTTCCCCCCTCCCGCTCGTCGGGTGCAGGTTGTGGAAGCTGCGGCTCTTTGGGGGTAGATCCGGGATACAGGTCGTCTACTTCAATGTTCTCTGCTGGCAGTTCTGTGTATGTGTGTTCGAACTCGGGTTCTTCACCCAACGCGGTCTCAGTCTCTTCTTCCATTGCTACTTCGTCTGGTGCTGCCTTCCAAGGCCACTTCACCCACCTCTTACGCCAGTCCTCCTCTGGTTGCTCCTCCCACCAATCCGAAGGTAGTGTGTCCACTCCCGAACACGATCCCCTGGGCGGGCTCGATTCGGGCGTTCCCTCCTCGGCGGAAGAAAAGCCCCTGAACGTGGTATCTGACAATGTGGGCGTGAAAAGCCAGTCATCAAAGTACTCAGCTGGCATGGGTCTATGTGGGAAAACTGCATGGAACTCATCTTTCAAAAGGGGTTCGTCTAACGCGTAGCCCGGCACCCAACTATTGGCAGTGGCTGGGGTGCCCTCTCTGGCGAGAAAGTATTCAACCCCCTCTTCCCCCCATCTCGAGTCCAGTATCTCTGTGACCTCGTTGAGGGGTTCGGCCCTAGGCGACCCCCCCCCTCTTGGGTGCCCCTTTGCGTGGGTCTGGTACTGTTTCTGACTCTTGAAACCTGTGCGGGGCTTTGTAGGGAGTGAGCACCGACCTATGAAAGACCGGGTGCACTCTGGAGCCTTCTGGAAGGGCCAGGCGAAATGCTACAGGATTGATCCTAGCCTCAACTTGGTATGGTCCTAGCTGCCTGTGTCCTAGCTTCTTCTTGGCTAACGATCTGGCTGGCATCGCTTGGGCCGCTAACCATACCCAATCCCCCACCTGGATGTCCTCTCCCGCCCTTCTGTGCTTGTCCGCCTGCACCTTATAGGCCTGTTTGGCCAGCTCCAAATGTCTCCGCAGCTCCTCGTGCACCTCTTGCAACTCTGCTGCGAACTGGTCGGCCTCTTGAGGCACCCCCTCTCCTGGTGCTATAAGCCTCGGAAAGGTTCTGGGATGACGGCCATTGTTCGCGAAGAACGGCGTCACCCCGGTCGATGCGTGCTTCGTGTTGTTGTAGGCAAACTCAGCCATCGGCAGGTAGTCCACCCACGCTGCGGGTCGCTGATTGGCGTAACACCTCAGGTACTGCTGCATGATCGCGTTGACCCTCTCTGCTTGGCCGTTGGTCTGTGGATGTCTCGCCGACGCTAGGTCGATCTTGACGTGCAGGATACCCAGAAGCTTCTGCCAGAAATTGGAAACAAATTGGCGCCCCCTGTCGGACAGGACGGACTGCGGTAGTCCATGCACTCTGAACACGTGGTCGATGAAGAGTTTGGCGGTCTGTTCTGCCGTCGCCACCTTGGCACAAGGAATGAAGTGCGCCATCTTGGTGAACAAGTCCACAACCACCAGCACCGCCGTCTTGCCTCTGGAGCTGGGCAGGTCAGTAACAAAGTCCAGTGCTACCCTCTCCCATGGCTGCTGCGGCGTTTCCAGCGGTTCCAACAATCCCGCCGGCTTCTGGTGTACTGGTTTGGACCTCTGACAGGTGTCACACCTGGCGACGTAATCCGCCACCTCTCCCTGCATCTGGGGCCACCAAAAGTCCCTGGCCACTAATTCTATTGTCTTCTCCTTGCCGAAGTGGCCCGCACTGGGGGCGTCGTGCAATTGCTGCAGAACCTTTGCGCGAAGTTCGTCGTTAGGCACGTAGAGGGCACCCTTGCGAGTTAAGAGTCCGTCCCGCAACTGGAACTCATCGTCTCTTTGCGACCCGCTGCGTAGCTCCTCCATCTTGGACTGTGCAAATTGATCCGCTTGCAACGCGCGTCGCACCGCGTCCAGGTCGACTGCGATGGCAGCGCACGCCCACGCCTGCGGTGCGAAGATGTGCTTCGCTGCAATTGGTGTCGTCTCCTCCAGGTATTGCGGTTTCCTGGATAGTGCGTCTGCTATAACATTGGAGTCCCCCGGGATGTATTCTATTTTGAAGTCGAAATCTGCAAAGAATTCTGCCCAGCGCATGTGTCTTTGGGTCTGCAGCTTTGCCGTTCGCCAATACTCTAAGTTCTTGTGATCCGTGCGGACCTGCACTGTGTGCTTGGCTCCTATGAGGAAGTGTCGCCACGCTTTGAAAGCTGCATGAATGGCCAACAGCTCCCTGTCCCATATGGTGTAGTTCCGCTCCGTCTTGCTGAGCTTCCGGGAGTAGAAGGCGCCCGGCCTCCAATTGCCTTGAGGATCCTCCTGCAGAAGGACGGCTCCAACCGCTCTGTCTGACGCGTCGGTTTCCACCCGCATGGGCCTGCCGGGATTCACGTGCAGCAGCTGCTCCTCGGAGGCGAAGAGGCTTTTAAGCTTCCGAAAAGAGCGCTCTGCCTGTTCCGTCCAAGCGAACTTCTTCTTCTTGGAACTGAGGGTGTCCGTGATTGCTGCCGTCTCATTGGCAAAACCCTTGATGAATTTGCGATAAAAATTGGCGAATCCGATGAATCTCTGGACTTCCTTTCGATTGCGTGGGCTTTTCCAGTCCAACACCGCTTGGACCTTGACTCTGTCCATGGCCAGCCCCTCGTCGGACAGCTTGTAACCAAGGAAATCCACCTCCGTCACATCAAACTGGCACTTCTCCAACTTGGCGTACAGCCTGTGCTCCTTCAACCTCTGTAGGACCTCCTTTACATCCTTCTCGTGAGCTTCCGGCGATTCCGAGAAAATCAGGATGTCGTCGAGAAAACATACACACTTCTTGTAGAGGAGTCCCGCCAACACGTGATGCATAAATGCTTGGAAAACGTGGCTGCCATTTTGGAGACCAAACGGCATAACTCTGTATTCATACATGCCTAGAGGCGTGAACATGGCAGTCTTCCACTCATCGCCCTTCCGGATGCGGATGAGGTGGTACGCTCCACGCAAATCCAACTTGGTGAAGATCTTACCCTTCCTAACGGTCGCTAGGAGGTCGTCAATCTTGGGCATGGGGAAGGCCTTGGGCTTAGTCAGTCTGTTTATGAACCGATAGTCCACAACGAGTCTTTTTTGGGGCGTGTCTTTCTTCTTCACAAAGAAAACAGGACTGCCTCCCACTGCTTTGGATTCCCGGATGAACCCGCGCTTCAGATTATGCTCTATGAACTCTCTGAGCTCTTGCATCTCGTCCTCAGACATGGAATACAGCTTTGCAGTTGGCAGTTGCGCCCCCGGCACCAGGTCGACCGCACAGTCGTAAGGCCTGTGAGGCGGCAACTTGTCAGCTTCTTTCTCGCAGAAAACCTCCAAGAATCCTTCGTACTTGTGAGGCACTGCCTGCACCATGCCCAGTTGCAGCTGCTGCTCGGCCCCCTCCTCCTGATTGGTTTGGATGCAATGCTGAGCACAATACGATGAGCAGAAGGTGATCTGCCGCTGGTACCACGCTACAGCGGGACTATGCCTCTCCAGCCAACTCATGCCTAACACAATGGGCGTGTCTGACAGGTGGGTGACATTGAAGCTAATGACTTCTCGATGATTTCCAATCTGCATCACCATGGGAGGCGTCTGCTGCACAACTTGCCCTCCCAGCAATTTCCTGCCGTCCACTGTGACCACGTTCAGAGGCGTCGTTGCAGGCAGGAGCGCTATGCTATGCTGCTTGACAAATTGTATTCCCACAAAATCCGCATTGCTTCCCGAATCGATCGTGATGGGAATTTCCAGGGATTGTCCATTTGGCAGCTGAAGGGTTGCAGTGAGTTGCACTGCTGGCTTGGGTGGTAAAGGGTCTGTGTGTTGCAAGGGTGCTGGGGACAGTTCTACAGATCCGCCTGGCTGAGCCCCAGTAGCTCCGCTTCCAGCCAGGCACTGTCGTTTCCCTGAGGCTGCTCTCTTTGCACCACTTCCGCTGCTACTGTTGCTAGAGCTGCAGTGTGCTTCTGGAGCCTCTGGGGGCACTCTTTCGCCATATGCTGTGCACTGTCACAGATGTAACATTTCCTGGTCCCTCTAGGAGGCTTCGCCTTCACTGCACCGGAAACAGGGGCTCTGGATGGTGTCTGAGCCCTAGCACCACCAATTTCCATCGGCTCTTCTCCTTGCCTCCCCAAGGGCGAGGGGTGCATCTGGCTGAAGTCCCTGGGGACAAAAGGGGGGGTTCTCGCTGGTGCACGCGCCTGGGGTCCCTCCCCCTCGTGCCACGGGCGTCCCTCATGTCGTATTCCGATAGCCAAAGCCCGTTGCACTACATCTTCTAGGGTCTGGGGTCTATCTCCCCTGGCGATCTCATCCTTGACGGGGGGGCTAAGACCTTCCCAGAAAAGATCTCTGACGGGTTTACTATCCTTCTCCCAGCCCAACGCAGTTAGTAATGCAAAGAATTTGGAGTGATATTGACGTACAGTGGCTTTGCCTTGCCGCAGTCCGTGCATCTGCCTACGAGCAATATCCACATCCACAGAGGACTGGAAACAAGCATCCATCGCTTTAATAAATTCATCAGAATTGCGGCGGGCAGGGCCATCTTCGCGCCACAAATTGCGCAACCAAGCTCTGGCCTCCCCATGCAGATGCGAAATTATGAACCCCACTCTCTCCTCCTCATCTTTAAAATCATGACGGAGCAAATGCAGTGCATACACGACGTCTGCCCTGAAGTTAGGGTAGTCTTGCAGGTTGCCATTAAAGTGCGTAACTAAGGCGCCCCCCCGCCGTCCAAGTGCAACGCCCTCCGATCTGGAACCCGGAACCCCTGCCCTGCTTGCCTGCTCCCACCTTGTTCGCAGGTCCTGGCAAGCCTTGTCCAGTTCGTCATTCTTCTTCTGCGATGCAACGACTGCAGCTGTGAGTTCGGTAACCTGATTCCTCAGCGTAAGCAGCTGTTCCTCCGCGCTCATGGCTGCTCCCGTTGGTGAGCTTTGCAAAAAAAATTTTTTGCTTTCTTGTGAGGGTACTTACTGTCAGAGCCACCCGTCTGGTCCCAGCTCACAAGAGACCCAACTCCAATCCGGTTTATTTACAGAAAGTCTTTATTGAAGATCATGGTTGCGTTTACATTCCATCTTTGTGACTCTACGTCTGTAACGTTAGACCGCTGAAGTACCCTCTGAATCTGTACCGCCTCGGCACCAATTTAAGAGGCTTGTACTGGACCACCTCTTCCTCTCTTTCCTTTTCCGCAGGGTCTTTCTGCCCCCCTGGGTTCCCCCTCGCCGGGACTCGCCCGAGGCTGAATCCTCTGACGCCTCCGCCCCCCTCCTTCTCGCTTTGGGGCCGGGCTCCTCCCCAGGGCTCTCCTCACTTCCGCGCGCCTCTACATTTGAACTTGGCGCGCGTACGTTGCTTCTGACCTTTCTCTCGACTGCTACACTGCTCCCGGTGCTACTCTCCACCCCCTCCGGCTGAGCGTCCTGCTCCGATCTCCTCCCCCTGTCTCCTTCTCGCTCTGCTCCCTCTGACACACTGGCAACTCCACCCCCTTCACTCCGTTCCGGCTGAGAAGCCGGCTCCTGTGTCCAACTCCTACTGGGGCTTCTCCCTTCGCTCCCCTGCTCCTCACTGTTTCCCCCTTGGCCTCCCTTTGGTCTGACCAGGGGGGCTCCCTTCTGGGAGTCCTCTGACTCACTGGACAGACTCATGGACGACCTTTGGTCATCGTCATCCTCCTCCTCATCTCTCTGGGATTCTTCCCCCTCGCTCTCTGTCTCCTCCCCCATCTGCTCTTCTCTCCCTGAAACCCTGACAGCATGGAAACACCGTTTGCCTTCCCGCCGGAGTGGTACCTATTTATCTACTTGCACTTTGATGTGCTTTCGAACTGCTAGGTTGGCAGGAGCTGGGACCGAGCAACGGGAGCTCACCCCATCGCGGGGATTCGAACCGCCAACCTTCTGATCGGCAAGTCCTAGGCTCTGTGGTTTAGCTCACATGTATATGTATATTCCATTATAGAAAAACTCCCTGACTATTAAACTATTGAAGCAGGCAACTTCACTGTGTACTTTTTGGTGCCTGCTTAAAAATATAATACACATCATCTTGTTGTGTTTTGTTTAGGCAAGCCTATCCAGGAACATGGGTGTTGACATATTTTCCAACTTTCTTATACTTTATTGCCAATTTTAAATATTTTACTTCTTTTTATTATTCATTTTAATTCCTGGTAAACTGCTTAGAGGTTTGGTTACAATCCTGCTACAATTCAGCAGTATACAAATGTTGTTGATTTAAATAAATGAATGACTAGAAGAGCATGCTTTGGATCGGCTAAGCAAAGTGCTTGTTGTAACTGAGTCGCAATTCTCTGCCAGGGTTCCATGGGAAAGACCTGTGTCTCAAACCCTCAGTATTTGCTTCCAGTCAGTGTAGATGTTACTGAACTAGCTGGACCATGGCAGCACCGTACAGAAGCTTCCTGTCTTTCTAGGGCATGAGGCAAGAGTGGAGGCAAACGGGCTGCAGGTTTGTTGGGGTGTAACATGCAGGAGGTCTCAGTTTTGGCCTAGTTTCAGCCACTGCCAGTCAATGTAGACCAGGGTTGTTTTGGACTACAATGTAGACTAGGGTGGTTTTGGACTATAAGTCCCATCATCCCTGACCATGGGTCCTGCTAGCTAGGGATGGTGGGAGTTGTAGTCCAGAAACAGCTGGAGACCCAAGTTTGGGGAAACGCTGATGTACACAATGCTAACCTAATTGGCCTGCCTTTAACCATTTTTCTATGGTGTTTTTTATACCAACTCCCCCGCCCCAAGTTGTTTTCAGGAAAAGACAAACACAATACACACGACTTTTTCATTTTCCCATGATGATGATGAAGAAGAGGAGGAGTTTAGATTTGATATCCCGCCTTTCACTCCCCTTCAGGAGTCTCAAAGCGGCTGACATTCTCCTTTCCCTTCCTCCCCCAAAACAAACACTCTGTGAGGTGAGTGGGGCTGAGAGACTTCAAAGAAGTGTGACTGGCCCAGCAGCATGACGGCAAATAGTAGTTTGGGAAACCAATCACACAAAAAATAGTGCAATGATAAGGGATTTGACAGAGAGAGAGAGTGCTCAGTCGACAGAGCTGAGTTCAAGAATCGTGAGTTCAAGCCCTAGATTGGGCAAAAGATTCCTGCTTTCCTGGATTCTTTCAGCTTTACATACAAGTCTATGGTTCTAGCCCCACAACATTGCTCATTCCCTCACTCCACAGCCAGGGTAGTTTTTATTTGTGAAAGTTCAAGCCAACAACAGTTTGGGCCCTTAGTTACTGATTGTAACATTCCAATTTCTAACAATCCAAAGTAAAATAAAAATGTCTTACTTTTGGCATCCCATTGCCAACTTTCCCCTTTGCTGTCAGATAAAACAAGAGCGATTCTCCAAAGGAAACCGAAAACGCAGATCTAACCCTGAAAACGTTTGCCACTATAAATTGCAAGAAATAGAAAAGAAATACCAACACCTTTTTAAAAATCTTTTCACCCTGAACAGATGTTTTGTAGTGAATGGGCTTTAGGTGATGACAGGATTACTGGAAGAAAAGAAAAAAAGAAAAAGGCTGGGAGGCATCTGTCAACAACAAACAGCTGCTTCTCAGGTTTAGTGGTTGTGGTAGTTAGTGTATGAATTTAAATCTCTCTCTCTATCTCTCTCGCTCTCTCTCTCTCTCTCTCTCTCTCTCTCTCACACACACACACACACACGCACACACACGCACACACAAACACACTCTTTTGGAACAGACTTAGATAAGTCTAGAAAAAGCCCAAAGCCCTACATGATTTTTTACCAAATCAACAATATATTTTATTCCATCATTTGCAAGATACAAACATGAACAACAAACGTAGATATCTTTGGGGGCCCCATTCAGATAATTTAGCTCACTCTTCCACATGGTGGAAGAGAACAAAATACAGCTGAAGGCCAAGGACCTGAGAAAGCGGAACCAAAATGGTGCTCTTCAGATATTGCTGGACTATAACTCCCATCATCCCTGATCTATTGGTTATGCTGGCTGCTGGGAGTTGTAGTCCAACAAAATGCGGAAGGCACCATTTTGGCTAACTCTTATCTAGAAGCTTGGTAGTTTAGGTTTCCTCATTATGTTTTCCAAAGTATTGTGGGTCGGTGGGTGTGAGTGTGCCGTTGACATGTGTGTGTTTCTCTGAATCTGCCTAGTAACAATTACAACACACTAGGCTACAGAAATGTATGTGGTGGGCTAGCATGTAAAGATCATGTCCAGGATTTTGAGGCCTCAGACATATTCAAGAGGGAAGGCAAATAAACTGAAAATCCTCTTTGGCTGTATTTTATATTCTTGGACACTCTAGGTAAAATGAAAATGGTTGCATTTCTGGTTGATGAACTCTCTATTCTTGAGGGGCCTTGCCAAATGACCCACCCTCTGGAGTTGTGTTTTATCAGTGCCTGTGTGGATACGAGAGATATCGGTGTGTAGGAAATAACAAAACAACAAGGAGGAATTGAAATGTGTAGCTCATCCGCTGCCCTGTGGCTGCATTTCCCTGGGAAATCATTGACAATTCAATCAGGGGGAAGCCATCTGGTCTAGAATTCATTTTAAATCAGTCTCGGCAAGAACGAAGGGAAAATCTTTAAAACTTATCCTATGTTGGCATTTCACACCAGTCAAATTGAATAGAATTAACGCCTCCTTATCCCCCAGAGGCTGGAGAAGTTGTGGTGAAATTGGTACATTTTCCCATAAGTGGTGGTCATGCAAAGAAACAATCACATTCTGGTCAGTGGATTTTAATGAAATGAACCAAACAACTGGCAAAATTATACAAATGAGCCCTCAGTTGACATGGCTGTCTATTTTTGGCTAATTCTCAAAATATTATTTTTAAAGAGTTAATAGTTTTGTTTATTGTGGCAGCTAGATTAATAATCAGCAGATTCTGGAAGCCATCACACTCCAACTTGCTGATTCTGTGGATCAGGCCAATGGCCCATCTAGTCCAGCATCCTGCTCTCACAGTGGCCACCCAGATGCCTGTGGGAAACCTGCAAACAGGACTTGAGCACAGTGACATTATGCCCACCTGCAATCCCCAACCATAATAATAATATTATAATAATAACAATAATTTATTATTTATACCCCGCCCATCTGGCTGAGTTTCCCCAGCCACTCTGGGTGGCTTCCAATCAAGTGTTAAAAACAATGAAGCATTAAATATTAAAAACTTCCCTGAACAGGGCTGCCTTCAGATGTCTTTTAAAGAGAAGATAGCTGCTTATTTCCTTCCCATCTGAAGGGAGGGCGTTCCACAGGGCGGGTGCCACTACCGAAAAGGCCCTCTGTCTGGTTCCCTGTAACCTTACTTCTTGCAATGAGGGAACCGCCAGAAGGCCCTCGGCGCTGGATCTCAGTGTCCGGGCTGAACGATGGGGGGTGGAGACGCTCCTTCAGGTATGCAGGACTGAGGCCGTTTAGGCTTTAAAGGTCAGCACCAACACTTTGAATTGTGCTCGGAAACATACTGGGAACCAACAACTGGTATTCAGATGTAATGCCTCTGTCAGTGGAAGCACAACAAAGCCTCCACAGCTAGGAGCCCTTGACAGACTTCTCTTCCATGAATTTGTCCAATCCTCTTTTGAAACCATCCAAGTTGGTGGCTAGCACTGTCTCCTGTGGGAGCAAGTTCCATGGTTTAACTACGTGTTGCCTGGCAATTTTGTGAGTGTAAATGAACACAGCATAGCCCCAGAAGGTGAGGATATAGAGTGCAATGCTTTGACCCTTCCACAGGTATTGGGCCTAATCCTCAAAAGATCCTTTGGTTTAAGGTGGGGGGAAAGTGCATTTAAGTAAATAAGCCACTGACTGTTCTTGTTCATCATGCCCCTTATCGTAATAAATAATGAGGGTGCCACAGGCTGACAATGAAATATTTTGAAAATAGTTTTGATGTATAGCTGGCAGAAGACCTGTTGGGCATTGATAAATTGCGCTAACAGAGGAGATGAGAAACCTGTAAAATATTAATGATCTGTTTCCCTGCGCAGGGATGGAGGCGATACCTGCATCTTACATAACTCCAGTATATTTTTTTGTCAGCTAATGTGGAGCTGAAAGGAAGGTGGTCAGTTCTGTTTCTTTGGGAGACCTGGGTTTCTGTGGGCAACCAAATGACTGACAATGTCCACCAGCTCAAGACCTCTAAAACTTTTAACTGCCCTTCCTCCTAAAGGAGCCCAGGATGGCAAAGAACAAAGGAATAAATCAATACCATTAAAATGAAATGAGAACCCATAAGTTTTGAATTAAGAACATTTTAAAAAATAGATGTCCAAAAACATTTTTAAAATCCTAGTCCTCATGGTCATTTATTTCAAAGCTGCTGGGAACAGTTTCTTTCAGCAATCAAAACACGGGGGTGAAGAGGAATGTTTTTAAAATCCTCCTTAATAAATGGGAAAGATGGTAGCTCAGTGGTAGAGTACCTGCTTTGAATGCCGAAGGTCCAGGTTTCTCCAGGTAGAAATGAAAGGCAAGAGAGCCACTGATTCTCAGTATAGACGACACTGAGCTACAGGGCTGGCCTGAGACATTTTGGCGCCTGAGGCAAATCACAAAATGGTGCCCCACCCACTGCCTGGGAAGAAGGGGTGAGTGAATGTCTACATCAGGAGCAAGGGGGGAATATAGATCTACATCAGGTACAAGGGTGGGAGAAGAACATCAGTGCTGCCTACATATTTCCCAAGAGGCTGCTGTAGGGGCTGCCAAGACCAGATCCAGCTGCCAAGGAGTACACCAGACTTGGTGCTGCTACCATGGAAGCAGAAGCAGGCTATGAATTCCTTGAAGGCCATATCTGCTGCCCCTTTGGATCCTGCTCCCTGAGACGATCACCTCATTTTGCCTCATGAGTGAGTCGGCCCTGCTGAGCTAGATGGACCAATGGTTGAACTCTGTATAAGGCAGTTTTCTATTGGTTGTATTCAGTTCTAGTCATATTCTGAGCAGACCCAATGAAATTAATGGACTTGACTAACATAGGTTCATTCATTTCAGTGGGTCAGTTTTGAGTACAACTTAGTTTGATATAAACCTGTGTCCCTAATAAATGAAAAAGGCAGGAGCATCTCACCAGGAAGAGCATTCTGCTTATGGGGAACAGTATCTGGAGGAGGAACACAGAGGAGGAACACTGTGCCGCTTTTATGGCCGATGGCTAACTGAACACAGACCACCAGGTAAATACTGTTCTTCTTTTTCTGCTAGGGAGGCTCCAAGGGAGGGAGGAGAAATTCAATTCAGTTCATACGTAAAGGCGAAGTGCAAAATTTGCACTTATCTGAATTTTGCAATGTAGTTCTCCAACCAGTCTTTACAAAAACCCATATGTTAGGATAAAGTGTACATAAAAATGATAATATTAGTGGGAGGAAAACAGACAAAAATGCATCAGGGAAAACTGTTTGCAAAATTGTGTACATTAGTCAAAACTGCATATAAAAATGTGTTTCTTAGGCTAAATTTACAGTGAAATGCTGGTGAATTTTCATGAGTTTTTCTTTTCCTTCAAAATGAGGACTGGATTTGAGATGGGAAAGAACCAATATGGACAGATCCTTCCATCCTTAGATGCTTCTGAAATTTTCATCTAAATTCCTTTCCAAATAAGGACTTTATTTTGGCACAATTGTTGTTTTTCCATTCAGGTGTGTGTGCTCCAACCCGTAATCTGTGAAATGCTCTCAGTTGATGTGGAACACCTCACTGTAATTTGTCTGCCCCATTAACAGGCAATGAAATCACAAGGTGGGTTGGGGCAGGCCTGGTGGGGTTAGGGGTGGAAAGGCTGAAACCAGTCAAGCTTACTGGTACTGGTGGTCCCACTCTCAGGAAGCCACTACCCTCCTCCTCCCAAGTCTCTCAGAAAATAACAATATGTCATCTGATGCACTAGAGGGCATATCTAGAACCAGTGGGTGAAAATTTCAGGGAACTGAGCTAGAGCTGAATGCTGCAGGGAGGGGATACCTTATGGTAAGAGCTGTTTGACAGTTGAACAGACTGCCTAGGGAGGTATTTGAGCAAAGAGTAAATGGCCATCTGTCAGGGATGCATAGCTGAGGAGTGGGAGAGCTTTTTCAGCCCAATGGTTTCAGCCTCATGGGCAACTTCCAGCAGTCGCATTCCAGTGGTGGGTGGAGCCACAGTCAAATAGGGGTGTTGCCAGAGTCAAAGTGGATGGAGCAGTGGAGGTGATCTCTGCATAGTAGGTAACATTCAAGCCATGCAAAACTGAGGGATTTCCATAAACACGCTCCTCATCTCTCTAACCTGCAAGCAACAGGCACCATTGCAGTTCAGGGACATACTCCAAGCAGGCAAAAGCACTCAAAGGACATATGAACCGGGGATGGTGAAAGTGGTAGCCTGTGAAGTGGGAGGCAGGAGATTCCCAAAGGCCAGAACAAGGACCTGGAGGGGCACATTTTGCTCCTGGCTCTGAGGTTCTCTACCCATGAACTTGAAGGGCACCAAGCTGGGGAAAGCTTGCGTGAATGGAAGCCATGCCTCTAGGCTCCACTTCCATGGAAATTCATGGTGTTTATGCAAGAATTGCATTGGGTGGACGGAGCGCCTGGTCTTTGGCTGTTTCTTTTCAGTCACTATGTAGTATCTGTAACAGAGGAGAAGGAGGTGAAGGGGCTCCTTTTCTCTCTCTCGTGATGAATGAAACCCTGACTAAAGCAACGATGTACACTATATCTCAGCTGCTGCAGGGGTTAGATCGCATTAAAAAAGAAATGTGCAATCGAGCTGACAGTATGTGAATGATTAGCTCTGGTCATCCGTCATTCCTTTCAAGCCTCTAATGCGGGCTTTTGTAGAAAACTGTGGTCTCTTCTGCTTTCGTATGAGAATAGAAATACACAACCCCCCCCATACACACCCATTGGTGCTTTGGACTGTAGTGTTAGCCCTGACACTCTGGTACAGGGCTAGGCAACAAGGTGCATGGGACTCCCAACATCCTTGATCATTGGTTATGGTGGCTGGGATTGATGGGAGTCAGTGTCCCACAACACCTGGAGGACACTGCACTGACTGCTCCTGCTGATATAAATTGCATTGTCTCCCTGTTGTTTCGGGGAGTGCTATTTGGAGTATGGATTTATGTCTACAAAGCTGAGAATGGCTACACCATCTTCAGCCACTTACCGTATAGATCCCAGAGTCCTTTCATGTAATGGTGGTTTGCAGTTAGCAAGAGAAGCTGGCTCTAGATGTAACAGCCAGTGCTTGAAACCCTCCACGCTCTTTAGTTTACTGCAAGAAAACTGGGCTATGTCTAAGGGAGGGACTCTTGCAGGGTCAAGGAACCCGAGGCTCTCCCAATGTTGTTGGACTTCCATCAACCACAGCTGGCATTGCCAATGGTCAAGAGTGAAGGGAGTTGTAGATGTGCAGAGTAAATTGTGCAAAGTAAAATGGAAATCATGAAAATGAGCCCCATTTGCAGATTCTTGAGCACATCATCTTGCACCATGTCAGTTTGCATTTCTTAGTACAGAGAGTATTGATTTTTACTGTTCTGCTTAGTTAAAGAGGGTTCTGGATAGTTTTGTCACAGTCCTGTCTATGGGCAGTCAAAGTCCTGGCGGTGGACATCGGGACCGGGGGCAAGACGGCAGGGTGGGAGCAGGAATAGGACTCTGGAAGCCAAGGGTCTGAGGGTCTGGGAGCTGGAAGTCAAGAAGCCAAGGGTCCAAGTATCTGGAAGCAAGGAGTCAAGAAGCCATATGCAGCAAGGCAGGAAGCTTGTTGCTGTGGCAATGATCCAAAGGGAAATGCTGACCTTATATCCCTTCCCGGCTCTTGCTACCAGGTGCTGTGAGTTACCAATCGGCCTCACCTGTGCGGCTGTGCCTTGCCTCTTCAGAACAAACTCAGGAAAGCCCCAGTCCTGTGAAGCCCTACTGGTCACAGGGCCTGGCTCCTGCACACACTCCTGACAAGTTTTCTTTCTGCCCATAGTTAAACAACATACCTAAACAACAATTGTCCCTCTGTTAATATTGCTCTTCTCTAAATATTCTCATTGTCCTTTCTGCAATATGCTTGGACATGACATTAAGCAATTCTTCTTTCCTTGGTGTTAACACCCTTTTCTAGACTTGTAGATGGTTATCAAGGGCCCACTTTATCATTGCTTAGCTAAGCTCAACACTTTGAGCACTTTTAAAAAATCTGTCATCCTAAAGTCAATACCTCTAGTCTCCAGACTTCACAGAATTATTTTGATATCCTAAAGGGGAAAGGGAAGAAATAACCCTTAGATTTTTCTTTGCCCCTTAGGCAACTGTCAGCAGTGCAGGCTAACCACATTTTGCTTCAAATTGCTGATAGTCCTTGTGCTGAGAATTTCTTCTCCTTTTTTTAAAAAAAAAACTTTATCCATTGGTTGATGAGAAAAGAAATTGCAGCCAGAATATTAGGAAAGTGGAAGAAAAAAATCAGCAAAATTCTCATGGGTGGAATGGAAGTTTTTAGGAAGGAAGGAAGGAAGGAAGGAAGGAAGGAAGGAAGGAAGGAAGGATGCTTATCTTACCTTCAGTGTGGCCAGGGGGTGCTTATGAGTCTCTCCTTTTATTCTTCAAATCTTCTCTCCTATGGTTTCCAATCTGCAGCCTTCCTGGGTGTTTCCAAAACCAAACTAAAACTATAGAGATTTTTTTTTTTTTGCAAAATTCTAAAATGCCCTGAGAAAGTTGCAGAAACATGGAAGCTTCTTTCTGGGCAAAATGATGGAGTAGGAGGAGAAGAAGTTGAGTGTACTGTACCTGTTTTCCCTCTCTTTGTTTTCTCCTCCCAACCAGTCTGTGAAGTAGGCTAAATTGAGAGACAATGGCTCTCCCAAGATCATCTAATGAGCTGCATGAGGTTATGAACCACGGTCGACCAGATCTACTAGTCCAGCTCTCTAATTTCATGTGAATGACAGATGAATTGCTCTAGTCAAAAGGGTTCCCTACCTGTGCTCTGAGAGAATGACTGGCCAAAATACCCAGTGAGCTGAGTGGGGTTTTGAAACCTGGTCTCCTTGCCAGCTTTTGGTTCTCCACCTACCTATCACTGGCAAGTGGCCTCCAACAGAATACCCTAAGAGAATGTGGTCCAAACGGGAGGGGGGTGTTCCCTGCTCCTGGAATAGGGTATACTTGTTCTAGCTATGGTTTTTGTCCAGTTCACAGAGAGTCAGAAAGTTTCAAAACCTGTTGGGAGATGTTGAGTTAGGGACTCAATGCATGGAACAACCTGGTCCTTTTGCAGAAGGAAGGGATAAAAACTTGATTAATGGGTGATACAGCACCCTGTGTTAGCTGGGCAAATGCCCTGGAACACTTCCCGGAATTCTCTGCAATATACAGAGAATTCCACAACAAACATGAGGGGCACTCCTCAGTAGACAAGTCTATATGGAAAGATAGAACAGGAAAGCCACTGATTAAAAATGTGCTGCAATGAATTGATGTACACTGCTGCTTTGTTGCCACCAAAACACAACTGTGGAATTCACAATTTTGTCCTCTGCTAGAATCCATCGTTTTTGGTCTCCACTAGAATCCACCCAAGGGACTTTCAACCCGCCGACAAAGGTGTACATAAAGCAAACTTGTGAAACTTGGCTATGGCATTTGCTGCTAAAGAGGTATTGTGCACATGGAAGGGAACAGGCTCTGCTGCAGCGGAGTCAGTTTGGAGAGATCATTACAAAAATCCCATTATCACTTCTACAAGTTGGGACTATTTGTCATCACAGAAGAGATGACAAGCCCAGAAATACTACATTTGTTATTATGAGATGATAAATGATATTCCATTAAAGCTGCAATACATCATCTGAAAAGCTGCAAAGAAGATATCAGACCTATCAGCACTTGACTTATAATTTAATTTTCAAAAGCTGTCAACTAAAATTCCAAAGGCTAAGCATTTTCATTTTTGAAGTTCATCTTATTTATTTTCCTCATCTGTTAGTCTAATTTTTTTTTGATATGGCAAACGTAACTGATTACGTACAATGCATAATTCTCTTCCTCTTGATTAAGTAATACATCAGATGTCACTTCTGTATTAAAAAAACAAATGACAGCTAATAAAAGTAAAAGGCTAGCAAAGGATACACCTGATTTTAATTTTCCTTTAAAGCCTGCGAATGTGACAGCAAAAAACGTAACATTTTTTAAAAAATAAAAAAGTTATTATATTGTGTGTCAAGTTGCCAACCGTAATAACAGAAACCAATGACAATGTATCTAATGATTAGAAATTATTCTCTACCCACCCCTTATATTTAATGCATGTTAAATGGACTGTCTAAAATTATTGTTACTGTTGTTCTCCTAAAGTAATGTTTTTCCAGTGACCATCTGCATAACTTCAAAAGTCACGTCGCTTCCTCAGGAGGGAAATCCAGCCTCTTGCTGGCTGCCTGATTTCAAAAATTTATTTCTTTATTTAGTAAGCTTTACATATACTGTTCAACCAAAAATATCTCTAAGCAGTTTATATAAAGCATTCATTTTTTAAAAAACAAACAAACATTGAAACAACTTAAAAAATAGTGGGCAATAAAAATTATCAAAGTACAGATGAAATGAACAGTTTCACAAATATATATAATTAAATTACATGCTTGAGGAAGCTTGCCTAAACAAAGCTTTTAGAAGGCATCAGAAACAGTCCGATGAAGGTTCCTGCTTGACTTCAATTGGCAGGGAGTTCCAGTGAGTCGGTGCTGTCACACTAAAAAGTCAGTTTCTTGCAAAATTTGAACAAATATTATGCGGCCTTGTAAAAGTGTCAGATCCAAGAGGTCAAGTGGGCACATATGGGGTAAGGTAAATGCCTTCTTTGCATTCAAAAGACACCATGCATCCAAAAGACACCATACATTTAGAGTGCCACATTTGTTTGAACTTCCTTTTCAATCCTGCCACCTACCAGATAAAACAAAAATTTCACAAGCAGAAGTTTCGTAGGAGCGCATCGCCCGTGGCAATATTATGCTCCTGCCACATTTATCTCTGTCCGTTTTTTCAAATTTGATTTTAAATATTTACAGCATAATACATCTTTCCCCACCCCAAATTACTAATGCACTGTTATTGTCTGTAAAACCTACTGCATGAGTGATGGCCAACTTAAAGAGAAGCATCAATGTTTTATTTGCAAAATATCAGATGTGGAAGTTGTAGATAGACCCCATTTTAAAAAGTTGAGGGTTTCATTTATGGAACAGTATGATAGGCACTTAATAAATGAAGGCTCCGTTTATGTCTATGTATTATGTATATAAAAATATCTTAAGTGAATGCTGTAGGCAGGCTTCAGTTCAGTCAAAACGCTATGGATTTCAGTTGCAATGCAGTTATTCTTTTGGGAATATCCTAACAAAACAAATTAAATCACTGTGTTTCAGGAACATCCCTCTTCTTAAAAAATGCAAAATTCAGAATAGGGTGTGGATACTTTCAAAATGACAGGGTTTGTGTCCTTTGTGATCGTTGAAGTATAAACAAAATCAAATGCTCATGAGGAGTAGATCTTGCCTTGAATTGTAATCTAGTCAGAATGCAACTTGAGGCTCCTTTGTTTTGAACATGAACCTAAGGATCTATTTTCACATGAAAAGCATCAGGGAGCAACCTAGTTTGCCAACCTGGCCTTTCTCACACAAACATTTTTGAGTTAAATCTTGACATATTGGGGATTGATCTCAATAAAGATCAGAGCTGGTTCACAATACTTTGCTGCCTTAGACAGGCAAGATGGTGCCCACTCCCTATGCAATGAACAGATGCCAACCAGACAACATCCTGAGGGCATCAAAGGATGTGGGCCGGACCACATGACCCACACAGACATGTTGTCCAATATACTGCATCCATTCATGATTATCTGCTTCCCCATTCTATCTAATGGTAGAACTGGCTGTAATAGTTGTAGGGATAATCCAAACAGCTTAAGATTTGCCAACCCATGGATAAAAATATGGGAGAACATAAAGGAGCATATTTCAGAAGGAATGCAATATATTTTTGAGAGATTGTCTGGTGGAGAAAAAATTGAATACCACTTTTCTGCCCTTTAGCAAAATCTGTTTCTTTCAGCTCTAAAGGCTAAGTAATTATTGCCTCTATGTCTTTATTTTTCTTCTTCCATCTTTGAGAAGAAAAGTCACTTAAAGTCCGGAAGTTCTCCACTGTAATTTAACCGTGTCACTATCCCCATCTTTAAGGGGGTGAGATCTGGTGTTGCTGTTCAAAGAGATAATTGAAGTGTAATTTTTCAGGCCTTCCCCCTGACTGTAGATCATTGACTCATCCCTGTAACAAACTATGTGTATGCCCATGGAGATCTCATTACCTTCAACGTTCCTCTGGTTCTCTGCAACATCTAATTTTCATCTCTGGCATACACAGACAGCAACCGAGAAACAATACCTTTACTCACAGATTATGAATCATTGGCAAACATGGTTATTACCTTCTCCTGACATGCTGGTGTCAGAAATGCACAAAGGTGGCCTCTGTTTAATGCAACTGTACAGTGTTTTAAGAATCCCTTCAATCACTTCTAATAACACCTCACTTCGCTATGATGAAAATGGAGGGGAGAGAGAGAGATTTTCTCTTGATCTTTTGAAGATTATATGGTGTAACCCGGTCTTGTTTGCATGTCTTAAGAAGGGAGCCGAATCTGCTTGTATATTCCAGCAATAAGTGTGCTTACAGTTCCAAATCTCAGCCATGCCATTTCCTTTTAAATTTTTAGATGGGTTCCAATGCATGTAAGACGCTCCCCTGATATGGGCAGAGGGAGGCAGGAGTGGATCTTTGTGGCTCTAAAGCCTCTGTGAGTAAGGCATGGATTTCGATCAGGACCATGACTGCTGGCTCTGCCACCAGCATCCCTGACTCCAGCTGGTTCAACCTCTCTGACTGACACATATTCGGCAATGGTCTAAGGTGGAAGCCAGATTGACTCTGTATGATTGGGAGACTGGGGCTTCTCAGTTGCATAGAAGAATTTACTCGAGTACAGCTATCCTAGTTAAAAACATCAGGTTCAGAAGCATGGCATTAACCAGGGTGTGCATAGCAGTATCAAACGATGGGCCAGGAGGCACAACCCTATTTTCTCATACATGTCATAGAATCTCATACATGTGATAAAATCAAAGAACTGTAGAGTTCAGAGAGAACCCCAAGGCTCATCTAGTCCAACTGCCTGCAATCCAGGAATCACAGTGAAAGAATCCCTGACAGATGGCCACCCAACCTCTGTCTAAAAACCTCCAGTGAAGGAGAGTCCACTATTTTTTTAAGTGGTCCGTTCCACTGATAAGTCCTGTGTGTGGACACTGATGCTTGCAATTGGTCTTCAGGCAATAGTGGATGTTGGGATTGCAACGGCTTGCCCCATGTGCACCAGTCAACAGAAGAAAATCTGCAGGGACATTCCTTTACCTGCTCCTCCATCCTTTGAAAGGAATGAGAGAGCCTCTGCATGCATCATTGTTCACACTGAAAATGGAACATACTGCAGCAGCTTTTAATGGCTTCTCAATCACCTGCAGACCTTGCTGTTCCAAGGTCTTAAGGATGTAAGAAGAGCCTGATGAATCAGGGCAAAGGCTAGTGCAACTGGATTTCCCCCACATCCTCCTCCTATGCATGTCCCAAATCTGCTCTGGGGGGTTGGAGGCTCCTCTAGGGCAGATTTAGGGGGCATGTAGGAGATGAGAGAGGAGACAGGGGAGTCCTGCTGCATTAGCAGAAATCCTTGCACTGACATTGAGTAAAATCCCATATATTCTTAATGCACAGTTTCAAGAGAGAGAGAATGAAAACTTTGTACACATCAGGCTCTGTTCTTGCACATTTTTCAACATACCACAACAACATATTTTGGAAATGATAAAAGTTAATTAAACATTAGGGCATGCACAGGTAAGTGGGGGAGGGTATCTCTATTTAGTTGCTTCCATCTTCAGTGATGAAGATAAGCTGCATCTTGAGCTCATTTAACTTGTGCGATTTCAAACACACGCTGGCAGGTTGAAATGCATCCCCTCCACTCCCAGAACCAGTTCGATGAAACGGATTGTCCTACAAGATCTTGCTACAGTATCCCTACCAGTCCCAGAGCTGCCATGCAAGTAGGCCTGAGAGCTTAAAAGCTCTCTTTGTGCAGGGTAACATCAAGAAGATCTGGCACAGAAAGGGCTTTTAAGCTTTCATCCCTGCTTCCTGGGAAAGGCCCATTTGCTCTGTCTGTAGTAGAGATGCTCTCCCCCCCCCCTTTATGGGCCATCTTATAGAGGGCAGGCTGCAGGGCAGAACCAGGCATAATGTGGTTTTGGCTATAGGCAATTTTTGTGTATACATGTTGCCCTTGGAACTGAACACATCCACCACGCGTAAGATGTGGGATACCTGTATTTGGCAAAGCCATGCTTCTTATGAAAAAGAACAACTACATATGGGACACAAAGAAAAAAGAAGCTTTTATTTTGATTCATTAAACTGGATGTTGGGGTTTGTTTTTGCAATGTGAAATTATGGCCTCAATGTTCATTCTAGTTTAAATGCCTTAAAATTCAAAATATTGCAGGCTTTTCAAGGGTCAGTGTTCTGACGACATGCAAGAAGATAAACGGACTTTGACTCTGCTATCCTTTTTTATTGCACGGATCAAAAGAATGCTTTACATCACACTGAAATGATCAGGTATGACCGTGGGTTCTTTTCTGACATTCCCGTAATCTTTGATTCCAATTGGACTAATACCAGCTATAACTGCAGGTTGCTGCTTCTCAAAGGAAGGATTCACACACACACACATCCTTAGAACAAAGTATCCTTTCTGCAAAAAGAAATGTTTCATGAAAAGTGGGTAAAAATGATCAAAGAAACATCAAGGTAGACAAGACTGAGCTGGCTTGATTGAGTTGTTTGAAGTGTGAGGAGGAATGAAGGGTAATTGTTAATCATGATAGGTTATCAGTAGTTTTCTTGATATGGTTTTGCATATATGAGTTTTCGACAGGGATGAGCAACATGTGGCCCTCCAGATGTTGTTAGGCTCCATCAGCCCCAGCCAGCATGGCCAACATTCAGGGGTACTATGAGTTGGGAGTCCAGCAACATCTTAAACAAAGGTCTCTGGATTAAGATGTGAAGCTGCCTGATTCTGTGTCAGACCATTGGCCTATCAAACCCTGAGCCAGAAGTTCAGTGGGAGAGACTGCGGCTGTGGTCTGACTCTGAATAAAGCAGATTCTTCTGCCTCTATGTTCCTACAGACTTTCAGCATGGTTAATGGTCATTGATAGCCTTAAATAAGGAAAGAGGCATAGTTCAGTGGCAAAGCACCTGATTTGCAGGCAGAAGTTCCTTGATTCAATCCGATGCATCACCAAGTGGGGCTAGGAAAGACTCATGCTTTAAACCCTGGAACAGCCTCTGTCAGTGAGTATAAATAATATTGAGATAGGTCTCAGGCAGAGGGCTCCCCCACCACTTCCTACCTGATCCTTTTGAGTGGATATGTCATCAGTTGCACATGGGAGCTTCTTCCTGTGAAGCACAGTGACCCTCCTACTGATCTGTTGATGACATTGTTGCTTAATCTCACACCAGGCCATCTATATGCATCCTCCATGCACACTTGGAAGATGGCCTTTCCCCCACGTCACAGTTTATGAAACATTTCGTTTCATTGCCTAATTGCAATATCCGTTACTGTTTGGAAGCCCTGCCTGATACCATGTAGACAAGGCAAGCGGCCCAAGGAGACTGGACACGAGAGTGCCAAGAAGTTTGTGGCACTACTGGGTGGAAGCCAGGGGAGAGAGGAGTAATTAGATTCAGGTTGATTTAACTGCAAACTTACAAAATTCACACTTCCCAAAATGATGCACAAACTGAACACGGCCATCCTTCAAAAGTCACAGTTCTCCAAGTTTTGCCTAAAGTTCTCTAGCCACACTTCTTGCAAGCTTAGAAGAAACGTAGAGATATTCTATACAGAATAGAGAGCTGTATCAGCACAGAAAAGCATAGAAAAAAGCAACAGAGAGCTCTTTAGCTTTCTGGGGACTCCAGTCTGGCCTGAGAAAAATTATTAACATCAGGATTTGACTCCGCACACCCCTAATAAATATATTGTCATTGAAAATAACCAACATTTATTAAGCTGGGTTTGGTTGATGTTCAGCCCTGTTCAGACACCAGATGTCAGTGTTGGGCTTGCAATAGCCGTAGTTATTCACCAAGAAATACATTACTCTCCCATGTTTGAGAAAGGGAAAAGAATAATGCAAAGATAGCAGTTGCTTATAAAATAAATTACAGTACTTGAGAATGATTTAGAATTCCATTTTATAGTATATGTATAACTGATGTCCTGATAACAAAAATTTATAAAGATATATGTGTAAACTATCACTTTTTCTGTGACTGGACTTAATTGTCAGGGGTCCTTTACTTTTAGCTTTATCGCTTTTTATACATTCACATGTCACATTCAAACACAGTTAAACTAAACTATGTTTTAATGTGAACTCACAGTGTACTGGTGGACACTGCTGAAATTGTGGGTGTTTCAGTTATTCCGCACTCCACAGTTTCCCACCTTTCCAGGATACTGCCCATTGCCTTCAATGGAAGGCACATCAAAATGTGGGTTTTGGTATGATGTGCTAGTGAATGAAGGGAGAAGGGGAAAGTATCACTCTGGCATGGCCATCATTAGGAAGCAGAATTCACTACTAATGCCATAACCATCAGGGTGAATCAGGTTTCAGACAACCCCTAGGTAGGGTCATGCGAGAGCATCATCACATTTTCACAGCCGTACATATTGGTTCCTCATTTCAGGAAGGAAAATTCAGGTAAGAAAGACCAAACGTACAAAACTGGATTGCTGTCTTCAACATTTTAGATTACATATGGTGATTTACAGATCTCCAAAATCTGTTTGTGACCATTCATAGCAAGTTTTCAAAGCAGAACCGTTGAAAGAAAACACGGGTTTCTTTTTTTCCCATCCACAAGATGGAGCAATAACATTTTCATCACTGAAAAGTCTTCCCACCAAATTGGTAACCGAATTTCTTTCTGCACTAGCTGGAACCGAGTCAGACATTTAAACTGATAAGAATGTTTTCATAAGATCCTTATGTAACCCCACTGAAAACGACAATCGGAGGAGACATTATTAACCTAGGAGTGCATTTTTGCCCAATCTTCCATAGGCAGACTGGGCTATATGCAGACAGCTACTATCCATCTTCAACATATAGGATTGATGATGACACAATCATTGAGACCTTTTTCAGCATGGGACTGGATGAAAGGTGACTTATTGGGAATAGGGGAAAGAAACTCATTGCAAATGGGGGGAGGGTTACCTTGGCTTCATTTTACAATGTTTCTGTACCTATTCAAATACATTGGCTGTTTTAGGGGCAAGCAAAATGTATGATCTGCTTGAAGTCGACTGCCTTCAGGTCCAGTGTTGGACCATTTCGATCGGATACTCCCTACTGATGTGGATAGATTCCTCCAAGTTGGTAGGCCCACCACCTGCCTCTTTGATCCGTGCCCGTCTTGGCTGATTAGGGAGTGTCCAGATGTTGCGCGGACCCCCCTGGTTGAAATTATCAATTTGTCCCTTGACATGGGGACATTCCCAGGGGAACTGAAGGAAGCAGTGGTGTGTCCACTCTTAAAGAATACTTCATTAGATCCCTTAGACCTATCCAATTACCACCCAGTTTCAAATCTTCCTTACCTGGGTAAGGTAATTGAGAGAGCAGTTGCTGAACAGCTTGGTAGGTTTCTGGAGGAAACATCAGCATTAGATCCATTTCGGTCCGGTTTCCATCCTGGTTTTGGGATGGAGACGGCTCTCCGTAGACAACTGAATCAAGGTGGGTCAGGACTGCTGATCCTTTTAGATTTGTCAGCAGCCTTTGACATGGTCAATCATGATCTTCTGGACCACCGCCTCGCAGACGTGGGGATACAGGGCATAGCCCGTAACTGGTTGTGCTCTTTTATCTCTGGTCGGGGACAGAGGGTGGCACTAGGGAGGGAAATGTCATCGCGCCACTCCTTGGTGTGTGGAGTGCCGCAGGGCACAATTCTCTCCCCGATGCTTTTTAACATCTTTATGCGCCCCCTTGCTCAGATTATCCGGAGCTTTGGGCTGGGCTGTCACCAATATGCTGATGACACTCAGCTCTATCTGCTGATGGATGGCCACACCGATTCGGCCCTGAACACACTGACCAAATGCTTGGAAGCTGTGGCTGGATGGTTTCGTGGGAGCTGATTGAAACTAAATACTTCGAAGACAGGGGTCCTATGGCTAGGTCAGGATGGCATGGGGATGAGGGACGAACTCCCTTCTCTTGCGGGGGCCCAATTAGTGCCATTGCCTTCTGTTAAGACTTGGGTGTAATCCTTGACTCCTCCCTTTCCACTGAGGCGCAAGTTACAGCAACAGCCAAGGCGACATTTTTCCACCTTCGTCGCATCAAGCAGTTGGTCCCTTACCTTTCCCGCCCTGACCTGGCTACAGTGATCCATGCGGCGGTCATCTCCAGGCTTGACTACTGTAATTTGCTCTACACGGGGCTACCCAGAAACTCCAGTGGGTACAGAATGCTGCAGCGAGGCTCCTCACGGGGTCTCTGCCATGGGAGCATATTCACCCAGTGCTTTTCAAGCTGCACTGGCTCCCGGTGCAGTACAAGGTCAGATTTAAGGTGCTGCTTTTGACCTTTAAAGCCCTTCACGGCCTAGGACCCTCATACCTACGGGACCGCCTCTCCTGGTATGCCCCACAGAGAGCCTCAAGGTCCATAAATAACAACACCCTAGTGGTCCCAGGCCCTAAGGAAGTTAGATTGGCTTCAACCAGAGCCAGGGCCTTTTCAACTCTGGCTCCAGCCTGGTGGAACACTCTGCCTCATGAGACCAGGGCCCTGCAGGATCTGATTTCTTTCCACAGGGCCTGTAAGACAGAGTTGTTCCGCCTGGCCTTTGGCTTGGAGCCAATTTGATTCCCTCCCTCTCTTTCTTTTTTCTTTTCCTTCTCCTCCTGTGATGAGGCTACATTTTAATATTTTAATGTTCCATTATTTTAATGTTGTATTTTATTTTTGTTTTTAAGTTGTAATCATTCATCTTGTTTTTATTATTGCTTGCAAGCCGCTATGAGCCTGGCCTTGGCTGGGGAGGGCGGGGTATAAAAAAAAATATTATTATTATTATATTTAGAAGGAATCACATTGGCAAGAAAGGAAGGTTTATCTAATATCATAGTCATCTCTCACATTTACATTGAGGAGTTTCATAATTGCTTACATGGGATTATGCTATACCTTTTTTTATCCTCACATCAGTCCTGTGAAATAGGCAGGATGGAGAGACTGAGACTTTTTGCTTCCACCTAAAGGGCTTCATGGCTAAAAGAAGATTTGAATTAAAATGGATCATTGTTTTTCCAGCTGTGTACAAAAGCATCTTGGGGTGTTTTTTAAGGCAGCCCTCCACTCTTGCCACATACATAGGTTCAAAGTATGGAGGAAGGAGTTGTATGTGCATACCAGTCTGTGCAAGAAAGGACACTGTATTTGCATTTATATGCATCCAGGATTCCTTCTTGTGCATTTTGGACAAGTATACATGAGGAGAACATGATTGCTGGGGGAGCATAGCTCATATGGCCCTGAAACCCTTTCCACACTCTTTTGCAATGTGCAGATGGGACCTGTGAGACACCTACCCCCTTCTTTGTAAGGTCAATGGTTTCTCATTGAGAAGGTAGCACAATTGATTATTGCTAAAATATCCAGGGGAAATCAAAACAATGGTCCATTTCAAAATATCTGGAGAGGTGATTGATACAGCTCTCAGTGCAGTTGGAAAATGTTGGGTGGACTAGGCATGTTAGATGTCATGTGTTTAAAAAGCATTTAAATGACAGGCAATGTCAAGGACAGTATGCTCACAAATCATGTAAGGGTAGAACATATGCAGTTTCCAGACTTTAACCGTGCAAACCATATTAAAATACATTCTTCTTTTTGACCAACCTCCTCTACTTCACCTTCATGTTTGGTCATATAAAGCTTACCACACATCCTTACCAAATATCCTTAAAGTACCCGCCTTTTTTGGCCCATTAGGTCAATCTCACATCCTCCATCCCTTCTTCTGCAGCAAATGCAGAACAGCTGATCTGGAGTCCCACTCAGCAAATGATGGCATACTATAACAGAACTAAAGATAGAGGTTTGATGCTTCCAGGGAAAGTCAGGCCCTGTTTTCACTTTTGAACACAACACTTGTACTTATGAGCCTCTCAACATTGGCACTAGGGTTTGGCAGCAAAAATGTGGGTGAGGTTCATAGCAGTTCTCTTGCTGTTTGGCGATCTTACAAGGAATTTGACCTTCTCCCTCAAAGCTATGGAATGCACCCTCTCAACACACTCATTGCCCAATATTTCATCAATGAAAACAGTTGTGTGTGTTTTTGCTTTCTTGGAGGCATGCTACACTGCCTCACACAAAAAACAGAGAAAGAACTTCAGCTGAGATCCAGTTAGTGAGCCAGTCCAGAGAACTACTGCTAATGTAATAATCCAGGCCTTTCAAATTGACCAGGTCACTCATGGACTGAGTCTGAAATAAAGTACCTAAAAGCTCTCTGAGAAAGCTTCATTGGCTAGCAACTTGATTTTGCAGACAGTACAGAATACTTTGGCAGAGGGAACTAATCTGGCCATTCTGTTGATTGTGGAGTACATTGAACACAGATACCAATCTGCATCGGGTTCCGTTTTCTGTTTTGACTCCATCAAGTCAGGAAGCTGAAGGAAGTCTGAGGAAAGTCCCAAGAGTTAGTGGCCTGGAAGTCTGCATTTGGACCCAGGATCTGTAAGGATCATGTAAAAGGACCCTTTTACATGATCTGTAAAAGGAAGGGCAGCCAAAGATCTCAGCTGCTAAGGGGGTAACTGAGGGATAATGAAGATTATAGTGGCAGATCTTACATGTGCAAGATTTTAAGGGTTAACAGAATAACATTTTTGAAGTGCTTGAAGTCCTATGTAAACACTATTGTGATGAATTTTCATTTTGTTACTTGCCAGTCAATATACTTTTGATTTTGCTACTATCTGAGTCCATATTCCACAATTCTCAATGATGTGTGCATGTGATAAATTGTCAAATGAATACATTTGCTAAAGTGCATGGTTATTTATGGAGCTCAGTGCAAACTTAGCTGAGGCAGCAAAGCCATGTTATTGGAGCTTAATTCATTCTCAGACTACCAGAGGTGAGAGCCCAGTCAATTATTTCAGCATGACGTGAAGACTTTATGTTTCCATCGATTCACGATGTGTAATATTATTTACTTTGAATATTTCCTTGACTTTCTGATGGGGGTGCATTTTTTGTCGAACAGCGAGATGTGCTTTTCTTTTTGTTGTGGAAGATCTTTCCCTCACCTAGTATCAAAGAGTCTTCACTTTCCTCCCTGATTCTAATTAGCTAAGCTCTTGGGAGGCTTTCAGAAAAACAGATGTTTGCTCGTTGGTTGTCTTAATTATTTGTTTGACATATAGATTTTAAAAACATTGTTAACCTGCTAGCATAAAAAATATGCCCTTCGCAAAAAATATTCTTGGGCATTGCCTTCCTTTACATGAGCAGTGATCTCAGCATATTTAAATATATATTGTGTTCACATGCAGTTTGAAAAACTTGACAGTGTAGAAAGCCAACATCTTTTTTCAGATCTGTTATAATAGCTTATAAACATGTATCCTGCTCAACTGAGTGAGCATTCCAAGCCCAAGGGAGTGGACCTTTCAGCTGCACTGACGGTTCCCATTATATTCTTACTGTTTAAAATATGGTCCATCTTTCTCACCATCTTTCTCAGGATGTATCAACTCTTCAGGCTAATCCAATGGGTGAAAACCAAGGCTGCAAAGTAGTATCAGGGATGGACGATGCCCATCAAGACTGCTTGGATGGAAGGCAGGGAGCCTAAACAGTAGGTGGTGCCAGAGCTGATGGCAGGCAGATCCAACTAATTCCAGTTTCGACTCCATCCCCCTCCTTGCTGAGTTCTGGAAGGGCAACACTGAGACTAAGGGGGAGGAAACTGACAAGTGGTACCACCCCCAGGACTCGCTATAAGGCAGCAGGGGAGTCTCAGGGGAGACTGACGTTGGTGGGCAGCACCCAATTTGTCCTAATAGACCAGCCTCCACTGAGTAGTACAGTTGCTTTCCCACCCCCAATATATTCTAGAGAGAAATGGGTCTGCCTCCTTCTCTATAGCCCAGTCACAGCACACAACCAGCACTCAGATCAGCCCATGGTCTCCTGGCACCTGTGTCTGAGACATCAAGGAGAATTAACAGGGTCACATTTTCCCTCTCTCTCTCCCAACGTTGTTGTTGTTGCTGCTGCTGCTGCTATACAGGGTGACCAAAGCAGTCTCTATGCCAATACAAAGCCTAAAACCCAATTAAAAAGGATCTAGAAAATCTGTTCCCTCCAAGAGTGACTGGCTCTGGTCTGCCACCACCAGCTCAAGAACCTTGCCCACAGGAGAAATTGTTACCTCTGGGATTCCTAGTTCAGTATCCCTTAGTATTTAAAAGATGCTTTCCTCTTCATTCTTCCTTGCCCTCCTATTAGCTAGCCAGTAGCACCTTTTTCAACTTGAAAAATGTCACAAGACAAAGAACCTTGTCTTTTCCCTTATCTGTATATTTCCTGCCACTTTATCAAGGCTCCATTCATAATAACTAAGAGCTAGTGCCTACTCCAGGAGCTCTTCCACATGGAAAAGTAGCAGATGACTTCTCAAAGTGCAGCGCTGCAATGCATCAGAGGCTGAGTTACAGTAGGAGCAGCTTCAGTGCTTACGCAAGACATGTTTTCTGCCAGAGCTTCCTCAGCCAAGGATCGTTTTCCAGGACACTAAACCGGTTCAGTAAAATCCGTCTATTCTGTGTCAGCCTGCATTACAGAAGAGACATGGGGTTGGGTTCAGAAAACCACAAGCAAAAATTGGTATCATTGTTATTCCTAAGCATGTACAGATATGAAATGAATTGATCCAAACCTCAGCAGAATGTCGTAGTGCAATTGTCAGCAGCTAAAACCCATCAAAATACTTATTTATATGCCTATTTCAAGAGCAGGTACACATTAAATATGTATTTTGAGAGAAAATGTAGATGTAAATACATATTTAAAAAAGAAAAAAGAAGAGTTTACAGGATCAGGCCAAAGTCCAATCACAGTAACCAACCAGATTCCCATCAGTAGCTTGCAACCAATACCTGAGCTCAGTAGCACTCAATGGTTTCCATCAACTAGTATTCAGAACCATTATTGCTTCTGACTATGGAAGCACAACATAGCCATTGCTGATCCTCATTGATTGGTTTAATTCTCTTTAAAGACATCCAAGTTTGTGGCAATCACCACTTTCATCACTGCCAATCACAGACATAGTTAATACTACCACCAGACAGCAACAGTTGGGTACCTTATATGAATTAAAATAGATGAGTGGTTTTTAAAAAGTAAAAATTTACAATTAATGTGGAAAGAGAACAGAATTATGGGGATTAATATGTGGAAGTGACAAGCCCAGCTACTCCAGGTGATCGCAGATGACTTCTTGTAGAGCAGAACTTAAATGTACTGGAGGTAGAGCTCCAGTTTGAGTTACACCAGGGCCAACACAAGTCATGTTGCTACCTAAAACCCCAATGCTATCCTAAACCCATGGGCCAACACATTAAGCGGTCTTGCTGCAGTATACACCAATTATTTCCTTCATCTTTTTGACTGCCACCTTCACAGTGCCATCTGAAGCAGGCTCCTTCACCTTGGTCTTTACAGGGCCAATCCTGAGAAGCGTAGTGGATAAGGAAGATAATAGCTGTAATGGTGCCCTCCAGATGTTGTGGACCATAACACCCATCAGCCCAACTCAGCATGGTCAGTGGTCAGGGATGATGGGAGTTTTAGATGACAACATCTGGAGCGTCCCATTTTGGTTATAGAATATAGGCTCCAGTGGTCCATGTAAAGGCCTTGGAAAGTGTTTGAACAAGAAAACATCTCTAAATCTATGGTTGCTTTTCTCACGGATTTTTTTCTGCTGGCTAAGAAGCAGTCCTTCTACGTTAGTTACACAGGACCAGACTAGGAGAGACATTCCTGAAACAGAAACTGTGCTGTTGCTAAGGTTAAGAAGCTTCTTCAAACGCTTCTTCCAGGTGCAAAGGTTAAATATAAAAACTAATATACATCTAACTTGCTAAAGGCCAGAGAATACCCTCATATTCCAAAGTGCACTCATCTCCTGGGGGCACTTTAGCAAAACGAAGCATTAAGTTTGGAGAGGAAATAGATTAGGTCTCATTTGTCAGTTTCTCCTCCCCTCCTCCCCTTGTGTTTTTTTTTCCCCTTGGCTGCTGTGTTGTTATGGTGGAAGTAATGCTGCAAACATGGCTGCCAGACAACTTTGCTGAAAGGGAATGTTTATAAATTCCTGTTGTCAAAATAAAATCAATTCCGCTATAGGCAAAGGGTGGAAAGGCTTTTCATCAGTCCAATATTTTCATTCAGCTAAACCACTTCTGCGGGCTGTAGGGGTGTGTACTCATCTTCATTCTCTCATTCATTCAGCTTCCTGGAACAGAATCCCCCCCCCCAGCCCACAACACACACACAGTCTCTTACAAATCTTCTCTCCCCCCATGTGTATAGAGAAAGGGGTGTGTGCAAGCCCCGATTTGTGGGGGGGTTGTGTTCCAGGCCATCGTGTGCAATGATGAAGTTTGCATGAGCCCACCCCGTGCCATTAAGCCCCCACCCCATTCCACCCTTTTCCATCCCCTTTTCCAGCCACTTCCGTGTATAAATTAGTCGTTGCCTCTATAGCAGGGGTGTCCAAACTTTCTTCAAAGAGGGTCAGATGTGATGAAGTGAACATGGGTGTTGTTGACCTTTTATTAGGATTGAGTTCTAGAGTTCTAGAGCTATTTTTGAGATTTTCCCCCATAGTAGTTGTTGAGCTGCAGGATACAATTTTCAACAATCACAGTAAAGCCTCAAGAAACAATGTTTAATTAATAGTTCTGGACATTTTAAATCTGAACCAAAGCCTCTGCTATCCTGCCCTGCCTATATCTATTACTTCATTTGCAATTTATTTGTCACGCTCCAGATTTTGGGCGATGCCCAATATTACTCAGAGTAGACCTGTCAAAATAATTGGATTTAAGTTACTTAAGTCTATCACTTTTAATGGGTCTTCTCTGAGTATGACATCCTTGGACATATAACTGTTTGGCTCTGTTCATTTTAGAGCCAAGCCCCAACTTGGTATAATATGTAGATTTAAAATGCAATATGCTTCCATTCAAAAGCAAAACTCCACAAAAAGAGTCAGGTTTTTAAAAACATTTGTCTTTCTCGTATACTATTACGATGTTCTTTTTGTCTTATGCATGTAGCAAAACATACCAAACATTCAGCAACAACAGGAAGAAAAAAGAGTGGGGGAGACCTTTTCGGTTTGCAATTTCTTTTTTTCTATACTCTTCTTTCTTCTTCCACTGAAAGTGTCTATAAAATTTTTAAAGGAAAGTAGGTTGCTAAAATGTACTTAATTTGCCATGATAGATTGAGTCCATGCTTCAGTGACTGTAATTGAATCTGTGACCTATTTCTTTAGTAAAGTAGAAAGAGTCTCCTGGGTTTTTGTCGCTACCATCTTTTAATGAAATTCAAAAAGAGAGAGAGAGAGACTGTCAAAATGTCTACACTTTTCCCACTCATTGTTAATGTTATTACTTTACAATTTGTTACTTTTTAATTAATCTTAATAAATGTGTACACAGTGTACCTTAGCAGTTGGAGATGCCTATATATCAATTCAATGCTGACATGCTGTAATGGAAAATTAACGGGACTGAAAGGGCATGGAAAGTGGGGAATATCTCGACACATATTGGTTCTACTTAAAGCATGCTTTATATCTCTAATTTACAGGGGCCAGAATATTACTACCACCACAACTGCCCTAGCTAAAGTTAGGGATCAGTCAGCATTTTGATTTTATTATCCATGACTATTTGTCCAATGCTTTGTAACTTAGCTTTAAATAAGAGGAGAGAGGGTAGTATCCAGAATGTTGTTGTTGTTGTTAAATAGCAACGTGATCATTATAACTTGCCAGAATTTTATTTAAAACACCGGCTTGGGCCAAAAGTTTAGCCTCCTTCACATACTCTAGGGGAAATTCTCCTTCAAGGTTCAAGTATGGAAGCTCAGCTCACACCAAATTTCCAGACTTTATTCAGTAATGCATTACTGGACAGAGACCAAAAAGTCTGTCGGAGTATTTCCATTAGAACACATATGATATAGACAAGTATATGTCACCTTAGCTGTTCATGCTCTACCCAACAACCTGCTGCTGCCCCAGTATTTTACAATCTCTCATCCAACCACAGTCTTTGAAAACACTTACTCAACCAATTTTTTACTGTACGTGTAAGAACCTTCCTTGTAAGTTTTACGGAGTTGTTTTTCATTTTGACATTCAGCTGTTAGTTTCCTCTTTAACTGGATCTTACCAGTCTTGTGGTCAGTTCGCATACTTGCATACATGACACTGGCCCCTTCAGTAATGGGCATAACAATAATTCCACTTCAATACATACCATAGGCCAGAACATCATTGTATAGACAACATCAGCCCATATATCCTCACTCTGACTAATTCAGATAATAGGAGTATGGCTTCAACTGACTGTATGAATATTTTTAAGTTTACTTCTTCATGTACTACTGTTAAGCATTCCAGAAACTTATGAGGGGCAGATCCAGATTCCTGAAACCTGCTCCAAAGGGTTGGGGGAACACATAGAACCAATTTAGAGTGATGCAGGTGGAGCTGAGGGGTTCTATTGGGTGAGCATAAATCCTCGCCTTGTCTTGGATGACACCTTATGTTTGGTAAACGGTTTTTTAAAAAATTCAATAAAGTTTGTATCTATGTATGTATAAGTAAGTAAGTAAGTAAGTAAGTAAGTAAATATCGGCCTTATGGGCTACATTACTTAGCACTACCCTAGATACAACCCAATGTTATTGTTAACAGTAGTAGTAGTAGTAGTAGTAGTAATAGCAACAACAATAGTGGAATCCTTTCCTCAGCTCCCAAACTTGATATGGTGTTATACTCAGCATCATGAGAGTTTGGTGAATTTTCTCAGTAAAGGATATTCAGCACATGAAACTTGCTAAATTGATGGACTATAATGGCTCAAAAGTGGCCATTATATTCTATTAGGATACCCAAACAAAAAGATTCCCTCAGCTCACTTTGCTATGCTTCAATGCCATTATGTTTTTAAATGATCCCCCCCCTACCCAAAACCTGGAATTTAATAACTCCCTCACTGCTCATGCTTAATGGATTCTAATGTATTATTATCAACCTGACCTTTTCAGTGGTCATCCCTAACACCGGAAAGAAGACTACTGTTTGTTTGTTTTATGTTTTAAAAAAAAGATCAGAGGAATAAAATATATTTCATCACCCCAATTTATACATTCTGCTTAAAATTTTGGAAAAGAGTCTGTAATTTTTTTAAGGAATAGTTTATTCTCTACATACACTTTCTCAGACTAATGTGGGCAACTAAGACAAAAATTAGGTGCTCTGTTACATGATGAGTAGATGCAATCATGTAAATTGATGCTCATATTACCTACTTCTTTTTTTTTAACTAGCAATCACATTGACAATTTTACACCAGGCATTAAATATGGGTATGAAAAGATTACAAGCGGCATTGCCAAATGCTTTCTGGGAAGATCATGGAGAAAATTCAACATCAGTATGCCTTGCCTCACATAACATTGCATTTGCATCCCACCTTTTTCTCTAAGGAGCTCAAGGTGCTGCACATGGTTCTCCCCTCCTCATGTAATGCCCACAACAACTCTGTGAGGTAGGCCAAACCGAGAGGCAGTGACTGGCCCAGGTCAGCCAGGAAGTGGGGATTTGAACTCGCATCTCCCAGGTCCTAGTCCAACACTGTAACCACCATGCCACATGATGCCACCCATAGCCTGATATTGGATCTGGCAGCTTTTGATCTTTTAATACCATGGTTTTCCTATTCACTAGGAATACAGGAATACTGCCCATCTAGTTCAGTACTGTCTAAACTGACTGGCAGCAGAGTTTTCTATTGTAAATTTCTACAATAGTTCAGCAACAGATTGTCTATGAACCCAAGCTGTTTTTATTGTCACTGTTTGAAGGTCCAAACAAGAATGCTGAGTCCAAACCGCTCACATTGTTTCTGCTGATTGTGGCCCATCAGACAATAAGTCAACAATGGAGAAACCTGTACCATTTATCTCTTCATGCCAGGCATAGCAATATTTGGACTACTGCAATATTGGGGGGGGGGAATCACATAATGTATGTCTACGACAAAGGAAAGAGAAAACATCAACATTCAATGCTGGAACCTGATTTCATATGTCAATACATCAGATGTACAGAAATACAAGTCAGCCATGAACAACAGGGCTTGGACTGCAAGTACTTTTTTCTTTCCCACCATAAGTGGACGTCATCTTTTTTACTTCCTCTCTTTCCTTTTCACTGAAGCATCTGCACTCACTCTTTCATATTTCTTTGGGACCTGATGCTTCACAGCTCAGCAGGATTTGCTGCCCTGCCTAGCCTTCAGCCATCAAATCACTGCTCACATAGAAAAGTCTTCAACAAGACCATGCTGTCCATTTGTTAGAGGCAAGGTAACTTTCAGGGAAAGCTCCAGGAACATTATCTCACTTGCTTTCCTTTTTGTTGCTGTAGCTGTTGTCTAAAAGGCTGCTCACTGCTCGCTCATCAGCCACTTTAAAAACAGAACAAAACTCCATCTTCCAGAGAATACAAATGTAGCCAATTTTGTATAGTGCCAGAAACACAACTGCTATATATCCAAACAGATTTGGCTGCATGGCTATATAATGAAGCCAATTCAGGGGAAATGCTATGTTCTTGCCCTCACTCTTAATAAGCTAAAGATTTGCCTCCCCCATCTTTTTAGAACCCCCAGAAATTTATCAAATGGGGTGATTTTCACAGCTGCCAAGATTCTTCCTCAAGCAAAATGCTTGGGGAAATCCATTGTTAAGTCAAAAGAGTTTTGACAAGACCAGTAACAATTCTTGGGTTGGGGAGCAGTTCAGCTTAATATTCTGCAGTAGCCAAGTATAAATCTCCATTCTAGGAAACCTCCAACTGAGGGTGCAATTGTTTCATCCTGTTCTTCATGAAAGTGAACAGCACACATACAGATTAATTTATTTTGCACTGGAATCACGAACTCTTGATTTTCCGAGGGCAAGAAGGAAGGTTACTTTGACATGGGAAAATTCCCATTTGAAGCTAGTCTCTGAATGCAATATTCTCAGAGAGTGGACAAATAAAGAATGGAGTTGAGGGGAATAATGTCACATTACATAATGATGCCTAAGCTCCACATGTAAAGAACATAGAAATTTAGTGCAAGAACGTTTTTGGAATTCATTAGCCTCTTTGACTTAAATATTTTCCCCTTCTTTTCAGGGGTTTGCAAGTCAAGCTAAACGCCAAAGAAACAAGGAGTTCAATGGGAGAGTGAAATATTCTCTGTTGCAATGGTTAAGGGACCATTTGGCAGATGGTCAAAAGTCTAGGCAAAGACTCATAAAGCACCACAAGATGAATAGGGAGGGGGGAAGCCTTAAAGCATTGAAATGGAACAACACAGGTTGGGAAGGGACACTTACAATAGTTAATCTATTGAAGATTTCCATCACAGGCTACTAGTGACGGCTTGGAGAGATTCAATTCGCTCTGCATCATAATTTATGTAACCAATACACAAAATGGGGGTTGCAAATGGTTTGTATTCAGAATTAAGAGCATGTTACATCCACTTCTCCCTCAGTTTTGTGCTGATACAAATTCCTTGCATAAAGTGGAAGAAATTGGGCCAATGGGCAGGGAGATCCTTAAAACTGGCAAAAAAGGGGGGGCTATAAATCTCCCCCATGAGACTTTCCCAATTTTGTTTAAGGGATGTATAAAGGACCACAAAAACATATGCAAAGGTGCCAACCATACAACTCAAATTAAAAACAAATTTTACAAACTGGTTTCAAGATATCTGCATATGCAATACAGGTTTCAATATAACTCCATGTGTGATTTGCAAAGGAATCCTGCCTATCAATATTGTATTTTCTTCCTTGTAAAACTCATCCAGGGGAAATAAATATTTCAGATTGTGGCAATGTCCTGAGCAAGGAGCACATTAAATGACATGTGGTTCCTTGGCTCCACAGAGGTAATAAGCTCAAGAGGGAGCAGAAACTTATAGCAAGACCATCATTTTAAGATTTATTGGAGGTGTGTGCTTGATATGAGCTCCGGACTGCTGCTCCACTCCTGGTTCCCCAGATAGTATGGTCACAGATTCCAAAAACCCTTCAGAGCAGTAGTAACCCCTGTCCTATACTCTCTACCTTGCCTTTCTCAGTGTCTGGGTCCTTATCAGGAACATCAGAGGTGGACATCAGGGTTCGGTTCAGTTCAAGTAAGCTTTGGCAGTCTGAAGGGCTACCCTGACAACTGGCCATGCTGGCCCGAGCTGAGGAAAATTTGTGTCCAGCAGCATCTAAAGGGGCACAGATTTCCTGTCCTTAGGCTATACAGTATGTTTTGTTTTGGCTGCAGGACAGCTCCATGGAAGGTTCACACTGCAAAATTTGACATTGTGGCCAATGAAAGTTTGGACCAAATCCAGCTGCTGATGCACCACAATCTTTTGTGCTTGCAGAACTGCCTTCTTTTTGGAAGTACAGTGGTACCTTAGGTTACAAACACCTTGGGTTACAGACTCCGCCAACCCGGAAATAGTACCTCAGGTTAAGAACTCTACCTCAGGATGAGAACAGAAATCATGCAGTGGTACCACGGTGGCGGTGGGAGGCCCCATTAGCTAAAGTGGTACCTCAGGTTAAGAAAAGTTTCAGGTTAAGAACAGACCTCCGGAGCGAATTAAGTTTGTAACCAGAGGTACCACTGTACAGCAAATGGGACATCTCAAAAGCACTGCAATGTCAAATGTGCATGAGGAGAAGGGTTGCAAAAAGAGAGCCCATAGCACAACAGCAGAATGCATGATTTGTAAGCCAAGTGTTATAGATTCTATCTTTAGGATTTCCCGATAGGGCTAGGAAAGATCCCGCGAGAACCAATATCAGTCAATGCTGATTTGGAAGCTACCACTCATCATAAGCCGGATTCCTCTGAGATGCCTAACTGAAAGTAACCATTTTGAATTTGTCAGCGGCACATAACCAGGAGAAATATTTATGTTGGGCCAGTGAATCTCGGAGTGCCAGTAGTACTAACACAGGCCTGGAGGACCTTTGGCCTTCCAGATGTTGCTGAACTACAACTCCCATCATCCCTAGCCATTCTAGCTGGGGTTGATTGAAGTTTAGCAACATCTGCAGGGCCACAGGTTCCTCATGCCTGTATTAACAGAACCTGGAAGAATCCACCAGGAACTTCCCTTTCCCAGTGCTAGTGAAATGAATAGCATCCATACCATAGTAATTCCCATTCATTTCAATAGCACTTACACAGAAGCAAATTTCACTCTCTGCCTTGTACTGAAAATGGAATGCTATATTTGTCTTTTCTCTTCTTACTTGCATTGTATCAGATGCAATAATAAGTGATCAATTTATATGAGGATTGCATATTATGAAGTCCTACATAGACCTGGGATGCCAAGTTGGAATGTTTAAGAACCAGAATCGCATCAGCACTGTGTCAAATTGAGAAAACAATCAGATTACACATGATGTGGCTTCCTCCTTCAGAATTAGCTCTAATGTTCTGTGGAAAGCAGCCAGGGCTTTCGTCTTGGGTGAAAATCAGTAATGCGTTCTCCAAGTGCCACACATATGGAAAGAAACAGCTAAGTGAATTAATTAGGAAAGTAAACTTCTAAAGGATATATATTAAAAGGGCCCTTCTCTACTCAGAGTGGATTTGGGACGTGCCGCATATGGATGGAGATTTGCATGTTTGAAACAGCTACTTTAGCATGGGGGGTTTCCAATCAGGAGTCGACCGTGGACCATAAGAGCCTGCTGGATCAAGTCAGATATCCATTTAGTCCACCAGCCTGTTCTTAAAGTGGCTAACCAGATGCCTATGGGAAGCCCCCCAAGCAGTCTCTCCACCTGCATTTTCCAGCAAGTGATATTCAGAAGCATCACTGCCTCCAACAGAGCAATCAGCCACCCCTGCTTTAGAGATGGATTAGGTACTCATAAATTGTTTTTTAGAATGTCTTCAACCTGATTTAAGTTTTGGGTTGTTGTTTTTTTTTAAAAAAACTGTTTTATCATTGCTGTGACCAGTGGTGTAGTGTGGGTTGCCAGCAGCCGAAGGTGGGAGGGAAATGGATGGAGTAGGCCATGGGTAGGCAACCTAAGGCCCGGGGGCTGGATGCAGCCCAATCGCCTTCTCAATCCAGCCCAGGCAGTCCGGGAATCAATGTGTTTTCACATGTGTAGAATGTGTCCTTTTATTTAAAATGCATCTCTGGGTTATTTGTGGGGCATTGGAATTCATTCATTTATCCCCAAAAAAATATAGTCCGGCCCACCACATGGTCTGAGGGACGGTGGAACTATATTTAATTCTAATATAAATATTTAATTGTCATATACATATAGGTAAAGGTAAAGGGACCCCTGACCATTAGGTCCAGTCGTGGCCGACTCTGGGGTTACGGCGCTCATCTCGCTTTATTGGCCAAGGGAGCCTGTGTACAGCTTCCAGGTCATGTGGCCAGCATGACTAAGCCACCTCTGGTGAACCAGAGCAGTGCACGGAAACACCATTTACTTTCCTGCTGGAGCGGTACCTATTTATCTACTTGCACTTCGACGTGCTTTCGAAGTGCTAGGTTGGCAGGAGCTGGGACCAAACAATGGGAGCTCATCCCGTCGCGGGGAGTCGAACCGCCAACCTTCTGATCGGCAAGCCCTAGGCTCTGTGGTTTAACCCACAGTGCCACCCGCGTCCCATATAAATTTATGCAATACAGAATACTTAATATAAAGATAATATAAGACGTGATGTGATGTAAATATTTTATTTTATTTTATTTTATTTTATTTATTTTATTTTATTTTACTTCACTTTATTTATATCCCACCTTTTCTCCAAGGAGCTTGAGGCAGCATACATCGTTCTCCTCCCTGTTTTATTCTTCCAGCAACCCTGTGACACAGGTTAGGCTGAGAGTGAGTGGCTGGCCCAAGATCACTCAGTGAGCTCCAGGGCTGAGTGGGGATTTGAACCTTGGTCTCCCAAATCCTAGTTTGACACTCTAACCACTGCACCACACTCAGTAGTGGCCAATGCTCTGTCTTGAAGGGCTGCAAGAGGATGGCCCATTGTCTGAAGGCTGCCTGGTCTGGCTTAAGGTTAAAGAACCATTAAAAGTGAGAGTTAAAGGTATCTATGAACAGCAGCAGAATCAGCAAGTCACCTGGGATCTTCCCCACGCCAGTGAGATGTACTGCATTTCTACTTAAATTACAGCAATCATTTCTAAATTTGCGTTGATTTGCATGCATCACTGTATGTAAATGTTTGCCATTTTGGATGGTGGAAGTTCTCTTTTTTGGGCAAGGTATAACTGTCCACACTCTTCCACAAGGCTTGATTTTCAGGGATCAGCATCAATCTCCCTACACAAACTGACCCAGACCCTGCGCTTGTCATCTGAGCCCCTTCTCTATATCTCCTCTCCCAGAGAGTTTCGGAGGGTGGCAACAAGGGAACGGGCCTTTTCTGTGGTGGCTCCCCAACTGTGGAATGCTCTCCCCAGAGAGGCTTGCCTGGTGTCACCATTATACGTCTTTAGACACCAGGCAAAAGCATTCCCCAGGCTGTTGGCTATTAAATAATCTATGGCCTGTTGATGTTAGGGGTGGGGGTTGTTGTTATTATGATCACTTCATCTTTATGCTATCTGTTACTATGCTTTTTATTCTGTTTTTATTATTGGTGCTCTGCAATGTGTTTTAAATGTGGCACATCGCCCTGGGATCTTTTGACAATAGGCAATATATAAACTGAAATCATCACCATCACCACCACCATCATCAAAAGAAATACGTGGATTGTTCAGGGTTCCCAAAAACTGAAGTGAACTGAAAGCGTGTGAGATGCAGACAGGTGGGAATCTGTCAAGCCAGTGCAGCTGTGCTGAAACCCAGAAGGAACAGAGCTCAAGCAATGCACCACAAGACAGGTTCCTAGGGGTGTGAATTCATTTTTAAAATTAATGAGCCCCTTTCATGTCATTTGTTTTAGTTATGAAAACAAATGGGAATTCAAACTAATGAGTAATGAATGGAAAATCCATTCTTTCTTGTTTGTTTTATGAATCTGATGAGTTTCTCATTTGTTCCTGTTGAGCTGAGGTAAGGGGGAGGGGGATGAATCACTCTAGCTCGAGTGTGGGCAGATCTCCTTTTTCTTTTTTTTTAATAACAAGAACCTGAGATCCACCAACTGCAGACAGGTTCAAACAGAATGTGCATAGAATCAGTGGGGATTGGTCCATTGGGGCAAATGGGACACTGTTGTCTCATCAACCTCAGTCTGCTCTCAGCCAACCCCCACCTCCTTACGGGCATCCAGTTCAGAAGGTAGCAACCCTAGCTATCCACTCAGCCCCATCCTTGGTCTCAGTGTTGCCTTTGTAGAACTCAACAGGAAGGAGAATGAGGACAAAAGTAGAATTCCTTGGCTTTGCCTGGCATTGGCTCTGCTGCCACCTACTGTTGGACTCCATGCCTTCTTCCCAGCCAGTTGCAATGGGGACCAGCCACTACTACATAAAATTGAAGAATACACTTAGAAGCTCGTTTTGAGTACCTGAACTCACTGTCCTGCTGCAGACAAAATCCACTCTTGGTTACTCCCTTTTACTTTATGTCAAGGAAGGAATCACGTTCTTGTAGCCATTGATAAGAATTTGTGAGTCAGAAATCCTTGCCAATCTACTTCAGTTTGGCATATGCTGATCTGCACTCTGCTTTAGATCAGCCTTTGCAGGTTACGTAAATATTATTAATAAATGCACTGCTCTGTTTTATTATTTACTAGCAGCCTCATGCTCAGAATTGCTTGGGAACTCTAAGAAACCAAAACATTTTGAAAAGTACAGTTTGCCACCTTGGTACAAAATGGCATGCAACAGTATCCAAATTCAAATGAAAATATGGTTCTTGATCTCAGGAACTGTTGGGTCAAATTTGACGAAAATCAGCACAGTTTTAAAATATCTAGTCAGCCATCTTCAACTATCTAAAGGCTTCTCACATGGACAATGGAGCAAGGTTGTTTTCTGCTGTTTCTAGGGGTAGGACCCGAACCAAGGGATTCAAATTACCAGAAAAGAGATTCCAGCTTAACATTAGGGAGAATTATCTGGTGGTAAGAGCTGTTTGGGGGACGCAGGTGGCGCTGTGGGTTAAAGCCTCAGCGCCTAGGACTTGCCGATCGAAAGGTCGGCGGTTCGAATCCCTGCGGCGGGGTGCGCTCCCGCTGCTCGGTCCCAGCGCCTGCCAACCTAGCAGTTCGAAAGCACCTCTGGGTGCAAGTAGATAAATAGGGACCGCTTACCAGCGGGAAGGTAAACGGCGTTTCCGTGTGCGGCTCTGGCTCGCCAGAGCAGCGATGTCACGCTGGCCACGTGACCCGGAAGTGTCTCTGGACAGCGCTGGCCCCTGGCCTCTTAAGTGAGATGGGCGCACAACCCCAGAGTCTGTCAAGACTGGCCCGTACGGGCAGGGGTACCTTTACCTTTACCTTAAGAGCTGTTTGACCATGGAATGAGCTACCTCAGAAGGTGGTGGAATCATTGGAGGTTTTTAAGCAGAGATTGAATGGCGACCTGTCACAGATGCACTGCTGGGGGGTTGGACTAAATGATCCTTGAGGTCATTTCCCATAATTATATGATGCTAGAAAAGTTTGATTTCCCTGCCTTGCAAGATGCCATATGCCTCATATTCCTAGATGTAGCCATGGTATGACCTCCATATATAGAAGATTACAAATACGCACACAGGTCTCACTTTATGAACACTTGCTGTGTGAAATTTTGCTTATTTGAATACAAGGAATTGGTGCCCAAACCTTACTATATGACCCACCAATTCCGAGGTCAGGAATGCATTAGAAATTTCCCCACAGCAATCAATGTAAATCTTCAACTTGTTATGTAAAAGTAAATCATTGACTCATTATGCGAATACTCATCTAATGGACATGTTCATAAACCAGAACTTGCATGTATATAGCAACCTTAGGGGAAGACTGAACTTGATCATACTCCCAGTTCTAGGGGAGGGGAAAATTAACTCTTCCTCTGCAGTTTTGTCAATTAAAAGCATGCTCTTTCCACCGGTCCTCCCAGTAGAGCAAATTTATTGCCAGAGAATAAAATGTTCCACAGATCATAAGAAAGAAGAGACAGCAACAAGTATTTCTAGGATGGGATGAAAGCTAAAACTCTTATGAAAGTCAGGGTAAAATCATATTATGCTGTCTCCTCCAGCTGGGAGATGTTTTCTCCCTCCTCCTCACCCCCTTTATGTTTATTCTACTTAAGCAGCTATTCATTGGCTTGTTTCTATGCTTGTGTATCTATTTTGCTTCCTTATGGCTTTAATAAAAAATAGACCTTTTTTATTCCCAACAATGCCAGATAATTAAACACTTTTTAAAGGTTGCCTATAATCCAGCTTGTGCAGATGGCATTTCGGCACCCTCATCTTTTTCTTATTTTAAACCCAAAGCCAAGGTTCATGAAAAAACCACCTTGATGAAATGCCCAGATGTAGATTTTTGTCCATACAATTTTCTTTCAAATCAGTCACATTTATTAGTTTTATAATATATATGTATATTAAAGCAAATTTTAATGAAAAAGTAGCTTCTTTTATGCCCAATCAGATCCTATTAAAATTAAATGACTTCTAGTAACCCATTGATGTGATAAAATAGACTCCAAAAAATGTACAGAATATTAAACAAATGTTTATATTAAAGCTAGCTGCATTCAGGTGAAAGTGTGATCAGTGGAGCAAAGCCCCCGCAAGTATGTTTGCTGAATATTAAAACGTTCCACAGATCACAGGAAGACAAGACGGCAACAAGTGCTTCTGTGTTGAAGGGAAAGAGGTGGGATGAAAGGTAGAGCTCGGATGAAAAGCGTCAACAAAAGGAATGCACTCACAGGATGCAAATGAGTGAATGGATTCAATGTATTGTTTTGCCAGAAGGACATAGCAGCAAAAAAATGCAATTGACATGGAAATCAGCCTTGAAATATGCACCGTTGAGTCAGAAGGGCTTTGCAGGACAGGAATGCCAGCTTGTTTAACATTGACAGATTCCGCCGATTGTGCTACGCACTGCTTTGTGCGTTCAGTATTCTAAGCTAGTCGCCTGCGGTGCTGTTAGATACAGAAGGGCTTTTAGAATCAACAAGAAACATTGCTTGCTGGGAGAGGTAGCAGGCTGCGAGAATGGGAAACAGGAAGTGGCATGGGAAAGAGCTTCCTGGATCTTGGTAGCATCACCTTGCAGTTGTTTAACTGCTTCATGCTTTCAATGAGTATGTGTAGGGCAATGGTGGAGAACCAAAGGTTGGATGTGGCCCTCCAGGCCTCCTTATCTGGCCTTCAGAGTTCTCCCCAGGCCATGCCCCATCTCCCCAGGTGATGATCCTCACTGGGCCTGCTACACACTTCCATTTAGCCTGGTGGAAGATTTTGGGCAGATAAAAGGAAGCCCTTTCATCCAGTACATAGTTAAATTATGGAACTAGGAGGCAGTGATGGCCACACACTGAGAAATTGACAAATTCATGCTGGAGAGAGCTATCGATGGCTACTAGCCATGATGGCTATGCTTTGCCTCCACAGTTGAGGGCAGCAATGCTTCTGAATACTAGATACCACAGGAGAGGAGGGTGCTGATCTTACTTGTGAGTTTCCCACAGGCATCTGGTTGGCCATTGTGAGAACAGGATGCTGGACCAGATGGGCCATTGGCCTGATCCAGCAGGGTTCTTCTTATGGTTTTATGTTTTGAGATTCTTCAAAAAAAATCCTAATAATAATAATAATAACAATAATTTATTATTTATACCCCACACATCTGTCTGGGTTTCCACAGCCACTCTGGATGGCTTCCAACAAAAGATTAAAAATACATTAAAACATCTGTCATTAAAACCTCCCCAAACAGGGCTGCCTTCAGGTGTCTTCTAAATGTCAGATAGTTGTTTATTTCTTTGACATCTGATGGGAGGGCATTCCACTGGGACTTCACTCCTCACATTGAGGGAACCGCCGGAAGGCCCTCGGCACTGGACCTCAGTGTCCGGGCAGAATGATGGGGATGGAGACCCTCCTTCAGGTATACTGGACCGAGGCAGTTTTTATGTGCAGTTTTTGCCTGATACACACATTTTTGCATGCAATTTCCCCCGATATTATGTATCTTATGTCTTATTCTCACTAATATATGGCTTTTTAGACAAGCTGCCCTCTAATATACACATGTGTGTATACACTATTCAGTTGGAGAACAACTTCACAGAACTTGGAGAAGTGCAAATTTCAAAGAATACCTGTGTTTCAGTTCACGTGTTGTTTCCCTAAGCAGAACGACCCAAACTCAGTGTGATCCAAAAGACTGGGTAATAACAACAACAACACCATTTTCAGTTCACATGTAATGATTCCTGTGGAGTCATTTGTTTGGAGGCCAAACAAATATCTGCTGGGAAATGGAATATCCTGTAGAAATGTACAGGAAGACATCACATGTGGTGTTGGGTGTGAGGCAGGGAATGTTGTGGCTTGGCCAAAAAGGAGCCTGCAGGTACCAGCTGTTGGCTAATCAGCTGTGTGCTGGGCTTCACAAATTCAGATGATCATCTGTGCATACTGCTTTATAAAACCTGATGATCAACTGTCCACCCTTATTGGTCTACAGAGTGTATGATTGGGTATATGAAAGGGACATGTATTTTGGCCTTGCTATTCAAAACAGCATATATTTTAAGGCCTGCTGGTTGAGATAATTTCATTATCTCAGCTCAATCAGTTTGCTCTTGCTTTCTGAACTGAAAAATGGCAGAGAAAGAGAGGACGATTCTTTAAAATTTTAAAGCACACCTAGGCTTTATTTTTGTTTTTAAAAAGTCCAGGCTCATTCTTCCTTAATTGATAATTGATTTTATTTGATTCATGAAGCTTTTCTTAGCATTCAGTTTCTTTTGGACAAGGGTTTTACACCAGTCTGTCTCTGTAAGGTCTGCCTCACATCCATGGCACTTGAGAACTAGTTCGTCCACACTTCAAACCCTTCAGAATCTGCCGCCTGAGGCTGCCCTAATGGTAGGGCCGGACATGAATAACAACTCGTAGAGGGAAATCACTTGGAAAAGGATTCCTGCCTATGTCTGTATGTCCTGTGCCTGGCTAGGAACATTTGCCTTAAGGTATGTCACTGGAGACCCCTTTTTCCCCAGCTAGACTCATTAGCTCCTAACTGAAAGATAGCAAGAGGGGAAATGAATACATAAAAAAAAATAACTTTATTTGATTAAAAATAAAGTTTTCATTTGTTTAAAAATAAAACTGATAATAATCTTCTTTGACAATTAATCTTCTGTGATTCACAATGCTAACTGTTTTGCTGATCAATTTATGAGATGGTAGCAAAAGATGAAATATTTTGGCAAGTTACCCTCCCTCCTTACCTCCTGATAGCATTGAGCAAGGTCTGTTTGGCTCAGCAGTGCTGGCTTCCTATTAATTTCTGAGCCTGAGGGAGCAATCCTTTACATGAGAAACTGGCCTAAAGCAAGGTGCCATAAATTAAGCCAGCATAAAATGTATCAGATCCAAACTCTGTTCAGGAACAAGACTACTGCTGGCTGATCAAGCCTAAATCTGGCATGATGGAAGACAAGCCTTTAAAATTGCATTTGAGTGACTCCTTTGGCTTAATTTACATCAGGTTGCCAAGTCACCTGACTGAGCTGAACAGGCTTAGGTTCCAGCCTCAGCCCTGCCCATTCCATGCCTCCAGAACACCCCTTTTTCATAGCTTATGCTGGTTTAAGATCAACCAGGCTCAACTCATCTGTATGAGCCAGAATGTGTGTGGCAGATGGCGTGATGGTATCTTTACCATGGATTAATCCTTCCATAGGAGCCTTCCATAGGATTGCTCCGTTAGATGTTCTGCCCACAGCTTTTTAGGATGTCTGGTTCTTTTAGCAGTTAATGGGTTAAAGACACAGACCCCCACCTTCCTCCTCCACCCATGGATTAAAGCTATTCAGTTCTTCCTCTCTTTTGTAATTTTAGGTGAAAGTCAGTTCTGAAAGCTATGGTTCCTTATGAATCTTCCACAGTTATTCATGAGGCACAGCTGAATGCACTCTATGGTGTGTGTGTGTGTGTATGTGTGTGTGTAATATCAGCTGCATTATCTAGATAGGTGTATCTTTGTCAGCATCTAAATATCATTCCCAGGAGTTGTAAGTGTTCAGCGACTCTTTCTTTCTTTCTCTTTCTCTCTTTCTTTCATTTTTTTTAGCAAACATCATTCAGGCATTGTAAGACATATAACTACCATATAAGAAATGACCTTTAAGTGTGCCTTCCTTCCCATTATCTACCTCCTGTGAAACAGAAGCAAGTTGGACCCACAATCTCAGTAATATCTGCAAAGAAGCTATTTATTTTAAAATTATTTCTCAGGCAGGAATCCAAGCATAATTTTTATTAACAATAGCCACCAAAAAATAGAAAGAGAGAGAGAGAGATGATACGGTATTCAAAAGGAATAATAACAGGCTGTTCACCTCAGCTTCCTCCGACAAAGAATCTCATATACCATTTGTATTTTTGCCAAAAAGAGAAAGGGGGTGGGGGTGGGGTGGGAGCAGGGATCCATGAACATTTAATTCTTTATTACACTTTTCCAATTAAATCCCTTATCGCCAGCATCTCCTAGGAGCAAAACTTTCCTAGCAGCAGCAGTACCACTAAAGCCTCTGCAATCTCGAAACTGACTGAGCCAGTGTGATTAATTTACCCTTTATTTATATCTATATATCTAAAGGGCAAATGTCAGTGTCAGAATTATTATTTCCAACAGATAATTTTATACAGGCTTTTCACTTCGCATGGCAGCCTTATCATCCTTTATGAGCAATTGTGATGTCTGAGTCATGCTATACTTTGTGTTGAATTCTGTCTAGCATAGGGAGGAGCCATTAGGGAAAGAGGGAGCTGTTGGTGCAGAAGAAGGGCCATGATCCACAATAACAGAAAAGGCTTGTGTGAAGAGCTATCTGGTCATTATCATACTGCCCCATTTTTATCAGGACATCCCAGAATTACAGAAGCCACCCAGCTTCTGATTCCATTCCCAAATGTCCAATTTTGGCTCTCGTGCTCTGGTCATGCCAGAGCGTGTGACCAAAAGATGCACATTTTTTGGTCCCATGCTCTGGCATGAGTCAGGTGGCCCGAGGCCAAAAGACACACTCTCACCTTGTGCCTGTGTGCATCCCAGCCCTCTTCCACTTTTCAGAAGAGGCTCCGGCTTCCAGAATTATGTCAGCTGGAAAGCCAAGTCGCCATGGTTCTTGAAGCAGCACGGTAGTGGGGGGTGGTGTATAAGGGCCCATCCGCGGGATGTTGTGGGGCAGGGCCTGAATGAGAGGGAGTGGGTCCTCATCTAGGTTGTGTCCCATTTGCCTCACTTGGAGGGCATGCATTGTGTGAACAGAAGGGGATATTAGGATTTCAAGCTCCCCAGTGCTGATTTTATGATTGGTATATTTCACACGCCTGTCTGAGTGGAGCCTGAGTAAGGAAGACTGTCTTATCTTCTGGTGTAAGTCTGTGAAACTGTATTTTCACTACTTTTACGCTGTCCTGTTTGTACAGTGGTATCTCAGGTTAAGTACTTAATTCATTCTGGAGGTCCATTCTTAACCTGAAACTGTTCTTAACCCGAAGCACCACTTTAGCTAATGGGGCCTCCTGCTGCTGCCATGCTGCTAGAGCGCGATTTCTGATTTCTGAAGCAAAGTTCTTAACCTGAGGTAATATTTCTGGGTTAGCGCAGTCTGTAACCTGAAGCGTATGTAACCCGAGGTACCACTGTACTCGGAACTGGAGAGAACAGATGCCATAATGCTGTTGTCTGTAAGTATTCTGTAAATAAATAGTAGTTTAGAACTATGATGCCTCTTTCTTTTTGCTGTGTCAAGAGAGAAGGCTAGTGTGCATAAATCAAGTTGGTTTATGTCGCTGGAGCGCCCTGGAGAAGAAGGGGATGCCTATTCCAGAGCCATGCTCACCGGAGGACGCTCGGAGATCTGGGAGCTGCAGATAGCCTGGAGCGCTCTCCCAATAGGGACAGGCTTCCCTTGAACCAAGATGTTGATACTGATTGCTGGGGGAAAGCTGACAGCAACTGAATTATCCACTTTGGGATAAATCAGCCTTAAGGGATAAGGGTAAAACTGTTTGTGATTGTTGAAATGGAAGAATTCTTGGTAGAACTAGGGGTATGGTGGCAATTCAAAGAGGCCAAAGTGCAGTGGGGTAAAAGGTCATAGGCATTTGGCGGGAGACACACTGTGTAGGTGTTTGTGTGCTAATTCTAGAAGCCTCCGTGGCAGTACATTTCTCTGCCTATAAACAAAAGCTGATGTCCCCTACCCAAATGCAATGTCAACGTTTTGTTGGCAATCAAATTATGACGTTGATTCACAAAGCTGTCCCAACAGACAAACAAGGCTGCCAGTAATTCCAGTGCCTATTTAAAGATGAACAAGTGAGGCAGAGGAATGAAAAAGACACTCTAACAAGACTCTTCTAGCAATCACAGAGACTTGGGGAGCAATCCTATGACAAGATGGGCTGGGATGAGCAGTTTAGGATGCAGTGGTTCTCTGGCTCAGCCAGCTGATTCCCAGCTCAGTTGGGCTCAGCCAGAGTTCAGTCCCCAACCCTGGCTCAGCCAAAGAAATGTCAGCTTTAGAACCACAGAATTGTAGAGTTGGAAGGGACTCTGAGGGTCATCTAGTCCAACCCCCAGAAATGCAGGAATCTCAACTAAAGCATCCAGCTGGCAGAGCCAAGGCTGGTACAAGACCTCTGAAAGGGCTTTTCGGGGGGGGCAGGACCAGGAGAAAGAGCTTTACAGTGGTACCTCGGGTTACAGATGCTTCAGGTTTCAGAGGCTTCAGGTTACAGACTCCATTAACCCAGAAATAGTACCTCAGGTTAAGAACTTTGCTTCAGGATGAGAACCAAAATTGCACAGCGGTGGCAGCGCAGTGGCTGCGGGAAACCCCATTAATGGTACCTCAGGTTAAGAACAGTTTCAGGTTAAGAACGGACCTCCAGAATGAATTACTAAGTTCTTAACCCGAGGTACCACTGTAGTTGGATCCCAAGGTCATTCTGCTTGGTTTCATACCCTCACAGCCCATGATAAACCACTATTTTAGAGGAGCAGCCCCGCTGCTGAAAAGGGTTTGGGTCTGGTGTAACTCTATGCTAGCACATGTAGCACACACCAGCTTATTTACACCAGATTCTTTTGCATAGGATTGCTCCGTTAAGCTTAGATTTGAATCACTGCTGCAAAACCCAGCATAGCCCAGGCTCATCTAATAAGACAGGCAAATGCTGCCATCTATTAATATTCTTTTGCTTCTTTCACATATGGAACTGTCATTGTTATCAATAGGAACTCAATATCTGGGTCAAAGGCATTAGGCAGGCTTAATTCTTTCCATGTTACACACTGGTGCATTTGTTAAAATTATCTGGAACACAGAGAGAATTTGATAAGTGAAGCAGACCAGAGCCCAAACACAATGTGTCCTTTATGTTGACTCTCTCATTATGGGGAAACTTCGTGAAATGCAAAGTTTCCCTTTGTTAAGCAGAAATAATAAGCATGCAAAGTGGGGGGAGGGAAACCCCGAGACTACTATTACCAATGTGCCATTGGGTAATGAAGTGATACAGTAACATTATCTGGATAGCAAAAAGCGCATGTGTGTCACTGTGACTTATGAAAGCAGAGTGTGAGCTTTTTCACCTTGATTGCTGCCACATTCCTTTCACAATATTTGAATATTAAAAAAAAACTTTTGCTAAGTTAAAGAAAAAAGCCTGCAAGAAGTGCAATCTGCTTGACAGTGAATGCATAATTGTGGTTCAAAAACTTGCTTCAACACATGAAGAATATGGGCAAATCCGACTGCCTTGCTGACTGAGAGAACACAAGGGTGCTATTTCTCTTAAAGGAGCATTCACAAAAAGCTTTTGGATTCTGAATCCTTCCTTCCTGCATTATTCTCACTGAGGGTTGGTTTCGCATTATGCTCACTGAGAGTTGGTGTAAATTTCTCTACCCTTCAAGATGACTGAAAGTGAATAGACACCTATGGGCTCCAGTGGGGAGGGGGGGGCATTGAAACATTGAATTTCAGCTGATATGAGGCAATATGAATTTATGCTCTGCCTCCACAGAGGCTTCTGAATCCCAGTTGCTGGAAACCACAGGAAGGGAGAGGGCTTTTGTGCTCAGGTCCTGCTTGAGATTTCCCACAGGAATCTGGTCAGCCTTTGTGAAAACAGGATGCTGGACTAGATAGGCCATTGGCCTGAGTCTGCAGGCAGGGGCGTTCCAAGGTGGGGGCAAGGGGGTGCCCCGGGTGCCATTCCAAAGGGAGGGTGACAAAATGTCAGCCCCCTATCGGCGGCACCCCCAGGGACACACGCCACTCCGGGTACCAGAGCAGGTTGCTTTGCCTTTGTCTGCAGGCTCTTCTTATGTTCCTATGCTCTTTTCTGTGGTAAGTCATCTGTGATGGAACATTCACACATGCAAGTCACCTCTTGATGGCCCATTGATAAGTGATGAAGAAACAAGTGTGAGTCAGCTTTGGAAGAGGACGTATTTGAAACATGGCCAGGTCTCAGCTGAGTGGCAGAGCATGCATTTTACATGCAGTAGGTCTGTAGTCCAATACAGGTGTCTATCGGTTACAAAAGCATCAGGTAGCATAGGGACAGGAGACAAATCTGACTGCTTTTAAAGCCTGATCTTTCAAATTCACAAATTCTAAAACAAAGTGAGAACAGAAGAACAGTCATCCTTCAAAATTCACACATGTCTGAATTTTGTGGTACAGTTCACCAACCTCAGAATGTTTACAAAAATGCATATACTGGGGTGGGAGTGTATATTAGTGGAAATAACATACAAAAATGCATTATATTCTGAAAAAAAATCCTTGCAAAAAGGCGTGTATTTGTCAAAACTGCATACAGACACGTTTAAATCCGCACCTTCCTGTGGTTCCTCATACTGTTGAGACATGGTCAGTAGCTGACCACTCAAGAAGCAAACCTCTCCCTTAAGATTCAAAAAGGGGAGAACCATTTATGTAGCTTCATAAAACTGGAAACATATGGTGAGATGAGGTGTGGGGGTGGGAGAAATATCCACAACCAGAAATGATAAAAGGCATCTCTTCATTTTATCTGGGTAAGCCACTTGCCACCACATAATGCTATCAATTCAGCAACAGAAAACTGACAATTACCTAGTGTGATGTATTTGGGATTACAGACACCATCTCAATTACAAATGTTGATGCTTCTTGCTTACCTATAAATTACAGTCTGCAATAAGTTGCCTAGAAGTAATTTGGATAGTTAATTCTGGAATAAATGTAAGACTATGCCAGATGTAGCCTTTGTTATTATCATTCTGCAGAGACGGCAGGATTTTGTTGTCTGTGACCATCCCACAGCTTATAAATGACAAGATTGTTTTGATGGACCAATCCTTCAGTGAGAAATCTACAAAGAACAACAGTTGTTAGGCTTTTGTTCTGCAAATAAAGCCTGTTGAAACAATAAAGATGAACAGACTGTGACCATATTTCCCTGAAGCCTTTTCCCATCTCTCCTAAAGTTTCGGGATGAGCAGTTACCAAGTGGTAACTTCCTGAGGTATATATAGATATGTAATCACTGAACTCCAGCCTTCCCCTACCTGGGGAAGAAAGTACACCTTCACACAGTGCCTAGTTAAACTCTGAAATTCACTCCCACAAGAGGTAGTGATGGCCACCAATTGGGATGACGCTAAAAGAGGGTTAGACAAATTTATGGAGGATAAAGCTGTTAGTGACTACTAGCAGGAGTGCCGACTTGACCCCAGAACCAAGGGTGCCTGGGACTGTGGGTGCCATGCAGCGTGCATGGCCCTGGCACCAAAATTTCTAGGTGCCTGGCCCCTTCATGGGGAATTTTGTGGGTTCCTGGGCACCCAGGGCCCCAGGGAGTTGGCACCCATGACTACTAGCCACAGTGGCTATATTGGAGGCAGTATGCCTTTGAATGCCAGTTGCTGGGAATCACAAGAGGGGAGAGTGTTGTTCTTGAATGGGCTATGGTGGATTCTTTGTTCTTGAATGGGCTATGGTGGATGCATATGGCTAGCAGAAACAGGTATTGTCACCACCACAGAATGCATCCATTAAAGTTCCAGTCTGCTCCATTGACTTGAAATGGATGCAACTGCACTGTGGCTACATCTGCTGCCAGGCTGCAGGTTCTGTGGGCTGCAGGGCAGTTTAGGGCCCCTGACTTTGAATGCTGCAAATCTTCTCCCTCTCTCTCTCTTTCTCATGTTTATTCCACTCTTCCACAGAAAAGTAGAAAGTGATTTTTTTTATATAATATAATGTAGCATCATATTTTTAGATAGATTGCGTGGGTGAGCATAGATATTACATACACACACACAGCCACAGTATATATAGTATATATGCACATATAATATTCAATGTATTATATTTTGCCATCTCCATCAGTGCTGAGGGACCTTGAAATGACAAAAGTGTCAGCCTTTAACAAGTATCAACCTTTTAATTTCTCCTCCCCACCCCACCCCGTCTGTAAATGGTTAGATGGGAATGATAAAGATATGGTGAAGGGTTATCCATCACACCCGGCCTTCCACCCAGGGGTCACTGCACAGCCTTAGAAACCCGGAGATAAATCTTTTGATGAAATACTTTCACAATTCTTTGGAGACATTTGGAGCTAATGCTAGTGTTTATCCCAGAGTGGTTCCACTGCCATCAGCAGAATCAAGGAGTGTTTATAATGCAGTTTGCATCAGTACACCTTTGTCACAGAGTTTATTTGGGTAAGATCCAGGCAGGGTCACCTGGAGACTTTGTTTTGCAGGCATTCTTTAGAGGGCAGGGTGGAGGAATCTGTATCTGAAGCTCACCAACAACTATCCCTAAAAAGCATAAGAAATATTTGTTGTTGTTTTTTTAAAAAAGATTCAGAATCAACAGCAAATGATGCATCCATCTTGCCAACCCCAGATGTTTGTATTTTCTCACTAACTGAGGAGGATCACTGTAAGTAGTAGCCTTGAGGTTTGGAATTTCAGTTCAGGGGCCATCTTTACAGCAATGAAAATGTGATTATACAGAGTATTAAGGACGAAAACCAGAGAACAGTATCTGAGGTTTTCACCAAACGTTTCTGCTGCTTTCAGAGCAAAGAATCACACAGCAAAAGGAGAAGTATCAAGTGAAGTAATTCATGGCCTAGGAAAAGCAGTGGGGAAATTGAGATTGTATCACTAGCTCCGCTGCAGTACAGAGAGTATCTTAATGCCAACGGCCCATCAGGACTGAGTGTGCAGTGGAGCATAGTATTTCTATCAGAGGAGCTTAAAGAAATTGAGCATTGTCTTTATTAAGACTAAACGTGCTGTACCCAATGAGACATTTGCTCAGAGAAGAAACTGGCAATTTATCATCCCTTATTTCAATCGGAGAAGTAAGGAACAAATCTTATGAGGGATGTCTTTCCACCCTCTCAGAAATTACCACTCTGGCTCAGCATGGTAATAGTATGTTTGAATCAAGCTTGGTGCTATATAGCAAAATGCACATAACAGGGCTGGCCCAAGGCATTTTGGTTAGGGTTGCCATATTTCAAAAAGTAAGAACCAGGACACTCCAAAGTTGTTCGGCTTTTTTTAGACAAACCCCAAATGCAACGTTTCGATTGACTTGTCTAAGTTCCAGGACATAGTGTTGTCTTTCAGAAATCCCCATCCCCCCCCCCCCCGGATGTCAATTTCACCTTTGAAATCCTGGTAATGTCCAGGAAAGTCTTAATATTATGGCAGCCCTAATTTTTGTACCTGAGGCGAAACACAAAATGGCATCCCACTCCCCGCCAAGGAAGAATGGGGGTGAGTAAAGATCTACATCTGGTACAAGGGAGGAATAAAGATCTACATCGGGATCTGCTGCCCCCTGGATCCTGCTATCTGAGGTAGTCACCTCATCTTGCCTCATGAGTGGGTCAGCCGTGGTACATAATAAAGCAGAGGAGAAGGTAAGTAAAATGGCCGGCACAAATACATATGAAATGAATGGTTGTATCCCTGCATGGCCAAACATAAGGGGAAGCAATGCAACTCCTCTGCTCATGTAATACTCCAAGGGCTGATTCTGTAATATAAGCTGCCTCTATGCCAGAGACATTTCATAGCAGGAAATCCAAAACTAGAGCATCCAGTGTCTTCTTGAAGGTGTCCAATGAGCAGTCGTGTATTGGCAAATTTTACATACTCACAGCCCTGCCTCCTCACAGCCACTCCCCCTCACAGCCCTGCCCCCTTCTGAGAATATACAATAACCTTATCAAGGTCTAAACCACTGAGCATCTTGGGCTTGCTGATCACTTGCTCTGTCCCAGCTTCTGCCAACCTAGCAGTTCAAAAGCATGCCACTGCAAGTAGATAAATAGGTACCACTGTGGTGGGAAGGTAAATGGTGTTTCTGTGCACTCTGGCACTCATCACGGTTCTCCGTGCGCCAGAAGTGGTTTAGTAATGCTGGCCATATGACCCCAAAAACTGTCTGTGGATAAACACTGGCTCCCTTGGCCTGAAAGTGAGATGAGAGCCAAAACCCCATAGTTGCCTTTGACTGGACTTAACAATCCAGGGGTCCTTTACCTTTTGCCTTAATAATAATTAGGAATGTATTACAACGATCAGTGCAGCTCTCCATGTGTTTCCTTTAGTGAAACCTACTATTTTTCTCTGCACGTACATGGACAAATGCTTTAGAGTGCTCTGGTAAATTATTTGGGAATGACTTAACTAGTCTTTTTCTTGCAGTTCCACTGTACATAACAGAACTTGCACGCCATTGTCCCGAAACTGAAGTGCCTTGTGTTTTCAGCATTCCTAAATGCCTAGCTTTGGAGCATACAAAACAACTCCTCTTCAGTGTTCTTTCTGTATGCCTTCACCTTAGTAACTCTAGGAGCCAATCCTCAGTGGCTCCAACATGCTGGTGGTGGTGGGGCCAGAGGCAAGTGGCTGGAGTAATGGATGCCCATAAGGAAATGAAACTCTTGGGCATAAAAGATTTCACTGGAATGTTAAGGAGCAATGCATGAATGCATGTCTTTTCTCTGGCCTTTGTAGCATGTTTGTATACCTCTCAGCTCCTAGAAGACCTTGCATTTGAGAAATTTCTCTTGAAAATAAATCTTTCCATGTATTCTTTGGTTCCCTCATTGGAGGTATCAGGCATTCCTCATGAGCAAGTAGTATTTGGCAGTTAAAGATATGACTTGCAGAATCTTTCAGCTATGAAACCAAGGCCCTTACTTTATCAGGAACACAGCTATTGACTGGGGAGCAAAGCCCCCTAAGATACAAAATCTTCAGACCATGAAGGGAAATTGAATGATTTTCTAATGGAGTATATCTGATCGCCACTAGCTTTTGGGTCTTCTCTTTAAAGTCTGCTCACTGGGGCATACATGACCACTCAGTCACAGACAGATTTGTTACTTTTGGGCTTTCAAGATGGCCATCCCTGCAAGTCCATAACAAAATTGATAGGACTTTAGTGGGTATACCTTCCTTTGCAATTCATGATGAACCTGAATTGGATTCAATTTCATGCCAGATTTGGCACTCTCAACGGAACGCCAACTCAAAAATGTTTTCTTTTAAAAATGCTTAGGTATAATACTGCTGTTGCAGTTGGTAGCAAACATACCAATGCCCCACAATGCAGATTACATATGTTTGATCATAACGGTCAAGGGTCAGGATCCAAAAAGTCCTTCATACAAGTGGAAAGAATGGGTGGATTACTGATTCTCCACTTCTAAACTGCATTGCATGCCATTCTAGAAGTTTTGCTGACTATTCGGAGTGGAACAAGGGACTGCAGTGCAAAGGAGATGGGAAAACTGTTGTGCATGAACGGAAAAATCATATACAACACTTTAGATCTTAGCTAACCTGCCTCATTTGCATTTTTCAAAACAATATGTGAAGCAAAAAAAAAAAATCCATCCTTAGCAATTTGCACTTCTCAGAATCTTGCAGTTCCATTTTATAGCCATACAATGTCTACAAAAATATGAGGGTTAAGTGTGCATAGAAGGTATATATTAGTAAAAATAACATGCTAAAAGACATCATATTAGGGGAATCTGTTTTGCAAAACTGTGTGTGCCAGGACAAATTATATACAAAAATGTCCGTATTAAGAGAATTTTGCTGCTGAATTTTCATGAGGATTAAAAACAAAACCACCAACTGATGTGGAAGCATGGAGAACAGCACTGAATGGAAAAATGAGAAACTGGTGAAAACTGAAATGGACAATGCAAGGTCCCCAAACATGCTAAGGATTCCACTCTCATTCACTTGAATGTAAGTAAAAGTCCCCTGCTTCAAAAGTTGACCATCAACAAGTTCGTAGGTGGCGAGGGTTGCATGCAGTCTGTGGAATGCTTGTGGATGACTCTTCTCTTGCATTTCAATAGTGTGGTGAAGAAGTGGCAGAAGCTAAGCTGAGAGAAACAAATCTGTCCTTTTGGGGGTGTCTGATTTCCTTTTTTCAATCCTCATCTGAGTTCTCCACACTTCTGCCATTTGCAATATATATTTTCTAAATCCTTGTGAGAATTTGACAGCGTTTAAATATCCTAATAAATGCATTCTTGTATACAGTTTTGATAAAGGCACACTTTTTTGCAGGCAATTTTTTGCTGGATCAAGCCAATGGCCCATCTAGTTCAGTATTCTGTTCTCACAGTGACCAACCAGAGGCCTGTGGGGAAACCTCTAAGCAGGACATGCGCGCAACAGCACTCTGTCCACCTACGATTCCCAGCAAGTAGTATTCAGAGATGTAATTCTCCCTCCCTACTTAGAATCCTTCTCTAAATGTGCTGCCCACCATGCCTTTATCCTTTGACTGGTTGAGAATCCATCCTTCTCCAGTGGGGCTGCCCTGCCCAACCTCTTCCAGTTTGCTGGGAATCTGCCGTGTGAGTCCCTCCTGACATAACGGCTAAATCGGTTTTCTCATCTCACCACTGTTTTTGGAGCCTCCCCAAATTAGCATTTTGTTTTCTTTTAATGAGAAGTCACTCTTAAAAAGAAAAAGATGTTGCTTGCATTGATTCTGTGACAGACTTGCCTAGTTCTCTGCAGGAATACCAGGCTAATATCCAAGCTTGAGTAGATATCAGAAAACTGCATAGCTGAAATAAAAATCAATATTGAACCATGCTGATTGCAAACACATAACCCTGAAAATAAAATGGCTTTTCACTGTAGATGTAATTTTTTAAAAAAATTACAAGATATTCAATACAGTCACTATTGATTATTTTGGCGAGAGTTTCTGAAGGCTAATGGAGGCAACCTGTACCAGCTCCAGTACACAAAACTGATTATGTCGTCCTAGCAACTGCTTTAAAAGGTGGGGTGGATCTCACCTAGCAAAAGCAATGAAAATGCAGAAACTTGCTGTGATAGATAAACTAAATGAAAGGGGTTTTGTTTTGTTTTTAAAAAAGGACTCGACTCCATTTCCTACCCACCCCAATTTCCAGATAGGTCCGTGCTAAGTTGGGATAGTAGATTATAGAGTGGACGCGTTGTATAAGTTAATGGAAATAATGGCTCATGTTATTTGTAATGGCTCAGACAAACAACATGTTGCTTCCCTGGCTATGTGCTATAATTGCTATTACCAATTAACATTTATATAGCGGCTGCATTCACATGACAGTTTATTCCATTTCTCTGTTCTTTCCCAAACTGTTCATTTCCACATTATATTTGAGCTTTCACATGCCACAAAAGCCATTTCTGGAAAACTAATGGAATATAGTGAGTGCATGTCTGGTGCTCATTTCTGTGTTGTTTGATTGCAGAAAAGTAAATCCTTTCTCAGCCTCCTCAAACTGGAAAGTGTAGGGGGTACAGTGACAAAATTTGGGGTGATACAATGGCACACAGTTCTCTCCTGCTATTTTCATAGGTGAATTATGTGGGAACGGAAGCAGGAAAGTACGGAAAGGGCAGGAGAGTAGTGACATTGTTCAATGACATTCCTTGTTGTGCCACACCACACTCACTGGCAGGAATGAAATTTTGTGCAATGTGCCAGTCTCTTGGTCAGAAAGCCACAACTCCACAATGCAACAGATGATGCAGCATGAAAGGAACATTAAAAATGGCACAGAAGTGTGAGTGTTATAATTAGGAAAAGCTACACAACTTTTGCACCTGAGGCCATGGTGTAATTCTGCTTAATGGCTGCACCGACCCTACATGCATGCATGGAAAGAGATTGCCCAGAAGCAAATCTACACCAGATACTTTGATGTGGAGCTGCATTCAAGCTGGCTTTGACATGTAACAAGGGAGGAGCAAACTGCAGTACCACAGCACACATTTTCTACACATCTTCTATACCCACCGGAGGGCCAAAATGGTGTAGTGGTTAGTGTGAGGCCTGGGACCTGAGAGACCGGGGTTCCCTTGGTGTCCTGGGGCCAGTCACTGCCTCTCAGCTTAACCCACCTCAGAGGGTTTTTGTGTGGATTGAATGAGGAAGGAGATAACCACATACACTGCCTTGAGCTCTTCGGAGGAAAGGGGTAGGAGATAAATGCAATAAATAAATAAATCCTGGAAAAAGGAACCTAAAGAAGAAGAAGAGGAGGAGAAGGAGGAGGAGGAGTCTGGATTTGATATCCCACTTTATCACTACCCTAAGGAGTCTCAAAGCGGCTAACATTCTTGTTTCCCTTCCTCCCCGACATCAAACACTCTGTGAGGTGAGTGAGGCTGAGAGACTTCAAAGAAGTGTGACTAGCCCAAGGTCACCCAGCAGCTGCATGTGGAGGAGCGGGGGAGCGAACCCAGTTCACCAGATTACGAGTCCACAGCTCTTAACCACTACACCACACTGGCTCATTCTGCCAGTGAGCATGGGGCTCCTTCATTGCCCACTGTTATGGCCTGGGAATCCGATTCAGAGGCGGAACCGGAGGAATCCCAGCCTGCACAGGAGTCTCCGCCTCCAGGGCCGGCTGAGCTGGGGCAGGGCCTTGATGCTGAAGCGCCTGCACCTGTGCCGGATCCTCAGGAGCAGGCACCAGGTGAATCCACTCTGGCTCCGGAGGTGATTGAGGACGCATTGCCTACAGGTGCGCCTCTCCCATCCCTGTCAGGGGAAAGTGAGTCTCCCCCTGGGTCCAGTAACCCACCGGCCTCTTCTGAGCTGCAGAGGCTCAGGGCAGAGAGGCGGAGGGAACTGGTTTCTCCCAGGAGGAGTGCTCGCCTTAAGGCGAGGAGAGGCGGGTCACCTGGGGGCCGGGACCGCCCCTTGCCTCAGAAAAGATAAAGGCCAGTCAGCCCGGTCCCAGGTTGCGGGAGCAACATCGTTGAAGAGCTGTTTCAGCCAGCACCCAGTACTGTTCCCCCAGAGTTCCTGTCCTTGCCCGGCTCCTCGCTGTGGACCCCGCTTCGCCCGTGGAGGACTGTCTGCCAACCCTCGACTCAGGTCCTGGACCTCACCCCACGGTAACCTCCCCCCTGGACCAGCACACCCACCCTGCACAAAGATGACTGAGGAACCTTTGGCTTTCCAGATGTTGTTGGATGCAAGAAAAATACGCCACTCACTCGCAGAAAGTACCACCCTGGGTGGGGGGCAGGAGAGAATAGAATTTGAACAAATGAATTGGTAAGTAAATAAAAAGTAAATATTTGTGAAACAAAGATCAGATACAGAAGAATAAACTAGACATCAAGCAGTGCTTCTACCTTGGCCCCTAATCGAGTGCTACTCCAGTTCATCATGTCTTTCCCATTTAGAGCCTTACCAGGCTGAACTTTCTGCCTTGTGAACAGCTTCTCCCTCTGGAGCCTGGTTTTCTCAAGCACGCTTCTCTACCCAAACCCCAAACCCCATGCCAGCTTTAATTCCTAAACGATACTTTGTTTTTCACAAGGTGTTCTTTGAGAAGCAGGTTTGCTGCGAAGTCTGTGCAACGGTGGCATATTAGTTAATACTAAATGAACACCGAATGTTATCAGCATCAATGTGACATCCAGTTCGCTTTCAGATATGAATTCATTATGAGCAATGAAATTACATGGAATATCAGTATATCAACACCTAGGAGCCTGTCAGATTGATGCCCTTTGGAGATCCGCTCCTGCCTGCTGTGATGGTGAATAGCAATGATGAGTAGACAAGGTGCTGTAGAGATATATAGATCTCTCTCTCTCTCTCTCTCTCTCTCTCTCTCTCTCTCTCTCTGTGTGTGTGTGTGTGTCTGGAGAGAGAGAAATATAGCTTTATTACCAATGCAAATTCCTTCCTTCACCTAGTCTTGCATTATTCAGCAGGGTGGGGGGAAATATTGAATTAAAATGGATTTATTTAAAAACACATACATGGGCTACATACACTGAATTAGCAACTCTGGCACAACTTTCTCCTCCCTCCCTCGCTTTTGACTCTCCCTTCCCACTTGCCTCTAAAAAGAAGCACTATACATTAAACCAAGGCTTTGAATTGTGCATTCTTTCTACAGAATGGGCCAAGGTATTACAGCAGCCATTTTGCCAGAAGAATAAATCATGATTGACAAAATGAAATTTGTTAATACAATGGTTTAAGGCAGTTGACAGAATTTTTTTGTCAACAGAATAGATTAAGGGATTCTTTTTAAAAAGGAAGGAAGGAAGAAATTTGCAGATGGAATGGCTTTGATGTTTATGATGAAAAGCATTTTGTTGATAGACTGGATCAGAGTCAAGGGGGGAGGGTGTGGAGAGAGAGAAAACACATTTTCTCAACACAAGGGGTTTAGCTCATTGACAAAACGCATTTCATCCCCAGATGTTTTGGCTGAGCTGTCAAGTATTCTCCCAGCCTGACATTCACCAATCACGTTGTCGTCAACTCAAAAGCACTCTTTCGTTAGTAGCTCTGAAGAAACAGCTGAAGGCATTACAGGAACGCCATGATTGGTCCCGCTGAATCGTTAGCTATGATAATGTAGTTACTTTAATGCTCGTTAAGTGGCAATGGAGCCAAACATGACTGTGGGAGAAAGATTGATCCTTCCACGCCTGTTATTCTCATTTTTAATCTTTTGCTACAAGTCAGTATTAAATAGTGTCTGTCTGTGATAGAACAGGCGTTACCAACTGGGATTGCGTAAAAGGACAAAATTGATCTGTTTGTTCATGTGGCACCACCTAATCATTACATAAGGAAAGGAATCAGGCTAGTCCCTGTGTTTGGATAGGGATGGGGCAAAACAGGAGAGAACTGCCAACTTGGAATTGTCACATGGAAGATGGAGAAAGCTTGTTTTCTGCTGCAGGAGAAATGGCTCAGGAAGGACCTGAGCCATTCAATTCAGTTTGCAAGTCAACATTAGGAAGAACTTTCTGGTGGTAAGAGCTTCTTGACAGTAGAAGGGACTATCTCGGAAGGTGGTGGAGTGCCTCTCCCTGGAGGTTTTAAACAGAGATTGGATGGTCATCTCTCAGGGATTCTTCAACTGCGGTTCCTGCATTTCAGGGGGTTGGACTAGATTTTGTGGTTCCCTTCAAGCTCATGAAACTCAATTCTATAAAACTGAAAGTGACAGATCTGACCTCCTCTCGCACTTGCACATCTGTGTGCACCTCAGATGTCCCACTGAGCATGCCATCAAGGGCCTGAATCCCACTTTCTCTTTTGCACCTGTTTCACCTGCAACAAGTTAAAGCGAAGAAGGGAGTCAAACACAGCAGGACAGCATTACTTTAACTAACATGAACACATTTGAAGACTTTGAGGTTTATTGGGGGAGCTTTTGAAAATAAACCCATTTTGCTGTGTTTCGTACAGAAAACCTTTATCAGGGTACTGGGAGTGCTCTTGCATTTCAGCTCAAATGTTTTGTACGGTTTATTATGTTCTTCTAAATAAAACTGTCAGGTTTATTGCTGCTTTCATTAAAGTGTTTCATTGTATTCACAGTGACTTCAGGGTAAAGGGAAAGATGACTGTGTACCAGAGATGGTCAACAAAACTTCCCCTTCTATAATGCCTACATAAATCTGCTTATGTGAAACACTCACCTCGCTCCATAATCTCAGGTCTTATTAACCTCTGGTGCTGCTCCAGGAAGATTCTGCCTATGCCAGAAGGTCATGACCTTTCCATTACCTGCTCACCATCTCCTTCATCCTTACCTTCTTTTGTGTGGGAAGAGTTACCTCACCTGTCAGATGGCAACAGTGGTTGCTTACGAGTAACCAGGCAGGACTCCGACCTGTCTTTTACAGGTTTTATTTAGGTGCAAAACTATTTACAGTTGCTGAACCCCAAAGTTCATGTCTACCTCAATCGCTAGCAGAATCCGGGAGTGCTTGTTTCCTGGACCTCCCCCAGCATAAGAGTCTCCTTACGCCCAGAGTTTTCTTTCCCTCTTTGTGCTTTATACATCTGCGCAGGGTGGGCGACGGAAGGGGTGTGCTTCCCTCCTGGCCAGCTTTGCCAGGAGCGGGGTTGAGGCTCCTACCAGCATCCTCTGGTCCTTTCACCTCTTCCCCACTAGAGGTGGGGTTTTCCTCATCACCGGATGAAGAACTGTTTCACAAGATTTTCGGAGGCTGCCCCTCTGTTTCCTGCCCCTGTTCTGATGGCAGTTCCCTGACATCACCCCAACAGTCCAACCCAAGGAAGACCCAACTTACAATTTGGCCCCAAACCAATTTGGGCTAGGTGGGGGCTCATGTTTAATTAGTGTTTTTAAAGCCCTAATTAACATATATTGCTTGGACGGGGCTGGGGGGAAGGAGATGCTGCATCCCCTTCTGCTTCCCTGCAGAGAGCAGGAGGGCTCAATCCTGCTGGGTCCTGTTTCACGATCACCTCTGTGCAACTACCTCCAGGCAGAATCAGATCCAGGATCAGCATTTCCCATGGGAGAATTCCTAGGTTGACTCCTGCATCTTCCCAGCCATTCCTCCTCTAGAGATCCACCAGCAGGGCCAGAAGATTATGGCATTTCACTAGAGTTCCTCCACCATGTTTGGTATGCAGAGGTATACAGTGTCTTTCTACATGAGGTTCAATTTGGAATTTGTGACCAACCACTGCGAGAGACCTAATCTTCTTTTCACAGCCTTAGACAGCAAGGCCATCTTTCTAAAAGGGCTTACTCCAAGATACTCCCCTGTATAATGTTGTCAGTACACAGTGAAACTGTTGATAATAAAGTTGGTGCACCTGCAATCTTCTAATTGGTCTGGGAGGCTTGCCATCAGAACTGGAATAGTCTGGCCAGAAAAGCAGAAGTCTTTGAACTGTGAAGCATCTCACAGTGCCTTTCTAATAAAAAAGAGAAGACAAGAAGTGATGCCAGATTTCACTTGCCAGAATGAGTGAGTTTACACAAAGTTTGGTGGGTGTAACATAGTTCACCCATGTTGAATGGGAGCGAGTTTCTGATCCTACAAAAAAAAGGAGTGGTGTATCCAATTAACCTTTCAAGCAGGCTGATTTCCACAGGTGAAAATGTGCAAAAAAAACTTTCCCTATTTTTTTCTCTGGCTTGTCTCCTCAATGAAGTGGATATGGAATTATTGCAAGGGTTTTATGATCTAAAGTTTTAGAGTGATATCAAATGTGGCACAAGTGGACTTCAGCTCATGCAATATGCTAGCCCCCATCTACTCCAGAGGGTCTCCCAAAGCATATTTGGAGGGTGTACAGGGGAGGTGTAGGCAGGGGAGAGGAAACATAAGCCTCATTCCTCAAGCAGAAGGCCACAATTGGATGTCACCCTTATTTTGTATGTTGGTCTTAGATCTCATAATTATTTCACATATTGTCATCTCAGAGAGGGTTGGTATCTCTCAATGACCACAAATTCCAGGCAGATGTATAAAGAAGCAAGTGGTACAGGAACGCAGGAAGCTGCCTTGTTTTACTTATAATTTTATAAAAGTATTGTTGCACACACCCCAATCTCTGAGTGGCAAGAAACTCCAGGGATTCCTGTGCCTATCCAGGGTTCAGTTTCCTTGGAATGAAGGTGAGTAGAAACTCTGTGATATCTTTGGGATATCTGGTTTTATTTACACACATATACAACCTGAGACTAGAATGGAGGAACTCACAGCAGATCTTGCCTCTGTGTCTCTAGCTTTCACCATAAGTCAAAACTGTCTCACAAAGCTCCCCTTGGTCTATTGTTCCCTGTCCTAGGATGGGCTGACATCTAGCTAGGGAAAGTGGAGAAAGCCTCGCCCATTTGTTGTGGGGATTAAATGAGCAGGAAGAAAGCCATGTACACCAACCTGAGCTCCCTGGAGAAAAAGGTGGGATATAAATGCAGTAAATAAGTACCGTGCATCAGATAAGTTTTCCTTCCCCATTCTATGTAATTGACTTTATCATGCAACAGGTTGCCATGCGGTTGCTCCTGTTTTCGAAGACCTGCAACAACTGTTTGAAACCAATTGCTTTATTTAGAACACTTATCAAAAACTGCAAAAATGTGATTTTCACTTCAGGAGATGAAAATCACAGATATTCACAATGTCCCTATAATTTAAAAACAACTCTGTATGCTTCCTCTTTCTGTTGTTTTTTTTTCAGTGCCCAGATAAGAAAACTAAGTAATTTTCAATTCAAAATCCTTTATTAGGCATAACACACCACACATTAACTAACAAGCATCGTATACAGACTGTATAAAATACAGACTCAGCAAACACAGTTTATCCCAGTCTTATTCTTAACTCCAAGAAATAAATTGATGAACATAGATAATATAATACAACATAGCAACATCACCTACCAATAAAAACCACTAAGTCTCTTTATCATGGCCCATTCTTTCTAAGTAATTTTAGTCTTGCCTTTCTTTGATTCACCACTGAGATGTGGAACCCAGGGCCTTCCAGATGTTGTTGGAACCCAACTCCCATCATGCCCAACCAACACGGCATTGGAGTCCAGCAATAATCTGGAGAGGTACAAGAGAAGAACCTGCTGGTTCGGGCCAATGGCCCATCTAGTCCAAGAGTGGTTGACAGCAACTGGTTTTCAGAAGCAATTCTGCCTCAGACTTTACCTGCTTCTTACTCTTGTGGTTCATGCATGACTGAGGGGGGGGGGAGTTGAGAAATACTGATGGTTCTCATGAGCAGTACAGCCACAATGGTAGCCTAACACTGCAGGAACATAGTGTTATGTGCCACCCCCTATCTCTGTGGTAGCAAGATCCCAGGGAGCTCCAGGAGCTTACCCTGGGATGTTTTTCCATTGGAAAATCAAGGCACAGCAGAGGCTGCAGTGTCTTTAAGTCTTAAGATATATGGTTTTATTTACACATATATACATCTTAGCCTTGATGGAGGGAGTGCAGAACATTACACCCCAAGAGTGTCTCTTGTTGCTTCAGAAAGCTTGGATCCAGAGCAGATGCCAGCCATGCTCCCTGGTCTTTGGGTACAGATGCTCCCATCCAGCCCACATGAAGTTTTGCCCCCACTTCCTTCTCATCCTTTTCAAAAAAACCTCCTGCAAAAGGACACTTTTTTCATGTGGTGATATCACACCCCCTATGTCAGAGGCCAGGCTGAGGAGTACTGCTCTGATGAGGAATGGTGGGAGCCTCCCCTCCCCCTGCTCCTGACCAGGATCCTGAAGCTGCCCAGGAGCAGCGGAGGACTATAGATTTGGAACAGTGGTTTGCAGAGGGGCATAGTTCTGAAGACAAAAGTTGGGACGAACTGGGGGGTGAACAGCAAAGTGAGGAAGAACTGGAAGAGAGAGAGTGCTAACAGACTCTCTCTCACTGAAAAGTGTCCAGCCTATCAGTCCAAGTTCATGTAGAGCAGATAAGGTGGCTACACAAAGAGCACAGTGGTTACAAGATCAGGTTGCAAGGAGCGGAAGTGACATGGGGAAGCGGGGGGGAACCTTAATTGGGAGCACCTTCATTCCAAGAATGGCTGCTTTGTTCTTTTGCTGTGGCCATTAAAGACTCTTTAAATGGTAAGCGACTCTTTTTGCTTTCTCCTGCTTTGTGTACTGCCAAATTGGGGAAAGAAGCTGAGTCTCTGAAACCTGACACCCTATAACCCTGGCAACCTCCCTCTCCCAATTCTCCTGTCTCCATCTACTACTCAGAGCCAGGGGAGGGACAGTATTTACATTATCAATCGCTCATACTGGTGCAACACTTTGCTCTCTTTGTTTCTCTTTGTTTCTTAACGGCACCTCTGTCAGCTGATCTCCTGAACAGGAAAACTGGTATAGCCTGCAATTTATTGCTTCCTTTGTTGTATTTAACTCCTCATACTATTCCAAATATTAGCTAAATTATATCACTAAATTTAAGAATCTGGGTGTTCTTCCCTGCCCCACAGAACATCAGGAAGCTGCCTTATACCAAGTCAGATCATGGGTCCCTCTAGCTCAACATTGTGTCCACTGACTAGCATCTAAGGTTTCAGGCAGAAGTATTTCCCCATTCCACCTAGAGATGTTGAGGATTGAACCTGAGACCTTCTGCACACATGCTCCACTCCTGTTCAACCCTGCAACAGGAAATTGAAAAATGAATAAAAAGACAACAACCGCTAGATCATGATTGGCTACCACAGTTAGGAATCATCAGTCATAAGAAAATTAAACCAAACCAAACCATACAATGCTTTTTCAGTCTCCATCTCCCCCACCTATTCATCACCCACAGCACTGATTGCATATACTTCATGCATTAAAGATATTCACCTTATTTCTACATGCCTTGGGGGTTGATAAACAGGGTCCCTATTTTAATTTTGCAGAGGGATCAGTTCCTTTTACTACTTCATGCCACAGCACAGAGTTAAGCCTCATCTGCTAGCTGCTGACTGTAGGAATTGCTTTGTTATGGATTTCCATGCTTTTAAATTGTTCTGTACGTTCACCCACCATTCCATTATAACTCATTTTTCCCCCATTTACTCCTTTGCTCTTCCCATGGCCAAGCAGGAAATCCCCTTTCTAATAGCCAGGCCCAGCACCAGAAGTTAGGGCATGTGCAAAGGCCCGTTTCTTGTCAGGGGTCCCATCCACTCCTCCTTCATGCAGTCACCGCATGCTCATCCATCCATGCTCTCCCACTGGTGATAGTGACAGTGTCTGCCACATTCCTGTAAACTGTTATTAAAAAAGAAATAAACCTGCTCATGAATTTTGTCAGCATATCAGGCCCCCATCTGTAATAGACCTTTACATTTGTTCGTTTCATTAAAAATTATACAGCATTTGTCTTCGTTGTAGTTGGGTTTAAAAAAAAAATCAAAATGGTTCACAAAAAGAATAAAACTGTCACATTACTGGTGCAAACACTTAACAACAACTATTTAAAATATTCAAAGAACTTAAAACCAGGGATAAGCAGATTTAAACGCACACCAACATTCTACATATCTGGGAAGTTTTGTCCAAAGAATAAGTTTTTTCATAGGTGCCAAAAAGAGTCAATAGGTTGGGAATTCCGAAGTGTGGGTTCTGCCACACTAAAAGATCAGTACTGTATCTTATAAATGCAAAACGGGTATTTTGTGGCACCTGTAACAGTGCCAGTTCTGCAGATTGAAGCAGGCAAGTGATAATATACAGGGTGAGGGGATAGGTAACCTGGTCCCAAGTAACACCTTGAACCTGAACCGATAGCGAATCAGCAACCATTGCAGATCTCTGAGCACAGGTGTTATATGCTGACACAGCAATCATGGTGCAGCATTCTGCACCAACTGCAGATTCTTGATGAAGCACAAAGGAAGACCCACCTAGTGCAGATTGCAATATCATTCCACTTTAAACAGTCATGGCTTTGCTCAAAGGATCCTGGGAAGTGTAGTTCATTAAGGGGGCTGGTTAGGAGACCCCTACTACCCTCCCAGAGCTATGATTCCCAGAGTGGTTTGGCAGTCAATCCTCTTCCCAGGTATATCTACCCATTTCACACTTTCTGAAACAACGCAAGAGTCAAAACACATCCATCATTCAAAATTTGTGTTTCTCTGAATATTGCAATGCAATTCTCCAGCCATGTAATGTGTCCATAAAAGCATATACTAGTGGAAAGTGTGCGTTAAAATGCATATTAAAATGTGAAAGTGACACACACACGGACCCATGCATTATATTAAAGAGAATTGCATACAAATATGAGCCTTAGGAGAAATTTGCCTTAAAAGCTGATGAATTTCCACAAGGACTTTTATTTATTTATTGCACACTGATGTGCAAATGTTGAAAACTGAATTTAAGACTGGAGAAATGAGAAACCGAAAGAAACTGAAATTGACAGATTCTCCTATTCCAAGGCACTATTCAAAACGGGATGGCCTTCTGTGCCCTAAAAGGCAGGAAAAGCAAAATTTATTACCTTACTGACTCAGATGAAGTGTCTACTGTATGACACTTCTGTTTCAGCAGCAACAGGGCAAGTGACTCTTAAACACGGATGAGAAACTTGTATGCTCCCATCAGATCCATTAAGTAAAGCCAATGGTTCAGGGTTGATAGGTTGTGTAGACCGTCAACCTTTTCAGACCCAGGTCCCACTATTAACTCAAACATGCATTTGGAGACCAATCTCTTAATCTTTTACCATATATTTGCATGGTGATAGTGCTCCCATTATGATCCACCTTGGATCAGGCTGCAATCCATTAGTGGGTCCCAACCCAACTATTGAAGACCATTGATGAAGACCAACACTATCTAGATGGCCATATGTTCTCCTTCCTTCATGGGAGAGGGGAGGACGTCACATAAAGAGGTTCTAGTCAAGACCTTGCACCATTGTGCTAGTTGTCTGCTTGTAGGGGATTTTTCACATTTGGGAAGGCCTGAAAAAACATGACCTCCCAACTGGAGTCTGAATTGATGCAATCCGTTCTATCACCACCACCATGCTGATGAAGGTATAGACCAGAGCCCAGTGTAAATGGGTTATTGGAAGGATAAAATGAGATTAGACATGTTAAACACTTTGTGCTGGCATGGAAAGAAGTCCTTTTTGTACTTCTGGACACTCTGTGCTGCAAAGCGCAGATTTGGACAAAGCACCATATTCCTTAAAAACTCTTTAAACGACTTCATAATATGCTGTGCCCTTGCTAATTTCGTTTTCTTTTCTTTTTTGTACTCTTACATTTCTTTTCATCCCCACCCCCCACCCCTTCATTTGCAAATAGGGAAGAAGAAGAGGAAGGGGGGGAAATCCTTTTGTGCAAAGAATGAATAACAGATGAGATATATGTTTGACTGTCTTGTTTCAAAAGAGTGTTCCATGTATAGAGGACACTCTTCAGAAACAAAGGCTGCCTTCAACAATTTCACTGTTTACAGCAAGGCCGCAATTAAAATCCTGTGACCTTTAAGGGGACTCTTGACTTCAAAGGCGAAGCCAGTGCTGTTACATAATAAAGACAGAGTCTGGGGAGTGGGCAGGAAGACAGCTATCAAAGGAGGAACATCCCCCTCCTAACTGGCAGCAGGTGGGTTTGATCCAGAGGAGTACGGCTCCTTTGTAGGACACCCTTCAGGAGGAGCAACCAGCACCATGCAGGATCCAGTCCTCCCATTTATCAGCTTTGTGAGGTAAGGATTCGATTCTGCATAGTGCTGCTTGCAGCTCTTTCGAAAGTGGCTCCCTGCGAAGGAGCAAGCACCCCTCAGAATCAAACCCACCTGCTCACAGTGGGGAGTGGGGAGAAAGAGACACAATGGCTCACAGTGGGGCACAAATTAGAGCCATGGGGCGGATAGGGGGGCTTATGCACAGCCCTAATTGATATACTCCAAATATACTGTACCTATATGCTTACACGGGACGCGGGTGGCGCTGTGGGTAAAACCTCAGTGCCTAGGACTTGCCGATCGAAAGGTCGTGGTTCGAATCCCCGCGGTGGGGTGCACTCCCGTTGCTCGGTCCCAGCGCCTGCCAACCTAGCAGTTCGAAAGCACCCCCCGGGTGCAAGTAGATAAATAGGGACCGCTTACTGGCGGGAAGGTAAACCGCGTTTCCGTGTGCTGCGCTGGCTCACCAGATGCAGCTTGTCACGCTGGCCACATGACCCGGAAGTGTCTGCGGACAGCACTGGCCCCCGGCCTCTTAAGTGAGATGGGCGCACAACCCTAGAGTCTGGCAAGACTGGCCCGTACGGGCAGGGGTACCTTTACATGCTTACACACAGTACATGGCACAATACCCCATCTATGAGAACCAGCTGGCAAAGAGTAGCATAGTAGTATGTTGGGCTTGGGCTGGTTAGATATGGCTCCACATTTCTGATCTGCCATGAAGTTCCCTGGGTAACTTTGGTCCAGTCAGTGTCCGAAGTTAACCTATTTTATACAGCTATTATAAGGATTAAGTGTGATACCTGACACCCAAACATACCAACCTGAGTTCAATGGATGAAGGAGGGTCTATCAGTTACACTGGTGCTCCAGCTGATGATAACAACATTCCTGCCCTGAAAAATATTCCAGTGCTCTTAAATCCTGGGTCCACCAGATGTTCTTGGACTATGGTCACATCCACACCATGCAAATAAAGTAAAATATCACAATATCACTTTAAATAGCCACAGCTTCCCTCAAAGAATTCTGGAAGATTCATGGTGCTGATAGTTGTTAGGAGAACCCTATTTACCTCCCAGAGCTACAATTTCCAGAGTGGTTTAATGGTCAAGTCCTCTTCCCATGGAACTCTGGAACTGTAGCTTTGTGAGGGGAAATGGTCTCCTAACAACTATCGGGTCTCATAACAAACTACAACTCCCAGAATTCTTTGGGGGGAAGCCATGACAGTTTAAAGTGCTATCATGGTGCTTTCAATGGATGTTGTGAATGTGGCCTACATGGGTATTCTAATCCAACAACCCTGGGACATGGTTGAGGAGCACTGCAGCCTGCCACTTGGTACACCCCATTCTACCCACCTCTAGGTATGCAACACTTCATTTGCCTGCATGTGTAGGCCACATCTCAGTTAAAAACAAAGAAATGGTTTGCAGTGTACCGTACAAACCAACTTTTGTATAAACTCAATAGAGGAGCCCCCGGACCAGGAAAACCTGGTATTCAGATCCAAGCATTTGGGAGTGGAAAAACACCGGCTCCTCTTGAGCAATCTGACTTTGTAATTGCTATTTCAGGTAGAAATCATTAAACACGGAAAATAACCATGCCATTGCAGAGAGATAAATATCTCTCTCTCAACAGAATACACAAACACATATAATGATAAACGCCGCCTTATCAGTCATTTGCCCTTCAGAAAGGTCAAACATCCCCAAAACATCTACTCTGCAATGATCTTAGAGAAATTATCATTTGCAGTCGCCAACGTGGTCACATTATTTCTGACGAGTGTCAGTTTCCCCCCTAGAATATTACATTTTCTAATATTTAGTTTTCTGGCACTCTTTATTTTTTTGTCCCCTTCCTTGTGCCTATCTGTGTAGATTAGAAAGGTTCTTAACTGTTATCTGTAATAGATTTTGCCAGTAGCAAAATTCATGCAGGCATAATAGAGGAACAAAGTGTACTCCGATGAAATTGCGACCATAATTTCCAGCCGCCTGACATTTATTGCATATTGCTATTAGAATTCAAGTGCCTATTTGTTTTGTACTTTGCTTTTATTCTTGCATCACAAATGTATAATGGAAAAAAGATATTTTAAACGCCAAGTTAACTATCACTGATCAACATGAGGCACCAAACATAATCAATATTACTTAAACACACTCCTAGGCAATTAATTTTTAAAGGAATCAAATTGTTGCACCTCATCAAAATTTATAACAATACAATAAAGGATGTTACATTCTTTATTGTTTAATTAAAAGCAACATTTAGCAGCCGCACAGCTAAGTGCCAACGCATTAGGACACAACATTTCCTGTTTATCAGCGTGAGATATACAAACAGGACTTGCAGAACATTTTATATTACATGAGTTAATTAGACTTTATTAAATTTCATATGCTTATCAAATTATTGAGCATGATAACTTCAGAACCCCAGAGAAATATTCCTGTAATGCATCCAAGTGTAAATGAGGCATCCTTAATGGATTCAGCATTTCCATCGAGCACAAAATAAGTTTTATGGAAAAGACTTCTTGGGAACTAAGTGGAGAAGCCAAACACTGTTGAGGATGGGGAGAGCCAGCAGAAGCCTTAGTAAGCAGATGATTTACATAGCAGGGTGCAAAAGTAAAATAAAAATATAGTACTTGGAGAGGTGAGTTTGATCCATCAAAGCACTGGGGTCATGGGTATGGATGTCGGAGAATCCTGATGAAAACATAAATGGAAATTGCTGGTGTTCATTTATTTGTCTCATGTCAGATGTTGCTGTTGTTTTCAGACTACAAACAACACACAATTGATGACTTCTCCCCTCCATTTTCTTTGCATTGACACAAATGGTGTGGAAATAATCGCATCATTTATTTCATCAAACACACCTTTTATAAATGATTATTTAAATCATGTTAAATAGCAGACAGATAAATAGCATACTATTTGGTGGAAATCAAATTGCAGCGGAATGGAAACAGAGCTGATTGTGATCAATACAGGTCGGAATAGAAATCACTGCCTTCTTACATCCTTAGACTCTTGCCTGAATCCCAATCCACAAGCTCAGCACCATGGAGAAGGGATGCGAAGGTGTCCTTGCCACCATGCACAGGCCCAGTGTCAGCACTTGGTATCTTTGGGCAGCTTCCATGCATGGTCCTCCAGCACTGACACTACTGACACCTTCCAAGACTCATGGCAAGCATCATCACCTGCAAGTCTCTGTTTTAATGTCCTACAATCAGCTGGTTGGGGTGGATTTATATTGGGCATGTTGGGGCACCATGGAAATTAGAGTTCTGCTTGTGGGTTTCCCACAAGTTTCTGATTGACCACTGTAAGAAAAGGATGCTGGACTAGATGGGCCATTGGCCTGATCCAGCAGGCTCTTCATATCTTCTTATCCCCGATTTAGCAAACAGTGAGAGAACAGCATTGCATCAGCTGTCAGGGATGAGGCAGATCTGTCCATCTCTTCTCTTATTTCAAGACATGGTGCAAAGAAGCCTTTCTCAACCTGGCCAAATGTATGGAGGACACCAGGTAGTGGAAGGTCCTCCTTTCTCCTGAGCCAGTGGAAGAAGAGGTCTTATCCCACTTTACTTTGGAAGATGAAACCTGGGACCTTATTGACCATAAGTCAATAGTAAAGAACATCCTTTGTATACAGAAAGTCCCAGCTTTAATCCTTGGCATCGCCAGTTTATAAGATTCATGCAGCAGGGAATGAGAAAGGCCTCTGTCCAGCTCCACACAAGAGACACAAGAGTCCAATTGGACAGTGCATATGAGGCTTGATGGGTCACCTGGCTTTGTAGCTGGCAGATTTCTGGTTCTCACACAGGCCTTTTGAAAAATACAGAATAGCCTCTCTTGCTCTTCTGCATCTTCTTGAATATGCCTTTGATGCAAATCCCAATGAATGCTATCCTTGTTCTGAGTTGTCTGCACATGCCCTAGAATGTGAGATGGAAAGATCACCATGCATATTTCACCACTTGATGGTGCAGTCATCAAGTAGCAAATACACATTTGTGAATGATTATTCAGATATAGCAAGGAATGAGGAAGGTTTGTGATTTCTTTGCTGCTGAATTGCAACCCGCTATGTTTTTGGGATTCAACAGCTTTTTACTTATTCTCCAGAGGTGAATATCTGAGTGGAAAAGAAAAACCATTCTTCCACCGTATGAAATGCAGAATGGATGTAATTTATCTAGTGCAATAACAGGCAATAAGTGCAAGTGTTCCAATCTTAATTAAAAGACATTACAGATGATTTACAATATCTTGGATATGAAGAAAGTTGCACTTAGATATATGCTATTGTATCAGAAGAAACACATCTTGCAAGGTTCCACATCCAAATTTAATAGCATTGTTACCCTCACTTTTACTGTTGAGTATAATTTTCTTCCCTTCCCCTCTGTCTTCTTCCAGCTGAAATGATGTGTGAAAAGCAAAGGAATTTTATAGTTTACCTTGTAATGATCTGCACCAAGCAGTCATGGCAAAAGTTGACTTTGTTTTGATAGGGTTAGTCAAATAAATCAAGGATTGAATAGTTTCAAGTAAAGCAGGCTATCACAAAATCAACACCTGGTCAGCTCTGTGATAAAAATGATCACAAGGCAAGCATTGCTGCAAAGTTGGTGGCAATGAGTTGACCTAATTTGCACACAAATGCGTTGTAATCTACACATATATAGTTAACATAGCATACATATATGGTGAAATTTCTTAGTAAAAATATATATTAGGAGAGATTTACACTAAAATGCTGGTGGATTTTCACAGGAACTTTAAAAAAAAGCAGACTGATGTGGAAATGTGGAGAACTCTCCTGCTATTTTTGAACCTTTTTTTCCCTTTCAGAATAAATAGTAAAAGCAGAAATTGTTGAAAATGGTACACTGTTCCATGTTATTGATTTTTCATCTTGTTGTTTGTGAGGTTTATTTATGACTGCTTAAAGAAAACAATCGAAAGACGCTTAGAAATGAATAAAACAGAAAGCACCATTTAAAGAATAATAATCAACCACTGAACATAAACACAGATTCAGAAGAACTTTCAAGACAGCCAAAATGTGGGGGTAAATTGATGTACACAGTGGTTTCCCAACTACGTGTTGATTGTTTGGGACTCTGTATGTACACACCTAATCTTTTTCTCTGTAAGTTAAAAAAAAAGACATATAAATACCTCATCAGAGCAGCTAGCTTTTTACGATTTGTGTAATGGCCTGCTTTTTCGAGGAGAAACAAAATGTTCCTAGCAAACAGACTCAATTAAATGTGGAAAATAGTTTCTCGTATTTATTTTAGTGCTTGTCCAAAGAAGCCCACATCCAAAGTACAGGACAGAGACAGAGTAAAGATGTTATGGGGCAGAGAAACCCAACATGCTGTGAAGAGGATGAGAGACACTAAACTTATGGATTCTTCAAACATGCCAACGAAGGCTTTTACTTGTAGCTAAGCATATGAGCCAACTGCTAGGGGCCAAGGTCACTTTGCCCCCCAATAAATATTTGAGTGAGCCAGTGCCCCCAAATTTGATGGCCATTGTCATTCAAACAGGGTGTGTGCACCGCATCATGTGATTTATGCAAGGAAGGGCTTACCTGCCCCCCCCCATGTTTTATTCAAGTTGACACCCGTGCAGGAAAGGAAGAGATCTTTATTGAGACAAATAACAGCAGTAGACACAAGGCTCAGGAGTCATGGTTCCGGGAGTCAAGAGCAGGGCAAATGATTCAGAACTGAATGTAAGCAACAAAGATGTCCCTATAAGTTTCCACACCCCTCCAGCCAAGCTTTTAAAGACAAGGTGTTGCATCTCAATTGCAAGACCTGCTTGCCTTGCAGGAATGCTGGGATTGCAAATACACGCTTCTTGAGGATAGGTGGGTCTGCACCCATCTGTGAAGGCAGCACCTGATTCTTGGGGACAAGATTGCACCTTCCTTTTCCGCCTCTGCTGCCTTAGGTTCTGCCTTCCCACCTTGGCTGCTCTGAGCTCCACAAACACACACACACACACACACACACACACCTCAAGCCTCCACTAAGGCTCTGCATTATAAAAGGCATGGGTATTTTAGTGTAAATCTATCCTAACATATGCAATTTTGCCCAGTATGTAGGCTTTTCCCCCTAATATGATGCATTTTATATGTTATTTTTACAAATGCATGTGTTTTAATGCATGCTTTTCACTCAGGTATGCATGTTTGTACACAATAGAGTACAGCATCACAAAAAGTGGAGAAAAATGGGAGTTTTGAAGGATAACTGTGTTTTGGTTGCATGTTCTTTCGAAAAGTGTGAGCTATGTAGATGCACGTTACAATTTGAAATGAACCAAATTTCTCGCCCACCCCTAATGCACACAGGGCTTCTTCTTTTTACTCACCTTGTTTTAGTCTCTCATTTAATACACACAAAGGGAAGCATCCTATATCAAGATCTGCTAAGATAAGTGAGGTTTAGGCTCTAGCAGATCACCAGCTAAGCCAGGATGTCTCCAGTGCAGCTGGGCTATGTCGGTGTATCTCCCAGCCAATCCTAAACCAGGACAAATCTTTTAAAATGATGTTTTGGGGGCGTGGTGTGTACAGAGGGAGGGAACTTAGGTTGGATCCTAAACCTGTTCAGCCCAGTCACATGACCTGGAAACTTAGTGTAAATTAAGCTGGCAAAAAGGGTGGTGTATTTAATCATAGAATTCTAGAATCGGGAGGGATCCCCAAAGCTCATCTAGTCTAACCCCCTGCAATGCAGGAACCACACTATTTTAAAGGCTTGTTTTCCTTCTGTCGGGCGTAGGCCAGCTCAGCCAGCAGTCGCTCCACTCCTCAACAGGATTAGGCTCTGGTGTGTTTTATGGCCGCTTAATTTGCACCAGCTTGCTCCGTGCTAGCTTCTTGTGTCTAAGATTCCTCCGAAAGAAATTATTTCTGTATGCAGCATGTATATATGCAACATGGAGTTGCTGTTAATGGGTGAGGGTCATCATGTGCCTAGCCAGTAATTTCTTCCCTGTAAAATGCTGTTATCCAACCAATTAGTGCAAAACCTCAAGATAACATTAATAGCATTTCTTCTTCTTCTTCTTCTTCTTCTTCTTCTTCTTCTTCTTCTTCTTCTTCTTCTTCTTCTTCTTCTTCTCTGCTCTTAATTAAAAGGACCCTGTTTTCCCCACCCCACCCCACCTGCCTTGCAGTGACTAGTGAAAGTACAGTTATAAAATCAAGATTTCTTTTTCTGGTGAGCATGAATTTAAAAAAGAAAGATCTGTCCCACTCTCATATTTACACAAGGTCCCTCAAAGATGTTGCTGCACAACACTTCTCCTAATTAAACCACACTGGAGGTCGTTTGCAGTAACACACCTGGCATGTTCTTTGTTGTTGGTGTTCATTAAAACACAGTGTTTTGTGCAGCCTTGTGGAAGGAAAGGATATTCATCAGCTAAATTGTCACTAAGTGTTATATCAATATTTGTTGCATGTAGGTATCCTCCCCCCACACATACACACACACTGAAAACCACCAACAAAGAATATTAAGGAATCTAGCACGGTCTAACATTTCATGCATTGTCTACACAGGCAGGAGGGGGACAAGGAGGTTTAGTCCTGAGGGTGGACTATACTGCTTCAGACTGCAAGAGGGGAGGGTTCCATTTCTGAAAGCTCTCCATAAAGACCTCCCTGCAAGTAGAACATTTCTACCGAGGCTTTTTGGTCTGAGGCACTACCTATTTTACTCACAAGCAGTCTTTTTAAAGAAGCAAAACAGTGGGGATCATTAAAAAGGCAACCTGCAACTGTGGCAAGAAGTGGCACATACCACTTTGCAACCTTCTACCACTGCCTGAGCCCACAGATGCAGCAAATGAGGAGAGAAGTAGGGGGTGGCATGGAATACACAACTTCAGGCTGTGGCAGGCAGCCTTTTGGAGCAGTCTGACATACTATAGTTCATCCTCCCATGCAGGGAGCATTCTGACTTGCTACATTTTTCTCACAGTTTTGCTTCATGGCAGAATTCTGCATGTGACAGCATTACTGAGTTCAAGCAGCTTTTAATGCAATTTTGCAATATTTGGATTCAAGAATATACAGTGGTACCTCAGGTTACATATGCATCAGGTTACAGACTCCGCTAATCCAGAAATAGTGCTTCAGGTTAGGAACTTTGCTTCAGGATGAGAACAGAAATCGTGCTCCGGCAGTGCGGCAGCAGCAAGAGGCCCCATTAGCTAAAGTGGTGCTTCGGGTTAAGAACAGTTTCAGGTTAAGAACGGACCTCTGGAACGAATTAAGTACATAACCAAAGGTACTACTGTACTGCAGATCTACTGTAGCCTTCAGACAGTGGGACTGCATGGCCCAAAGAGTTATGATGATGATGATGAGTTTTCTCCTCCAACTAAAATCCTACTCTGAGAAGACACATTGATATCAATGAACCTAAATTAATAGGTTCAAAGGGTTTGTCTGTTCTGAGCAGGATTTGCACTGAATACTTCTTCTTCTTCTTCAACATTTATATCTCAACGTTTCCTCCAAGGAGCTCAAGGTGGCATTACACTCTCCCCTTTTCAGCTCAAAACAACAATCCTGTGAGGTAGGCTAGGCTGAGAAAGAGAGTGACTAGCCTAAGTGAGTTTCATGACTTAGTGGGGACTTGAGCCCTTGTCTCCCAGCTACTAGTCCAACATTCTATCCACTACACCACTGATGCAGTACATTATTATTATTATTATTATTATTATTATTATTATTATTATTATTATTTAGTATTATTAAATTTATTACCTGCCACTCACCCAAAAGTCCCAGGGCAGTAAAACCCAATATTGCAACAGTAAAACCCAATATTAAAAACAGTTTAAAATAGCTTACAATCACGAAAATAAGATGGGTCCTAAAACTATACACCCCAAGTGTCAAAAACCAGGGTAAAGAGCATTCACTGAAAGCTATAAGGTGAAGATGCCAGATGGACTTCTGTGGAAAGGAAGTTTCTGCAATCACCACAGATAATTCCATCTGCCAGGCTGACACCACCCTGAACTTCAGAGGGGGGTGGACATACCAAGAGGGACCCCTCAGCCAATCTTAACACCTTCAAGGAAGGAGGCGGTCTTTCAGTTATTTAGAGTCTTAAGTAGTTTAGGGATTTAAGCACTAATGTGAACACCTTGATTTAGTACAAGAAACAAACTCCAAGCAATGCAATCTCTAAGCAGTGCATAACAAATACTATGTGTAGAGAAACTACAATACTGTATAATAGACTACAAAACAACTTGTTTTGTGGAGCAGAGCTGCTACTCGCTTCTGGCAGGTGGGTCACAGCTGCTTAAAGGGTGTGGGAGTAGGTGAAGCACCTGTATTTATTAAAAAAGAAGAAGTTATGGCTGTTTTGATTCTGTATCGCAAATGAGTGAGAACACAAGATTCAGATTTTTGGCTCCACACCTGGATCAGGTGATATCATGCCCATATTGATCCAAATCGAATTGGGTCAGATCCAGGTTGCTGAAGCAGGTCCTGAATTGAATTGGAACTGAATTACAGAAGCTGGTTGTCCATCCAGGCATGACCCCTTTGAAATATGTTATAAATAGAATATAAATTGGTAAATAAATAAATTTAAGTTATCCGCCCTCAGACACGTGACTTTTCATCATCTGTTCATTCATTCAATGTCAGCAAATATGATCTAGCCCCAAATACCTCATTATTATTGCTGCTCCCGATATCCTCTGTTCTCAGCCATGAAATATTGAAGCCTCTAAAAATTAGTGCAAGCAGCTGCTTATTTCTGCCCGACTGCCGTATCTCCCGTGGGGATATTCAGTTGTGCAAAATGGGCTGAAATTCTCTTGCGCCTGATATGTCTTTATAATTGGAGGCTCAACAGTAAAATGATTTTACAGCTCGTTTTTTTACTACCTTCCTCCACTTACATGTAGCCATCAATGAAGAGCACACATTAAATCCTATTATGCTCTTGCTAGCTTCTGCTGATGGAAACAAGCTGGAAGAACTGCGCTTCATGAGCAAATAATGCAGGAATTGATGGGCGATCATTATGGATTGGAAGGATCCTAGTGTTTCTTCTGAGATCGCTGTAAGGCTGGCTCTCAAGCCATTGTAGGCCAGGCAAGCAAACACGCAAGAGATCAATAGCAAAATTGTATCAGGGAGATACGAATGAACAAGGAGTGGCGTGATGGCGATGATTTAAAACACATATAACTGCTTAATATTTGAGAATATCGAAGTGACATGCAAAAGAATCGTACAATGAAAAAAGTATAATTATAAACATTATAAAATTATAAATATACCTTACGTATGTATACAAACTCAATGAGAGGTCTGAGCTTGCAGTATCACTCAATGTTTTTGCTCTCATTTTGAAAAGATATCTATCCATATTCTGCAAATAAAGAATTGTTTTGTTTAGACTACTATACTATACTAGGGACGCGGGTGGCGCTGTGGTCTAAACCACTGAGCCTAGGGCTTGCCGATCGCAAGGTTGGTGGTTTGAATCCCCACAATGGGGTGAGCTCCCATTGTTCGGTCCCAGATCCTGCCCACCTAGCAGTTTGAAAGCATGTCAAAGTGCAAGTGGACAAATATGTACCGTTCCGGCGGGAAGTTAAATGGTGTTTCTATGGGCTGCTCTGGTTTGCCAGAAGCAGCTTAGTCCTGCTGGCCACATGACCCAGAAGCTGTCTGCGGACAAACGCCGGCTCCCTCGGCCTATAGAGCGGGTACCTTTACCTTTTACTATACTACACTACACTATACTATACTGAAATGTTTAAATGTTCCTTTTATCCTTGAAGCCAAAATATACACATACACAACAGCTTCAAGGGAACCCCAATATTTAAGAAATGCAAAAATATTTGCAGGGGGCATTCAAAGCAGTTCATTAAAGACTCACCATACTCAGTTAACAATTAAATGTAGGGCAGGGGGTGGGAAACTGAGTGGAGGGTGGACAGAATGGAACATCCTAAAATGGAATGGAGCCTCCTGGAAAGGGGCACCACTGGCTGGCTGGCACCCTGAACCGCAGGTCCCACCTGTGAAGGCTGCCTTTCAAATGCAGTCATTTCAGCCATCAAGTAATGAATATGCATGCCTGAACCAGACTATAAATCAGTGATGAGTTTTTAAAGCCATGTAAACAAGTTCCCATCAAAGCAGCTCGCTAAGCAGAGGTAGTTTTGCCCACCAGGAAAGCGGCAAGACAAGTAATATATGCAATTTGCAACATTATTGAAAAAGGCAACACGAGAGCAATTTTAAATCGGTGTGCCTGTTTCTACGGCAATTAGACACATGGCTAAGCAGTTATTACGTTTCTTTATAGACTTAATTTGGGGCTTAAAAGGCAGAGGACACCTTGTCACACTTGGGAGAAGAATTTCCAGATTTGAGGAAAAGGTGTTTAAGAAACCAAGTTTCCTAACAGAACTTTCCTATTGGGTCTAACAGAAAAACAAACTTGCCCTAAACGGAGACTTTTGACGATCTCTCTTACAGGGTGATCATGGAGGTGCAGTGACGATTACCATCTTGGAGGGCTTTAAAAGAGGATTAAGTAAATTCATGGAGGAGGAACCTCTCAATGTCTAATAATCAATGCTGGTTATTTTCTATCTCCACTGTCAGAAGCAGTATGCCTCTGAATGTTGGTGGCTGGGAACCGAAGGGGAGAAAGCTGTTGCACTCAGATCCTTCTCATAAGCATCTTGTTGGCCACTGTGACAACAGGATGATGGTAAGATGGGCTCCATCAAGTTCTTCTTATGTTCTTCTGCCTACAGATAGTCACAGCTTCACCAGCACCAGAAGCTTAAGGTATTTTGCCATCCCTAGCAGCAAAGCCACATAACAGGTCAGAGCCTAGGCTCATTGGGAGAGCACATGCTTTGCATGCAGAAAGTCCTAGGCATCTCCAGGTAGGTCTGGGAAAGAATTCTGACCTAATTCAGAAATGTGGGAAATGGATCTTGACATTGCAAAACATAAGTGTAAAAGGAATTAACAGATTCACCCATCCCTACTATGACTGAGAATATGTCACTCATGCATAAGCTACCCAAAATAAATAGGTCTTTAGAGCTTTTCTAAGGGTTTGATGTTTGGCAGCTTCTCAGAGGTCAGCTGACAATGTATTCCAGAGTTTTGTGGCCAACTCAGAGAAAGCTGCCTCCCTCCTACCTGCCAACTTCACTTGTGGGCAAATGAGGTTCTCCATTGTTTATCATAGCATGTTGGCAGGTTGATTTGGGTACAAGCTGTCCTTTTGCATTCTTTATAACCGCATTTCATATTCAGAGCTCCTAGCAATTGCCATGGACAGAAATGGGCAAATCTGTCAATTACAATTTCTCCTAGTTTCTCATTTTTCTCTGCATTTCCACATCAGTTTGCAATATTTTTAAACGAAAAAGTGTCCTTGTGAAAATTCATCAGCACTCTCATGCAAATTTCTCCTGATATACTCATTTTTGTGTGCAATTTTGAATCAATTTTTTTGCAAAGCAACTTCTCCTATGCACACTTTACCCTGCTTTGTTGCATGCTACTGCTTTGCAAAAATTGGAGAAATGCAAATTTCAAAGGATGTGGTTGTGTTTCAGTTTATAGTGCTTGTGTGAATTCGGTTGGTTTGACTTTAAATGTGAACTGGATCAAATTTCTCCCCCACCCCTATGGATAGAACAACCCTCAATCAACATACCTAATCCTTGTTTAAAGCCACCTCTAGGAATATTACAAGGCCTCTAAATAGTAGGAGCTTCACATTCTGTGCTTATGAGCCTTGCTAAACTGAGACCGAAACTGGCATCCGATTCTTCAAGGTGGATGTTCCCTGTAATCTGCATGAAAGCTCAACTTGGTGCCAAGTGTAGCTGGGCAGAGAGAAGGAAGATGATCTTTCTTTGTAGCGGCATCATTTCACAGTTTTAACATCTCCAGCTTTCATGATAAACCTTTCGACTTTCCTTTGACATTAATTTCTGATAAATGCCACAGGTTTACCTTGGTATTTAAGAAAACAGCAGGAGACCATTACTCTGTGACAATGTTCTATTCCACTGATACTATCTCTTAATTGGAGATAATTTCTCGTCATCTGAAAAAAGATGTTTGGCAGTGTTCCCCCATTTAAAGAAGAAAACACACACACACACATGAACACACACACACAACCAGTGCTGTTGTAAGCTGTAATAAGATAGGGAATAAAATACCCAGAGCAGATGTAAATCAAATCTTTTCCATCAAGTTGGTGAAAACAAGACCATTGTTGCAGACATCGCAGTGTGAACCCCAGCTTTTAATTATTTATACAAACTACTTTCATTATGGGATGCTCAGCAGGACGGACAGGGTTGCAGATGACATCAAAATAGATAGGGGAGGGGTGGAAATGGAACAAAGCAGATCGGGGGGGGGGGCAGAAGGAAAGAGAGAAATCATGTTAATTACTTTGGTGGAAGAAGACGAAGGGGAGGGGAGCCCAGTAATGGTGAGACACCATTAAAAAAGAGAGGGGGGAATGAAAGGTTGACTATCCAATTGCAAAAGTGTGATTTAAAGACAGACAGATGAATATGAGAAACAGAGAGAGGTTACAGCCACAGTATATATTTAAAGCACATTTATACCACTCTAACAATCATGGCTTCCCACTAAGAACCCTGAGATCTGTAGTTCCCCCCTCACAGAGCTACTGTTCCCAGCATCCTTAAACGACATACAGTTCCCAGGATTCTTTGGGGGAAGGCATGTGCTTATAGAATCGTGGAATTACAGAGTTGGTAGGGACCCAAAGAGTCATCTATACAAACTCCTGCAAAGCTTTAGTTGTGCATTAAATGTATGGTGCAGATTTCTCCAGAGAGAGCAGAGGCAGTTTTTAGTGCGACCAATGCAGCCACACTGGGAGCAGCACTGCAGGGGGCACCACAGCAATGTTGTAGAACAGAGTGCAAGAGGCAGGGCGCCGACGAAATTTGAGAACCCAAAGAACGCCACTGGAGAAAGAGGGAGAATGATCCCTTTATAGGGGGAAACTGTGATCCTTCAGATGTTGTTGGACTCTGCCCAACACGGGCAGTGGGTCATGGATCCTGGGAGGTGTAGTTCAGGTGTAGTTTGCAGAGTTCTACAAATGCAACACAGAAACTAAGGAGCAGGGAGCTGGCAGCCAGTGCCTCTGGAATGGTTTGTAAAAAAGAAGGCAGGTAAGTGGAGGCTGGCTGAGGGCAGCATTCACCCTAATGGACCAGCACCCACTATTCTAACTGCACATTCTTATCCCACTCAATAAAAACCAGTTTCCAGCTGGTATAAGTTTGTAATATGGATATGCCTTGGGATTTCCCAGTCTCAACCAAGCAAATGCATCAGTGCTAAAATTGGTACTTAATGGTTAAAAACTTCATCTGAGGCCATGTTCCAGGTGCTCCCACCTTTAGAGGTGAGGTCAGGGACCCTTCTATGATGAAATTGATCCCTGCATCTTCAGATAGGGCCGGGGATGTCCTCAGTCAGTGTAGGCAATACTGAGCTAGATAGGTGTGGCTCGGCCTATTGAAACTTCCTATGTTCCTGTGTTCTAATTTAGTTCAGTGGGTGCCTGGGTTGTTGCTTTTTCAGGCATTGAGTGAAAAGTATTTTGCTTGCTCAAATGATTTTAGTGGCATTTGATTGCATTCTGCTGTTTGGATGCTCCTCTCCTCTGCTTTGTAATTTTGATCATTTGGTGACATCAATAGAAGCAAGAACATTTCTATCGAATGGCAATTTGACTGATTTTTAATTGTGTATTATAATGTTTTCAATTGCTGATTTGTAAGTTGCTTTGGGGTTCCAACACACACATACCACCCTTCTCCATCACCATCCATTCAAACAACCAAGAGGTATGATCTCAGTTCAAAGACATATTTGAGGCAGGCAAAACCACTCCAGAAGGTAGCAAAAGCTTGGCTGGTGAGGGTACATGGTCTAGAGCAGAGTTTCCCAAAGTTGGGTCTCCAGCTGCTATTGGACTATAATTTCCATCACCCCTGACCATTGGTCCTGCTAGCTAGGGATGATGGTTGTTGTAGTCCAACAACTGTTGGGGACCCAAGTTTGGGAAACCCTGGCCTAGAGGCATACAGGCCTGAGATTATGCCTCCTGTCCCAGCCTTCCTTGACTGGAGATGCTCTCCAGGGCTTCAGAGAAAGATCTTTCCAACCCCACCTACCTGAGACCCTTTTAAAGTTGGAGGTGCCTCATCCGAGCCTGTGTTCTGCTCAGGCTGGCTACTTGTGCAATGCCTGGAAAGGGGGCACCAATTTGCACAGGCTAATTGATATGTATAGGTACACGTTTAGAAACAATTTCAATAGAAACAGAGTACATCTCACCATAGCGGGGCAGACCACAACCAGGTCTGAGTCTGTTTGCTTCCTCAGTTGGCTTATCCAAGCACTAAGTACTAGTGGCCTCCTCAAAGCCCATGCTTGCCCATAGTTCTTTACCTTCAAACTGGAACTGGACTTGTCAGGTCTCTGTCCTTCAGATAGAGAATGCCTTCACCACACAGTGTTTGCTTGTGACTAGGCCCAGGCAGTTCTGATGTAGGGAGCTGATCAGATCAAAAGGTAGTCATGTTCCAAAGCCAAAAATGACATGTTCAAGACAGACATCTAAGCTCTCTTACATTGGTGGCCTATTGCTCCACCCAGCCCAGCTTTTTCTAAAATAAAGGCAAAGGCTCTCCTAGGACTCAAACAGGGGTTTCTCCCAATCTCGCTACTGGAAAAGCCAGGGATCAAACTTGGAACCATCTGCATGCAAAGCATGTGCTTCCTCACCAAGCTATGACCCGCCCCCACCAGTCCCCTTTTGTGAAATGGCACAAAAGTTTGCATCTAGCCTATCCAGGACTTCCTCAAAGCCATATGTGCGCCCCAAGTAAACAGTGTAGAACCATGTTGCGACAGCATTGCAGCCATCCAAAGGAAAACAAAGTTGATGCCTTTTTCTTTCCTCCCTTTTCAGGGAAATCAAATGTCGATGCTAAAGCACATTGTGGAGCAGAGCATCACCTGTCTCTTGTTTATATCTAGATTAGCAGAGTAAAAAAAAATGTCACTGCCAACCAAGAAGTGAATAGAACACAGACTTAGCACCTGCCACTTGAAAAAAGAAAAGAAAAAACCATCTATAGGAGACTCTCTTGTTGATTCTGTAAGCGCCCAGGGGTGCAGTTAAATAACTGCATTGATCCAAACAATACTGGCGATGATTAAGACGGCTTTTCACATGAAGATTCACTAAGGCAGGGGAGGGGAGGGGGGAGAAGAGGGGAGGGGAAAATGTTTTGCAGATGTCCTTACTAAAACTGTATCACTAAGAACCACTCCAAATGCTTTGGCGGACCAAAACACCTTTATTTTTCCTCCACCCTGCCCTGCCCTGCCCGCACAGGCTTGGCAAGAGGCCAGATTCTCTCTTGGCTTGAAAAGAATTCTATAGCTGGAGGCTAAAGTAGAGAACTGCCATGATTTAAAAGAGAATTGGCTACAGTGGGAAGGATAATACACCATATCGTTAAAATGCAACCGGCATCTTACGCTCCCTACAGCTCTCCAAAATAAAATAAAAAAGTGCTTACTCTTCAACTATTTACAGAGAAAAGATGCAGGAACAAATCAAAACCACAAGATAGATGAGGTTTAGGTTGGATAGAAATTGTTTAAAAATAAAAGCGCCGTCTTTGGGGCACTGCTCAAACAACAGAGCATCGTACACAGGAAGGATCCAAGCGAGGTGCAGGGAAATATCCACTACTCTGACCCTCCTGCTCATTTATCTCAATTAAAACATATACCAAATGAATTAATAATGAAGGTCAACCAACTCTAAAGCTTCATTGAGAGGCACAGATTAAACACATGTACACAGTGGAACGTCACTTAACGCTCCCATTTCCGTACCATCAGCTATTTTCAATGCTTGAAATGTTGCAGATTTAAATACTTTCCAAAGGCTTTGATGTGGAGGCTTTCGATCACAGCCTTTCTCCAGATGGGGATGCTTCAGAAGGAAAAATAATTTATCTTGAAATTAAACTTAAAGTATGCACATTCATTGTCATTGTGTTTGCAAAATCCTCATGGCCACGATCCAACCCAGCACACATGCAGAGGGCACAGGGGGTTACCTCTGTGCATATGCCATTAGAGAGCAAAGGTAGTAGCTGATAGCAAAGGAAGTACTGCCTGGGGCTGGAGGAAGAGGCCAGGTGGGCTGATCCCAATCTTTCTCCACAAACCATCTTCCTCTGTGGCCTCTGAGGTCTTCTACATGCAAAACATGTAGCTGCAGTTTCAGTTCCATCTTTAATTCTGCAGATCAGTTCCTTAGAAGGGCTGCTAGATGCAGAAGACCTCAGGTTCAACCCCCTAGTATCTCCAGGTCAGGCTGGGGAAAGACTTCAGTTGGACACCATGGGGAGTCACTGCCCAGCAGTGTATACGTTACTGAGCTACGTGATCTCAAGGTAAAAGGCAGCTTCCTTTGCTGTTCCTATAGTGTTCTCACCATAGCTCAGTGGTGGAGCTTGTTTGCTGCACAAAGAAGGTCCCAGACTCACTTGAAAACACCTTCAGAGAAAAAGTCAGGTTGCAGGCTACGGGAAGGGCAAGACCTCTGTGTTGTGATTTCGATGGTCAGATCATCAGGAGCTCAGTTCAAAGTGCTGCTAAGAACAATACTTTGAGGAGGGCTTCTCCAGATAGCCTCCAAACCTATGCTAGATATGTATTTACTTATATACTGCTTAACATGTAGTACCTCTCCCTGCTGAAATCCAAGAGGCCCCGATTAGCATTCCACTGGCTCTCAAAGAGATGCCTGTTTTAATTACTCCACTGTTTTCACAGGCTTGTTCTGCTGCCCACTGTAACTGTGGATCTTTCTTTCGTATTTTGATGGAATTGTTTTATTGTTTGCATGTTAATTTCTGTGGACTTATATCCATTGTAATTGGCTTCATACTTGTGAGCCACTTTTACAATTAAGTGGCATATAAATCATAAATGATGGCGGTGGTGATGCCAGCATAGGCTTCTAAGCTTATTAGGTCAGAGCTGCCCGGTGTGATTTCTCATCCTTGGGTCTGGCAGTAAATGTGCATTCGAGCATCCAAGAGTAAGTCAACACTGCTTTACCATTGTACTTTCAAACCGTTTGCATGTCACCTTTATCTTCAACAACAGAAAAACAATAACAAAGGTGGCAGATGGTGGGCGGAGCAGGGAACGAGGAAGGGAAGTAATGCTTCTCAACTCCTTGGTTTGAAATAGATTATTTTCCCCGGCATTACAGGCAATCATCTGTGAAGGAAAAATGCAGTTCCTAGCAAAGACATTGAGGAGCACATTTTCTTCTCCCAGGGCAAGTTAAAATTCATCAAGCTAAACCTACAAGGTGTCCTCCTTATTCAGGAGGCAAACATGGTCCAGTAGACAAATAGGGCTTGGCGTTTCTGCAGGAGTCCAGCCTGTATCCTTTGGAATTGCTGGAATTGAACTTTGACAGGGGTTGCTTCCCCCGAAGATATTTAGGATCTGCAAAATGAGCAGGCCGCTACCCAAAGTTCTCCCTAGGTGGGTGTCGGGTGGGCAGGCAGCACAATGCACTTCCACTAGGCTCTGATGGGAGGGAGCCCGGACACCTGATGCAAAGCCACACCATCCTGTCTCTCTGGGAGAACAAGGTGCAGTCTCAATCCCCAAGGCCTGGCCCCAGTGCAGCTTGCCTCCCTGCAGGGTGCATGTCATGAGGGTGTCTGGTTCTGCCCTCTCGCACTCTCAGAATCATGCACCCGGGGCTGCCCTGGTCACACTATGCCAGCGCTTTGGGGAAAGCCATGACTGTTTAAAGCAGTATGGTGGTATGCTAAATATATGGTGTGATTGTGGCCTACCAGAGCTGGAAGGAAGGAGGGGACAAAGAAGCAGCAGAAATGTGTGAGCTTCTCTCAGAAGATGTAGATGTGTAAGGCAAGGAAACAGGAGCGGTAGGAGACCCGTCCCCTTTTCACCTTCTGGGAAACTGATGTGGGCAATCACAATAGGGAGTCTTAAGCATCATGGGCAAGATGAGGCCGACCAGAATGTGCTCATTGACTTAAGCAATGGTGTGCCTAAAAAAGCGGGTTTTGACAATCCAGCAAAAATCAGCATTGCCACATATCGTACTTTACAGAGGACCATTTTCTCTCTGAAGGCATCCTGTATTGTGAGGGCTGCCCAGACAAAGACCCGTTTAAAAATAAAGAACGCTATGAAAGGAGCCCTGCAGGGGCACTGATGTTGTCCATCAGCAATTGGCACCAGAGCAGCAAATTGAACAGGCCCACAGCTCACCTGCTTACAGTCTTCCCCAGGAGGATAAGATGTAATGTATTTCTATTTAAATCGTAGTAGTTATTTCTACATCTGCATCCATACAAATAATCATATCTATTCAAATACCGCCTTCTTTTGTACACTTTTTTATTTTAAAAATGTGTTTACACACACACACACACACACACACACACTGCCCCCCCTCTCTCTCAGCAATGAGTAAGGTACCACCCAGTAAAAATGGGCTCCAACGTCCCTTTTGCCTTCCTTGTTGTAAGGAGAGAATTTTGGAGATATATATGTAATGCGGAGTAGTTAATATAAGTCTTAGGAAGATTGACATAACACTTATCTAAATGGATAGTGAGATCTCAAGATAGGAGTTGCTCTCCAGTTGATAGGAACTTCAGAAGCTCTGAGTCAAAAACCGACTTCATAAAAAAAAACCCCAACTGCACACACCTCACCTTTGCCAATAGATATTCTGTAAGGTAGTTTATAGTTCTCTGCCAAGGGCATATCATTCAGACTTTTCCATTTCAGCAGAGAGAGGCGGGCGGGAGGGGGGGGACACACTAACTGATAAGCTAAAATGATGAATGTTCCAGAGGCTGCACAAAATAAGCAAAAATACCCCAGAGTTTTGGAATGGGGGGGTGGGATCTTTTCCAAGTTCAGTGGAAACTCTTAAATTTTCCAAAACTTAATTGTTTGCATTTCAAATTGTGCTAAGCTCTATGTTATCATGATTGCCATCCAGAAAATTGCAAACGTCTGAATCTTCAGAACATAAAAAGCATATTAAATAAAGCTTGCTTTATTTCCAAATTAAGTGTTAGCTTAACTGTTTTATCATCCTGAACTGTACACATGAAATAAGTCATTTCACCTCATAAAGGTAATACTAGACCAAAAAAAGAGTTATACACATTAATGCCTTCTAATGCACATACTATGGACTTATGAGGCAAAGGCATATACAAGGAGCAATAAAAATATTGTAAAGTTATGCATTTTATATGAACTATTATTTCTCTAAATATTGGCTATAGGGGATTAAAAAAAAATTAAAAAACATAATGTTTACATGTCAAGAGGCTTTTTATTTGTAACAAATGCAAAATTGTTCTGCATATTGGTACATGTGGAAAATCAAGGGCTATTCCTGCTATGAATTGTGGAGGGGTGAGTTGCATTTTGAGGTCATGCATTCTATTCAGGAAATCAAAGAATCAAAGAATTGTAGAACTTTTTTAGCTGGTCCAGTTTCTTTTTGATTACAGTGGTACCTCGGGTTACATACACTTCAGGTTACATACGCTTCAGCTTGCAGACTCCGCTAACCCAGAAATAGTACCTCGGCTTAAGACCTTTGCTTCAAGATGAGAACAGAAATTGTGCTCCGGCGGTGCGGCGGCAGCATGAGGCCCCATTAGCTAAAGTGGAGCTTCAGATTAAGAGCAGTTTCAGGTTAAGAATGGACCTCCAGAACGAATTAAGTACTTAAGCCGAGGTACCACTGTACAGGCAATTGCTCAATGTTCATAATGGACATAAGAACTAAAATGTTACCAGAAATGTAAGATTTTTTTGTGTGTTTATTTTTTATTACAAATATAGATGGGTGAATCTGTCAGTTTTGATTTTTCTCAGCTTCTCAAATTCTCATTCTTAAATTCCATTCTCCACATGAGTTTGCAATTTTAAAAAAGAAAAGGGAAAAAAGAAAAAAGAAAAAATATGAAAACTCATCGCTATTTTGGTGAAAATTTCTCCTAACGCAAACATTATATTGGCCTGATATATACAGTCTTTGCAAAGCATTACCCCCTTATATAATACATTTCTGCAAGCCATTCTGCTTGGCTGGAAAACTGCATTACAAAATTCAGAGAAGTGCAGATTTCAAAGGATAGCCATGTTTCATTTTGCACATTGTGCTGGAAAATGGGAATTGGGTAGGTTTGGCTATAAATGTGAACTGAATTGAATTTCTCCCCCATACCTAACTACAACTATATCCATACATTTGTGGGTCTTATATTTTATATAGGGGCCCTAGTTGCATCCTGTATCCTTAAAGTGCCACCCCCACCAGCAACCATAAATGTTCCAGGCCAGAAAAAGTTTTACCATTTGATAAAGTATACACAGTGGTACCTCTGGTTACAAACTTAATTCGTTCCGGAGGTCCGTTCTTAACCTGAAACCGTTCTTAAACTGAGGTACCACTTTAGCTAATGGGGCCTCCCGCTGCCGCCGCACCACTGGCGTGTGATTTCTGTTCTCATCCTGAGGTAAAGTTCTTAACCTGAGGTACTAACTGTTTGTAACCTGAGGTGTTTGTAACCCGAGGTATTGCTGTACTGGCCCTTCTTCATCTCCCATTTCATTGGCTAGCAACATCTGCTGCATTCCAGAGGCCAGAAGAACAGAAAGGCAGTTTCCACAATTCAGTTTTTAATGTTGTGCAAACATTAGCTAACATTTTATCTAGAACTGGCATAACCAGGCACACCTGTTTCTTTGGGGCAGGCTTCAGATGACTATTTTTCAAACCAATTAAAATTAACGAGGAAAAGGGATTTTAGCGGCTTTCTGAGTTCTTTCATGAGATGACCGCCAAGAACATTCTAAGGATATAAAGCAAAGCTGAACTGGATGATAAAACGGTATTAGCTACCTCCACACTGATAATGTTCATTTCTTCCTCAATCGTTTAAAGGACATCTTCCTTTATATAATTTGTGGCAAGGTGGAAGGAGTCCAAGAGCAGGAACCACTGAAATGGAATTCATTAGCAAATCTGAAACGGTGGCACTTGATCTCAGCAAACCCTGGGAATGTCTGTCTCACTGCAGAAATCAGTTCTCCCTCGTAAGGAGTTGTATCAAACTAAGGCCACATAAACACCACACATTTCAAGCATTGTGTCACCATTTTGAACAGCCATGGCTTCACCCAAAGGATTCTGGGAGCTCTGGCTTGTTAAGGATGCTGAGAGTTGCTAGGAGGCCCTTGGTTCCCTCCCAGAACTGCATTCCCAGAGTTCCCTGGGAAGAGGGATCAATAGTGAAACTACTCTGTGAAACGCAGGCACATCAGCTCTGTAAAGCATAAAAGGAAGATACAAACCACCCTATAACCACTAAACCCCCAAGAGACCCAGTGTGGTGTAGTGGTTAGAGTGCTGGATTCAGACCTGGGAGACCAGGGTTCAAATCCCCACTCAGCCATGAAGCTTACCGAGTGACTTTGGGCCAGCCATTGCCTCTCAGCCAAACCTAGCTTTCGGGGGGTGTTGTGGGGATTAAATAAGGAAGGGGAGAACTGTGTACACCAGCTTTAAATTCTTGGGGGGGGGATATAAATGCAATAAATAAATAAATAAATAAAACAAATGAACAAACCACACCAGTTTGATTTATTCCTATGCCTTTTTAACCAAAGTTGACCAAAGCAAGACTCTATGGACACAAATCCCAACAGAAATCTGTTGCTAGGATTCTTTTGCCCGTCAGCAGCACATCTACACATTTCCCCAAACTTTGCTAAGCAGCACAAAGTGAGGCAGAAATAACCAATTGTTCCATCCGAGTTCCACCTGACCTTCTGTGCATAACTTTATCAGGATGTTTGCAAATCTCAATTGGAGTGTCGTGTTTTATTAAAATACACATATATCTCAGTGGAGGGATCTGTACTGCAAGTCTGGCTTTCTATTATCCACCAATCCTGGAAATATTTTTGTGTGGGAGGGAGATGGTTTTGGCCAGTTTAAGAGCCTGTTGCTTCCCTTTCTTCTGCCAGAGTAATGAAATGTGAGTTATCTGTTGATAAGCCAGGGAAGCCATGCTGCTGTGTGGTGTTCTGCTTTTGACCTGCTACGTAGCAGTGCTACACATCTAAAGGGATATGACACCACTTTAAACTGTCACGGCTTCTCCCAAAGGATCCTGGGAACTGTAGTTTGCAGCAATAATAAATAAATAAATAAATTAACTAATTAATTAATTAATTAATTATACCCTGCACCCAGGCTGCCCCAGTCATTCTGGGTGGCTTCCAACAGAATATAAAAAACATAATGAAACATCAAACATAAAAAATTCCCTTATACAGGGCTTTGGAAGGTTACAGATTCATACGCTTCAGATATAAAGCACTAGGGTTACGAACATAAGAGGAACCTGATGGATGAAGCCAATGGCCCATCTAACCCTGTTCTCACAGTGGTTAAAGGCAGCATTTCTTTCAAGATTTCCCTGGTAGTAATAATAATAATTATTATTATAATTATATCCAACCCATCGGGCTGGGTTTCCCCAGCCGGCAGCTCCCAACATATTTAAAAGCACAATAAAACATCAAACATTAAAAACTTCCCTTCAGAGGGGTTCTAAAAGTCAGGTAGTTGTTTATGTCTTTGACATCTGATGGGAGGACGTTCCACAGGGCAGGCACCACTAAGGCCCTCTGCCTGGTTCCCTGTAACTTTATTTTTCACAGTAAGGGAACCGTCAGAAGGTCCTCGGCACTGGACCTCAGTGTCCAGGCTGGACAATGGGGGTGGAGACCCCCAGGTAAACAGGACTGAGGCTGTTTAGGGCTTTAAAGGTCAGCACCAACACTTTGAATTGTGCTTGGAAATGTACTGGAATCCAATGTACATCTTTTAGGACTGGTGTTATCTGGTCCCTGAGGGTCCCGAGAGTTGTTAGGAGACATCTATTCCACTCCCAGAGCTACAATTCCCAGAGTACCCTGGGAGGAAGGATTAATTGCTAAGTCACTCTGAGAATTAAGTCCTAAGGGTATTGCTTCTTTAGTAGCTTGGCCCCATCCCATGTAGCAGCTTTGCCTTCAACACTCAACAATATTAGTATTATTCCTTTTTCATCGCTTATCTGAATCAGCTCTCCAGGGCTTCAGATAGAGGTCCTTCTATTTCTTATTCGACACAACCCTCTTAGCTGAAGCCACCATTGGTTGATTATTTGCATGCAAGCAGTTGCACTGACACTGAGCTAACCCAATAAAGTGAGGCTGAGGAAACTTTGCCAGCCCTAAGGTCAATGACAAACCTAGACAGCATCTTAAAAAGTAGAGACATCACCTTGCCAACAAAGGTCCGTATAGTAAAAGCTATGGTTTTCCCAGTAGTGATGTATGGAAGTGAAAGCTGGACCATAAGGAAGGCTGATCGCCAAAGAATTGATGCTTTTGAATTATGGTGATGGAGAAGACTCTTGAGAGTCCCATGGACTGCAAGAAGATCAAACTTATCCATTCTTAAGGAAATCAGCCCTGAGTGCTCACTGGAAGGACAGATCGTGAAGCTGAGGCTCCAATACTTTGGCCACCTCATGAGAAGAGAAGAATCCCTGGAAAAGACCCTGATGTTGGGAAAGATGGAGGGCACAAGGAGAAGGGGACGACAGAGGACGAGATGGTTGGGCAGTGTTCTCGAAGCTACCAGCATGAGTTTGACCAAACTGCGGGAGGCAGTGGAAGACAGAAGTGCCTGGTGTGCTCTGGTCCATGGGGTCACAAAGAGTCGGACACGACTAAACGACTAAACAACCAAAGGTCACATTCACTTTCTGGGACACCACACTTGGCAGACAGAACCACAGATAAAAGTGGGCAGACCACTGAAATCTTACCTTTGTGTGGTAGGTTAGTTTCTCCACACATATCTTTGTCCTCCAACCATGCAGACAAGAGGCATTGTGAGAGTTCAAGGATACATTCTAGTCAGCCCAAAACATTCAAGGAAAGTGCAAAGCACAATCAAAGAAGTGTCTTGGGGGCCAAGCAGAGATGTTTAGAAGGCCACATCCAGCCAAATACATAACCAATGATTACTTTTTACAGATTCAAGAAAGCAAAATGGAGAATATCTATTTGTTTTTCCTTGAGAGATGCATCTGAAATCTTGCTATAACCCATTCCCATTTTAAGTTGTATCTAGCCATGGGTAAATTTAGCAACTGTTTTAGGAACCTGATGGAAAGGGAGGAGAGAAACCCCATTGCTCTCTCCTTCTCTCCTCCCCATCATGACAGAAATGCCCCTTTTAAGCCTCATTACAGTGTCTATAATTTGTGATTGTGCATTATTGAAATTGACAAATAGGCGGAGGGGGGTGAGGAGAAGGGGCAAGTCAAGGAATCTTCTCACGCATTGGACGAGGTGGGGGGAAGGGTCCCCACCCACCGGTAGCAGCTGGGATGAAAATGGCTAAAAGCAATAAAAATCCATTTTACCATTTAGTACAGTTTGTCAGACTTGAGAAATGGGGCTGAATTTCAAAGCCGTCGGCAATCTGGCGGCAATCTGTGGTTATTCAGTTGATAGGGCCTCTGTGTGTGTGTCTTTCCCTCCCTGCTCCCTCTTCTTCCTTCTTTATTTACAACTCTTTTGATAAGCCTTCAGCAAGTTACATAGGTTCGTCCTAGTTGTATCTTGTTTGACTGGATTAGAATACTTGATGACAGTTTGGATAAGTCTGAGGCAGATGGTTCTTGACATTTTCCCTGCCATCAGTTACAAACCATGCAAGGAAATTCTTTCATCCTTTGTTTATCCTTCACTTAGAAGCCACTGTAGTCGATCGTTAAACTTTCATTTTTCACATTGCTGATTAAGGCATACTACAAGGCAGATGTTATTCAGTGCTGGCTTCTTCTCTCTCTCTTCCCCCTTTCTTTCTTCTCCTCCTTAAACACAAACACACACACACATTTTACATTTAGCACCAAAAACTAGCTTTGTACTTCTTCCAGTGAATCAATTCCCCTTTCTAAAGCACCAAGGTCAGACCCCTGAGCACCGCAACTTTGTTGCACAACTAAATGTTTCATAAAGTTTGCTTTGTGCTTTTTTGTTCTTGATAATAGGGACCTGTCCACCTTGTTTACAAGTTTGCAACTGCCAAAAGAAATACAGGCAGCTCTTGGTACTCCCCCAACACAATTAGATGAGAGAGGCTGTTATTTAAGATTCAGTGGTTTTTATACCTTCCGCCACCCCCACCAGCCAAAAATGAATAGAACAGGAAAGGGGGGGGAGAGAGAGAGAGAATTACAGTTTTTGGCATATGACCCAGGAGTAAAAGACATTATTTTCCATATCAACATTCTGAACGAGCAAATAATTACAATTCCCGCAAGCAGACGGCCTTATTTACGAAAGATAATGCACTAGCACTGAATGCATTAAAATGTATGTTTTCTCTCTTCTAGGACCTGTGGCTAGAGAAGACTGTATTTGTCATTATCTAAATTATACATTTCTCAGAAGGAACTGCGATGTAAACAACACAAGCAGAAAAGCACAGTTGAGATATCGCAAAAAAAAGGAAAGGGGATAAATACTGAAAGAACTAAATGTACCTTCTGCTTTGTTGTGTTTTTTAAAAACCGTATTGGCATTTTCATGAAAATATATGGGAAACATTTTGCTTAAAAGGCCTTTTCTTTCCCCCTGTTCTATCATGACTCCATATACTGTAATAGCAATCCCAGGTGCAGAGTGCAGACAGGATTGTAGCCCAAACTGGGCCACTGAGAAACAGGATCAGCATGCTCAGGGAAACCCAAAAAATATCAAAATTGGAAATTTAAGCAAGCTTTTAAAAAGCCCAGTGAAAACTGTGTGTGCTATGTAGCCTGGAATGTTTTGTGCCCATTGGAAAAAAGAGGGCCCACAAAAGGCCGCAGGAAACATGCCCTCAAAAAGAGATGGTTAGAGATGGGAGACCCAGGTTCAAATCCTGACTTGGCATGAAGCTCATCTTAGACCAGTCACCACCTCTCACCTTAACCTACCTCAAGGGGTTGTTGTGAGGATATAACAATGAGAAGGAGAATTGTGCAACCTCCTAAAGCTCCTTGGAGGAAAGGTGACATATAAACAGTGCTATTTTTCTGAGGACAGTCAAGGGTACGCAGTACCAGCACCTTTCCCCCCCCCCCCCGAAGAAAAGCACTGGTTAAAGGTGTGGCAATTACTGTAATAACTTCATGGTGAGTACCAGCACTGGATATAAATGTAATCATAATCATCATCTTCTGCTTTGCACAAGGATTGTTTGCTGTTCCTGCTCAGTTCCTGTTTACATTGGCTTTGTCTTTCTTACACTGAACATGCCCCCTTAAACATGTCCACATTTCCTTAGATGCCAGAATGGGACACCCAGAAATCCTTCTGTTCTTAAGAGTAAAAAGATGCAGGCATGATGGTGGCACTTACAAAGCACAGGTAGGTATGAGTTTTTCAAATGCCCACCCCCAAGAAAGCAAAACAACAAGAGCAGCCCTGCAAACTATAGTAACAACAATAATTAAAGCAACTACACCCAGGAAAACCCTCCCAAATGTTCTTATTTCTGCTTGGAGGAAGGAGGTCTGCAGGACATTCTCCAGCGCTGAAGGATCCTGTGCCCCCCCCCCCCAATGTTGTTGGACTCCAATGCCCATCAGCCAAAGTATCAGCAAAGATCCCCCTAAATGCCAGCGTTTGCATATTAAATGTGGGGAGGTCTATGGTCAAGAAATGAATTGATATATTTATTCTGTCTGTCCAAAACTATAGGCATTTTCTTTTCCAGTGCATTTTTTTTACAAAAAAAGGTGAATCTTTTTCTATCCTCTTCCTCTGAGAGAAATCCCAGAAGTAAAAGAGTACAGGTGGTAGGCATCAAAAGTAGAAAGTGATGTTATTTTAATTACTCCCTGAGTATCTTGTGCAGGAAAGCGCATGAGATAATAGTCAACATGCAGCTACAAACTAGCTGATATGGGGAGCTAGGGTCAAGATAAATTTTAAAAGATGAATAGGAAGTTTCCTGTGCAGCTGTTGTGGGAGATTTTAAACAAGGAGAAGGCGGGGAGGGACCACAACTTCATCGAATTGGTATTCATAGAATCAGTGAATATTCAGACTAGAGGAAGGGAAACCTGAAGTTTGGATCAGTGGCATCAGCATGAGTGGATAGTAAGATGCCATCTGCACTATATATTCAAAACAGTATTACAGTGGTACCTTGGGTTAAGTATTTAATTCGTTCTGGAAGTCTGTTCTTAACCTGAAACTGTTCTTAACCTGAAGCACCACTTTAGCTAATGGGGCCTCCTGCTACTGCTGCATGATTTCTGTTCTCATCCTGAAGCAAAGTTCTTAACCCGAGGTAATATTTCTGGGTTAGCGGAGTCTGTAACCTGAAGCGTATGTAACCTGAGGTACCACTGTATACCTCTTTAAATAGTCATGGCTTCATCCCAAAGAATCCTGGGAACTGTGATTTGTTAAGGATGCTGACAACAGGAGACCCCTATTCCCCTCCCATGGGGACCCCATAGTCAAATTCAACTGGACTTAACTGTTCAGGGGATATATATTTTTTACTTTACCTTTACCGTTCTCATAGTTCCCTAGACAGACAATTCAATTGCTAAACCCCTCTGAGGGCCACTTTTCAGATGAGGCCATATTCCCTTCTGGACAACCTTTTGAGGGTCACATGACTATGGTGGGCAGGACCAGAAGCAAAACTGGGTGGAGCAAGAAGTGTATGTTTTACCTTTGTACAAGAGGCTAGTTTCTATGCACTTGTCCATCCCTCTCTGCCCTCCATCCAGGCAAGCAAGTGGCATTATCAGAGTTCAAGGGCTGTTTCCAACCAGGCAGAAACATTCAAGGTGCAAGGCAAGGCCATTGAGGCAGGTGGTCTGGGAAGTGTTCCAAGGAACAGACTGAGAAGCCTTGAGGACCCATTTGCTTGCTCCCAAGTCTGATGCATAAAGGGAACAGAGAGTGGGATGCTTGTTTTCCTCCATCCACCATGTTGTTTTGGCAAACTCCCTCCTGCCCAAAGCGAGCCTACACAGCTCTGATATAGAAAACTCCTCAAGTAAGCTAAAGCCCCCCCTCTGCTTCCTAATAAAACAAATATTGCACACTTCATTTAATCTAAGATATTGAAAGGAACTGCCAGCCCTCAGGTACGTGACTTTAAGCTCCTAAATCTATTGCTTTCTCAGTAAGGGATTAGATATCTTTGGGAGAAAGTAGATGCATCTAGGCAGGGCTTCTTTTAAATCTAAAAATCCCTATCCCAGGATTCCTGATTTCCTTTTTCCCCAGGATTATGATGAAAGCAGTGAGGGGTTGAGTTGGTCTCAGAGGCTGCTGGGGTTTCGCATCCTTTACCAGAGACTCAGGAATCAAATATTGCATCTCATCTCTTAAAGGCGTTCATCCTGCTGAGTTCTGTAAAAGGCTTGTGTTGTATAAGCAATGAAGCACTGCAGCCTTCAAAAATTATTATATAGAAGACTCTGTGAAGTCTCCCATCCTTTTAGAAGACGGACCTCAGCAGTGGCCCAGCAGAATGGTAAGAGCCCAAAATTTATATGTAAAATGTTCCATGTTCAATCCAGTGGTGGTTGGTGCCCAGTCAGACTAGTAGGGCGGAAGGCAGGGACCCCAACAGTAGATGGTGCCAGAGCCAATGGCAGGTGGAGCCAAGTCTAGTTTTGTCTCCATCCTTTTTCCTGCAGAGTTCTGCAAGAGTAACACTGAGATTAAGGAGAAGCTAGTGCCACCCTCTGGGCTGGATGTAAGTAAGAAGGCAGGTGTAGATTAGCTAGGTCACATACACAATTGGTGAACCAGAAGTCATAGGATAAGCCACAAGTCAGAACCAAAGATTTTGGGACACCATAGCTCAGAAAGGTCTTGTTGCTCAAATGAAGCCACCTAGCTGGAACAGGAAGCTTTTTATACTCTCTCCTGTCCAGAAAGATCCAGTGGTCAGCCCTGGTGGGTAGAGTTTGTCCAGCTCCAGAAAACAGCCCTGTAGCTGACAAATAGGTGCTGGAAAAGCAGACATGTCATTTATTTGACCCAGAAAGACCGAGGAACATTTTAAAGACATGGGCAAGGTTGTGTATACAGTGCACTACAAAAATGAAGGCACCACACCCAGGTCTGCAACCTGAATTCATTCTGCGCCACTACTCCAATTTTGCATATTAAATTCCACAGGTTTTCTTTTACTATTCAGCTTAAGTTTGTGTTTTTTTTCAGGGAAGGGAAATAAGCTAGGCAGGGTGCAAACCTCTGGAAACAGCCATCAGCAACCCTACAGATTACTGGGATGTCAGCACACATCATCCACACAAACTCCAGCAGATCATCAGATGGATAAGGACTATAAAGTGCTTTGTTTTTGAAGTAAATTTAAAACTGAGGGCTGAGGTTTTGTGAGGTATTGTATCTTTATTGGGGTGGGGGAGAAAAACATTCTGATTTTACTGTTATCACACTAGCAAAGTTCATCAACTGGCGGAAGGAGTGTGGGGGAAGACTGTTGCCTGAAAATAAACATAGCACTTAAGACAGTCTTCCAAAAACAGATATGGATATTTACCAGCATGAGGACAAAACGTCCTTGCCTCTGGTGATAGCATAAAGTCTGTTATTATTGTTACTTTATTTGCTTTTGACGCAAGCAGCCATAAAGACTTTTTCACTGATTGTTTTGCAGGGCACAAATTCTTTTCCCTTATTTGCAGAATAGTGTTTGCAAACCACACTTAAGCTTGACCCAATACCTGGTTCATCCAGTAAGTTTCATGGATGTAAAGAGAGTGTGATTCCTTTGCTTCTCCACTTTCAGCAACTCACATCCAATTAAGATGGTCTAGAAGAGGAGCGGGGAAGCCCTACAGATGCTGCTGGACTACAACTACCACCATCTCTGATCATGGGCCCCAATTGCTGGGCCTGATGGAGTCCAAAAAGCATCTGGACCTTGAACTTGTTTGGAGGTTCTAGTAGGGGAGCGCAGCTATCGTATACCCTTGACCGAAGAATGGTACACTCCTTCTATCTGGGATGGTCATCCTCTTCCACCGAGCGCGCAGCTCCAGAAGGGACACACATGGAGCGGTGAGGGAGGAAGGGGACACCCGCCTAGTCAGCCAGATCAGCCAAATCAACCCTGGTGGTCAATGGGGTGACAGATGTTGCAGCCAGATCGTCCTCACATCCCAAAAGGCATCTGAAGGGCCACAGGTTAATCCCTGTCCTGCTTTACAGCTGTCTCACAGTCACTACCAGGGGGATAAGCATGGCCAATGGCCTGGGTGATGGGAGCTTTAGTTCAGAGACATCGGGAGGGCCAAGGGTTCTCCAGACCTGCTTTATAACAACATTCACCAACCTGGTGCCTTCCATAAGTTTGGGGACTCCAACCTCCATCATGCCAACATGGCCAATGCTAAGGGATGATGGAAATTGCAGTCCAAAATGTATAAAATGCACCAGGATGGGGAAGACTGCTTTAGGGCACAAGGAATGCCCTTCTGAATCAGATGGAGGTCCACCTAGTCTAGGATTCTTCAGAACTAATTTAAACAACCAGCAACCCGCCCAGAAATTGGCCAAAGATCTAAACCACGGTCTTTATTTTATTGTGGACTGGCACAAGCAAAAAGGTGTTGTCTACAGTAAATGGGGACAGTTGGAAATTATCCTTCAGTTGACAGTGGAAATGTGGTAAAACCATGCTTTTGGTTACCCATACATTCAGTGGTGGCTGGTGCACAATGGGACTGATAGGGCAGAAGGCAGAGAGACAGACAATAGACGGTGTTAAAGTCAATGAAAGGTGGAGCCAATGAATTCAAGTATTGTCCTGCTGAGTTTTGCAAGGGCAACACTGAGATTAACAAGGAGGAAGTTGACAGCCAGCATCAGACCCTGGACTGGTTGTAAGAAGGTTGGCCTGGCTGAGTTTGGTGGGGCACTTTCCCATTTGCCCTAATGGACCAGCTTCCGCTTCTCAGCCTATTTTCTGGGCTGTTCCCATATGAAACACAGATGCCAGAAGAAAGTTGGCTTGACTAAGGTCTCCTAAGTGGGCTTGTGACAGAGGTAAGATTGGAGCGAGTGACTTCCCAGTTTACACTTACTTATTTTATTCATTTATTGCATTTGAATTCCATTTTTCTTCCAAGGAGCTCAAGGAGCCATGGTTTCCGCCCCCCAAAACAACAACCCTGTGAGATGGGATAGGCTGAGAGGCAGTGACTGGCCCGAGGTCACCCAGTGAGCTTTAATGCCAAGTGCAGATTCAAACCCCGGTCTTCCAGGCCCTAGTCCGACACTCTAACTACTACACCACACTAGCTCCTATATAGCACCCATACTACATGAGCTCTCCCTTCACAAGGAAGTGCTATTATTAGGTTTTTAAAAATCAAAGAACCCACCAATCCAGCCCGGCCCAGCCATGACTCGTCTTGGCCTCAAATTGCATCCCACTTGACTAACACACTCTTGTAATTTACACGACTGCTTTGACTTGAGCTGCACGCACCCAAATAGACTGTTTGCGATGCACACTATCCATTATGCAGAGGCAGAGGTCAAACACAGAGCAATTCTATACCTTTGAACAGAAGCATTGTTCTTGGCAGTGACAGGGAAGGGGGGCGGGGGCAAGCGCAGCACCACATCCAAATTGCTGAAAGCTTTTCTCATGGCAGAAGAAAAAGCTGTCAGATTAACAGCTGAATACAGAACGCTCGGCCATCATATATCCTTCTCATTCAAGTAACATGAAACCCTGGCAGAGAGGGAGGGGGAGGGAGAGGAGAGGTGAAGTTGGAACTGTGTCAGATTTTTTAAAGCTGGAAAAAGCCTTGTCAATGTGCAACAAAGAAAGCCAACCATTTATATTGCTCCAGCAGTGCTAGTGAAATAAAAAAACAAAGCGCTCTCTCTCACACACCCACAGAAGCAAGCCCTCTCACTCTTACACACAAACGATTTTGAAAGCTTTCACAAAAATAAGATTAAAGTGGTTTTCAAAATATATATCTATATTTGCACATGGTTGCAGATGCTAATAATCCATCTCTGATTCAGGGAAGCTCATTTGTGAGTATCCCTCTTGGATTAAACAAACAAAATTATGGGTTGGTTTCCACCATTAGAAGAGCAGTCTACTCAGCCTGGTTTTTGCTGATTCCCTTTAAGTTGGGGGAGAGGGTTGTAGCTCAGGGATGGAGTGTCTGCTTTGCATGCTGAAGGTCAATGTTTCAGTCCCCAGCATCTCCAGGTAGGGCTGGGAGAGACCCCTCTCTGAAATCCTGGTGAGCGGCTGCAGGTCAGCGTGGACAAAACTGGGTTTGATGGACCAGCATCCTACTCAATCTAAGACAGATTTCTCTGGTCTTCCTTCTGCATTGTATCTCATATTGCTCCAGATGCCCCCCCCAACCCTCAGGAAAAGCTTTTCCAGGGAGAGCTTCAGTGGGTAGGAGATATCAGTGGAAATATCTGGGTAGGTGCCTTGCCTTCTGTAAGGCAGTAGTAGGGTACCCATGGCCCTCCAGATGTTCTTGGATTCCAGCTCCCATCAGCCCCAGACCCAATGGCCAAGTATAATGCAAGTCTAACCACATCTGGATAGCCCCCACATTGGCTCCCCTGATACAGACAGAAGTAGGCTACATGGACCAGTAGTCTCACCTGGTATGTGGTAGCTTCCCCTGATGCTTCCAAGAACATCTATCACCCAAAGCAGAGACTCTCCTTTTGATCCCAAGGGGCTGATGTGTTCATTTTGAGGTCTATGGAAACATAGGTAGTTGCCTTATACAAGGAAGATATAAAGTACTTATACAAGGTAGTTTCTATCAAACCCACTGTCATCTATTCTGATGGACAGCAGTTTTCCAGAACTCTCAGGCACAAGTCTTTAACATCACCTGCTACTGAAGGTGGAACACAGGTCCTTCTGCCGGAAACTTGTATGTTCTACCAGTGAACTTCAGTGCTGCATCTATGGGCTATGGAAGTGGAGCAGAACTCTGAAAAGGTTGCAGAATTGTCATGCAGAATTGTCAAGAAGCATTTCCCATTTTCCTCCACATAGGAATGACTGCAGAGGGAGCAGTTTACCAGGGACCCAAACCAGAAAAATCAAATGGCCTGAATACACTGCTTTCTTTGGCTACCTGTGACCTCCAGAGTGAAAAGTTTTCCTTCTAGGAATCCAAGTTTTGAATACTGTATACCTAACGTAGAAGCAACTCTTTTATTTTAATTGCACCAGGTGATAACCATTGCTGATGGTTGCCAGGAAGGAAGCAGATGGCACCAATAAAAAGGCAGCGCTGAAGTTTACCCCATCGTAACAAGGCAATAAAAACACCATAATAGAATTATTTCCTATTTGCTGTGGAAGCAGAGCCTCAACTGTTTGCTAAAGCTCTTCACTTTTCAGCCCTTTTTTGTCTCACAGCTCAACAACCCCAAAACCTTGTGTTACCTTTAAATCAGAAGTGAGGAACCTCAGGCCCAGGAGCCAAATGTGGCCCCCAATGGCCTCTCTATCTAGCTCTCAGGATTCTCCTTGTCCATACCTACTCTTCAGGCTACTGGCTCTGCTCTTCACCCTTCTTGAGTGCTTTCTGCTGCTGGAAGGTGTCCTTGAATTGTGATAATGTCCCCCACATGCTTAGATGAAGAAGGCAAATATGTATGTGGTGTGTGTGTAGAACGTTTTGTGGGTTGTGGGGCTGGATTGGAGCCTATTGTCAGGGTCATGTCCATCATTCTGCCCCCTTTGCCTTTGGGCATGCCCACCACTGTTATCCAGTCCCTTGAAGGTTCTCCTATAAGAAATGTGGCCCTTGAACTGGAAAAGAAGTTCTCCACTCCTGCTTTAGATCACCACAATGCCATTTCTGTAATGCACTGAAAGATCTATTAGCATCCTCCCCTCTTTTCTGTACCAAAAGTAAAGACTCTGATGCCAGGATCTCTTGGGTTCAGTGTGCTATTAGCATCTAGACTTCCTCTGTGTTTGTAGGTGAGTGGAGATGGATGACGATGGTCCCCAGTTGCAGGACAGCCACTCTGGACCCCTATTTGTTCACATGTACTCCCTCCCCACTCCCAAATCTCATTTGCAGTCTTGCCAGAGGAACAACCAAGTCGCTGAGATACAGTTTATAGTTATCCCTTGCTTGATATATTGAGAATGCATTGCAAGATATAGTGATCCAATGATCAGTTCTCACACTGATCCAAACATCCCTTTCTGCCTGCTTACACTACTTTCATGATCAACAGAGTGTGCCAATTGCCTTAATTTCCCCCCATCTCCCCTTGAATATTTTATTCTAAACACCTGCAAAATGAAATCTCTCCTGCTTCCTGTGAACTGCCAAACTCTTCAGTATCAAAAAAAACAAAAAACACAGATATAATTTTTCACTATACTACTCCAACCACCACCATCACAGCCCTCCAGTTTCATTAACACAACCACACCTGGGCTGGATAAAGAATGGAATGAGATAGAGCCTTCTTTATTTTGCGGCTTTTTCTCTCCTGCTGTGGCACTCTGTCTCTCTGCCAGGCAAGTAATCTACACATTCTCCTGAGTCTGGAGAAAGCCTGTTGCCTTTTGCTTATATGGCAAAGAAAGGAGATGGAAGAAATTATTTCCTGAATAGACAACACCTTTCAATGCATGAAGAGGTTGTGGATGAACACACACACATACACACACACACACACACACACACACACCTTACAGTGATCCAGTAATAATATACAGTGAAATGCACACAGAGAGCATTTGTTACTTCTTAGCCTTGCAAATGACATCATTTTTACATCTCTATTGGAGTTTGTTGGGGCTTCTGGGAGCCAGATAAAGTGGCTTCAGGCCACTAGTTGGCCATTTATGCCTCAATACACTGGAGTCTTTGGGTACTATTCATTTCAATGGTCCCATCTATGCCAGTGCAGTAGTATGCTCTGGATAACACGCTCTCCTTAACGTAAGAGAGACTGTAACATGGGCTGCTGCAGAACACAGTGTCAGGAGTCAAAAGACTCTGCAGATCAATGGAAAAGCTGTTTCTATGGATCAATGCCAGCCTGCCCATGAGCTGGGGTGAAGCAGGTACCTTGGGTGGCAGAATCCCATGGAGTTGCATGGCTGCAGAGACTGCTTCCAGCAAGATCTCATGGAAGTCTCGTGAGATATCGCTGGAAGCTGCCTCCATCGTGCAACCCCAATAAGCAAGGCTTCAGGGCAAGGGGTAGTGGCCTCAGGTGGCAAAATGGAATGAGCCAACCCTACTGTGGCTGGACAGAAACAGCTATAATTTACTTAACTGATATAATCACCTCTATACTATTCTATGAACCTGCTTAATGTTTGGCTGTATCATTGCCATTGTGTATGCCTGGAATGTTTCTTGGCGGGTGGGGGAATATGGGGATTGCTTGCTCTAAGCATTTTCAGAAGCTGAAAAACTGCCAAGAACCAGGGTATGCAAATTTAACAACCAAAGCAATTGACCTATCGGAGAAAAGCTAAATGAACTAGTTAAGGCATTTGCAACATTATTCCTATTGTCTCATCTCCAGCGTAGGGTGATTAAAAGAGTGTGTGTCGATGGCTACCAGCTTAGCTGGTTTTAAAAGGGAATTAGACAAATCCATGGAAGCTAGCAATGGATGATAGACATCTGAATAAACTGAACTGAAATAGTGCAAAAGCTACAAATTGCATCCAGGATCAGAAGTAGCATAGCCTCTGAATAGCAGTCACTGGGGGACAGCAGTGGAAGAGGACAGCGGTGTATGTGTCCTGCTTCTAGACTTCCCATAGGCATCTGATGCATGCTTGACTAGATATGCCTGTGATCTGATCCATCAGGGCTCTTCTTATGCCCCTATTGACTGAATTATCAAACACTAGACTGATCCCATTCGTGTCCCTTAAGTAACCCACTTTCTCCTCATACGGCAAGCTTCTAAAGAAAAGAAAAGTTTAAGTTGACACAAATCTAGGAGAATGTGATTAGTGAGTAGATGAGAGAAGAACAGGGTTTCAAGCAAAAAAAAAAATGAGTCAGCAGGAATGTGTGTCTCCCAGGCACTGAAGGGAATGAGTCAGCATTTCTATCTCTCATAAAAGGTCAGAAGCAAATTTGTACACCTCCTACAACATCCAACATTTTTAGTCACGATGGAGGCGTTTGCACACTCTTGTGATGATGCCTCACAGCTCCCTGGTAGCTCTGCCTCATCCGCGGCATTTGGAAGGATATATATATATATAAATGATAAAGTGTTTACACAGCTTTTGCCTATAATTCTTTTCGTGGATGTGGAGATCAGGAAAGCAAGGGCCTGGTATCAGGGACGTAAGGAACAGAATAGAACTGTCTCAATCCCTCCTGTGGTATCAGTGAGTACATGAGGAGAGAGCAGAATTCGGTCACTGGACACCCCTCCCCCAATAATGATGCACCTGCTGTGCTATACATTTGAGGCAACAGAATGCCAGTTTAAACAGCCCTGGTGTCCTGCAAAGAATTCTGGGAGCTGAGAGTTGTTGAGGGCCCTTATTCCCCTTTGAGCTACCATTCTGGAGTGGTTTAACAATCAGTTCTTCTTCCCAGGGAGCTGCTATTGATGAATAAGTTGCAAAAAAAGGAGCACAGATTTGCATATGCTCATTTATTTGCATGAATGTAAAGCTAGGATATAGTTAAACAGAAATGCAATACATCTTATCTTAGTGGGGAAGACTATAAACAGGGGTGGATCTACACACAGGGGGGAAGAACACTATAAATAAGTCGTAAATTATGTCTTTATAACTAAAGGGGGGAAACCCTATGGAAAATTGCGTATAAAAATTTCCTGCTCTCCGGCGCCATCTGGTGTTGTATGTTTATAGTGCATTCGAATCATTGTTTCTTTACTAATGTAGCTGAGCTCCAAGTGTCCCGTTTGCCTGCTCAGGCTGCTATCCTAATTCTATGGGTGGACAACTTCAAGGCCCTCACAGATGTCCCTTTTTCGGGTTCTTTATCTTTTATCCAGATTTGGATCAGATAGCCCTTCAAAAGTAGAAGATGCCTTGAAGCAGAGAACTATCCTTGGTAAAGGTAATAAAATACCTCACAGATATGTTTAGATCATAATGTTAGAGGCAAGTGGGGCACATTAAGCCAGAACTTTTCCATCAGACAGCTTGGTCAGAACCAAAATAGTCTTTTTTATAGAAATGAGACCCGCTTCCTAGCCCAGTTTGAAGTCTCTTCAAGAGGTCCCAGGGAAAATATAAAGTGAAGGGAGATGGTTGGGAAATAACTCTGGAGGAAAGCAGAAAGGCCACCTCCAAACACGGCACTATAAAGGAACAAGCTAAAAGAGAAGCATAAAGGGCTTTCTCTGCATTGTTGTTTCTGAGCCCAATTCCCGAGTCAGAAACTGGAGCCTGCCCTCCTGGTTCATAGATTAAAACCAAACAAGAGGTATTTTTATTTCTTGAAAAGGGACCAAACAGGTTTCGAAGAAAAGCAAAACTGCAGAGCAGAATATGGGGTGACTATTTCATCTCCAAGGTAGGATTTTCATCCAGATATATAGTAAAGACAATGTTAGGGCCAGGCTGGCTGACATATAACAAGTGTGAAGATCCACTAATGATTGAAGGGACAAAAAGATTCAAGAGCAAACTTTGCGAGGGGGAGGGGAGTTGGAATGCAGAGATGTCTCTGTGCATACTTATGAACATGCAAATGCAGACTTCGTTCCCTCACCATGTTGCCTAAATTCCTACCATTAGTGCAGTGCAGGTGGAGAATGACATCAGAAAAGCAAGAGATTCGATACTATATGATTGCTTTGAAACTGAGCCAAACCAAGATGTCTAAAGAGCAACATGGAGAATGGAGTGTTAATAAGTGTCTGTCCAATGTGAATATTTTCATTTATCCCCCACCAATATAGGATGCTTCCATCACTTTTCTGTAGAGTCCTTCAACTATTCTTCCACCCAACTAAACCGCATGAAGACATGGCACAAGTCTTCCAAAGGTCACTACAAATAATTGCTAACCACTGCCCCTTGTGGCTACCTTGAAATGGAATCCCAACATATCATGTTTCAACCCTGATAGGTTATCCCCTTCTGGCTGGCTTCTAGCACTGTATTATGGAACAGAAATGGAGAAAAGAGAGGGGGAGATCTTTGAAGCTGATATATGCAAAATGTTAGAAGGCAGTGGAAAAATATTATTTTGGGGGAAATTAAATACTCTTGCCTAGTTTTCCTTGGCTAATTACCATCCCTTCTTAGCTGTTTAAGTAACTGCTCATTTAGATCAGTGAATGATTGCTCTGAGATTAGGGCATGGGGTAAATCTTTCTGCTGGGAATAATCTAGTTATGCTACTGTTTATTTGAAGCAGTGATAAACAGAGAGATTTTGCCTCCATATGTGCCAAGCAAAAAGAACGAGAGGAATAATTAACGAAGTCTCACACTTTTGCCAATAAATTATTAACTTCAGCTGCAAATTCATGGCTTTCATTAATAACAAGACTTCAGGAAAAAATAATCACAACCCATTTAAATAAGTTGCACTGAGCACCCTCCTTGTCTCTTTAAAGCTGTTTAATATTGTTGCCATTTGATCCACTGGGAATGGCATTTTGTGTCCCATTATTTATAATTTACAGAAATTAATTATGCTTCTAATTAACAGCATGCAAACAAATTATTGCTCAAATAGTTATTTATTCAGTTGCAAGACATAAGCCTTTTTACACTGTGTATAGAAGCACATAAAATCAGCCTTTTGTTTTTAGGGAAGGAAAAACTTTCCCCTCCCTTCCTTGTGCTTGTTATTCATTTATTTCCCTTGGATTCTAAGGTTCGTTAAAGTTTGGTTCCAAAATACATCTCAAGCAGTTGGGAATTATTCATCTGGCAGTTATTCAATTATTTAATCAAAAATGCAATATAAACAACTTTATATGTGCATTAAAGCAGGATCCTGTTCAGAGCAAAACAGAATGCAACAAAATCCAAAAGGAAACTTTAATAGGAATTAATTCAAAAACACACTTCATCCGTGCCAGCAATCAGTGAAATGAACATCTGCAAATTGTGGCAAACTAACAACCTAAAGGGACGCAGGTGGCGCTGTGGGTTAAAGCCTCAGCGCCTAGGACTTGCCGATCGAAAGGTCGGCGGTTCGAATCCCTGCGACGGGGTGCGCTCCCGCTGCTGGGTCCCAGCGCCTGCCAACCTAGCAGTTCGAAAGCACCTCCAGGTGCAAGTAGATAAATAGGGACCGCTTACCAGCGGGAAGGTAAACGGCGTTTCCGTGTGCGGCTCTGGCTCGCCAGATGCAGCTTTGTCACGCTGGCGACGTGACCCGGAAGTGTCTCCGGACAGCGCTGGCCCCTGGCCTCTTAAGTGAGATGGGCGCACAACCCCAGAGTCTGTCAAGACTGGCCCGTACGGGCAGGGGTACCTTTACCTTTACCTTTTTAACAACCTAAAAAGGGTTCTTTTGGGGGGAAATTCAGGAAAACTACATTTCAGACAGCCTAAATGCAACCTTCGTCATATAGTGTTGCACATCCTCCTTCCTCTGAAGTCTTTCAAGCATTGGTTTTTCCATACTAGATCACAGACAATTTGACATTTTTGTTGGGCAGCGATTTCATATTGGATCCCTTGGCTTCTTAGACAAATCAGTGGTGCTGCATTCATCACCAGAGGTCCTTCTCCATGTGCCTTCTCCAAGGGAGGTCCATACAGTGGCAAGAATAGGCCTTTTCAGTGGTGGCTCCCTGCTTCTGGAATGCTCTCCCCAGGAACGCATGACTGATGCCATGACTGGCTACTTTTAGGTGTCAAGCAAAAACATTTCTTTTCAGCCAGCCTTCGGTCTTTAACCAGGAGAGTTCTAGACAGGTAAAACACAGCAGAGAGCTCTGGTCTGTGGCTAGGTTTAGCTAAGATGTTGATCCAACACTTGACATGCAGCCTGTATTTTCCTCCTGAAGAACAGGGCAAGTGCACTTATTTGCACAGTTGACAAGGCTCTGGACTGGACAAGCAAATTTCAAATTAGGAATGTAGGGATCTGCCTTATACTGAGTCATTCCATGGATCCACATTGTCCACACTGACTGACAGTGCCGCTCCTGGGCTTCAGGCAAGGGACACTCACGGCACTATCTGGAGATGCTGGGGTCTGAACCTGGGACCTTCTGCGTGCTAAGGGAGAAGATCTACCACTGAGCTATAGCTGTCCACCAAACTGATACATAATTTCACCTAAAATTCCAGATTTTGAAATTTTTTAAAAAATCTGATCCTTCTATTAGAAAAGGATAAGTGCAAAAATAATTTGTCTCCCCCTTTTTTATAACAAAATAGATGAATTCTGGTTCAAAAGCCATCTCAGTGGAAGAGTTACAATAGAGTCATAGTCCGTGTGTTTCAGCAGGTTGGGGGGGGGGGGGATACCGGCTCCTTTCTGATTCCATAATTATCATGATCTGCTCTTATGATCCATCACTGATAGAGCAGTAGGTAAAACAGGAATAAATCACAGTTATTTATATTGCAGCAAATCACAGGAGAAAGTATCACAAGGAGTTATAATTCACATTCACATCAGGCAATAATTATACATGCACTGCATTACATTTTTAGCAGAGGTATAACAGGAGGGTAGTAATTCATTATCCAATGAGAGGAATCAAAACAAATGCTTGCGAGTCTTTCTGCACCCTGAATATTGGCAATGTCATTTAAGTTCCTAGAATGAGCATGCCGTGTAAAACTACCTGTAAATTAACCTAATACATTTTAATATAACTTTGGCATAAAAGTCTCTTAGGGAAGGGCTTTTAAATTCATGAGCCTGTTAAAAACGCATCTGACATGCTTGAAGAACATGCATTTCCTCTGGTTCCTCTGTTTTACTTTGGGTAATTCCAGCTTGAGTTTGTTGGTGGAATGCTGTTCATGGATCTTCATTTTCAGAAGGATATAATGGACTGATAAGTGGTAGACTTGGGTTGGAAGAGCTGGGTTCAAATCCGCACTCCTCTGTGAAAGGAATGGGGGAGAGATTTAAATCAGTTCACATTTGAAGGCAAGCATACATGATTCACATTTCCCAAAACAATGCAAGAATTGAAAAGCACCCATCCTTCAAAATCCTAACTTTGCAACACCAAATAATGGGCACAAAATGCATGTACTGCATAAACTGCATATATTTGTGAAAATAGCATGCAAAAAATGCATTATATTTGAGGAAACTCTTTGTAAAATTGTGTATATAAGACAAAATTGCATGCAAATCTGTGCACATTAGGAGAAATTTGTACTAAAGCACATTTGTAATGTGGCAGGCACCTACGCTTTGGAACTCCCAGCCTCTTGAGATCAAGCATGAGGCATGTGAAGGAAGGTCTAAGGTGGCTTGGGAAACTTCTCCACACTAGACTTGCCACCACCTCACAAGTTGCAGTGGGGTGGTGAGGATAGCACTACTATGCTGCACTGAAATCCTTGGCCCATATAAAGCATGCAGGAATGTTATCGGCTGTGCTAGGCCTACCATATATGTTCAAGTTCACAGCAAGGTGAAAGCCTGCCATCGGTGGGTTCTAGATCTATTCTAGAAGTGCTTCCACCCCAATTGGAGCAAAGGGTTCCAATGTTGACAATACTGAGCTAGATGAATCATTGGTCTGGCTCAGTATAGTGCAGATACCTGTCATCCTGTCCTTATGTTCCTAAGTAAGCAATGATGGTCTTAACTTAGATGGTTTTAAAGAGGGTTCTTGATGGCTACTAGCCATGATGGCTATATTCTGCCTCCACAGTTGGAGGCAGCAATGCTTCTGAATAAGGGAGAGTATTCTTGTGCTCGGCTCCTGCTTGCGAGTTTCCCACAGGCATCAACGGTGAGAACAGGATGCTGGACTAGGTAGGCCATTGGCCTGATCCAGCAGGCTCTTCTTGCGTTCTTACATTAAACTTTGCAAAATACTCTTATGGGATGGCATTCTTAGACATCCCCTCATCCCGGAGGACATTGTCTTCAACTAGACAAAATTCCCATCAATTCTGGATCTGGCCCTAGCTTTGAGAAGCAACATCTTCTGTCTCTTTCTCGCTCGCTCTCCCCCTCCCCAACACACCCTTTCATCTGATAAATAGCTCATTTTGCAATCACGATCATATAATTTAGCATGTTGACAGGTGCATAAGCTACACATGAGCTTTATATAAATATTAAACAGCCTTCCTCAGACTGAAAGCTCTGAAATGAAACACCGTTTTTTTTCTCCCTCCCAGCTCTGCCTTAATAGCTATACTCAAAAGAGAAGGTTGCCAGTGAAGAAAAGAAGATTTCTCTAGTGGCAGTAGCTCAGGGCAATTTGGTTAGATTGTATTTGGTCTTCATGACTATCAGCTTCAGGTGCTATCAAGCTACATCACGGATGACGGGGCTGTAGCTGGCTGTGCTGTTTTCGTCTCCATCACCGTCTTCTTTGTCGCTTCTGTTTTCCCTTCCTCTTTAACAACCCTTTCACTAACCTGAAGAAAAACATTTCCTAGAAATCTACAAGGGTATCATACAATGTGACTGAGGTTGAGTGAATATCTAAGGAGGTTCAGGATGGGAAGAAACCACAATAAAACGAGTGGAAATGTTTCCTTCTTCCCTCGTTTTTCATTTTATCTTCTGAGGGCTTTTAATATCAATTCTTATACACACACACACACACTAGTTTCTCTTGGGAGCACACAGCAGTTTCACTGGTTGCCTGTTGTTCCTTGAGAAGCATTTTAAAGGGCTGATGTCATGGACAGGCTGGATCCAGCGGTGTAGTGAGAACCCCTAAGGGAAGAAGGCTCAGAGCCCGGGGATTGGTGGTGGGACGACAATGAGTGGTCAGAGGGAGAAGACTGGGAGGAGGAGGTGTTGGAAGCTGATGAAGTAACAGGGTTTAGTGAGCAGGAAGAAGCTATAGCAGAGAGAAGTCAAGAAGCAGAGGCAGAAGCAGAGGCGAGGAGAGGAGAGGAGAGGCAAGGAGAGGAGAGGCAATGAGAGGAGAGGAGAGGAGAGGCGAGGTGAGGAGAGGAGAGGGACCAAGAGGCAGAGATGAGGCAGGCTGATGAAGAAGCCAGCTCCCCTCCCCGCTGATCTCCCAGAATCAGAAGTGGTATGAAAAGGAAGGAGCAAAGACAGGCACAACAATAAGCCTCAGATTGCTTGGGAAGGAATTGGGGCAGGAGACACTTCGGGAAGGCACTTCATTCCCCATAATTGCCTCATAGGGGCAATATCTACCAGGACAAGGTGCTGTGCTTACTAGGCCTGGCCTCCTGAGTCAACCTTGATTCCTTGAATAAAGAGTTAACTTCGCTGACACCGAATGATTTATTGCTGACCTGCTCTTGACAGCTCCATGGTTTGAATGTAACACCAAAGCATAGTTTAGTGTTACAAGAATGAGCCTAGCTCCTCCCCAAGCTCACACGGTCTCTGTCACCCATCCTCCAGCACAGCTGCAAGAAGGAGTTTGCCAAAGTGCACTTCTGGTTTGGAGTGTTTATTTTCAAACAAACAAAACTAAGTCAATTTTTATGCCATATCATAAAATATTTGGGTGGTTTACAATGTTAAAACAAAAGGCACAGATAAAAATACAGATAATCATTAAGGTGACTGGCTAATCAAGGGAAAAATTAAACAGCTGTAGAGGCCTGTCAGCAGGGAAAAGGCCAGGAAGTCAAAAGTGAGGAGGCCTGCTTAACCTCTGCTGGAAGAGCTGGGTTCAAATTCCCATTCAGCTGTGAAATCCTGGAGGTAATTGCTGTCTGTCAGCTCTGGGTGGGGGAGAAGTTAAATTCGGTTCATATTTAAAGGTGAACAGAATTGAATATACAAACCAAAATTCAGCTAGCCTTTGAAATTCACAGTCTTCCAAATTTTTTCAGTGCAGTTTCTAGCCAAGCAATGTATACATAGATGGATATATTAAGTATTGCCTACGAATGCATATATTAGTGAAAATAACATACAGAAAGGTGCATTATATTAAGAGAAACTGCTTAGACTAAAATTGAACATAAACATGTGTATATTAGAAGAAATTTACTCAAAATGCTTATGAATTTTCATGCAGATCTCTTTTAAGAGTCTCATAGTCCCTTGCAATACTTTGAAGGGTATGTCTGGCAGTATCTTTTGTGCCCACATGGATCGGAAGGAAGGGGAAATGGTCAGTGGGCTTGAATCTTTGCACCTGGAAGCAGTGTTAGAAACCGAGATATGAAAGCTAGGAGCTAAATGGCACCTTAAACCTAGGTTATGGGCACAACAACAGAATGTCTAGGCACACTGTAACAAGAATACAAAGCTGAAAATGAATGAACTGCAGCTAAAATGTTATGTTCATTTTTCACATGGTCTCTAGTCCTTCCCTGCCCAGCCCCCTAATATTCTTAAGAGGGCCTCCTCTCCAGTCTTCAGAGTAGCTGGAAGTGGGGAAACAGGAAAAGGTCCCCCTTTCCTTCCACTCTGCAGTTTTAATCTGAAATCGTAGACGCAGTACTGCACCCAGAGCTCAAAAACTTCTCACGCCTATGAAATTCCCTGTCGCAAAATGCTCCTAGAACAATGGGAGTTTCGAACACTGCCTGGAAGACAGCACAGCTCCCAGTACATCTTGTAATGGTTTAGCATTACATCAGGCCATGAATGCAGCTGCAATCCTATGCAACGATGCTCAAGAGCACAGTGTAAATGTCTATATAGGACAGGCCTGTAAAACAAGCACATCTTTTTTGTGCCTTTTTTTTCATGGACATCGATTTTAGACAGATTGCACACAACACAGAAAATCTTGCTGCAATCACCATGAAAATTGCCACTGCACAACTCCAAAGAGTGGCGTTGTTTTGCCTGGAAGCACAATGGATTTTTAGAGACTGCTTCTGCTGTAGTCTTTAGTCTAACTTCTTTTTAGTAAAGATGCTCTATATATCTTTACAGATAAGCTCAGTAGGAACACTGACCTTTGGAGAGGATTTTCTGTGTATGTGATCATATATTTGGGCCCAAAGGGTTGGAAAGATCTTTCTTGCTATTATTAGGAATAACACAATAGCAGTTGTTTCCATGCTATGAATATTGACACTAATTTTCTCCTTCATTTGTTTACCTTCGAATAATCATTGGATGCCCCTGTGTTGCAGCATTACAAGAGATGGAGAAGAAGATCAGAAGTGGGGCTCCTCATCTAGGCCCATGGGCCCCTTGTTGTTTAATTGCTTAGTCATGTCCAACTCTTCATGACCCCATAGACCAGAGCACACCAGGCACTCCTGTATTCCACTGCCTCCCACAGTTTGATCAAACTCATGTTAGTAGCTTTGAGAACACTGTCCAACCATCTCAACCTCTGTTGTCCCCTTTTCCTAGTGCCCTCAATCTTTCCCAACATCAGGGTCTTTTCCAGGGAGTCTTCTCTTCTCATGATGTGGCCAAAGTATTGGAGCCTCGGCTTCAGGACCTGTCCTTCCAGTGAGCACTCAGACCTGATTTCCTTAAGAATGGATAGGTTTATCTTCTTGCAGTCCATGGGACTCTCAAGAGTCTCCTCCAGCACCATAATTCAAAAGCATCAATTCTTCGGCGATCAGCCTTCTTTATGGTCCAGCTCTCACTTCCATATATCACCACTGGGAAAACCATAGCTTTAACTATATGGAGCTTTATCAGCTTTTTAAGATGCTGTCTAGGTTTGTCATTGCTTTTGCGTGTTGAGTCCCACAAGCCACCCCCCAAAAAATTCACACTTCACACATCAATTTTTGTTTAAGGTTTTTGGCATAATTTTGGCCACAACTTTATTCAATATACAAAAAATGTGAGTGGTTGCTTAGGCATTGGTTATGACTATGTGTCCTTGCCCTCAGGGACAGAGCTGGCCTTCCGGACACCAACGGAAGCCAGTGTGGGAAACAAGTATTGGGTGAGAAATGAAGCTGGGCATCAGACCCTCACTTCTCACCCTCATGTTCCTGTGGGGCTTGCACGGCCCAAGTCCGACGCCGGGGACAAGGACAAAAAGAATGGCAAGCCCCTGGATTTCCTTTAACAGAATTCCCTTTCGCATCATTTGGAGGGGTAGGCACTTACCCCTCCAAGCACCACTTTAACTAATGCCTAACCGCCAACCTTACAAGTTGTGACGATTTGCTACGCAGTAGGCAAAAACCAAATGGCACCAGCCAATCAGCCAGATGGCAAAATTCCTACCAGGCCCCTGCTCCAAGGCAAACGACCCCATGACAGGCATAGCAAGGTCAAGCGATCAAGAAAAAACCACCCTAATAAAAGGGAGGGAGGGCGGGTGATCCGGTGCAAAACGGCCAAGAGGACGTCCAACGTCTGGCCCCTGTATATAAAGACTCTGACCCCTCCTCCAAATTGGCAACAATCAAAACTCCCCAGCAACCCAATTTAACTACTTACAGGCTTGGGTTCCTTACCAAATTTGCCTAGTCACTGCAGGGTGGCCTGTTTCCCCAACCGCAACACGTGCTCTCTGTTAGGGAGAACACGCTTTCTCCCAAGAAGCAGGCATTTTTTAATTTTGTGACTGCTTTCACCATCTACAGTGATCATGGAACCCAAGAAAGTAAAATCTCTCACTGCCTCCATTTCTTCCCCTTCTAATTGCCAGGAGGTGATGGGACCAGTGGCCATGATCTTAGTTTTTTTTATGTTGAGCTTCAGACCATATTTTGCACTCTCTTCTTTCACCCTCATTAAGAGGTTCTTTAATTCCTCGTCGCTTTCTGCCATCAAGGTTGTGTCATCTGCATATCTGAGGTTGTTGATATTTCTTCCGGCAATCTTAATTCCAGTTTGGGATTCATCCAGCCCAGCCTTTCACATGATGAATTCTGCATATAAGTTAAATAAGCAGGGAGACAATATACAGCCTTGCCGTACTCCTTTCCCAATTTTGAACCAATCAGTTTTTCCACATCCAGTTCTAACTGTAGCTTCTTGTCCCACACAGAGATTTCTCAGGAGACAGATGAGGTGATCAGGCACTCCCATTTCTTTAAGAACTTGCCATAGTTTGCTGTGGTCAACACAGTCAAAGGCTTTTGAGTAGTCAATGAAACAGAACACAATGTAAAACCCTGAACATGTGGGGTTATAAATCATATAGGAAGCATACAAAGATAAAGACAGGCTCCTCACATTGGATCTGGCACAAACTAGTGAACATTATAGATCACCATTTGAACCACAGGTTATTATAGGTCATCTTCTAAAACACAAGGAGAGCCAGTGTGGTGTAGCAGTTATTGTTGGATTAGGACCTGGGAGATTATCGATTGAATCTCCACTCAGCTATGAAGCTCACTGAGTGACCTGGGGCCAGCAACAGCCTCTCAGCCAAAGCCTACCTCAAAGGGTGGTTGTGGGGATTAGTCGAAGGGTGGAGGGGAACCACCTTGAGTTCCTTGGAGAAAAAGGTGGGATAGAAATGCAATAAATACACGAAGAAACATGTCTTTGCCCTGGCTTTTAACACTAGAGATGTATATTTTTAAGACCCATCTTATTTCTGTAATGGTTAAGTTCATGCCCTCCAACATTTCTCCCATGAATATAGGGACGTCCCATTCCATAATGATAATTTTACCATTTATACCCCACACATCTTACTGGGTTGCCCTAGACATTCTGGGCAGCATCCAACATATATAAAAACATAACAAAACATTTTTTAAAACTTCCCTATACAGGATTGCCTACAGACGACTTCGTGATTGGATAACTCAATACCCTCCAACATTTCTCCAATGAAAATAGGGATGTCCTAAGAAAAAGAGGGACATTCCAGGATCAAATCAGAATCTTCCCTAAATCAGAGACGTCCCTGGAAAATAGGGACACTTGGAGGGTCTGTAAATTGGCTTTTAAAGTATTTATAATATTGGGTTTTCAATTGTAGCCTGCCCTGGGATCTTAGGGTAATCAACTGTAACAAGAAGTTGGGCCCTTTAATCTTAGTGGGTCTACTCTGAGTAGAACTTACATTCATTTCTGCCCTCTAGAAATATTTGCAAGGCTTCCTTAATGAAAGACCCCCCTCCCCTCCCACTCCCAAAAACAAAGGCAGTAGTAAAATATCATAAATCTCCAGAACTAAAGATCAGACTTCAGACCCTTCTGAATTTCACAGTCAGGTTTTATCATGTGTGATTTTCATTCTGTTTCGTTCATCTCTGTTATAACATAAAATTTCATCAACTGTAAATGTCAAATCTTCTCTGTTATTTGCTAATGTCATAAAAAAGCCTGAATTGTTTGCTTTGTTAAAGGGCTTACTGAGCACTGACTATTCTTTATTTGTATTTTACTACCAGAAATGTATTTTTTATATAAAAAGGTAAAATAATAATAATACTAAAAAAAGAGAAAAAAAGATCCCAGCTGAAATGGGATTTAAACAACACGGCGAAGTTTGCCATTATCATAAATGTGTGTGAAGTGCTTTGTGAATAATAAAATGGATCATGGATTCGGGATAATTCAAACTGAAATGTTATGTGCAGCATCAGCATCAGATTACATTAATGTAGTTCATTTGAAATGGTTTAAAGGCCGTCAGATGTATGAGTAAAGAATCTGTATCATAACTTAGAACAAATAGAGTGCGGCATTTGTTTATAATGTCACTGCTAAACAAATCTATTATTGCATTTCTGGATGTGGCATTATATTACTGCTACTATTAAAGCAGCTTCCATCTGAAGATAAATTATAGCTTTAATTATAAGCATTACCTGGGTGTATATATTACTTGAGACTGAAACAATGTTTAAGTAACCTTAGGTTATTTTTTATGCCTGGACGTTTTAATTAACTATGCTTAATTTGTTATGCTTCATATTGAAATATGTGTTGTGTTCATCCTGGAGAGGCTAGGGGCATGGCAGTGGGGTGTTTTGGAGGAGGGCTGGGCAAACCTGCATCTAGATGCTCACCCGGTTATGAAGTTTTTTGTTTTAACCATTGCTCACACATGACCAGGGACAAAGGAGCACAAGACTAAGATTTGTAAAATATAACAAAGAGAGTCCTTCTCCAGTGTGGTGTAGTGGTTAAGAGCAGTAGTCTCATAATCTGGGGAACTGGGTTCGCGTCTCCGCTCCTCCACATGCAGCTGCTGGGTGACCTTGGGCTAGTCACACTTCTCTGAAGTCTCTCAGCCTCACTCACCTCACAGAGCGTTTGTTGTGGGGGAGGAAGGGAAAGGAGATTGTTAGCCGCTTTGAGACTCCTTAGGGTAGTGATAAAGCGGGATATCAAATTCTTCTTCTTCTTCTTCTTCTCCATGCAGTGCATAGTTAAACTATGGAACTCACTCCCACAGGAGGCAAGGATGGCCACCAAACCTAGATGGCTTTAAAAGACGATGAAACAAATGGAAGATAAGGCTATCAGTGGCTATTAGCTAGGATGGCTCTGCTCTGCCTCCAGTGTTTCTAAATGCTTCTGAATACCATTTCCTGGAAACCCCAGAAGGGGAGAAAGCTCTTGTGCTCGAATCCTGCTTGTAGGTTTCCAACAGGTATTTGGTCAGCCACTGTGAGAACAGGATGCTGGGCTGGATGGGCCATTGGCCTGATCCAGGAGGCTCTTCTTACACTCCACTTCTCTCTGCCTTTTTGTCAGATATCCTACCCTCCCTTAATTATGATTTCTCTTTATGCTATGACCTTGCTATGGACCACGTCGGCCGCCATATTCAGGGCTGGGCAGGAATTTCCCCACTTGGCAAATTGTCAGTGGCCATCTGGTTTTCACCTAATTATCGTCATATTCAATCGTCACAACCCTCTAAAGTAGTTAAGCATTGAATAAGTCTAGGTCTTGGCTGGAGGGGTGGTTGTAGCCTCTATCTGCATCTCCTTGGTAAAGGTTATCCTGTTAAAAGGATCTGGGAGGAGTGGCTTCTGTCAGACACCCAGATGGGGGCTAGCGCCATACCACTCCTCCAACAGGGATGTGGTTTGCCCTTAGAGACACTTCCAGAAGACGGGCTGGAGTAGAATAGTGCTTGCTTCACCCAGTCCCTATTTCAAACCTTCACATCGGTAACCAATAAAATTGTGGCCTTTTTTGAACCCATGAATCAATATGCTGTTGTCTTGTCTGGTTATTCACTCCCAAGGGAATTGGTTGGTCTCAGGGTCTTGGCACACAAATGCAAGCAGACCTAATTGTGGTCTTCAGGTTCCCCCTGCATCTGAAGAACAGGGCAGTAACGGACTGTTTTCCGAGCTGTGCGCCTGACTACATCTACTGCAGAGAGAGTCAGTGTGGGGCAGGAGTCAGAGTGCCAGACCAAAACATGGGAGACCTGAGCCAGTCACTTCCTCTCATCCTAGCCTGCCTGACTGGGTTGTGATGAGGATAAAATGGGGAGGAAGAGAACCAGGCATGCCAACTTGATTTCCTTATGCAAAGTGGTGAGGAACAATATGGCGTGCCGACTGCAGCCCTGAAATTGATGGCTTGCAGTAAATAGTAAGCAGTAAGTGCAGTCCTTAAAGGAGAGATGCCAATGAAATCTGACAAAAACAGGAAAGGAAGCAGAAATTGCTGCAGTTCACATTTTCGTCTGTGAGCAAGAACAGAAGAAATGCAAGCAAATATAATTGGTATTCATTCACGTTGTTCTTTTTATTAAAAAAAAAAAGTCCACAACCAATATGTGGTTAATCCCTCATCTTTTTACTTTGTTTTGATTGAAATGAATTTAAGTTGGGTAAATCCTTCAGTCAGTTGCATAAGTTCTGTTAAACAGAGGACAGTGAGATGAATAGTGTAGAATTTGATGGAAAGAAAACTGCAGTGGAATAGAAACAGCACCGGATTTCAATGACTCCAGGTGGGAACTGAAATCACTGCCTCCGTACATCCCTACCTGAAAGTGACTGTGCTTTCTTAGTAGTATTAGCAGTAGCCACAGTAACTACAACTAACCTCAAAAGATTGTCTCCCAAAACTGTTGCCACTGATGATAAAATGAACACTACAAGAACAGTGTAAGGTGGGAAAACATGTGCATTAGTTCAACCCAAAATGGCTCCCTCCCAAGCCTTTTAAGTTTAACCATAAAATGTTTTGAAACCTACATGAGGAAAGCTATCAAAGCATGCAGGAATTAGACCAGCCAGTGCCAACTTAATGGAGTTTTACTTTGTCTGTGCTGGAAAGTCTGATGGAGAGGAAACAAACAAACAAAGACCATGTCTGATGTACTTGAGGATGCACTAAAACACAAGAAAAGGGGGGGGAGTCATTTCAGGGACAGAGAGGCACAGAAAGCACCTCTTCTAGAGAGCTGAGGTGGCCCCAAAGGGCTGTGCCTAAAGACCAAGTGAGCAGTAGCTAATTTCTCGGCAACCTGCCAATGGCCGTGTGCCAATGATGGGCAGGGCCATAGATAAAAGTGGGCTAAACAACGAGAGATGCACTAAGGCAGCCATCTTGTGGGAGAAGGGTGTGTTTTTTATTATTTTAAAAATAGTTTATTTGCCACAGCATATATTTCAAACATTCTCATAATCTTAAAAACCATAAAATAGCACATCATGTGCTCCAATTTCACTAAAAGAAAGGAATATATTATATCTGCAACATTTTGAAAGGTTAAAATGTATACTTCAAGTATTCCAAACTATGTTACCCACCCCAAACACTACTCCCCCATGTGCTTCACTACCTGTGTGTTCAATAAAATCACCCCATATTGCATAGAAGTTATCATTTTTCTTTTGGCCTCTTACTACCATCAGGTTCCATGTTAGCTTTTCCAACAAAGCTGTCTGCCAGACTTCTTCATACCACTTATCCATAGTCAGCATTTGCAATGTTTTTCCATGTTCTGGCTATGGTCAAATTAAGCAATGTCAGTCCTGGGGACATAGGAAACTGTTTGCCTTGCAATCAAAGATATCTCTGCAAAGACATTTTCCGAGAATTTTTCCATTTTTGAACACTCCCACCACATATGTCTGTATGTCCCAATAGTGGGACACCCTCTCCAACACATAGGAGAGCAGTTGGGTTTTATACAAGCTAGATGTCTAGGTGTTAAATACCAGCATGTGCAATTTTGAGGGCTTTTCTCTTGTCATTGTTGAAACAGATTTATACGAGGCTTTTATCCACAGTCCATTCCATGCCTCATCCTCAATTTCTAAATCTCAATTTGATTCCCACCATTCTCTCATATTATTCTGGGGAGGGAAATTTGCCTCTATAGTTGATTTATACATGGATGATATTAATCCTTTTAATGCTACTTTTTCTTCTAAAGTACTATTATTATTTTGTATGACGTTAATTGTCTTGTAGCTTCAGTTTTAATTTTAGAGTTTGTTAGAAATGACCTTAGTTGATGTCCTAATAGTCACAGTATTTGAGGATTTCCCAACTGGGTTTGTATCTTATTAATGGTAAACAGCCTTCCATTTTTATAAAAATCTTTCAGGTAGTATAATTGTTTTTCTTTCCACCCTTCTGAATCATAGGTTTTATATTTATTTGTAAAAAATTAGGTGAAACTGTATTGGCATTGTAGGAGATGTGCCTGGGGGGAGAGTGTTTTCTACATCTGAATTTTGACTCAAAAGAAATGACATCTCACCAAATAGTGGAGAAATATTCTGGGTCTTCTTGACCCTCAGAAACACGTAAGTTGTGAGTTATTTTCTCTGCAATAGCCAGAGTCCACACCACTGAATGATACCAGTAAATTTTATTGTTTATAGCCAATGGCCATCACAATACAATATGAGCACAAATCACACAGAAAGACGTTACATGCACCAGACCAGGACAAATCTACAATATCCAAAATTTAGGAACACTCCTTCTAGTCAGCATCCGTTGTACTACACTGAGAGATTAAAGTGCTGTAGCATCTTCCATTTCTGGACCCAAAAAGATCACATTGCAACCAGCATCCATTAAAGAAATTCCTTAAACTGGAAAATATCTATAAGACATTTTTTTTTAAATTAAATAAAAACCCTGGATCAGAATAATGGTAACATTTGTCATTGCAAATGTGGGTTAGGGCCTATTTTACAGTGCCTCTCTTGTTAGACGATATGCTCAGTTGGCAGATGTTATGGCCGATTTCTAACAGAGGAAGGCATTTAGGACTGGGGTGTGGGGAGAGAGATGAGTCTTAAAAGTATTCAAGTGGGGGAAATCCTGCTTAACTTTCTCAAAGCACGCACCAAACCTTATTCTTTGGGCATTGTGTATATAATCTTCATAACAAACCAATTTAATCAAGTCAGCTACAGTACCTTAGCTATCATTTAATTGACTGTGGTTTATATCTTGCATATTTAATAGTCAGATGATTGAAAAATTAATGATTTTAGTCACTAAGTTAAGAAAGACAAATATTAACAACTCTTGCTCTACCAACTCAAATTAAACAGCATGAGTTAAATTTCTTGGATATTTTTTTTAAAGCTCCTAAACTCTCAATTTAAAATAATTCTGTCTTTAATGTGCAATCTAAGAAATCTAAGCTTTCTTACAGGTAAACCAATTATGCCCACTCCTCAGTTGCCAGCTTTCCCCCCTTACATCCTGACCAATGGTAAGTCAGTATTTATTCAAAAAGTTGCAATTTCTTGTCATTTCATAATTCCATTTAAACACCCGCTCTGACTTTTAGTATTTGTTTCATTTGGTAGCTTTAAATCGTTTTATCTTTCCCACAGGGCAGAGGTCATGTTCTCACAAGGACCTTTGACCCCCACCCTCCTGCACGGATTTGACACAAAGACTGATTTACATGGTTTGAATGACCATTAAGCCCTAAAGTTAGCTGGCAGTTAGTGAGGATATGAAGCTAGTCAAATTAATTTGTACATATAAGGAAGGAAAATGAGAGTCAAAGAAACAAAAGCAGAGAAGAAAAGGAACAGAAGTGCCTTGCAAAGACTGGGAAGTATAGCAATGATTTTTTTTTTATTTTTACTACTACTACTCTCCTTCATTGGCCTCCTTCAGAGGCTGGGTGGCAACTTGTCATGGATGTGATAGTTGAGATTCCTGCATTACAGGGAGTTGGACTAGATGACCCTTGGGGTCCCTTCCAACTCTACAATTCTATGAGTCTATGTACTATCCCTAGGGAATATATTCTTCCTCCATGGTCAGAGGCAGTAATGCTTCTGAATACCAATTGCTGGAAACCACGAGAGGGGAGAGGTCCCTTGTGCTCAGGTCCTGCTTGTGGACTTCCTGTAGGCATCTGGTTAGCGGCTGTGTGAACAGGATGCTGGACCAGATGAGTCGCAGCCCTGATCCAGCAGGCTCTTCTTATGTTGCTGCTGCTACTACTGCTATTCAATGCCATATTACTTTCAGGTTGAATTACAGCTTTCTGGTGCCCAATGGAGCCATTATATCCAGGAACTGGAGACCATGTCTGAACAAGGAAGGTTCTGACATCATACAGGCTTGATGAAGTTGAGGGGCAATGTGGATTAGCTCCCAGGGGGACGTCAGCTTTCTAGTGCATAGGGAGGTCTAGGAGCACCATATCCCTATTATATTGTATCTGGAGCTCTGCTGGACCATGGAATCATAGAATGCCAAGAGCTCCCATTCGTAGCACAAATGTGTGAGGCTGCATTCAGACAGCACTTTGTCCCATTTCCCCTACATTTTCTTACCTGTTGATTTCAATGTTTTGTGTTTTAATGGTTGATGTTTTAGTGTGTTTTTAATATTTTGTTGGGAGCCGCCCAGACAGACCTGGGGCAACCCAGTCAGATAGGCAACATATAGGTAAATAATAAAAGCATTGCTGTTGTTGTTGTTGTTGTCAGCATCCTTCACAAGCCGCATCTAGAAATCTTGCAGATTCTAGTAGAAGTTTAGTGCTCATTTCCATGTTATTGATTCCAGAAATAATTATTTTGCACACCTCTTAAACTGGAAAATCACTGGAGTTTTGCACTATAATTTTCTCACAGTTTACATGGATGAAATTTGGGGTGGTATCCTGGCATGTGGTTCTTTTCCACCATTTTCACAGGTAAATTATGAGGGGGACAGATGCACACATTTGAATAAAGGGGAGTGGAGTGTCCAATGGAATCCATTGTTGTGTCACACGCTGCCCACTGTGTCACACGCTGCCCAACATGGCAGTACATTGATCAAACAGCCAAAGTTCCATACTGCTACAGGTAATGCAATGCAAAAGGAATGTTAGAAACCAGGACAGAAGCACTAACATTGTAAGCAGGAAAATTGACACAATAATCCCCATGTCTGAATGCCACCTAAGATAGTTTGGTATCAATGGCAAAGCAGCAGCAATGCCAACACAATGCTTCTTTTAAGGCTGAGTACAGTTCAAGTAATGATGTAGTTTAAGAAGCTACAAGACATTAGAGAGACAGAGTTCATTACATGCAGAATTAGACACTCTTGGGAAGTATTTTTAGAATGATGGGATCTAATTAGTCTATTGTTTAATGAAGTAAATTGAAAGAGATGGATTATATAACCGGCCTTATTCACTGCACTGGCTAATGATTCATAGTAAAGAGGCCTCAGTAACTTAGCAGATTTGGTTTCCAGTGCAGGGATCATAGTTCCACTGATGCAGACAATTATCCCAAACCCACCTTCTATACAATCCTACCTGATGCACTTTTTCACTGAGAAAAATAAATTATTGAAGCTGGATGCAAAATATATTATGAAACCTAACTAAGGCAGGAAGGCCAGGATGCAATCCTGTCTTTGTCTGACGGACTGATAAGAGTATTTATATTTATATTCCGCCATTGTAGTGAAAGATGTTACTCAGAGTAACTTACAATATTTGAAAAGTACAGTTCCATAGAAGCAAAACACTTGCAAATGGGATATAGACAACCGTTTTTGCATTCCCTTGTATCCCAGCACTATGGACACCAATGGGGTAAAGATTAGGTTATTACTGATTACCTTTAGACACTAGCTAAAAAATGCACTTGCAGTTGCTGAAAGAATGTCAGTTTAGGTGCATCACAGTGTCGAGTGTTGAATTGGTACTATGATTGTTGCTATGTTTTAAGGTGTTTTTACATTTATTTGTGTTGTTTGGTTTTAATTTTTATGTTTTTATCCCATTCTGGGATCCTATCAGATGAAAGGTGATTCAGAAATATAATGTAAGTAAGTAAGTAAGTAAGTAAGTAAGTAAAATGATGACTCTATGAACACTTTTGCCCTCTTAAAAATCACTCCTTTTCTTTCTACCTTTTAGGAGATACACAAAAGGTTGAGCAGAAAAAGAAACCATGATATCACTGCTTCTGGTTCCAGTCTGCCTTAATGGAGAGCGGGAGAGAGTAGGTGATGAAAAAACAAGGATGATAGAGGGCAAATCATTATTGCAAATTCCCCCCAGGGAATGGGGGAATGGGCTTCACTCACAGTCCGTCTCAGTACCTGAATCTCACTCTGGCATGGAATGCGGGAGGCAGGGAGGTGCTGAGTGCAAAAGCACTTCACCTGGCAAAAACCCTCCTACACCACCATTAAGAAACAGAGGTTATCTAGTTAATTAGAGCTTAATTTGACTAAAGTACAGGTGTGTAGAACAAACCAGCTGCAAGGACTTTGAGGTTTGAATTTGAGATAGGACTTCATTTGGTGCAAAAGAATGTGAGGGGGGAGGGGAGCCTATGGTTTGTTTGTTTAAAGTTTTCCTCTCTACATTTATGATTCGGCAACCCTCCCCTGAATGTCAGTTCAAATTATACTTGTACAAGTGAGGATGGAAGAAATTGGATAAAAATATGGATTATAACATCAAACGGAACTGTGCATGTGTACAAAAGGGGAAACGGGAGGGAAGCTCTATTTTATGAAAGGTTTACGATGGAAACTTAGAGCTGACTCTTCCCCATCCTTTGTTATCTACAAAGTAAACTGAATAATGCTAAGAGGGCTTGGAATTTAATATAATTGGAAGGATAATTGGCCATATATCTTCAGCTGGAAGGATGAAAGGAGTCTGTGAGATGCCAAGGAACTGATAAGGGTTTTTATTAAGTCATCTATAGTTCAGCAGATTGCACTGCTTCCCAGGCTGAGGTGAAAAAATGGTGACAACAGTTTATTTACTGGGACAGAGCAACTTTTGCATCTGTTGTTAAAGTTCTTGGTGCAAAACCATAAAGCACGGGATGAAGCAATGGAGAAACTTGTGGAACAACAATGGGATATCAGCTCCACCCAAGGCATGATGTATAACAGAAACAATCAGGGGAAAGAAAGACATAACATCTTACAAGAACAGCAAGAAACATCACAGACAGAATAATTGCTACACACAGGAAAGAACAATGATATAGTTTGAGTCCCTCACTTGAAGTTTTATAAATCCTTTAATGTGTCAGCACAATTGGAAGTTACTAATATTGCTCCCTAACACCTTCGTTTCCCCATAGGGAAAAATATGACAGATACAGAGTCAGAACGGTTTCAGAGAGAAACAGAATTATCATTGGTGAAAAAGGTAAAGTACCTAGGGGTCAACATAACAGCCAAAAATCTGAGTCTATTTAAGGATAATTATGAAAAATGCTGGTCTGAAATTAAGAGAGACTTGAATAGCTGGGCAAAACTGAAGCTTTCTTTGTTAGGCCGAATTGCCGCTATTAAGATGAATGTATTGCCAAAGATGTTGTTTTTGTTCCAAACATTGCAAATTGTGGACAAAACGGAGTGTTTCCGGAGGTGGCAGAGAGATATTTCCAAATTTGTCTGGCAGGGCAAAAAGCCCAGAATCAAGTTTAAGATATTAACAGATGCGAAGGAAAGAGGGGGCTTTGCCCTGCCAGACTTAAGGTTGTATTATGAAGCTTTCTGCTGGCTAAAAGATTGGCTACTTCTCGAAGACACTGATGTGTTAGACTTGGAAGGTTATAACAATGCTTTTGGTTGGCATGCATACTTGTGGTATGATAAGGTTAAGATCAATAAGGCCTTTAAGAACCATATTGTCAGAAAATCAGTGTTTAATGTCTGGACAAAATATAAAGACTTACTGGAAAATAAAACTCCAAGGTGGCTCTCACCTTTGGAAGCTAAGGCCTGGAAAAGACCCAATATGGAAGCCTACTGGCCAAAATATTGGGAACTGTTAGAAAAAGACGGAGATAATTGGAAATTGCAGAGTATGGAGAAAATGAAGGATAAAGTGCGAGACTGGTTACACTACGCTCAGATTAAAGAAATTTTTAAAAGTGACAAGAAGTTAGGGTTCCAGGTGGAGAAATCGAAGTTGGAAACAGAATTGTTAGAACCTAAGACTAAGGTACTTTCAAGAATGTATAACTTGCTGTTGAAATGGAATACACAAGACGAAATGGTTAAGTCGGCTATGATAAAATGGGCACAGGACATTGGGCATAACATTATGTTTGAGGGCTGGGAAAGGTTGTGGACCACTGGGTTGAATTTTACTGCATGTAATGCTTTGAAAGAAAATGTAATGAAAATGATATACAGATGGTACATGACCCCAGTTAAACTTGCCAAAATATACCATTTGTCTGATAACAAATGTTGGAAATGTAAAGAAAATGAAGGAACATTCTTCCACCTCTGGTGGACTTGCCCTAAAGTGAAGGCCTTCTGGGAAATGATATATAATGAGTTGAAAAAGGTATTTAAGTATACCTTCACCAAGAAACCAGAGGCCTTTCTTCTGGGCATTGTCGACCAGAAGGTGTTAAAGAAAGATAGAACATTTTTCATGTATGCAACAACAGCAGCAAGGATATTACTCGCTAAGAACTGGAAAACTCAAGATCTACCCACACTGGAAGAATGGCAGATGCAACTGATGGACTATATGCAATTGGCGGAGATGACTGGCAGAATCCGAGACCTGGGAGAAGAAAGGATTGAAGAAGATTGGAAGAAATTCAAGATTTATCTACAAAAATATTATGATTTAGTGGAATGTTAAGAAGGATGCTTGGTTATAAATAATTGGCCATCACTAAAATAGATCAGAATTTGGTAATAAGAGAGATTAAGAGAAACAAAATTTGTAGGAGAATTTTTTTTTTGTATTGTATTTTAATAAGTGGTTATAAATTTGGAAATAAGATGATAATTTGCTTGACAAAAATTTATTAATGATGCAAGTGGGAGCGGGAGACGTGAGGAAGTCTAAGGATGTTATGAAATTCTGTAAAAACAAAGCAACACTGTTTATTATTATTGTATTTCTTTTATAAAAATTCCAATAAATATCTATTAAAAAAAAAGGAAGTTACTAATATTGCATCTGTTGTATAAGGGATTATTATTATGACTGGAATGTAATTGAAACTAATAAGATTTTGGAACGCAGAAATAAAGAAAACCAGAAAGCCATCAAATCTAGCACACTTTAATTGTATTATATAATTTGGTATTTGAATGATTGGCATTAATAATTGTATCATAAATTGACATTGCTATAATGAGACTATTATTGGAATGTAATTGAAAATATTTATGAAACCATGGTATCACTGCAGTTCCTAGTAGTCAGGTGCCTTCACAGATCCTGTGTTGTGTCAGCACTGAGTGCACATATAATCTTTATATTCTTCTCATTCTGACTAGTGGAGGGAGATGAGGGTAAAAGCAGGATGTAGCCTCACTGCTTGCTGAGCTCTCTAACTTCCTGTGCTGTGGAAGTGGGCAGTGAAATTATCAGGTTAGTGTGGAAAGAATGTGTCAACCCAGTTGCCTTGGCAACGAGAGCAGTGTTCTTTTGTCCATCCACCATTCAAGATAAGGGCAATGAGATGGCTATGTTGGCACTTAATGACCAACAATGATTGGCTACATGATAGAATGATGTCATCATGCTGGCTGCCTGGTCCCTGATTGGCTGGGATCATGCCACCAGCCTGGTAGAATTACATGGAAGTGAGGGCAGTGTGAGACTGCAAACAAGCACCAACAGGATACATTCAGAGGAATATTTTTGGCCCCCTAAAGGTCTCTTTTTCATACTGAAAGATATTGAGCCCCCAAAATGCAGCATATCATTTCTTTATTTCTTTGGCAAACAAAAATGGATAACATGTATTTCAGGAAAACATTTTGTCATTTATTATGTCATAAGCAAAAAAGAGTAAAATAAACTGTTTATTATCACGCATAAAATGCTTTTGATCAGCCAACTGAAAAACTAATTTCATTTTCTCATTACACTGCCTCAGGCATCCTTTAACGTCAATTTTTATTACAGACAAAGCTGGGGAAATTAAAATGATCAGTTACAGTGGAGGGAAAAACATTCATTTCAGAATTTCCAAAAAGTAAGAATAACAAGTAGCAAACCCATCAGTCTTTGTAATTACAATTAATTTTGCAGCAATGGAGGAGTAGATCTTATGGGCTATGAAATGCTATACTTCTTTTTTAAAAAAGCAGGGATGCTCTGGCATGCTGGTAAATGCAAGTGCACCTGGGCAGCATAAAACCAGCAAATGTTATTGCCAAAATCCTTACACATACACACAGTTC